>NW_028277124.1:19653522-20372196 GCF_059951505.1 Python bivittatus | reverse complement strand
TCCCGGGGGGTGGGGGGGTGGGGGGGTGCTGAATTCCTGCAAAGAGTCCCAGGAGAAGCTACGGGGGAAATGGACTCAGAAGTCAGGATCGCTGCCGTTCTGCGACGCGACTTACTCAGAAGGATGTTGCAGGAAAGCCATGGGGCAATGCTACCCACTGAATGGCTGCGTAAAATTGGCATTGAGCCGTTGGCTTCGTTTAGGGAGTCGCACAAGACCTGGCTGGGCCATCAGGCCTGGGGGTCTCTGGGAAGCGGAGACATTCTTAGATGGCTCCGCTGTAATTGATACTATATTCCGCTCTCTCCGAGGGGTTTGTCTATTTTAAAATTTGGATAACATTTTTATTTTAGTAATTACTTTTTATCTTTTTATAGTGATTGTTTTTTTATTTACTTGCTGTTTTATTTAATTGTTGCACGCTACTCAGAGTCGCTTTGTGTGAGATGGGCGGCTATAGAAATGTGAGTAATAAATAAATAAATCAACCAACCAACCCTTTCTCGCTGGAAAATCGATATAATATGGCACTCCAACCCTCAGCCTCTCATATTAGCGGGTGTTTAGGGTTCTCTGCTCCTTTTCTCAAATCCTGGTCAACATGCAATTGTGAAATAACAAATCGGGGTGGAAAAACATCATGAAAGCAAGTTCTGTTGCCAAAGAAAACTATATAAGCCTCTGATGAAATGAGCTACAGCTCAGGAAAGCTGATGCCCTTTAATAAATTGTCTTAGTTCTTTAATAAAATGTGTTAGTTGAAAACGTACCCAACTCCTTCTAATAGCTTTTATCACTTTTATAACATTTGTAATTGTTTTTATTTTATTTTAATTCTGTTCGCTGCCCAAAGTCACTTGTTGATATGGGCAGCCATAGAAATTTGATAGATAAATAAAGAAATATTTGTTGTCGGGGCGGCTGATGAGGGAGGGGGTCAAAAAAAGTAAAAATGCATTTAAAGAAGTAACTTTCCCCTTCATCACAACAAGCATAAACAATTTTAACAATTTATATATTCCTTTTCTTTTTCTCTGCTATATTTTTACGTCTTTTCTTTTCCTTCTTCTGCACTATTTTTTCTTTTCTTATTTTTTATAGTTTGTATTGGTTTTTATCCATTTATCTATAATGCTTAATAAAATTACTATAAAAAAATTAAAAAGTAAAAATGCCCACTCTTTTTTACATGCATTGGCACATGTAAAAAAGGAACAAGAGTTCAGTCACATGGACATAGCTGCCATCTTGACTTTTTGACCCCCAGATGCCCCAGTGAGCATCTCCATGAAGTCATCACAGCTGAGCTTAACTATAGAAAGTCTTTTCCTTTATTTATTCCCAGCAATAATGAGGAATGAGGTTACCAAATGGCGAAAGGAAATCTGTTGGCCACTGACAAATTTGTGTGCCGCAGAAAATTATACCATATGTCTTCTCATGCCACGCGGAACCACAAATTGGCTCACCGTCTTTTAGTGTAGTGTGTTTTTGGTTTACAGACCTCTGTGTCCTGCCAATCCAACGAATTAGGTTAATTCCTAAATGTGGATCTTGCAAAGCTTCTCTTACTACAGAGATCGATAATTAGCAGGATATACTTGCTTATTAAGTATCAGTACAAGCAAAGCTACGAGGGATGGATAAGACTTGCAACTTTAAAGAGAACGAGAGCTAGTATTCAAGAGCCAGTTTGATACCATGGTTAAGGCAACAGGCTAGAAACCAGAAGACTGTGAGTTCTAGACCTGTCTTAGGCACAAAGCCAGTTGGGGGACCTTGGGCCAGTCATTCTCTTTCGGTTCTAGAAAGGAGGCAATGGCAAATCTCTCCTGAAAAAAACTTGCCAAGAAAGCTGTAGGGATTATCCGGGCAGTCCCCAAGAATCAAGACTTAAAGGAAGCCCTTCACAGCATGAACCAAACCACTGTTTGCTTTGTTTCACTGATTTCAATCACAGACTCACTTTCAGGTTCAATGGCTGTGAATTTTGCAGCTGGTTTTGCTTGCCTCTGCAATGTGAAGCGGCTGCAGACATTGGAGCTTGATAGGATGTTATGGTGGTCCAAAGCGTGAAGGTTCTTGCTTTGTCCCAAAGGTGCTTTCAAAGCTATGTTTGATCAGGAGGGTCAAGAGCTGGACCCCTTCAGGCTGAACGCTGTGGTCCCTGCGTGGAGGAGAACGAAACCAAGGACTCAGAGTGTAAACTCCTGATTGGGAAGGGCACTCAGGGCTGCAGAATAAGTTGCCATTCAGCTTCCTTTGTTCCAGCACGGAACTGCTCACACTTGGGCTTTTAATGCAAATGGAGCTTCCATTGACTAGAATATTTATTTGCATGACAAATGCTTTGTCTTTGCTGCCTTTTCTACTTGATCAGATGCTAACATTATTAGCACTGATCTCGTACTTTGATCCTAGCTCTCTCCCACCTTAATCATCCCTACTCACCCATCATACTAACTGGAGTTGCAGGAGGTCACTGTCCAAAATAACTGATAGCACCAGGTTGGGGAAGACTGATGTAGAATTTCTTTTACGGGTTTTCCTTCTATATCTCCCTCTCTGTAATCCTTTCATAGTATTTTCCAAACTGTTTTCACAAAGGGTTGTGTTTTCTTTGGTCAAGCTGCATGTCATAATGTTCCAATCCTTTTTGAAAGTATGCTTAAATTGGTCACTTTTGGTATGAAGCAGATCCAGAAGCAGAAATGTGTGTCACTATCTCCAAAAAGGCAGATGCCAGACGTGCCATCTTGCAGATCATGGGTGTCCACAGGGGATCAAATGACAAAGAACACCTCATGATGTAATGACCCCAATACTATGTCTTATGTACTTAAGGGTGAGATTTGAATCATGATGTCACCACCCATCTCAACTTTCTTGCATCATCATAGTTTGCTGTGGATGCCACTGGGGGATGATATGAAACAACCGAAAGGTTTATGGAATGGTATTGGTGTGAACTAGATCTAATTAGATGTCCTTTTTTTCCTTTTCTTCTACTGTTTTGAATCCCAACTTTCTGAATTTCTAGCCAACTTGGCAGATATAATGGGTCATTTGTTATAAAAGGGACTGACAATTAGAGAAAAGGTACTATTCCAAAGAATGTGTTGGGTGTACAGTCTTCATTTATTCAGAAGCCAAGTGAACAATTGTTACCTACATCAAAGCAAAGTAGAATTTTTATGCCTGTGACATTAAGGGACCCCTCCCAAAGTGTTAGATCCAGCCTCCCAAATTCATTCAGCCCTCTAAGTGCTGCAGAAATATTGATTTATTTCAATTTATATGGCCGCCCATCTTACCAGTGCAACTTTGGGCACTAACAGAATTAAAATATAAATACAATATAATAATAATAATAATAATAATAATAATAATAATAATAATAATAAAACATCATTCCCAACTGTCTAACATAAAGTGGCTCCCGAACACACCCATTCACCACTAGTGTGAAATAATTTTCAAGGTGACAAAGGGAGAAAATGATTACTCCCATGAAATATCAATTACTGGACGACTCAAAGGAGATAACACTACACTAGATAAATGACATGAAAAACATATTTAATTTTTGGCCCGGCATACTTTAGGATTGCAACACTTGGAACTCTACCCAGAGGCTAATTAGAGCCCTCTTGCAGAAATGCAAAGGGTTTTTGATACCTTACCATCGTTAACCGATAATCTGCATAACCACCCTGTCTTCCTCTCTTTCCCTCTCCCACCTCTCCCAATTTAAATCCTACACCAGTCTACCTTATGCATCTGATGAAGTGAGCTGAAGCTCACAAAAGCTTATGCTTTTTGATAAAATGTGCTAGTCGCAAAAGGTGTACCAGACTCCTCCTGATTTTTTGCCCCTATAGACCAACACAGAAAAAACAGGTTAGAGAGAGATCCTCATAGAGAAAATCTATCTCTGTGGTCACTAGTAGTCAAAAATGACTTGATGGCACATCATGAATCAATCAAGACTCGTACAGCTGTCCTCCTATAATGTCTATAGAGATAGGAGAATGTGGATTGTAGACCCAAAATCTACAACTGCTTATTGGACAGAAATCTCAGTATGAAAAGTATTCATTGAGAGAAAGTTTTCTGTACCTTACAGGCCTAAGTGGGTGATCCTGGAAAATTAACTCCAGCAGGAACTCAAATGCCCCTTCTCATCTTTCCTTCCTCATATGTAGATAGGAATTGCATCTATTCATGCCAAAGGACTTTTCTCAAGGATGAAAGATGTCCCCAGATGTTGTGGCTGCGTTGGTCATGGTGTAAATAATTTAGTTGTGAACCTCCATTGTTGCTATAATTATACTAGCATTCTGGATTTCACTCACTGCATCTCTGAAAAATAAAATCATGCAAAATCCTGGGAGATGAAAAGCTGTTATAATTTTGATTTTCCATTCTGTTCTATTACAAACTCTTGCAATAGAAAGAAGAGGGTTTCATGTTTTGTTCTCCACTCCCTGTGATTAACAATACACAAATGCCCTGATTGCCATTCTGGAGACTCATTTTCATGACAAGAGGTTGGTAACACCATCAGGGTGCCCTGAGGAGAAAATAGGTGTGCAACACCCGTGCTCCATCTACTGGCCACATCTTGGTGGTACTCTTCCCTTATCTCAAGTTCAAATTGCTAACAACTTCTGGGCTCATGGGGGCTGCAGCCAGGGTTTTTCCATGCGTTCCTGGGACTTCTGCTTCCCATGAAACACGAGGTGTGCAGTCTATCAGCCCTCAGTACAAAACCCGCTGACCAGAGAGAGTTCTCATGTGCGCTCCACATCTTGACCTGCTTAGTGAATTCTTCCCAGGTATTTGTTTCACACTTCCTGTTACTAGTGCTGTCAGCCTAGCCAGGAAGCCAACCTTTTGGCTTTAATGTTCGTTCTGTGGCTAAGCAGCACAAAGTGAGACCTTCTGATGTCATACTTTGGCCTGGCTGTCAAGTTCCCTAGAAGGCTTTAGCCACCAGCCACCCTAAAGTCTTTCTAGGCATGAAAAAAAATTAGCCATGGTAGAGAAATAGAAGTAAAAATGGTAGCCCTGATGTTCCACTCCCAGTTTATCTTGATGGGGAAACTCTAATCAAAAGTATGGATCTTGAATCAGGGAATTTGAATGTTCGAGTTTTTATGGGCTGTGAACATGATCCTCATTTAATGACCACTCAGACTTACGATAGTGCTGAATGAGTGGTAGTTATGACCAGTCCTTGCAATTATGATGTTGAGAATCCTGTGGTCACATGACTGCCTTTTGCGACCTTCTTTGCTGGCTTCCTATACAAGCAAAGTCAATGGGGAAGCTGGCAGGAGGTTACAAATGGTGACCACGTGACATCCTTGCTTAATAAATTGTGGTGATTTGCTTAATGACAGCAACTGGAAGTGCCAGAATTTCCGTTGTTAAGCGTTGCAGTCATGTGAGGTCATGCTTTATGACCATGCTGCTTAGTGACAGAAATTCCAGTCCCAATTGCTGTCGTTAACTGAGGACTACCTGTATACAGTGCTTTGAACATTTAGGACAGTGTTTTTCAAAGCTGGCAACTTTAAGGTGCGCGTATCCCAGAATTCCCATGTTGGTAGTCCTGTAGTATTATATTGTAGTAGTGGGAATTTCCTCTTGCCTTTGTATGACATATGGAATGATAATTTATTATTATATATATAATATTTAGTATGAGAGCTGGTTTGGTGTAGTGATTAAGGCACCAGATTAGAAACTGGGAGACTGTGAGTTCTAGTCCCGCTATAGGGCACAAAACCAAGTGAGTGACCTTGGGCCAGTCGCTCTTTCTCAGCCCTAGGAAGGAGGCAATGGCAAACCAATTCCAAAAAATCTTGCCAAGAAAACTGCTGGGACTTGTCCAAGCAGGCATCAGGAGTCAACACGGACTTTAAGGTGGAGATATAATATTCAGGGTCAGGTTTAGATCCATCACCATTTTTAAGCAGTGGGCATTAGCTAGAGCAGATTTACACAACTTGGCAGTAGTAAGGGCTGAGATTAAATAGGCTAAACTTTTTCCGGCCGCAGATAGGTTTTTAGCGCCTCACTTTCCAAGTAAAGTTATAATAATGGGATCATAATGTTTTTTATTTGCAAAATAGTTTAACCATTAATTGTACTATAATAGTATCATTAACGATTAAACTCTTTTGCAAATAAAACAAACCATATTATAAAAAAGGGAAATTTCAATGATTACACTTATTACTTAAACAAAAATTACTTTGGTAAGGTTGAATATATTTTTAAGGTCTTCTTACCGTTTACATTTCATTAATGGGATGTATCACACTTCTTGTCAGCGATCAGTTGATCGATGTTCTGATTCGATCTTCCGCTTCTTTGGATCATCCATTTTACAAAGGTATTAGTCTTGTAAAATTTACAATGATCAAAATAGCCATTCTCCCAGAGATGCTTCGGTGAGTAATTTTGCCACCCTCGTCACTGTCATAACGTGTCAGCACCGGAAATCGCCCGTGACAGTTCATCGCGGAAACTTTATTTAAAAAAACCCCACATACTGCATTTTTGGACCTCGCGCTCACGAGCAATGCGGGCCACATGAAATCCTTTGGCGGGCTGCAAGTGGCCCGCGGGGCATTTGTTTTGCAGGCCTGAGGTACAGGGAAATGAATGATGTTGCATCAGAAGTAATAAAAATGATGCAAATGAGTTTGGCCTTAGCATATTGCTTGAACAAAGTGTTCTCTGTACTAAATGGACTCAGGGAATTTCCCATCTGAGTAACTTTACCAAATGCAATCAAGATTTTCTATTTCATCTCATAGTGGGAGTAACTAAAAGATGCCTGCTGAGTTCAGTGTTTGCTGTGACGTCAAAAGTTACAGAAGTGGCCTTTATACACATGCTACATGCTAATTTCTGCTAATTTCTTCTGCAAAGCTGCAAACCATGAGCCCGGAGCATAGGATCAGGATGAAAATTGCATCGACATAGTACTTGTATTTACTGGTGGAAAATGTGAATTCCGAGAAAATAATATTAGAAGGCCGTTGATTTTATTATGGAGTTTATATTTATTCATACAAACAATGTGTACACAAGACAATATATTGTTGAAGACAGTAATAGATTTCTAATTTAACAACCCTGTAACAAAATTTAACTAAATTTAACATTTATGAAAATATAAATCTCTGACAGGGGTAATTCTTCCCCGACAATACAAAGTTTACATAAAAACATTCAGTATGATCTATTGGTTGCAAACAATTTAAGAAAAGGCATTGAAGTTAAATATATATATATATATATATATATATATATATATATATATATAATTTCATTCATTTATATTCATATTCCAGACTGGCTTTTACATAGAATAATTATATACCATAGTAATTCTCTAAGTTGAGTATTTGTTTCCTTACAAAAATGGTCACTAAGGTTCAAATTGCAGACAATTTTGGAAGTCCAGTTGGTTAAACCCAGGTCTGCTCCCATCTTGTTCCAGGTCTGTCTAGTGGCAGACAAGTTACTTCTCTCCTAAGGAAAGAAGTGAGCAGCAATTTCTGCCAATCGGTGTGACAGCACAACTGAAGGGAGAACAGGGGACGTTAACAATGCAGATCATACAATATCCTCTGCTCTAACATTTAAGCCGTTTGCTCCCATTTCATACACTGCAACTGACAGAGAACGTGGCACCCCCAGGCTGATGGGTGAAAGGTATTTTAGCTGTGTGACATCTATGCTAGGTGGGAGTATTGACATAAAGTCTTCAGGGTTGGCTCCTTCAGGTATATATCTGCCCACATGGACTCGTGAAACCTGAGAGATCTAGATGCCTCCTCCCCACGTCATCTGAAATCACAGGATCACAGATTTCTGGAGTTGGGATGGACTACAAGGGCCACCCAATCTTTGTAACGTACAGGAAAACCAACTGAACCATCCATGGGGAGAGCAACTCTGCAGAGATGCACCAAAAGCGAGAAGACCCAGCATTTTTTTTTTTGGTGGGGGGGGGAGGGCAAGCTTTGAGAGCCTGAAGTCAGTTTATGATATGCAGCTGTTTTAATTTGGTTTTACTGATGTTTTAACAGTAAATTAATGCGGTCTGACATTTAAGACATTTAAGACTCAGCATGAAATGGCTGGGGTTTGATACGTAAGCAGTATACAATTATTGGGAATAAATAAATTAGGGAGCAGATCCTGGTTTAAACCTGGCAATCATGTGTAGTTTGATCCTTAGAATTTTGTAAAAACAAGGAAATTGTTTTATTCAATTTTTAAATATCTGCCAAGGACATGCCGTTTTTTAAAAAAAAAATTAAATTTCTACTTCACCTTTATGCTTATATAAACACTCAAAACGGCTTGCAATAATAAAAACAGAATAAAATTTATAAAACAAGAGCATCAACCCAACACAACTAAAATCTGTTTTTTAAAAAATCCATATAATGAAAACTGACGAATGATTTTTGAATGTTAAAACATTTGATGAAATAAACTGTAAGGAAACACCACTCCACAGCTCAATTAAAGTAAAGTACAAACATATTTGGTCAACGGGCACGCCTACCCTAATATACAATTTATTTGCTGTAAATTTCAACTTGATTAGATGGGGTCATTGCACCACATAGCTGTTTCCATAGTCCATAGTACACAAGTATCTAGGGCAACTCCTTTGGACTTAGTCACACTCGGACACACATTTTGTTTGCCTCGTGTCATTTAGTGATTCAAGACTTAGTGACTCCCAGGAGGCTCTATGCAAGATTTTATTCAAAAAAGTGAATTGATCCTGAGCGGGTGATGTGAAACTTCCATCTGTGATTAAGTGAATGCGCAAGCCTGTGCAAAACAGCTCGAAGGGCTTCTACTCCTTGGATTTTTAAAAGAATTCTACTTGGAGATGCTAACATAAAATACTGGCTGGCAAAACTGAAGCATGCATGTATTTTTCATATTTCTATTATAAAACACACATGAGCTGGGGTTGGACTAGAGCGAGAACACTGGTCGCCTTTATTTTAAAAGGGGAAACACGCCCACACACACAAGCCATTCACACTCGGGAGGCAGTGCACAAACTCTGTACTTTCGGTAACTAGTGGGAGGAATCGGCCACCTTAAACTTGAGTACTTTATCTTAATTGAGCTGCGCATGTCAAGCGGGGCATCGTTCAAACTCCCCCAGTCAAGGGCTCTCCAAATGTGTTTGGACTCATCATCTCTAACCAGCCTGGCTATCTGGAGGGCTCCAGGTTAGAAAAGGCGAGGATAGAAGGAGCATGATGAAATTCAATGAGATGAGCCAAAGAACCAGAGTGAAGTCACCCTTTTTCATAATCTCAGGCGTCAAAGTGATAAAATCCTATAAAAGGCCATGAACGGTCCCAAAGCAGGAAGCGAAGAGTAAGATACCGTATAGAGAAGTAAGAAATTTATTACAAAGTGTAACAGTAAAGAACCCTTTAGGTAGCCAGATTTTTTTTTCAGCACATATGCAAACGTAACATGAATCCCCGAGTATTTGGTCATCACATCTGTGTTTCACGCCGGAAAGAACAGGAATGACAGTAAGGCAAACACTAAATGCATCGAGAAGAATACCCAGCACGTGTGAATTCTTTCCATTCAGATTTCTGCGAGGACTAGGATAATGTGGACCTTCTTGTGACAGAATTAATCATTAATCATTACGTTATCTTCTGACATAATCATTACGTTGTCTTCTGACATAAAAAGAGAGAATGGAATGGGGTGGACAGTCAGTCCCTAATGCTCTTTTTGCTTGAAAAAGTTATTTCTTAAGCACAGTACTAAAATACACTGTGAATAATATAGGAAACGGCACAATTTCAAGACTTAAGTTCCTTCCTTACGTGATCTAGATAAGCAATTTCTAAAATTTGTACTTTTGAAATAGAAAACTTTAGTAGACATCTAGACTGTTATAGCTTTTGAGTGTTTTTAATTAAGAGACAATTTCCTAGCTCTTTATGTCGCTACTTTTAGATGAACTCACCTTCTACTCTATGTCCATCAGATAAGAGGAAAAACCAAGCAAAATGAAGCAATGCTACATTTCACTGATTTTAGTGAAAAAAGACTTACATTAAACGTTAGTTCTGACTGAAATCTGTGAGAATTAGTGCTATTCGCTGACTGAAATATGCCTCTACCCCCCCCCTTTTCTGGATGTGTGTGGGGGCACTAATAGCTGCTATTTCAAATGCTTATGGAATGCATCAAACTCTTTCAGGGTGACGTGTGTCATCTTGTTTGCACCATCAGAAGGGAAAAAAACCCCAATTTTTTGCAAGTAGTATCAATTCAAAATTGCTTCTGTCACCTGGATTTAAAAATGCTTGATCTGCCTCATTCCAATATGAAATATAGCTTCACTGCTTATTTAAAAGCCCCCTCTCCCCATTTTTAAAATGGCAGAGTCCATATGATGATATTGCTCGAAAGGTTCAGTCAAGCTTGCGGATCAAGCCTCCTATCAGAGTATTTTCTCTTTGCCCCATGAATGATGTTCGTTTTAAGTCAGCTCTTTGAAAACTGGTTTATACCAAAATAGAAATGGAATATCTGCTCTGCAGAAGGGCAAACTCGCTTCTCCTTGATTGATACTCAGTTGTCAGCAGTGAACACTCTGCAGTCTATGGCAGAGCACACTTTGTCATAGCAATAGTTGTGTTTTTTGGTTGGGGTTGCTTCACTCGCTTCGGCATCGGCCACAGTGATGGGACTGTCTCTTGCAAACACTTCTGTTGATTCTCTCCATATGCAGTCGGCGGTCACCTTGAAACTATAATTGTGACACTTCGGTCTAATCACTTGAGTTGCATTGCTGAAAATCTGTCGGCTATTTGAAGTAGCAATTTTAATTTTCAGCGCTGCATCCACTCGATCCACCACCGTGTAAGTGGCAATGCTTCCGTCATCGAAGCCTACAATGATGTTCAGGTGCCTCTGGGAGAGCGTAAGGAAAGTGGGGGTTTTGTAAAGGGAACAAGCACCAATGTTTTTGCCATCTGCCAACCTCATTACAATTAAGATAGAGATTGCACTGTTATCATCATCGTCTTCCCCAGTGCGAAAACAAATGTATACAAGATAGCGGCCATCCTGAGACAGCTTCTGCCTCCAGATAATACCAGAAGCGTGGACCACTCGAAGCTTGCCACTGTGAAGGTCCAGGACATTGATGTTCTCATCCCCACGGGACATAATCCCCAGTTTCCCATTGGGTGATATTTCAAAATCCTCCAGAGTTTTTAAGAAACTGTTAGGCAGCTGTACACGTCTACAAATGACTTCTTCTGTAAGACTACAGATGTTCACAGTTTCAGCAGATGTTATGAAGACCACAATATCGGGGCAGTCTGGGATCAGTTTAACATCCACAACGGCGATGCCATCATCGCAACAAAACTTCTTGGTTATGCTTCCAGTCCACAGGCTCACTGCTAATACTTTATTTTTTGTCATTCCAACGACAAATGTGTTCGCGGTGGTGATAAATGCATTCTGCAAAGCAACAAGAATGTTGCAAACCCGGTGGCCTGTTGCTAGTCTCCAAACCCTCGATGCGTTTTGCTCACAGAGGGAGACCACAAACTGGTCATTGTGGGTTATCAACAGCTGGCATATCCTTTGCCCATTTATGCGGAAGAGATTTTCGCCCGAACCCGTTTGCCACACGTACTGGCTGCATTTGTCATCAGACGTAATCATCAATTTCCCGCTGGAAGTCAGGACACAGTTTTCGACTAGGCTCTCATGCTTAAATACTGCTTCAATGAATCCTGTGCTGAAGTTCCACTTATGTATAGCTTCGGATCCATCCAGCGTGTAAATCGCTTCACCTTTGGCGGGCAAAACCAGTCTTTGGATTGGCTTGCCAGTCTTGTCAATGTTGGACATCGCGGTTATAATATCGATGTCCCATATAGAAAGGACACCACTGGTAGATAAGGAGAGCAGCATGTTATGATGACTTGACTTAATTAATCTGACAATGTTTCCTGAGATTTCTTGTAAGCTCGCCATGCACTGCCCAGTATCTCTCCTCCAAACAAAAATGGCAGAGGTATTTTCAATAGAAGCAACAATACAGTCCCCGTTTTTGGATAACACTGCTGATACAAAACGCTCATTATGTTTCGCTCTAAACTTTTCAGCGACTTTCCACATGCTAGTGTCAAGGAGCTCAATACTGAGAGACTTACATATTAAAATTGCACTTTGGTCTTCAGCAAGTTCAATACTGACAAATTCGCTATCCCCCCTCTTGCAATCAAAGTCATCGGTTAACTGGGGATGGGCGATTTCCTCTGTGTTCCAAATAGAAAGGCCCCCTTCGCTGTCCACCATGACCATTTCTTGAGCTGCATCTAAGACAAGAAGAAACTTGACAAACCCTCCGGAAAATTCAGAGGTCACCGTGGCTAGCTTGTCCCCACTGCCTAAATGGAATATCGATGCAGTATTCAGATATTGTCCACAGAAAGCGTACATCCCATCTCCAGAACACTGGACGCAAGTTACTTCATACCAGCAGTGGAACTGATAAAGTGGCCATCCATAAAGTAGGTCTATCACTGTAATGTCTTTACTAGCTTCTAGCCAGGAGAGTACATGGTTTACCGACAGGGTAAATCCATTTATAAAACTTGAACCAACTCCCATTCCACTATGCTTTGATCCTTTAATTTCCACCTCAGAGAGAAGACAAGAATTTAGATTGTCATATATCAAGAGGGTGTTCTTGGTGGTGGCCACCACAAGATATTTTTCATCGCTCGTCAGCTTCATGCCCAAAATGACTGATTGGGCAGTTGTAATTTGCCTTAATAGCTGGCGAGTCTCTACATCCCAGGTACTGATTGAACCATTTTCTAGAGCAACGATGACTACACTTGGATTAAAGGTAGGCAGGATTTCAGTCACTTGAGAGCAACTGGAGGATAAAGGCAGCCTTTCAGGGCTGTAAGTTACATCCATAGAAGAATGCAGTGGAACAATGGAACAATATTTAGGGCCGTCTTTGTCACATTCCAAAAGAAGCTGTCTCAGTTTGGGCAAGGAACTCACTACCGGAAGAAGCCTCTGTTGTAATTCAGCAGAGAGGGTCCCTGGATACTTTATCACTTTGTATTTTATGCCACGAAGCGTGGTGGCAAGAAACTTCAGCTCTTTTTCTTGGGAGTAGTTATAGGCCAACTCCACATCAGAAAGGGCTTTGTCAAATTGCCCAATTTTGATCATGGTGTAAAGCCAGCTGAAGTTCATAATGACGCCATACAAAATGTCTTCCGTTTTCCCACATTTTGTCAAGTGGTGCAAAAGCTCTGTCATTTTCCTGTGGTTAATGAAAAAAATGTCCGGCTCCAAAGGGTTGCACTGGAATACCCAAGGCTGATCTGGCGACTGCCTATCAAAATTTGTCTGGTCCATCATGTGTTTATCCTCATCACTCATGCTCCTGTTGTCACTGTCCAGGCAGCCATTCAGATACTGGTCTTCACCATAAAGAGATTTCCTTCTGCCTCTGGACCAAACACCTAGAAAATACTCTGCCATTACAGTATGCATTTCATGAACATCTTCTTCATTGTGAAGATACATCTTTTGGGCAATAAGCTGTAGGTGCCGATTAGCCCAAACTAGAAGAGTGACATTTTTAACTTGTCTTTCTATCAGGTATCCACTTAACCCTTCTTTTAGTTTTGCAATATAGATGTAGGGTACTCTTAATGGATTAAGGTTTCTGATGCTTTGACTTAGTTCAAGCATAACAGTATTGTCAAGAGCTAAAATGTCTTCCAATTCCATTTCACTCAATCCAGATTTGGACATTGTGATATAGCCAAGGGCTCGGGATAAAAGTTTTGGCCCACAGCTGTTCTGTAGTGACCAGAACATCTGTTCTATACTGTCATGAACAGTGACACAGAGAGAAGACCCATCAACATCTTTGTGAGATCTCCAATTCCGAACCTCTCGGAAGGTTAAGTTTACAAACATAGGCAGCGTGCATTTGGAAAAAGCTTCATTGACGTAGATTTGTTGACCTGATGTTACTTTTCTCTTCACTTGGAGCAACTGATGTTTGAGGACTTGACTGCACATCTTCCGGTCCCTCGCTGTCACTTCAATGTAATTATCTTCATCATGAATAAGGCTCTTCAGTTTTTGCAGTATTCCATGTTTGTTTGGCAGTGTGGACAAGATAATTCGCACTGAACGGGGCAGGTGAACAGGGAGCCACCATAATTTCCTAGCGTCATCATTATCAGCAAGATGCTCTAGAGCATCAAAAATCAAAACCAGAGGTCGAAGAAACGAAGATTCATTCAAAAGGTTAATGAACAAGTCTCGGAGATCCTGGATCTTCTTCGGGTAGCTTTGCACAAGGCATCGATAGTTAGCGGCTAACTGTTCGCAAATACTTTGAAGCAAGTTTCTAATGTCTGCACTCATTTCTGTGGTTCCTATAAACCTTATAATTACTACAGGATCAGACTCTGGTCCCATTTCTTCCTTCAGCCAAGCGTAAGCCTACAAATGTAGAAGGGCAAATAGGTGAATTGTTCGAACTAGCAGACCTCATCAAGACACACAAGCAAGAAACACATAAGCAAGAGACATAAGCAAGAAAATATATTAAGCAGTTTTACTTAGGGGCTATTTATTAAAATGTTATAGTGTTTATATCTCCTTCAAGTAGGACAAGGTTAACTATTTGAATTTTCTGCATCATGGAAGTAGATACCACAGGCTATTTTATTTTTTTCCCGGTTTTCTACACTTACTGGAATACAGTAATCTCTTTTTCACTGGGCGAACAAAATATTATCATACAACTGTGATTGCCTATTTGTGCTAGCAACAGAGGACAACTCATTTCTTAGTTATCTGTATAATACCCAAAACAATTCTGGGAGCATTACATTAACAAAAAGCATATTCTATAAGTCGGTAGCCTGCTATTTCTAATATAAATGTCACTTTTATTATTTTACTTCTCTTTCTGGTTTGCTTAACAAGTGGAAAGTTAGAGATGTACTAGACAATTCTAGATATTATAGAGATGAATACATTTTGTTAAACTATGCTTGCTTTACAAAATTATGGTTTAAATTCAAGTTTGACCAGTATAAATAATGGTTAGGACTATTCTATAGGAGCTTAAAGCCACATTGGACAGAAAGTTACAATGATATTAAATTATAGCAATTCAAGCATGCAGATATCTTTCAGAAAAAAAATGACCAAATGGTTTGGAAGAAACATTCTAATTTTAGAGTTGGAAGCCTGAACGTGAAATGACTCTCTTAAAGTTGTGTTTCAGTTAGGCCCCCAATCTTGAAAATACATAAATTTATATAATGTCTATGACTTGTCCTTTAGGTCTACTTTTGCAGAACCATCTCCTTTCAGGAAAAGAGAAGATCATAACCAGGTTGCGATAATGATCTGTCAATAAATAGCATAAATGGCATTTATTTATTAACAGTATTTCTAGGTTGCACTACAATAAACTTCTCAAAATATAACAATTACAATTGCAATGCAGTACAGTAAAGCTAAAGAGAGCCCTAAAGCATAATTTTGTAAAAAAAATTGGGTTTCCACTTACTTCCTTGAAATTATGATGTCTTGAAAATCAATTATATAAAGATAATCTATGCTAATGGGAAAAGGGTGTTTGTAGGCCACAAAAATGTCAAAAGCCTAGTCAGAGACGCCAGAGTTGCATGGGACCTTTCTTGTACAAATGAAATAATTTCGACAAATTATTAGCAACATTGCAGCCATTATTTTGCCTTGGAAGATGACCTTCTACAAGCCAAAACAGGTGAATCTTTCAACGTATATGAGGAAGGTGATAAACAGATCCCTTTTCTCACCAATTAGTACTCCAAGGAAGTATTTTTCAGAACCTTAGGCTTAAATCCATCTCTGCTATTGGTTCTGGGTTGCGACAAGCCAAGATTTTATCAAAATGGTGATTTGCCACACTGGTATAGAAGAGGCAAAGCTTGCATCCTGATGTTGTAATGCACCTTTTATCATTTGTCCCCCCTCTCCCCATAGATGCCCAGGATGTTGCATTCCATTATCTCTCTCTCTGTATCTATCTATGGCTGTACATGCTTCGAAATAGATTCAGAAGATTGACGGAAAGAAATGCTTTTTTTTCAGGCTTCTTTGTGAGTCTGAAATAAAGTTGTGCCTGCTTTAAGAGTCCCATTAACTTCAATGAGTCAAATCCTTTCTCCTTTCTGTATTCTACTTTAAGAATAGGACAATTAGGGGAAGTATCTAAAGAAAGCTATAATCATAGGTTGCCATAAATAGACTTAAAATAAAATGGAGACGTGTTTTCCAATTAGGTTTAAAATAGCAGGGAAAAAAAACATTACAGGAGTGCTGATGGTTTTTACCTTCTTTGCCACTTCTGCTAATAAAAATGTTTTTCCAGTGCATGGTCCTCCATAGATGATAAGAGGGTTAATGTGGCCCATTTTCTTAGGTAGGAGGTATTTGCGCATAATATTTCTAGCATCACATCTGTATTCATAGAATGAAGAGTAGGTTTTACATAGGGAAGAATGTTGCAGGACTTCATCATAGATCCAGTCTGTCTCTATGTCAAAATTCTGTTGTACTGTTGCTTGGATAATATCAACCATGTCTTCATAGAACTGTTTCCCAAGCCCTTCAATGTAGTGGTTCTCCACTTCTTGGGTGTACCCATATTTGATGTCACAATGGGTAACGGAAGTGTAGACCCTCAAATTTGATGAAGCAACAATGGTAGGAACAAATTCATCCCTGAGTTTGATAAGTTTCTCAAGTGCTTCTGGGTCCCTCAGAAATTTTCCACCTGCATGAAGTACATCCATATATTTCTCCATCTCGGGAACTTTAACAAAACGTTCAATGTTAGCAATCTTCCGAATATAGCAAACACACTTCTTTAAGAAAGCTGGTGTTTGTTTTCCTAAGGCGAAATCGAATTCATCTTCGATAGCTGGGAGGGGGATAAAAGAATAAGAGAAAATCTAAAGATCGTAGAAAATAAAGTTAAATGTGCTCTCTTGAATCCAAATCTTTACTAGCTCTTCCAACCATTTCCCCATATTCTGTTCTTGGGGTCAGGAAGACAAAGCACTGTGCTCCATGCCTCGCCTTTCCGATCTCTTCATCATTCAGGAGTGGGACTAAGAGTCCGAACGTAGGAACAGTTACACATATGATGAATAATTGCATACAACTAATGCCTACAGTTAAGATGAAATGAAATTGCTTTCCTTTTTTGCACATACTTCACTGATCATGTGCCATCCTATCACTGATCACCAGTATTTATCTGTCTGTGCACTGTGTGCCTGTATTTAATGTTTACCAGAGGAAAGATATCTCTTTGCTTGACTGTGTTTCATTTTCCCCTTTTCATACAGTATCTTCACAGCTGTCTTAAACATCACCTTAATTTCTTCTGATATCTCCTGCCATTTGCTCTCACTGACAGGGTTTGAAGAGGCTTCCATCTTTAAAGCAACAAGAAGAAAAGAAAAAGAAAAAAGATCAGTGCCAGCATTCATACAATTGCAAATAATCAGGGTCAAGCGCAAGATGAATTAACTTAGCGGATCATGCAAGATAAGTTAGCAATATTAAGATAACTGTTAACCGCATAGCACATATTCAGGATAAAGAAAGGCTCGTAGAGGTGAGTTATCCAAGGCTATTATAATGACTGCATGCCATTCTCTCTTGCATACCCACAAGCTAACCTTAATATTGATTTATGTCACTGGAAATGCAGTGTTTTTAGTGGACCTGGTGAACTACTCAGTGCTGAAGATAAACCTCCAAATGCTACTATTAGTATTCTACTCAGCCCCTCTATGCAGAGTTACAGGAGAAAATCCAACTCCTTCCTGTTAGGTTTTCCTATTTAAAGGGGACTTTAATGTAGGGAAAATTTATCCGCAACTCAACTGCACCTCAGCCTTCTACATTACTAGCTTACTTTATTGCGTGCATCTATTACTCTTTATACACATAGGTCTGATTTATACACACATGAATGAAACACATAAAAAGGACACCTTTTCAGTGGAAGATGTGTTTATGTGGAGTTAAATTTCTCCAACTGAAGTCAACCATGTCAAAAAAATGCGCGTTTGGCTACATAGGGCTTCCAATGCCACGTACGCTGTTTATCAAAATGTACAGCCCACCGTTTGGCAAAGGACTCAAGTTGTGATCTCTAACATGAATGAGAAGGGTAAAACATGTAGGCACAACATCAATAATCCTGTCATCTAATCTTTAAATTATAGCAAACTGAAGTAAAAAAGGCAACATTTACAGGAGATGCCCTTCAGCTTTGATGTGCTGCTTTGCCAAAATTATTTCCAAATGCAAGTGTTGCAAGACAGACGGACGTTTAAGAAATGACTACAGCACCGTTTTAAAGTAGCTATTGCATCTTCGGAGAAAGGGGAATTCATGCGACTGCTTCAGGTTCTTGTTTTGTTGAAAAAAATACTTCCGTAACAATATGCACCGATCTGAAGGAAGGAATGTTTTTTAAATGGTGTGCTTATTCAAAGTTGGGCAGTGGTGTAGCTGTGTGATGCACAACAGCATTAAAAAGTAAGGGTTAAGTGTGGATTTCCCAGTGGCCAAAGGAGAAGGTAAGGAAACATGTCTCAAACAGGCTTCTCAATAAAATATCTCACCAACAAGAGCAGAAGTTCATTACACGCCATTAGATTGAGACTGGGTGGCTTAGTGGAATTATATTAAGTAAAAACCCCACAATATATTTTTTAAAAATTTTATTGGATTTATTAGTTTTGGTAGACTCTCAAATGTCTCTGGCCAGCTTATATAGTTAAAAGGGGGTAAGGAAAAGAAAAAACAATTATAAGAGAAAAGGATGTGTATACTGACTACATTACAAAAACCCACCAAGGATTCCAGGCCTGGGAGCAAAGCCCTGTTTTCAAAGATTTGCTGAACCCTTTTTGGGTGGGAAGAAATGGAATTTGAAAAAAAAGAGAAAAAAACAAGAGAGTGGGCCGAGGTAAGCCAGCCATCACAGTACTAGGATAAAATCTTAGTGTGGATTAGATTTAAGCCAGGAATTTCAAACCTTCCCAAAATACTGTAGTTTGTTTCAAACTTGATCTTCATATTCTGTTTTTCATTTGAAAGTCTCAAGACAGCTTATAAAAATATATAACAAAAACTGTTAATGCTGTCTAGTTATGCATCAATGGAAAATATTAGAATATGCATACATGTGTGGGCGTGTGCTTGGGTGTGCACGCCATAGTTTATTTTGCCCGTTAAGAAGAAAATCTAAATTTCTAGCCACTCTCCCATATAAAAATTCTACTCAAAATCTAGGGGATTTACACTACTCTTTGTGCCCCATCTGTTTCCTTTCTGAAAATTGTCTCCATGGCAATCATCAGCAGGGAGGGACATGGCTTTGCACAAGATCTTAATGATGGAAAGTTTCCATGGCAACTTTCCCATGCTGTTATTTCCTCCCCATCTCCCCCCAGGGCTGATAACTTGAAGGACTCCTAAACATAAAACAAGAGTCTTGGATGGGCAGATGAAGGAATGATTAATCTCACTGCACCCAAGGGGAGTGGGAATGTAGACCTGAAAAAGTGTAATTTCTCAAATGCATTCCTCAATTTCTAGGTAAGTTCTCAGGTTTAGCCTTCAGCTTCCTAGATGAATGTTTCTCAACCTTGGCAACTTTAAGATATGTGGACTTCAACTCCCAGAATTCCCCAGCCAGCTTTAATGTACTTCAGCTGAACCAAGTCAGCTACTCTTGCATCAGTGGAAAAGTACAGTAGGAAAAACTACTTTCCTCCTTGTGCTTGACTAAACATTTATGTGATTTCACTTTAAGATGTGTTCAGTTTGAAATACAAAGAAGGTTGTTGGCAGATGATACTAAAATCACTTTTCCAATGAGCTAAAACTCCTCTTGCATTTATTGGTCTTCAGAAGGCAACCTAGCAAGGAATTCTGAATAGCATTGGTTTAGGATCTCATTGTACTGTACCCAAACTCCATAGTTGAGGAGTAGGATAATTAATTCCTATAAATGACTGATTCTTCTCTCGAGTGTCAGGAAGGATGCCAACTAGAATTGGTTGTATATTTTTGTCTGTATTATGGGCCCTTGCCAGCTTAGAACTGGATCGTGATAAACTATTTATTACATTTTACAGTTGATAGGCATAAATCTCCATCAACCAGTGCAGCTTTTGAACACTTTATGTATTTTAGGTCATGCCCATAGCATTGTCCTGGTCATTTAGTAGAAGGAGAAAGAGAAAAAGAGAAAAAGGGAGAAGAAGAAAAAGAGAGAAAAATAAATATGGGGAAAGGCTGTGGAAGTTAGAGCAGATTAGCATGGAAGCCATGATTTGCATCTGAACTACAAAAATGTAAGACCTTGATTTCAATTAAACAATCTTGACTTCCTGCAGTGCTTTTTCATTATCAGTGTTCTCGCTCACAAGGAGGGCCACATGCGTGCAGCTTTATGTATGAAGATGTTCACCAGGTGGACACTGATATCTCTAGGCGGCCCACATCATTTGAGATACGCTGACATGGGGTGAAGCTTAAATGGAGTGCTCACAGGTTCATCAACCTGGCTAACATAATTCCTGAATAAGGTTTATATTTACAGTAATTGATACCAATTTGCCATGGCTTTTCCAAAGGTATCCTGGGAACTGGAGTTTGTTAAGATTTTTGGGTCAGGTATCTTTAGCCTCCTCAGAGAACCTCCATTCCCAAAGAAGATTACTATGAAACAAACCTTCTACATATAGACATATCCTAAATCAACATCACATGAAGAAGATTTACCATATTGGGATTGCTCTTCAGCATTTCAGATTTTGGTTTGAGGTAATAAGCTGGGGGTACTGCATTCTCATCTCGGCAGTACCATTCTTCCAAAATCCTTGTCTCCAGCTTTGCCTCAATAGCTGCGTCCAGAATCATTTCAAATTCTGAGGATTCCACTTCCCCTGGTATTCGGATACCTCCATATTTTTCTCCCAAAAGGCCCTGTTGTACACACAACAGAGAGTAAAGTTTAGTAATGATGCTAAAGACATAGTCCGTAAAAGCTTGGATCCTAAGGGGGAATGTCCCACATGCCATGAATGTATCTGGTATCTATGTACTGTATTTATTGGTGTATAACATGCACAGGTGTATAACACACACCTTAATTTTAAGAAGGACGTTTGAGTAAAAAACCTTAGATTTAAAATAAATGACTTGGAAGCAAAATAAAGGGAGCTCTGAACTTTTTGTTTATTAATATTTATACCACTTATGAAAGGAAAAGCACCTCTTTGAACGAAGAAAACTGGCGCTCCCCATCGCTTGAGTGAGCGCCTGAGCTCTGCAGACCAGGAGGTGAGCGGCGAGTGAGTGTAAACCGGTGCTCCCGGTGCTCTCCAGCGCTTGTGCGAGCAAAAACCTGCGCTCCCCATCTCGTGTGAGCAAAAACCGGCGCTCCCCAGCGCTCGTACGAGTACTGGAGAGTGCTGGTTTTTGCTTGTGCGAGCACTGGGGAGTGCAGGTTTTCGCTTGCACAAGCGCTGGAGAGCACCGGTTTTCCTTCGTGTGAAATGGGGAGCGTTTTCACTCGCTCGCTCCGGAGCTGCCCCGGTTACAGCCCTGGCTCAAATGAAGGCTCTGCTCTCCCAGCCCTGCTGCTTGAGTAACGGCATATAACACGCATCTAGGATTTCAGCCCCAGATTTTAAGGGAAAAAGTGCATATTATACACCAATAAATACGGTACTCTATTTTATTTTTTCCTGGAATCATCAGCAATGCTAAACACGGCTGCAAGAAGAACAACTTCCTTATTTCACTGAGATGGAACGTGCATAGAATCAAGCTCGCTATCATCTTATTCACACTTACTTGCGAATATTAGGACTTCCCACAAAATGCCTATTTCACTCAAATTAAAACTGGGGATGCTCAGAGCTGGGGATGCTCAGAGATAGATTCACATAAAAGGAGAACGCACACGGTGCCCTTCCACACATGTACAGGATGAAATATAACAAAAACCAGAGATCTAGTTTGTTTATGCAAATGCCAAACTGATAGGACTCTGACTCACTCAGAGAAATTCCCTTCATGAAGGAAAACATGTGTGGGTAGAAGGAAGAGAGAAAGGGGGGACTGTTCCATAACTGACAAGCTTAGCTTTACCAGAACTCTTCGTTTTTCACCACTGATCATAGTCCTTTGGTAGGGATGCAAAAAGCATGTTCAGAAGCTCTTTCAGTATTTTCACCTTGCTGATGAGACATATAACAGGTCTTAAACCAGGTCTTTATTGTACACTGCCCAGAGTCAATTTGGAGTTGGGTGGGGTCTAAATTGAATTAATTAAATTAAATTAAATTTGTTATTTCCCTGCTGCCTCTTCAGCTGACATCAGTATTTCCCCAGCATGTCTTTGTTAGCGTTGTTCCTGGATCCCCTCTAAAGGACCAGGTATAGAGTTTGGGAGCTCACCTGGACTAGATGCTTAGATCCAAGTGGATGTATACACCATCAATGCTTTTTTACCAGCTTCAAATGATTCAACAGTTTCAAGCTTACCTAGGAAAAGCTGTCTTCATCTTAACATCACATGTCATATTGCTTCCAATCTTGTTTACTGCAATGCGCTACATATTAGAGGAAACATGGTCCAGAAACTACATCTTGCAACAGTCAGAATGCTACTTCATTTCCATTAGGAATCCTACCTTACATACACTGTTCTTGATCCCATAGTCAACACTGAGCCTCCAAAATTTAACAGCCAAGAGTCTACTGCCAACACAACTCATCCCATTGGTAAAGTGGGGGGTGGGGGGAGTGGACAGCACTCTATAGGGTTCTGCATAGGGGCCCAACTATTTTAATCGCTGATGTATTGCCCTGTGTCAGTGAGGGACTGCTCCATTTGCAGAAACTTATTTCCCAGGATGTGTAGATAAAAGTCGCTCCCCATTTCAGAGCAGATAGTCCTGAAATGAAGATATGCTCCCCCACTCAGAATGGAAGTTCTGCGATATAACACAATGCATCTCACCACTCATTTTCCAGCAGTGGAAAACATTCTTCGTATTCAGGACTGAAATACTACGATGTGGAATAATACTTCTGTAATACAGAGATAGGTGGTTAAAAAAACCACCTCTCATTGAACTGCAGAGTCTTCTCCCCCCAGCCCCTTCTGCAGATTACTTTATCAATTTTGAAAGGCATCAATCCATTACTAACTCAATATATTCAATTATACATTCCCACAATGAGAAAGGGCCTTTTAAAACATTTTCCATGATTTTTTACATCATTTGGGAGGGTTTATACCATGTTTTTTTTTTATTTACAAAATTAATAAACATATTCCATTCATCTACCTTTAAGTCTAATTTTGCCCAATTCTTAATTACCCAAAATGTAACTGTCAGCTTTTCTGATAATGCAATATTCGAAACTGTTGCATACTAATCACACAAATGTGGCCCACTCAAATTGTTCCAAAATCCTGCTGTCACATAGTGATCTGTCATCATAAAATGTTCTACAACAATTTATGTTTTAAACTCACATTTGAAAGGACAAAAATGTTTAATAATGTGAATGGCAGAATCATATCAATTTCCTGATGAGTAATTCAGCTTACTTTCATGAAAACCCCTTTCCATAAAGTTCTTTCCTTATTGCTTGTCCACCATAAATTAAAATATGTTCTTTTAGTTCTGCATCCCCTCCAACAATTTAACGAGATGATTTTACTAATGCTATAATATACAATAATCTAAATGGGGTATAATGAATAATTTTTGATGACAATTCTTTGACTTGACTTGACGAAATGGATTTATGAGGAATTTTGTTAGGCACTATTTGTTCTATTGCCCAATCCAAATGTTATTTCTAAATGTCTGTCCCATATTTTTCTTAATATATTAGAGTTCCCCTTTCCCAGATCAATCTTGGATAATATTTTATAAAATACTGATATTAAACTCAGTTCAGTTTTTGTTTTTCCCATTTAATTTATACTTTTACATTCCTGTTTCTGTTATTTCACCTTTTAAAGGAATCTTCTGATACTGTATCATTCCAACTAAGAAACTGAGATTCCTTTCAGGAACAACCAAAGAGTCTCCTCTCTGATAAGACTTCTCTCTGTCAACTTCCTGCAGTCAGAATAAACCTGCCCTCTTCCATTTATTTAGTGCCTCTGCATTGTTCTGATCCATAATCTGTGTTAGGCAGAAGAACTTCTAGCACTTATATTGTATGTACAAGGGTGGGTCTTGTGTACCCGTTGGAGAGCCTTTCAGGTAGAAAGGAGAAATAACTGGAAATAACCTATTTTCGATAAGCCTTAGGTATCCTATAGTGAATAAATACTCATGTTCTAGTGAAAAGTTTCCATGATGCTTATGTTTGGATTCAACTAATGTTCTGCAGAACCCTCAGGTCTGGAGTCTCCAGATGTTTATTCAGGCATAGAGAAATGGGCATCTGAAAGGTAGAGATGGTAGGTCAGGACCCCCTATACTCTTCCAGCCCCAGTGTCTCTAATCATAATGACTTGAAAAGAGGCTGAATGGTATTCTGCATTCATTTCTCCAAACTGCATGGCTGCTGGTTTCTAGCAGCGCATGTTCTGCCAAATGTCTATTAAGTAGCTCAAAGTTGTGCCAATGTAAAAAAGAAAAGAAAAGAAAAAGAAAAAGAAAAAGAGGAGAATTTATACAATATGGCTGCAGAAAGATGAACTGAAAGAGATCCCCTGCCAATTCTGGCATCTTCAGAGGCAAAGGGAATATATGCAATTAGATTTTGACAGCTGAATTAATGCAGACTTTTCCTGAAATGATGTATGCAAGGAAAATGTATGCCAGTGCTCCTTGGTGACACGGCTACAAGTTATAAATGTGATAATGGTTCAGCCAGAATGTTGAAAGACAGACACAGATATGGCAGTAAAATAATTCTCAAGATTTTGCAATCCAGACTTCAGCAGTACATGGAACAAGAACTCCCAGGTGTACAAGTAGGGTTCAGAAGAGAGAGGAGCATGCAAAATTACACTAGTAAATCTGATAGATAATAGAAAAGGCAAGGGGGTTCGAGAAAGAGAGCTGTTTTTGCTTTATCAATTATACAAATGATTTGATCATAGATCACAACCACTTAAAAACATGGCTGTACTGGGCCACCTCATCTGCTTATGGAATACTTTGTATGCTAACCAGCAAGCAATAATTAGAACGGAGCAACTGAATGGTTCAAAATTAGGAGAGCAATATGCCAAGATGGTGATCTGTCACCTTATTTAAATCACACACAGAATATAACGTGAGAATGCTGGACTAAAAGAAATAGAAATTGGAATTAAAATTAAAATTGCCCAGAGCAACATTGACAACCTGGGATATGCTGATGGCTTTGATGGCTGGAAATGAGGAAGACTTAAGGAATCTCTTGCAGAAGGAGAAAGAAGAGAGTGCATACACTGGTCTGCTGTGCAATATTAAAACAACTAAAGAGCATGTCAACAATGCCAGCCCAATGAAAACAGAGTAAAAGTTGAAACAGTACCAAATATTTATCTTCCTAGTCTCAGAAATTTACAGAAATGGTGACTATACCCATGAAATACAGCCATATGCTATTTGAGTATAGATGCAGATGTAGAGAAAAGATTAAAATGTGCAAATACATCACACTGACAATAAAGGTACATATAGTTAGACCATGGTTTTCCCAACTGTAACATAAGGATTTAAAAACTACAACCTCAGAAAAAAAGCAGTGCCTTTGAATTGTGTTACTGGAACCACAAGAAGAAGAAATCATGCAGTACTAGAAGATGTAGAGTCAGACTGCTCACTGGGAAGATGTTTAATGAAACTAAAGCTTAAATATTTTGAAACTAAGGGGAGAGTCATTGGAGAAGACCCTGATGCTTGGAAAAATCAAAGGCGAACAAAAAGGAGCCAAGAGAAGTTAAGGTGGCTAGATACTAACACTGATGACACAAGATGAACTTAGAAGAACTCAAAGAAGCAATTGCTGAGAAACAGATCGGTGGAATGATATCTGTTTGTTCAGCTGGAAGTGGACTGAACGGAATAAGAACAAGAAATGGGTCAATCGGTATAAAATATGTGTCCTTAAAAGTGTTTTTGATGCATTAGCTCATGAATCCTCTAGATCAGGGTTCCTCAACCGTTGCAACTTTAAGACGGGTGGACTTCAACTCCCAACTTCTGGGAGTTGAAGTCCATCCATCTTAAAGTTGCCACGGTTGAGGAACCCTGATCTAGATGACCTGAACTACAAATCCCAGCAGCCCCCATTAACAAGTTTGAGGCCTGATGTGGGCTATTGCTTGATAACACCTAGGAAGCCATAGGCTTAAGCAAGGTATGTAAAAAGTCTGGGTTTCCCCCCCCTTACATTCTAAAGACAGGAGTGATTAAATGTGATGGTTCCTCTGTTTTTTCTATCTTTTTTTACAATTAGATTTTTAGCAATCCTGTTATTTCAACTTACATGCAAAAGCACTAATTTAAATTGTACTCTTCATCAGAAGTGCTGTGATGGAAAAATCACAAAATATATATGCATATTTTACAGCATAATTTCTTTTCATTTGATTTAACCTCCTTTCAATTTCTAATTGATGTACATAACTCAAACAGAATTAACTCTTTCTTTTCCCAGCTGTCAGTTGCAATGCAAGAGAATCATGAGGCAATATGTAGTATTTTTATTAATTCCTCCATTGTTCACAGTGAATCTCAATATTCCCACCCACACATCCCAACTGAAAGCAATGTGTACATTAAGCACTATGTACAGTAATGCATTCATGGGCCTGGAAATTGTTAGATCTAGCCACCAGATGGCATTATTTGTTCTAATAATTTGTTTTTTTAAACCATCATATTTACAGTAACAGAAAATTAGAATATATGATTATTTATATTAGCAGGTGTTAGACATAAAACGTTGAACAGCTGTTGGACCAATAATTACATATTCTTATACATTCTTAATATAACTCAACACCTGACTTATTGACTTGAAAAATGATTTCTTTTTTTACAATTTTGTTACATATTAAGCCCACTTTTCCTCCAGATGAAATAGAATATAGCCTAAATTAGGCCAGGGCAACGAAATTAACTAGTTCAGTGACTCATGATTGAACAAGGATGTGAACACAAATCCCACTCTATTACCCTCCACTATGTCTTTGAAGGAATCATTTTAAAATGACTTCTAACAACAACAAAGAATTGCCAATGATTATATTCATTTTTTTAAAATAAAATTTTAACAACATTCTGTTTTGGAAATATAAAATTCATTAACCAAAATGTGTCATGTAATGAGAATTAGCTGTGAATAAATAGGATGAATTTGAATCCACCCTCTTAATATTCAATATCCCTTTTGTATCTATTTTATTCCTAAGCATTTAACTAGGAGTTATTTTTCTTTTATTTGAACACTATCTAGCACATTTAGTACTTTACAAATACAGTTGAGTATTTTACAGAAATCCTGTTCAATTGTAAAAGATTTCTCTCTTCATTTTTGGATCCTTAAACAATTTGATGCATATGATTTCTTTGAGGTGGTCTACAGAAAGCCAGAGTATAGTTTTATGACTTTACTTCCTATCAAAATCAGAACAAGTTATTTCTTGTTGTAACCAGGAACTCACAGACATGATCCAACCAGCTATGAATGTTTGCGGGTATGGCTCATAGCTGCGTATTAGAAGCTGTTACATAGGATTTGTTTTATGGAAGTATATCTGGTTTCTAGGTAGCTACTGGGCCACATGGTATCCAGGTGCCAGAAAGTTTTGAGAGCTGCATTCATAAGGGTCAACATATCAGTGCCTTGACATTCTGAAGTAGAATTGGCCCAGTACTCTTCTAACCAAAGATATGACTGTCAGGGCCCTGCGAAGGGAGGAGATTTCTTAGGCCAAGGTCAATGCTTTGCCTCCTTTTGTGGGCAGGCTTGTGAAGACCACAAAGATTCTACCACCAACACGGAAGACAGTGAGAGATGTTAACCTAGATTTGGATTAGCTAAAGACAGAAAACATGGTAGAATGCATTCTTCCCTGTCAGTGTTGTTCAATTGTCTTAACTGATGGCTAATTTGCTTGCAATGAAATCTAGAGCTTGCTGTCATGTCTCCCACTCGCTTCAACAGGAAGACACCTTGCAAACCATTTTTAAGGGACATATTATCATAATGTCATCTTCATCTCTTCCCCTGCCAGCATTTGAGGCAGCTTGAAGTCAGCTTAATGTGTTCCATGGTTGAAGCTGTGCTTCTCCTCTTCTTGTTGCATGAACAATCAACAGTGGTTTGGTAATCAGTCTAGGGAAAGACATGCTCGGGGGAGCAATCTGGCCCAGCTCTTGTTGTTTGCCTTATCATAGGCACGCCTTGTCTCCAACAGTTGCCATTTTTAAACCATTAATATATATCAACAATTTGAATGTATCCCATATTCATACCCATTCATACCCATTCATACCCATATGAAAAAATATGGGTCCAGTGAACATGGGGTGTAGCAAAAAAGGTTACTCTTTGGGATGGATTTACAGTTGTGGACTGATGACAAGTATTTGCTCGGCTTCTGAATTGGGTCTCCAATGATGTAATGGAAGTCTTATCTATACTGCTTTGTGGTGAAGGTTTAATGCTATGACTGAGCTATTTTCTACGTTGATGCTTTTGAACTTTTTCTTTCTCTATTCTTTTTCTTCTGCATGTTTTCTGTTTTCTTTATTTCTGTAATATTGAAAAGCAATTAAAATGATATCAAGAAGTGGCTCGGATTTGTTGGACCGCAGATACACAGCTCTGTATCACAGAAAGAATGTGTGGAAAGGAATTTAGCAGAATAACTTTTGTAGGAAAATATTCTTGGGGCTGGTGCTTAGGTGAAAGAAAATTAAGAAACTTTATTCAGGAAATAACCTACGGATTGGAAATCCTAAGTTATACAAGTCTATCTACAGTTAAGAGCCTTTAGTGTGCTCTACTCCATTATGAAAAGAAAGTGAGTTGGGTGAGAACCTGAACTGCATAGGTTACAACTGGAAGAAGAGGATTTAACTGAGAGAGAAAGGTGATAAATTATGGTAAGCCCTGAGAATATCCATCTAATCAATAGGAGGCACATTATGTAGAGACATGGGAAGCAAATCCCTTTCTGACTTCCCCTCCATCTACTGCCCCCAGTGGTCAGTAGATTTATGGCTACAGAAAGTCAATACTTGCAAAGTTGAATTCCAGTTAAGTTTCACATGCTGCCTAGGTTGTTTTTCATTTAGATGAACATCTGCAGAAGAAATGACCAAACAGTGGAAGGATAAGATGAGAAGGCCTTTTTAAACGAACAATGCAAAGAAATCGAGGAAAACAATAGAAAGGGGAAGACTAGAGATCTCTTCAAGAAAATTAGAGATATCAAGGGAACATTTAGTGCAAAGATGGGCATGATAAAGGACAAAATAAGGCAGGGACCTAACAGAAGCAGAAGAGGTTAGGAATACACAGAAGAACTATACAAGAAAGATCTTAATGTCCCTGATGTCCATGCTGGTGTGATCACTGACCTTGAGCTGGACAGCCTAGAGAGCGAAGTCAAGTGGGCCTTAGGAAGCATTGCTAACAACAAAGCTAGTGGAGATGACAGTATTCCAGCTGAGTTATTTAAAATACTAAAAGATGATGCTGTTAAAGTGCTGCACTCAATATGCCAGCAAGTTTGGAAAACGCAACAGTGGCCACGGGATTGGAAAAGGTCAGTTTATGTTCCAATTCCAAAGAAGGGCAATGCCAAAGAATGCTCAAACTATCGCACAATTGTGCTCATTTCACATGCTAGCAAGGTCATGCTCAAAATCCTACAAGCTAGGCTTCAGCAGTATGTGAATCGAGAACTACTAGATGTACAAGCTGGATTTTGAAGAGGCAGAGGAACTAGAGATCAAATTGCCAACATTCGCTGTATCATGGAGAAAGCATGAGAGTTCCAGAAAAACATCTACTTCTGCTTCATTGACTATGCAAAAGCCTTTGATTGTGTGGATCACAACAAACTGTGGCAAATTCTTAAAGAGATGGGGGTACCAGACCATCTTACCTGTCTCCTGAGAAATCTGTATGCGGGCCAAGAAGCAACAGTTAAAACCGGTCACAGAACAACCGATTGGTTCAAAATAGGGAAAGGAGTACGACAAGGCTGTATACTGTCACCCTGCTTATTTAACCTATATGCAGAGTACATCATGAGAAATGCCAGGCTGGAAGAATCACAAGCCGGAATTAAGATTGCAGGGAGAATCATCAATAACCTCAGATATGCAGACGATACCACCCTAATGGCAGAAAGTGAAGAAGAACTAAAGAGCCTCTTGATGAGGGTGAAAGAGGAGAGTGCGAAAGCTGGCTTGAAACTCAACATTAAAAAAACTAAGATCATGGCATCTGGACCCATCAATTCCTGGCAAATAGAAGGGGTAGAAATGGAAGCAGTAACAGACTTCATTTATTTGGGCTCCAGGATCACCGCAGACGGAGACTGCAGCCATGAAATTAAAAGACGCTTGCTCCTTGGGAGGAAAGCTATGGCAAGCCTAGATAGCATATTAAAAAGCAGAGACGTCACCTTGCCGACAAAGATCCGCATAGTCAAAGCTATGGTTTTTCCAGTAGTAATGTATGGCTGTGAGAGCTGGACCATAAAGAAGGCTGAGTGCCGAAGAATTGATGCCTTTGAACTGTGGTGCTGGAAAAGACTCTTTAAGAGTCCCCTGGACCACTAGGAGGTCAAACCAGTCAATCTTAGAGGAAATCAACCCTGACTGCTCATTGGAAGGACTGATAATGAAGCTCAAGCTCAGATACTTTGGTCGCCTAATGCGAAGAGAGATCTCTTTGGAGAAGACCCTGATCCTGGGAAAGATGGAAGGCCAAAGGAGAAGGGGACGGCAGAGGATGAGATGGTTAGATAGCATCACTGAAGCAATGAGCATGAAACTGAGCAAACTCAGGGAGGCAGTGAAGGACAGGAAGGCCTGGTGCGATGTGGTTCATGGGGCCACGAAGAGTCGGACATGACTTAACGACTGAACAACAACAACAATCATCTTTCTAGTGTGCTCCTTCAAAACTTTTTTTTTTAATTCAGGTGCTATGAATTTTAAACAAACCTTTAATTGCGTTAAATCAACCCCTCCTGAACTATGGAACACAGTCTTTGGAGAAAGGAAAGCCTGCACAATACTATATTAATTATTTCTTAATATCCCTGGACAACGGCAGTAACTACAGTTCTTTCCCCATATTGTCTGGCTGCATGCTTTCTTAATAAAAGGAATCTATTGCTTTTAACCTTATCCAAAATGTCAGATACAGGGAACAATATAAAACACAGAAGAGGCAGTTTTGCATATGACTAAGACAGAAGATTCTCTGAATGTGAATATTTTTAAAACGATCTCTGGATTCAGTCTGCATTATAAATTGTAATGCTTTTAAAATCCAAAATGTGATTAGAAAATTGTTAGAAATGAGCTACAATTCAAACGTGTTGGCAAAACCAGCGATTAGGAGCAAATGGTATGTCTACATAATAGAGAAACTGCCAACAGGAACAAAGACAACATTTTTCTTTTAGGAGTAAAAGCATAGGGAACTTTTTATGGATGCACAAAAAAAATTAGAGAAGTTTTCAATGAATTGACTGAGGAGCATATATTTTAATTGCCCTTGATGTGAGATTTATACTGAAAGGTCAAAAGACCAGACAGTTTTTCAACTTTATAAAGACAGAATTATTTTGTGGAACTGTCTGAAGCATCTTTTTCCAGGTAAGAACCTTATGTTGTTTCCCTTAGCCTATTTGGTGAAAGCAAGGTAAGTTTGCAGAATTCTGCAAAGTTTCTCCTAACCAGAAATGACCAAGATCAACACTGTCTGAAGGTAATGAGTTAGCTATTTCTGCAAGAGAGACACTTGTAGAAATAAGGGAATCTCTCATAAAATAAAACATGCAAAAATGCAAAACACACAAAGAAACCCAAGAAAATGAAGTGACAGAAAGAACAAGTAAATAAGTCGAAAGGAGGAAGGGAGGGAGGGAAGAAGGTGATATTGGCTAGTTCTAAACCAGGGTTTTTCAAACTGTGTTCTGCAGAACCCTAGGCTCCATGAAAACTAGATGGAATTTTGTAACAGACTAAGGGTAAAAAAAGTTAACTTGAATGCAGCCAATTTTCTATCATCAGAACTTTATCTCCTGATCAGGGGTTCTGGAGATTTTTTTTTAAATGAACAGGTTTCCCAGGCTGAAAATGTTTGAAAATCCCCACTGTAGATGAAGGAAGACAACTAAGCTGGCATATGGAAGAGCTCTGTGGACTGATTACATTTAGTCTATTTCAGGAATATTTGCAGTTGGGCCAATGTAAGTTGGGTGCCCTTTGCGGAAGCCAAGCAGATGAAGCTTGCAATTGTAGTTTGAACACTTCTAAAATGGAGCTCATGAAACCATAAGCCTGAAAGAAGAGCCACACATAGGACCATAAAGTAGTACAAGGTGTGATTTCTTATAAACAATCTCCCCGGCTGTAGAAAGTTTCAACTCATTGTTCTCACTGTATATCTGCCGTATGTATGACGCACCAAGACTGCAACTAAGAACTTAATTAGAAGGCTACAAGATTGATTTTGAAGTAGCAGACAAGTTACTTCAAGCAAACATAGATATGGAGCTTCTAACCTTTACTGACTCCCTAATGATGTTTTGAGAGTCTTCTAGATCCCATTGACCTCATTTTCCCTAGCATCTCTCCTACATGAAAACTTTTGCAATGATAAGAATTGATTAAGTAGGTTACTTTAGATGAACCACTCTCTTTCACTGTGAATTCCACTTTCTGCAATACAGCAATAATAATTAAGACTGAATTTAGCTGATTCTTGTAAGGATCGCCCAATAATATGCACTAACTGGGCTTGATGTTCTAAGATTTCCCACTGTCTTGAAAAAATCTACCTCACATTGTGTACTTAATTGCAGATATACAATGGAAACATTTTCTACATAATAGACCTATTCAGATTCAGTCTCCAGAAAGTACTTCCAACCATGAAGGAGGACCAATGTACCACCTGTCTGCAACACTTTAAAGCATCTGTGTCTTTTCCCAGGTTTGTGTGGCTGCTTTAAGGTATCAAAGACAGGTGGCATGTTTGTGCTCCCATGGGTGCTAAAGCACTTTTCCAAGACTGAATCTGAAGCACTGCCCAACCCTATTGTGTTTCATTACATGAAAAGAAGTCAGATCCTACCACTTCACTGAATTTATTTTTTTTAAAATTGGCTTTGCATTAACGTGACATTGCCTCATATCAAGCCCAACCATGTACTGTAACTCTCTACTTCATTATTGTTCCAAGCATCAGTGAAGCTCCAATGTGTCTGCTCTGCACCTTTCTCTGGTCTTCCTCCCAACCTGGCTAGAATTCAACTAAAGTTTTCTGTATGCAAAGCAGATGCTACGATACAGAGCTATTTAAATACTGATGTCTGCAAAGACATTTCCATCTGTTAAACTTAGACTCAGAGTTGTGTTGGAGTCATTCTGGTTTAAACTAACAGTAAGTATAATAAGCTGGGAGAAATGAACTCCCTAGTTTAAAAGGATTATCTCAGCAAAAAGAGGGAGGCAGCCATGTATAGCAAAAATATGAAAAAAAATCAACAGATGAGATTTCCTGCATTCAGTCATTTCTGCTAATGTTAATTCTGAAATCTCACTGTAACCATGAATGTATCAGATGCTTTAGACAAATCACTTCTTAGCTCAATCTCTCCATCTCCTGATCTGCAATATAGAGATGATGATGATGGTGATGGATTACATATTATATAAAATACTGAGAAGCAACTATGGAATCTGTCCCAAAACAACAACAAAATCTCTTAGGAGATATTATGTTAAATACGCATCCTTAAGAAAAGGCCCACAGCTACATTAAAAAGATTAGGTGGATTAGATAAAACTTTATTTTATACCCACAACAAAACATGGACCTGCTGATGTTTTCAGGCAATCTTCTAAGAGCCTCATACGAGTCTTTTGGAGCTCTGGGCTGTCCCATTCTTCTGGTTCTACTCCCCAGTATAGGTCAATGACCTGGAAAGCCAACAAATAATATTATAATGGTGATATATAGTATTATGCAACTCAACATTCTAAAACATAACAATAAAAGCAATAGTTTAAAGGTTGGGTGTGTCACTTCATGTATTTATGGATAATAGCAAAGGATCAATTCTGTCAAAGGTTAGGACCAAATTTGAGAAGATAATGGGAGATCCATTCTTAAAATGTATAGGTTATGGGAGCACGTTTAACTCCAAGTATCACTAGTTTCAGAACAAGCTTGCTTAGTACTTATGGTGCAGGAGAAGTAAAACAATGCAACAGGCTTTAAGAGTAACTTACAGATACACACACACACTACATATACAATACATAACTGATAATATATAATCCCACCAAATGTGGTTGATCTCAAAAAAAAAAAAAACACAAAGTAGGATCGGATTGAGATTGGATTGAGAAGTCAAGAAAGAAATCTGGGTGAAAGCAACAGCAACCACTTCAGTAGTGTTGTCATGAAAACAACATGAATGTGTTTACTTAGCCCCCAGGAATTGAATTTATTATGACTACTATAGGCACAGTAATTTTAGATGCTGAACTGTTTACACCTTTATTTTGAATTTACTCCATTCACATTCTTTTATTTTGGGAATGTGTGTCTAGATGTCTTTCTGTGGAACAGCCTTTAGGCCAATATCAGCCCCTACATCTATGAATACAGTTGCAGTTCCTTAAAGTGTGTGCTTCTTCTTACATTCGCTTATATGACTCTGTACATCCCTGCTTTATTCTTGGGGCACTGAGGAGGACAGCAGGGCACAAGGGCATTGCAGTAGGAAAAGTAAACCCTTTCCCTAATATTCTAGAGATTCTCAGTACGCCGAACTAATTGTCACCATAATTGTAACAGTGAGCACTAGAATATTTTTAAACAAAGCATGCTGTACATTCAGAGTGCCTTCTAAAATTCTATGGGAAAAATAGTCCCGCAGTACGTTTCGCATCGGCCCATGTTGAGAACTGCAAGAAAACAATCTGTGCTGAAATAGATTTATCTTTGAAAACTCTTGGAATAAAAAAAAAAAAGCTATGACTTGGAAGAGGAAGGAATTAAGTTTGTGCGGGTCAAAGTGGGGCAAGTATAGGTCGAAGGGCATTTGGGTCTAGGACTTTTGGACAGGCTGAGAGACTGGATCCAACCATAGCCTATCCATCAAAAGATGGAGCTCTTGGCCCACATGCAGCCCTCCATGGATACCCACAATCCTCTGTCTTCTAAATTTTTTTTTTTTTATCCTGCCTTTATTATTTTTATAAATAACTCAAGGCGGCAAACATACCGAATACTCCTTCCACCTCCTATTTTCCACACAACAACCACCCTGTGAGATGGGCTGGGCTGAGAGAGAGGGACTGGCCCAAAGTCACTCAGCCAGCTTTCATGCCTAAGGCAAGACTAGAACTCCCCGTCTCCTGCTTTCTAGCCTGGTTCCTTAATCACTAGACCAAAGTGGCTGTCTTCTCCCTTCATGATTAAATAATATTAACTGATTGATTGAACTGGGTCATATATTCATAGTGCTATTTTTAAAAACCCTGCTATTTAATATTTTGTTGTTTGGGTTGCCATAGTCTTGATGACTTTAAAATAGCAGGTGTTTAATTGTTCACATTTTCTTTTGTGCCTACAGATCCAATTTGAATAATATTAAAAGATGGAAGAAAAAAAGAGAAAAACTTGATATGTTTATTTAAAGAAATGAAGTGATACTGTGTGGTTTCACATCATTTTTAGGCTTAGGTGGATAGAAATATGTTATGGCAAGGAACTATTTAAAGGAGCAAAATCTAGTGAAGTAATCATTGGACTGAGTTATCTGATATTTTGGGGTTCTGTGCTGCTTTTTTATTGAAATTCTAAGAAACCATTTTATACATTTGGACCCAATTTGAGATTAACCAAAAAGACTTTCCTTTGCAGGGAATGAAAACTAGTGTTACAGAGCATCACGAATGGAGAAATAGAAACATGAGAAAAATAGACTCTACATGCAAAGTTCAGAGAAGTACCATTGCAAATGCCATTATCATGTTATTATTTGTTTGGTGCTGACAATGTCCTATTCAGTGAGTCATGAAAGGAAACATTTCAATCAGGAATAGGTTTCAAACACCTCCAATGAACCTTCCGTCACTCGTGCAACGTTTTAACAGTTTAATTCTATATATGTCAACCGAGCAAAAAGCCCTACTGAATGGAATGGAACTTGCTCCTAGATAAATGGGCATTGGATTGCCACCTAAAAGCCTTGAAAAATATTAGCAATTGAATGTATTTTTGGGGTGTATGGATGAGGATGCTTAAAGCAACACGTAGGTCATTGGATCCTTGGTGGCTCTGGTCTCTTCCTGTTGCTAATAAATGCCAGGTTGGTGTATAATAAATCCATCCTTATCCATGATTTGGTCATGAGGATAACCAAGACCTGGGTAAGCTTGGGGTGGTGGTGTCCCCTCTCAGAGTTGTTTCTACCTGGGTTCATGCTTGGCATCAGCTGTGAGTCCAGGGTAGGTGGGTATAGGTGGCAGTTGTCACCCCAGAAGCTATGATAGTTCTAGAGGATCTGCAATGCAGATAGCCAGGTGTGAGACCTTATGGCTGAAGTTGGGCTCTAGGGAGCAGCTGGGTTTGTTGCTGTTGTACTGCTGTCCCTGCTACTATATGAAGTGACACCTCTGCCTGAATTGCTGAATTCCATTGCCAGACTGGTGGTTGAATCTCCAAGGCTGATAGTCCTTGGGGATTTTAATCTAAACCTGGGTAGTGTTGACTTTGGAGCTGCTCAGGAGTTCATGGCCACCATGGACCTCTTTCAAATTATTGAGGGTATCAAGCATGCTAGAGGCCACACATTTAATCTAGGGGCAGTTGTCTCAACCCAGTGATCTGAAGGTGGAACACATTACCTTAAGCCCTTTGTCACAGGCAGATCAATATCAGATTGCTTTTCAGCTTACTGGTGCTACCCTCCCAGCAGAGAGCTAAGACCTATTAAATCAGTCGCTCCAGGTGCTTAATGTACCTGGAGATATTTGAGAGCGCACGGGGTCTTGTCTGAGGATCTAATGCTTCCCCCCCAGCTGTGGCCTTATATGCTGCCTAGAATGGTAAGGTAATGGCAGGTAAGGAGGGCCTTGGACTGGATTACTCCTATGTGGCCCTCCTGTATGTCAATACCCAGGTGTGTGTGTGTGTGTGTGGCTTGGTTCTCTGAGGAACTTCAGGAAATTGAAAATCAGAACAGACACTTAGAATGTCATTGGAGGAAAATGAAGAGTGAATCCGATTAAGCACAAGTTAGAGCCATGTTAGAGATTACATCAATAAGTGTAGTGAAATATAGTTATTTTTCCAATCTTATTGTGTCCATTGATGGCCAACCAGTGGCCCTTTTTCAGGTGACCAACTTTCTATTGGGCAGGGATGAGCCTCAGGCTGCAATGAATGGTACTCTAAGAATCTAGTAGACAAATTCACTCAGAGTTGGACTTTGACAAGGCAGGTCCAGCTGAAGTGGCAGAGTCGCGGTCTTGCTTGGATGCTTGACCCTCCTAGTTCTTGGGACCTTCCTTCTGGTGGGGTCCCAAATCAGCTACATCCCACCTAGTAACTCAGCACTGGTTCACAGCATACCAGCATATAAATCCATCGTAAGAAGACCGTAACTGAGGAGACAACATTATGAGAAGGCTTAAATATCATCTCTATATGCATTACTCATAACATTTGCTGAGACATGCTGAGTTCATCTGTATTACAACTATATGAGTTTTATAGCTTTCCTCTAATACTCCTGGGAGTTGTGCTTTGAAAAAAATGGGTAAAGATCTTTTCAAGCCTTGCAAAATGGCGGTTTCAAGAATTCCCTGAGGGAAAGGCGATGATTTAATCCACTTTGGCAGTACCCACTGAAACCTTGTTAAGGTTTAGAAAAATCTGTCAAGAAAAGATGATAGAATCTTTGGTATAAATTCTGAATCTAGATATGCAACATTTGACAGACGGGCTGGTACATATCAATGCAGCAAGATTATCAAATCGTATTGCAACCATACAGTATCTATAACTGCCGTTTTATTCTATGTATCAATTTTATTTTCAAACTGAGCTATTCCTTTAAAAAAGAATCTCTCCGAAACCAGTGTTTAGCATAAGCATTCCCTTTCTAAACCTCAAAAAATTAGCTGACCTTTAAAAATCAAGGAACTTACAAAAGAAAGACCTGCCTTCAGCATAAGCTGGCATATTGCTGTCCTACTTCGGATTTTCATGTGCCAGGCATAATCACAGCATTGCAATTCAATATTTTTGGCCACTGAACTGCAATAATTTGATGCCTGATTGGGTATGCACACATTCTGCTGTATAAAATAAGAATATTTCCCAATTACTCTCTTCCTTCCTTCTTTCTTCCCTCCTCTCCCCCACTATTGTGCATAAAATTATGCAAAACTGCCTGTTTTGTATATAACAAAGCATCTTGACTCAAATATTGCCCAGTGCTAGAAGTAGCAATATTGATGGCTAGCACTGGGCAATATTTGAGTCAAGATTCTTTATTGCTAGAAAGTCTGTGCTAACTATGATGATTGAAAGGCTCTGTGGCAGGCAGCCTTCCCACTTCGATACCTGCAGGCAGATGAGCACGTATGGATAGCATGGGCTTGGGAAAGCATTGATAAACCTTAAGGCAGTGTTGTCCAAACTTGGCCACTTTAAGATGAGTGGACTTCAACTCCCAGAATTCCCCAGCCAGCATGGCTGGCTGGGGAATTCTGGGAGTTGAAGTCCACTCATCTTAAAGTGGCCAAGTTTGGACAACACTGCCTTAAGCGCAGCCTAGGAGTTGGTGAATACTCAAAAGATATCACAGGACAAGCAACTCTACCAATGGCATAACAAGAGCAATAAAAAGCCACTGTAAGTTAAGGGTGTCTAGCATTAGAAGGTGATAACAGTACAATGGAAATATCAAGGCTAGAACATTAATGGCATATAATTATCTTTGGCTGTAAAATCTTCTGAGGGCGCTGCCCTGCTGTTTGATTTTGCTCTCTCTTTGCACAGCACAGTAACAGAAACCACCAGATATAATATCAGACAATCTCTTCCTACTGTGATGGTGATTTTAAGTTCGTACCGTGGAGATAGCAGCCAAAACATAACAGTGATGTTCACATATTGATTACGTGGGCGTGCATTTAGCCTTATGACCCAGAAACAAATGTTCTAGGCATCGTATACTTAGTCACAGAAGAGAATCAACAGAGAGGAATTAACTTTCCAGCAGTCCACAAATTCAGCTGCCATCATTGTTCCATCAGCCCTTTCCTCAAGTTGAGAGCAAGGACATCCATGTGGCAAATTAGTTCCTACAAAGGCCATATGGATTATAGTGGTGCTAGATGGTCCTTTCTAACCTCCACATTAAAAAAAGAAAAAAGCCAAAATATTGAGAGGTAACTAAATTTTACAAGATCTCTGAGTTCTCAGATGAAATCAAGCAAGATTTTAGCCATCTAGTTTTATTTAGTTTTTCATTAATCCTTTAATTGGTCCCAATGATATCGTGTGAAATGATGGGGTGGTGGTCAACTGCACAACATGAGGGTGGCCTATCCTGGTTCATCAAGAATGGGAGAAAAGATCTTTGCTGTATTTGTACTATAGCACGCAATCACACTCCAAAGTATACCTTCACATCAGGGGAAAAAATCTGTTCTGCCCCCGAATCAGTCAACATTTGTTGATGCTGAATGATTACTAACACGCAGTTGTTGGGAAACATATTAAGAATTAGATCCTAGGTCCATCTAGGCCAGCATTCTGCTCCCACAGTGCCAACCAGACATACTTAGGAAATTGTATGATCATATTTTCCTACAAACGGTATTGAAAAAGACATTACTGTTTCTGAATACTGGTGGTAAAATGACCAATCATGAGTGATCCTGACTGGCAGCCAATGACTTTATAGTACATAAATTTAGCTAAATCTCTTTCAGAGCTATCTAGTGTTAGGGTCTTCATTACATCTTATGATATCAAATGCTACAGTTTTACTAAGTGTCTATGAAGACGTATTTCCTTTCGTTTGTCATCACTTCCCATTATTCAGCTTGATAGCTGCCTCTTCAGCTAAAAGAGAGACTACTCTGGACATAAAAATCTCCTTGAGGATAGCTCAGTATGCTTAGGTGACATGCCAGCCAGATCAGGCCACTGAGTTAAGGCAAGGAAGCTGTACCTCTATGTAAAACTTTTTGTTTGACAGCAGCTCATTGCTGGAAGCAATATTTATTTCCTGCAAGCTATGTATGCTTTCTGAGCCTTCCTTGCTTGACAGATCTCCCAAGGTATGGATCTTTTTCACCTGGACTTTAACTTCTGTTCTCTTGCTGTCTTTCTAGAATCATTACTGTTTGGGTTTGTGGATTACAGTTCTGTGAATCTCTCCGGCCATGTCTTTTGGGATTAGACCTTGAACTGTATAACTGTGCTGCTAACTTTCCCAGGTCCTAACCCTGTCTTGACAGCCAAGAAAGCAAACCAATGGATCATTGGACAAATCAACCCAGAGTTCTCACTCAAGGCATAAATGACGAGGCTCAGATTGTCCTACTTCAGACATTATGCGAAAACCCAGTTCTCTGGCAAAGGCTCTAATGCTGGGAAAGGGGAAGGAAAGAGAAGAAGAGGGTGACCAGTACAAAGGATGGATTCAATTACAGTGGCAATGAGTGTATTGTTGGCAGACTTGAAAGAACTTGGTTAGGGATAGATCATCATAGAGCAAATCTATCTATGTGGTCTTAAGGAGTCGAAAACGACTTGATAGCACATAATCAATCAATCAATCAATCAGTCAATCAATCAAACAAACCCTGTCTTGGGACAAGCCACAACAAAGGTGCAGAGAGAGCTATAGCTAGAGCTACTAATACCTGTAGTATTTGCTACAGGTGCAGTAGCAGCTGCATAGTGATGAAGTTGTTTGCACAAGTTCTGCATATGATATATCAACATTCATACTACCGACAGATTTTGTTTGGCAGGCTTATGAACATAACAGTTTAAATTTTGAATGTAGAAAACACTACCTGAAATTCCATCCCATAGTTTTCCCTGCAGAATTCACGTAGCTTGGGATACACATGTTCTCGTAAAGCATTTCTTTGTGCAACTGTATCTGTAAGCAAGGAGGTGAAAAAGTTTTAATAAAATTGGTGGCAACGGTATATTTATAGCTCTGTAGTTTTATGTAGAAGAGAACACTTATTTTAAAAATTGTGAACATAAGCGTAATGCAGAAATCTGATTCTATGCTCTAGGGAATAGCTTGCTGAACAGAAACACTTACTGTGACATTTACCCATATTTAGTTGAACAGTTATTCCAATAATTCAGCATAATGTTTATATAAGACACAGATTTTGGATTTTTTTTTAGCTAGCAGTAGCTCTAGAAAGGTAAGACCAGGAGCAATCAAGCCGTCATAAGACACCCTTCAAGACTCTGATTGTGACATAAGATAGGGATAATGAAATGTGATATTTTAAAGTATGTGTATTTTGAACAGTATGCTCTTTTTATTTCTCTTTGTCTCTCTTGAATATTCTGAGGTTGTTGTGTTTCATAGGATTACCATCTTACTCAACAGGAAGCTATTCTGAATCATACAGACCATGAAGTTCTAATGAGACAGAAGCAGATCCCTCTTTGGAAATTAGAGCATCTTCTGACATCACCCAACCTTCAGTGAGATGATGGAAAGTTGTACTCAGTACTATTATTTTGGCACAACAATGGTTGAGTGACTTTAGAAGATGCTACAAGTCCCTAATAGGGTTCCTCATCAAGGACGTTTAGCCACCACAATACTCATCAACCTTGCAGAGCAAGCTGGCTACACTGGATGAAACCTTTTCCTTTTTCCTTTCATGTCCAAGACCTGAGTATGTGACGTTTTGTGACTGAAAATATTTAAAGATGTGGTATATTTTAAACTGTTTTAAAATAAAACAACTGAATTTTAACTGCCAAAAAACAAAGTTCGTCATTATACAGATTTTGCGGTGGCAAGAGGAAGAGCAGTACATAACATTGATTATAACAACACTCAGTTTTGAGATATTTCTGTTATGGAAAGTGAGATAAAACTGAATAAATTTAGTATGATTGAGCAGGAATTAGCTGATAATAAACAAGCAAACAAACAAATACACACACACACACACACACACACACACACACATTGATGATAAGGACTGGCTATGACGCTGTTGAGTGCATTTTTATTTTCTCCAACCCAACATGCTTTGGACAGGATGTATAAGGATTCAGAACTCTGTATGGGTGTCCTTCAGCAGGGAAAGGGTTCATTTCTGGAAACAGAACAAGGCCAAATTTAGTATGGCAGGAAAAGCTGACTGCTCCATTTTAAGCCTCTCTCCAGAGTGGAACATATGCCATTCCTTTGTACTTCCTGAATTGACAATGAAGATATGGAAATGATTGACAGCTTCTGTCTTTTAGGACTGACTATCAACAATAAAGGAACCAGAAGACGAGCACTTGGTAATGAAAGCCTTGGAAAAAATATTCAGAAGCCACAATATGTCTGTATCAACAAAGATCAGAACTATGCAGACAATGGTTTTCCCTGTGAAGGGAAAGTTGGAGCTCAAAGAAGCAGTATGAAAAGAGTATGGACACTTTTGAATTTTCATGCTGGAGAAGATTCCTGAGAATATCATGGATAGCAAAGAAAACAAATAAATGTAAAAGAAAACACTCAATGCACAAACGACCAGGTTCAAATTAAAATACTTTGGACACATTATGCAAAGACCAAGTTCTCTTGAGATGTCTCTAATGCTGGGAAAGGTAGAAGGAAAGAGAAGAAGCTGGCCAGCAGCAAGGTGGATGGACTCGATTACAACAATGTTGGTACACCACTGGAAGATGTGAAAGGCCAGACTGGGGACAGATCATCCTGGAGAATGTCTGTCTGGACAGTTCCTGAGAGCTGGCACTAACTCGATGGCATAATCAATCAATCTTGTGCTCCCCGTAAATACATACACACATTCAGACCCAGCCCAAAGGGAAAATACACACACACACACACACACACACAGAAATACGCACACAATATGAAGCGAATACAGATTCTTTTATGGCCACCCCTGGTAAAAGCATTGAAAAGAATTCAAGAAGCCCCACACTGCTTGCTTTCCCTAATTTGTTAACAACTTACTTAGATTTACCATTAGTGATGCTGGAAAATTCTCAGTTGTAAAATAATGTGGCATGATATAAGAAAGCAAAATAATTTTTCTTTTCATAAGTGAGAGTTTCAAAATGTAGTAACAGATTTGTATTTATCTGATTTCTTTTTCTTCCTAGCATTTTTCCCACAGGTGCAGGGTCTGCTTCTTTTTCAGATCAACCAAATGTTGATTCGTTGGTGGCAAGAGGAACTGACCGACCAGCTTGTCGCCCAAGCCTGACGTCATAGGCTGAGAAAGAGTGACTGGCTCAAAGTCACCAGCCACCTTTCAAGCCTAAAGCGGGACTAGAACTCACAGCCTCCTGTTTTCTAGCCTGGAGCCTTAACCATAGGGAGAAGGGCAGGAGGGCCATTGAGAATGCCATGTTTGAATTCAAATGCAGTGGGAGCAGCTAAGGGGAAGACACTGGGGAAATTGGCAAGGGGGCTGGTAAACAGGCCATGTGGGGAAGGAGGATTCACAGAGGCAAGGTGCACCAGTCTTGCTGTGCAGGTGCAAACTTCAGATTTTTGTCTCTGGAACCACCCAAATGATCTGGGTTTAATTTGGCTGGTGCCATCTGGCTAGACTTCCAGCCATAAGGTGTTTGTGTCCTCATGGAACAGAAGAGTTTATTTTTCATGAACACTCATGAATTTGGCAGTATAGCCTAGATGGCAAGAATATCGGGAGGGGGAAAAGTCTAGCTGGTCACTAAAAGGCAGCATCTCTTCAGTGTCACCTAGTGGCTGTTTGGAGTTTGACAACCACATATGGTGATTATATCACTCTATAATAAAGACACTGTGATCTCTTAATAAATCTTGTGGAATTTGCCTGGGTACTTTAGCGGTAGGATAAGTTTCTTTATAGAACCGTACAGCATGAACAATTATGCCTACTTCCCCATATCTATAGAGACAGATCTGTGGGTCCCCACTCTCTTCCTGTATCATCCTTCTTAAACCATAGATGGCAATATGTCACATCAGGCCAAAATAAAAGCTGGCTTTCTTCCATAGAATTCAGGATGTAACATTAAAGCTGAATCCTTTAGCAGCTGCAAAAATATTTTGACATTCAGTATCTAGTATACTCTGTTCTACAACTGCCTTATAATACTTTGATTTTAGAAGGCCTCCAGGCTTTAAACCAGTTTTCTATAGTGTGATGGAAACAGACTTAAACAGGTCTGGTTTTCAATGATTCTACAGGAGTAAGAGAAATCAAATGCTTTCAAGTAAGTTGTTTTAACCATCAGTTAATAGCTAATACCATATTTTCAATTCAGCTGGTATCATTTCTGCTTTCATGTGTAAATGCATAATATACATATTTAGATACCCCAAAAGTGCCAACAGGTACCTGGATTGGACTTTTCCTCCATGATTAAAGTTTGTGATATCTAGAGAAGGGATCTTTGCCTTCTTTCATGTCGGTTCAGAGATTTATTATTTCTTTAGTACATTTATATCCTGTGTTTTCCACTAAAAATAGTGCTTCTACACTTAACTGCTTCCTCTGTTTGAGTGAGCTATTAAGTCAATTAATGGCACATCTTAACCAGCTTCTCTGGGGATCAAACATTGTGTTGACTGGATGTCTACCCATTGCAGTTAACAATGAACAGAGAAGAATTTATGTAATTCTATTAAATGAAGGAGACAGACTGAAAATTAGCTAGTTAGAGTTCAACAGTTCTTGCTCTACTCCTGTATCCATGGAGTTTCTTCAGCCTTGGAGCTAGATGTGAACTATCTTTACATTCAGATGAATGCAGTTATTTAGGAAACCATTCAAAGAGCAAGAAGACCTCTTTTTGCCTAAATGTGGAAATTTATTTTTACTAGAATAAGTGTGAAACTCAGCAGGTATAATACAGAGTGTGTTAAGAAGGCTAGCAAACCCACTTTACCACGTTCCTCCATATCTTGGAGTGTGTTTGAAAAGGCAGTGACAATAATTAAGAAGGAATAAACTAATTAGGATGAATGACAGGCAATCTATTTTAATTATATAAATTTCTAACCTGCATTTTTGAGGCAGGATCTCTCTAAAATGAGTCTGCTTTATAATGAAATAAAACAATTTAGTTTTTATTTTAACGTAGGAGGGGGTTTTAAATATCAGCCCTTTGAGAAGCAAAATAATGTTTGCTTCTTGTTGCTAAAATTGAAAGGAAGAAGTTATTTTTGTATCGTATGAATTAAATACTCTGATAGCACTCTGTACTAAAGATAATATCTGTAAAAATGCAGAACAAAATAACAATCTTTATTTATTTCAAAGTCATAATGATTATATGATTGTGCGTTCAGAGTCTGGGAGCATAATCTTATTTATTATACAGTATAATATTCAGGGCTATAGATATGGATCCAGATATGTACATTTCTAACTGTTTAAAAGGACTGAGCCACTGTTTTGGGTTTTAAGCAAAAAGGGGAAGTGAGGAAAAATCCTCTCTCTTAATCCAGAATAATTTCCCACAAGCTAAGCTTGCATCAAGATTTATTCCCCCTTCCACAAATACCTACAGTGGAGCCGTGGATTATTAAACTAATGGACTTGGCTCAAATGGCAAAACTAACAGCCTTAATAAGAGATAATACTGTTTCTAAATTTGTCTCCTCATGGCAACCCTTCCTAGATTACATGCTTGGGTTGGGAAAAAATGAAGCTTTGATTGTGGGATTTAATGATTAGATGGTTTGTATTGATAGAAATAATGTGAATTAGGATTAAATAGTGGTAAGAGATTAACTTTTTTCTAATTTATACTTATATCTGTATTGGAGATAGTCGGAAGTCACTTTCTGTTTCATCTTCCTACTTGATCTCACTTTTTAATCTTTTTGTCTTTTTCTTTTAGCTCTATCTTCTCTCTCTTCTATACTTTCTGATTTGTATTTTAATTGTACTTTTTATATATCTTAATAAAAGTTTGGATCAAAAAAAGATTTATTCCCCCTTCCACCATTTTGTTCTTAACCTGGAACATTTCATAAGAACTTTCATAGTGTTTTGTATTATAATGGATCAAAACCCCAAATATTTTTGAATCTCTCTCCATGTAGAATAGTGGAAACTCAAAACAAGGTTCCTATTTTCTCTTTTTCTCTATTTTGGACTAAAGCCACGGAAGTAGGTGGGATGAGAGTGCTATCTACTACCCAATTTACTGAAAAATTGATCATGGATATGATTTTTAAAACATTTAAACAATATAAAAAGTTTCTGTAGCAATAGCAACAATTGAAGCAATAGTTAAGAATGCTTTGGAACAGGGGAAGCCTAATTCTAAGCTCAGAACATTTGAAACTTGGAGTTCAGAATATATTGCATACTTCTTATTAGCAGTTGACAGTACTGTATTTCACAAATTCAGTGGGGTTTATTTATTTCTTAGTAGACCTCAGAAAGATCACCCAGATCCTGCAAGGTGGTACACAATGTTTAGTCCCTTCCTCTGGTGCCCAAGACATAGTTCTGTACTTCTCAAACTTAGTGGGATTACTAAGCAAGCAGCTGTTGGTTCATTCACAGAATTACTCCTGACTCCATGATTTGAATAATAGGTACATATACTAATGGATTGAATGAACCATTCGATCATTAATTTTGCCTCCATGCTCCTGGCCCATTAGGAACTTTTTTTTTTAAAGTCCCTTTTCTTAAAAAAATTAAAACCTTTTCTTTTCTGTATTTCTTTTCATCTATTTATCGATTGCTTTGAGAATGTGTACTTCCTGGAGAGATCATGGGCTTTAGCTGAGCCGTGTATTCATAATTAGTATGCAAACATACTGCTTTTATTGTTTCAGAGGTCAGTACTTTAGCAGAAAGATCAGTTTAGGCTGAACACGGAGTTTTTCCAAATTAGTTCCACTGCTTTAGACATGTTTCATCTGTCCATGCTAATTATTTAAGAGTATTTTCCTAAACAAATATCTTGGATTGCAAGCTGAAACAAATGCAGGAAAAGCTTCTGAATCAACATACAAAGGAAAAATAAGCTACCGCTAATTAAAAGGTGAATGAGGCTCGTTAATTATAGTCCTCAATATATTTTGCTGTGTATCTTCCATTGTCTCCATTGTCTATACCTGGGAGTTTGTAATAACATTTGCTTAAATCAGTGTTATCCAAACTTGGCCACTTTAAGATGAGTGGACTTCAACTCCCAGAATTCCCCAGCCAGCCATGCTGGCTGGGGAATTCTGGGAGTTGAAGTCCACTCATCTTAAAGTGGCCACGTTTGGACAACACTGGCTTAAATACATGGGGAGAGGGAGGTTTCAATTTCATACAGCCATATCCCACAATAAATCAATCCCACTAACCACATTTCTTCCAGATAAATTCCTCTGAATTGCTGTGCATTTCTTCTGTTCCAAAAAGCTTTTGGCTGAACATTAGCAGAGAAATGGAGATGTTTGAGTGTTAACAGCGATGTTGCCTCCACCTATTATGTTCTCCAAAAACAACCACTGTTTGCAGTTCTACCTAGACTGTCATCTGATTACTTTCCAAACATTGTGGAAATGAAACTATTGTGTTTCTTACAGTTTTCTTCTCTGGAGGACCCCCGAGCAACAAGCTCTCTGAATTGGATAATACTTTTACCCACTGGCAAACGTACAGCATCTGTTACAGCCACAGGAAAGTTCTCTGGGGGAGGAGGAAACCTTTCAGACTATGCGTTGTTAGCACTGTCTTTATTATTCTTCCTTACTTCCTTCAGATGTATGCTGTTTTAAGCAGGTTATGTAAGTACTAGTAGAAGCAGAGGGACAAGGAGATGATCCTGAAGGTCACCAGGCAGAAATGCATGCCCTATGATTTTTATTGGATCCTGCCAATTTAGAGACTTCCTACTGTGTTGCAATCAGGAGGCTGATCTTGTACCTTGCTGTTCTATTCTATAGCTTGAGGCATTTGATTCAAAGCTTGTAGTGATTTTGGGGGGGGGGGGGGTTGGGAGGGCAGATAGATTTCTCTGTACTTCTGTTAATCCAACAACATTATTCAAATGGATTCGGAAAGGTAACTGATTCTCTTTCCTCTTCAAATACACAAGAGCATGCTACAAAATTCAGTCAGCTGAATAGCTAAGACTGCAAGGAATTTGGAAAAGGAATTTCTACATATTAATTCTGACATCTCTGGTTCTCGCCTATGACTATTCCAAGGCAATGGTGGCTTGCTCTACATTTCTAAACTTCCTTGCTAGCATTCTTTTAACCTTTAAGGCAAGCGCAACAGAGATGGTGCAAATTAAGTTTTAAAATTGCTAACAGAGACTATTGTTGTTGATTGCAATTAAAGGCTGCAAACAGCAAAGTCTAGAAGGACCAGAATTACTGTAATCAAAATTAATTTAGAACAAGTACTCTCGGTACCCTGAATATGTTTCCTGGGTGATTTCTACAACAATTACCACTATAATCAGAATCAATATTACAGTTAAAATGCAATGAATGAATATGTTTCCTGGTGATTTCTAGGGTGATTTCTATAAAAAATATAAGCAATATTACTGTTAAAATGCAATGAATCGGTAACTCTCAACATATAATACATTCTTACTTAAAATACTGAAAAAATAGAGTTGTTGAGAATTTGGCAGCATACATATGACAACAATAACAATAATTATAATAATATCATCTAGAAACCTAGAAGACTCTATCTATCCATCATGCATGCATGCATGCATCCATTCACACACACACAATTTTGCATAACATTTTGTAGCGGTGAGAAACCTCTACATAAGGGACTTGCTGGTGTATTCCTCAGATACCATATCTATCTAGTTATGTTGCCAGTAATGCTTTAAATATTTATTTGTACGTGAAAAGCTGATTGCACACAACAAAAAGCAACAGAAATACAAATTGCTTTACATTCTTTAAAAATAAAATGCAGACAGTCCCTTTGAAGCACTAGGGAGGGACAAAAATGATGGGTTCAGCCACATTAGGCTTACTAGTAGGATGCATCTGAATCATGCTGTCTTCTTCATATTATTCCACATACGAGAACAAGGATGGTGCAGTAGCCAAGGGGTTAGACTAGGAGTGGGAAGACCCAAGTTCTAATCCCTCCTCAAGCACAGAAGCTCACTGGAGATTTTGGGTCAGTCACAGTCTCTTGGCCCAAGAACCAGTGTGGTGTAGTGGTTAGGTGGACTGGCCCTGGATTCAAGTCCACGCTTCTGGGACCAAAACATGTCACGTCCTATAGGGGTTCATAGACATAAAAAACGTGGCTGGCTGTAAGCTAATGCTTTGATTGGACCTGGTATATCTGTCTGGAAAAAGGATAAAATTAAGGTAGCATGATAAAAAAAACACAGACACACACCCTGAGAACAAAAGGGACAGTGGGGAAGAGTTCAATGATTTTTTTTCCTCCCCAAATATGCCCAGAAGCCCAAAAAGATTGCATCCCCTTATGCTGATATCCCTAGGGATCTGAAATTGCTGTATAACTGTCTGTTCTCTCTAGTCTACTGAAATATTTGTAAATATACAGCTTGTTTAAAAACATAACAAGGCTCCGGGGCTTTTTTGCCACAAGGAAACTGGTTCAGCTGCTTTCAGACTATTTCAGTATCTTTTCAAGACTACAAAATAAACAACAAATAAAGAATGCTGGCCATAATCCAGTTGTAATAATTACAGATAGAGATATAAATAACCTTATAGATTTTACAGAATCACAGAATTGGAAGTAGGTAATTAAAAGCATCTTTGACAGATGGCCTTGTACAATTCATGGCCATCTATGTGTGGAAGACTGCTTCTGTTTGCTTGACAAAAACAATGAGATATCTAATGGGTTGGCACAATGCTAATTTTTGATCTCACCTAAGATATGGGATTTTCTGTTTTACCTTAATTTCTCTCCATATGCATCTCCAAAGGGGGGGGGGATGCTTTTCTGTGAATGTGTCATAGATAGAGAACTTCTGGTCTGTAGATATAGTCCATCTTGTGCAAGGTCTCCAACTGGCCCAGTGGTGTCCTCCTCTTCATCAAACAGAGCTTGCCATGTTGAAGTGCAGGAGGCAGCTTTCTGTTGGGAGGGGGGCTTGCCTCTTCCCATAGAAAGGGGAGAGACCGGGTGGGGCAAGATCTGGGGACAACTGCATACCCTTGTTCCATGAAGACATTGTGGAGCTACAGCTGTACCATGAGGTATAGCTGAAAACAGTTGGAATGCTTGCAAAGATGACTCTGCTTTGGCCATTCCCATGTTTTTCTTCACCGAGGAAGGCACAGAGTAACCAGAACGAAGCTGTATTACTGTGGTTCTGAGCCCAAGATGCCTTTGCCCAGGAAGGAAAATGCAACCATCATCCTATGCGTCCCCCTGCACAGATTACAAACGATGCCACAGTGATAATGCAAAATCATCAGGAATGGATGAGAAAGCCAAGTAAAACTTCAGGCAATTTCTTGTGCTAAATTAATGTAGCAAACATTTTAGGGAGAACGACAAACAGGAAGCATGACAAGGAAAAGTCAAGTTTTAGTTCTGGCTCAACTATGTTGTAACCTAAATTGACTTCCCAGCCTTTTATAGCATTGCAGAAGGGAATCTGGTGAGACTTTGATATCACTGGAACAGCATATCCAGTATACGTTTGGTTATTTTCTGCCATTTTGTGGGTTTAATGATGGAGATTGGAATCACTTCCTTCAGTAGAATTAAAACCTGGGAAAATGAGCTGAAATTGCACTACTGAAATTCAGTCATTTTCCCACCAAATTTGGGAGCATAATTTCAGTGTGCTGGAAACCATTAAAAAGATGAGTTGAGCTGTATGGAGCCCACAAGCTACGGGCTTTTTCATTCCTGCTTTATAGTGAGTCCAATCCCTACAGCCTAAAAATTATGTATGTTGTTTAAACCTCACCACCTGTCCTCCCTTTTAGTCACAACTGCGGCCTGCAACCATAGTTTGAGGCATTGGGGGAAAAAAAGTAGTTACAAAACTAATGACATATTATGCATGGGCATTTGCAAAGGGAGGCAGTGACAAAATGTGCATTGTGATGTTGCAATGCCAACTCCATCCTTTTCGTACTTGCGTCATGTTCTCACATGCAAACAAGGCATGAAGCTTGCTTTGTGATGTCATGATGAATGTTTCATTGTTTTGATGAAAGCTCGGTCTGCTACAGAAGTCCATGATCTTATGCCTCTTTCCCAGTTCTCAAAAGGACTTTTAGTATAAAAGAAATGATGCTTGGTAGTCAGAGAACTTCACCCAATTACAAACATACAGATCGATTGATCTATCCTTCCTTCCTTCCTTCCTTCCTTCCTTCCTTCCTTCCTTCCTTCCTTCCTTCCTTCCTTCCTTCCTTCCTTCCTTCCTTCCTTCCTTCCTTCCTTCCTTCCTTCCTTCCTTCCTTCCTTCCTTCCTGGCAGTGCAGGAAAGTTGTTTTGTTATTCAGGATCAAGTACTACCTTGGGTGGGACATTTATTGAATTACATCTTTTGGAGGCTTCTATTAGATCAGATGGAAGGATTGCATGGATTGGTCATTGAGTTCTCAGTGATAAGAGCTTGGCAGGAGTAAACTGCTCTATGGGAGCAGCTGGAAAAGATGCCATGTAGAAATGCCCTCAGGATTGGGATTGTCAAAACAAAGGAAGTGAAGTCTAAGCAATGAAAAGAACTTTCAGAGAGCTTGGCGTTACTTATCGAAAGCCAAGGTGTTGGAGACCACAGAAAGTTGTTGAACACTGGCATTATTATAAACGTACTAACTATAAGACCACATATAAGACTTAATTTGGGGATTCAGTGCAACAATGATTCAATAAAATCTCCAAATCAAATCAACTTTCTAAATCATCTCAAACTGTCAAATCCAACTAGATATTTCCAAATCGGTTTTGAATCAATTTCACAACTTGATTAAAATTTTTGAGGCTTGTAAAGTTTGCAACAGTCTAGCTGTTCCTCCACAGATGGCCAAAGCTGAGGGTGGGTCAAGTGTAATGGGCTCTCTAAGGATAAATTAGCCAGTGAGTTTATCATCTCATTAAATGCTGATCTTGACTTAAGGAAGGTGGTAATATTTTGGAATTGGACTATTTTCACATCAGGGCTCTGGATGGCCTAACTGAAATGTTTCCCTTGCTATTTTACTAGTATGGTAAGACAGTCTAGTTACCTGAGAAACATGCATTAATCCAAGCAGTGACCAAGTCATATTTTAAATAAAAGTAACTGCATGACTTGTTTTGCTATTTTGTCCTTCTCTGCTTGATTCTTTGGCCCAGAACATAGTGGGAAATTGTGAGCCACAGACAAGCCTAAGTAAAGAATATGATAGAGCAGAAATGTAGAACGCTTTGGATTCAACTCCAAAAAGATGCTTCAAACAGCTGTGTGGGTGAACAGAGAACTGGTGTGCAACTTCTTGAAGCAGCTGTGCCTTTTGCACCTGCCTTGTGAAGTTGCTGTGTGACCTCGAGAAAAGGAGCAGCTAATTTAAGAAAACGTTTGTATTCCGAAATGCTCCAAAGCACTTTCCTGGAACTGAGTGCAAAACATTGCACACCTCTACAGCCCCGTGTGTATGTGATGAGAATCGTATTTTGATTCCCTGTGTTACAGATGGCACGCCTGATTTTCCTGTGGGCAAAATTCCTTACTTTCTTAATTTAAAAATAATTACCTCCAGCTTCAAAACAGACATAGACAGAAATACGTCTCAATATACAAAACGTAGGAACCAGGCAACAAAATCTATTCAGCTAGTCTTGCAATTGTATGTCTTGTATGTTCTGATGATTCAAATCTAGGAAGAACGGTTTGATATTAGATGAATAAATCCTCAGGGAGTATGGATCATAATAAATAAACAAAAAATGTAAAGGAAGTTCAACCAGTACAATTAAAAAACACAACTAAAAAACCACTTTTAAAGCGCATACTTTAAAAAGTTGCCAAGCTCCGCAGATACTGTGTCTAATGAACACAAAGAACTAATCTTCATCACCAGGCTAAAGTATGTCTTTCCGCATATCAAAGCAAGTAAGTAGATCAGGCCTAAAAGTTACTTGCAATATTACTTATTAATTTGTTGCTTGTCGTCATAGCACTTAGTATCAAAATGGACACCCAATCTCCTTAATATAGTAGATGTGAGATTGTGTTAGTCATACTAATTCAGACCGTGCAAAGCTTTGAAGGCATGCTTCCTTTTGACAAAACTTTGAATTGCTCAGCAGATCCTGAAGGGGGAACCAGCTCCAGAGCAGTAAACAGAACAGGTAGCTTTCATGCGCTTCATAGTCGTTTGGAGATTCAATCACTTTTCTACTGCTTTGGGGGTAGTTACAAACCATGTATGTCGTCACAACTTCCCTAAATGGAGAAAGCCAGAAGGACCTGAGTTGTATGACAAGATGGGCTCTCTGACATTAAAGTGAGTCATGAACCAATGAATGTTCTCATCTCATTCAATTCTGCCTATCCGGGCTATTTTGGAGGGGTAGGAAAACTAACCTTGCTTTGGGCTTCATTTATTTCCCAGTTCTCAACTTGGTCACTATGGCCAGCCACAAGTGTTGACTTTGCTTTCATTTGTGCTAAGAGAAGTTTCATTTCCATGATATTCCCCCAATGCAGCTGGGAATTCAATGGAATTATCAGCACTCTGATTATGGACCAAAGGCTGTCCAGGATGCTGTCTTCAATCAAACCTTACTTTGACTGGGGAAACACAGATGCAAGATTTACACAATTATTTTTAAGAATACAGGGTGGCAAAGGTGTGGCTACCATTTATTTTGTGCCACCCTCTTTCTCTGGGGCCTGCTTGTCTCCATGATATTCTGTCGGCCTGCTTAGGGTATATCTGATAACACAACTGGCGTGGATTCAATGCCACTGACTCATCAGTAGCTCATGAACTACAAGGGGGCAGTGGGATGTATCTAGAAAATTATGGGTTTATTCTGTGTCCCATCTTTGCCTATCACTCTGCCTGCTTGTTGATTGAGTGGTTGTTAAACTGAGGTCATTTTCCTCTGCCTTCTTTCCTAGGCACACATGTACAGAGCACATGCTCTTTGACTTTCCTCCTGGTAGGCTGTAGTTAGCTGGGTGCTAGGCTTTGCCTCTTCCTGTAAATAAGTCTCTGTTCTATTATCGTCATAAAACTTGCATCACTAATCATTGTTCAGGTCATATTCCAACTCTCAGGAATGTTCACACAGAACACTTCAACCTCCAGCAATAATCAATGCTACTAATAAGGTGGTCCTTTCTAGGAGAGACCAAGCTTGCCAGCTAGATGTGCTGAGGCTTCTGTCACTCCATTACCCCAGAGGCAGAAAAGTGTCATAACCCCATACAGTAAGTCAAGGCTCATTCTTCCAGGCTGTGCGTCCCAGAAAACCCAGTGATCAGAAGCAGTAAATCACACTACTCCACAAGGAGAAAGCAGTGATCATTCCTCAATGTTATGCCAAGTGCCAGTTCTTTAAAATAAGTTTTTATTTCACTGACACTGCCAATGTGAGTCAGCCCTGATTCAGTCCAAACTGAAGAGACTAATAGGGGATCTTTCCACTTCTGTTTGCAGCATGAGCTTTGAGGGCAACCTGATTTAATATGAGCTGTTTGGAGTCCAGATCAAAAAGCATGCACCCACAGGCAATATCCTACAGCTGTTTCCATTTCTGGCTGGATGGGAAGAAAACAGCTTTAGAGGATTCTTTGCAGGACATGAACCCTGCCTAGTTTCTCCTGGAAGTTTTCAAGGCCTTCACATGTGGCATTTTGGCAACACTTCCCACTTCTTAAAGCAGGGAGGAGGAACAGGCAATACAGCAGCACCGAATGGTGCAACGAAGAACCAAGGATTTGCTGACCCCATGCTGGGCTTCTGGAATCAGATATGATTACCCTTAAATCTCCACACTGAATTGAATCAGGGCTGATTCTTACAAGCCTGGTAAAGGTTCATATATGTCCGTGATCTAGATTATGAACGTCATGTACAGGAATGAGGTGTAACGCATCTTCTATGCCATTTTCACAATAAAAGTTATCCCCTCTCCAAAAGCTACCATTAGCCACAGCAGTTCTATACTGTGAACAGTAGCACTGTGTGTATATTTGTGAGGAATGAATTTTGCAAAGAAAATATCATAGTTATTTCATGGTCTTTCCAACCCCACCCCAATTCTGAACAAAGTCCTCATCTTGTAGCAGTTATCATTTTAAAATAGAATAAAAGGTACAAATAGTTCTTTCTCGTTCATCCTGCATTTATGGCTAATTTGGGTAATCCCAGTTCTAATGGGAGATGTAAAAATAAGTAATTTTATAAATGCAATCGTTTTTCTAACTAAAAAACCCAAATGATTCAACCTTGAATTGAAATTACTCAGGTCTTTGATCATTTTGCTTGTTCTTCCTTCCCCCCTTTTCAACTCTAAATGCTTTGTTTTATGAGCCAAGATCAAGAGGTTGAGACAAAGGCTTAATGGAGAAGACAGAGCTCAGGGGGGACTTGAAAGAAGAGAGAAAAGTGGTCTTAGATTTTCTACACAGAATTCCAGGCAGCAGGACAAGGAAGAGATAAGGGACAAACTGATGTAATAGACTACTAGATTTTGGGGATACTTGGGGTGTCTAAATTGAGAGAATGAAAGTAAATTGATAAGGGCAGCAACACTGGATGCACTTAGATTGAGAAGAAAAGCAAGTCTTGATTAAGTGGTCTCTCCTAAAGCACGCTGTCCCCTTTTTGATCTTCTAAAGCATGCTTAGGTCTCTTTTTGGTCTCCTAAAGCACGTTAAGGTCTCTTTTTGGTCTTTTAAAGCATCCCAAGATCTTTTTTTTTTTTTGGTCTCCTAAAGCTGTCTTATTTTTGATCTTCTAAAGGATGCTGAGGTCTCTTTTTGGTCTCCTAAACCATGCTAAGATCTCTTTTTGGTCTCCTAAAGCATGCTAAGGTCTCTCTTTGGTCTCCTAAAGCATGTTAAGGTCTCTTTTTGGCCTTTTAAAGCATCCCAAGGTCTTTGTTGTTGTTGTTCTTCTAAAACGTGCTGAGGCTTCTTTTGGGTCTCCTAAAGAAGACAATACTGGAATTGTGGATGACGGTATTGCACTACCACCCTGCCTGTGGTCACTCCGTGAATCTGGTGACCTAATGGGAAAAATCTGCATAGCTCAAAACTAGGACTGAAAAATTGTCCATAGATCAGCAAGCATGGTTGTTCATTTCAAAAATGGGTAGAAGAGTTATTTTCATGCTTTAAGACATAAATGGAAGAAAACTAAGCTGCCAATTTTTAGTGTTCTACTGCTGAATTTTTGGAAGTATATTCAGAGGAATTCAGTGGCAGCATTTAAAAAAAAGTTGTTTGAAAGCTACATGCAGCTATGGCTTCAGGTTGCCCATTGCTGCCATAAGAGAATAATTAAGCATAACCCATTCAGGCCATAGTTGCAGGGAAGTGGAACTAATGATCCATCAAATAATTTCTAACTTTATGCCTATATGAGTTACTCTACATTTATAGGAATTTCAACAGGATTGACTGCATTTTGATCTGCTCTGTTATTTTCCTTCCTTAACGGAAGGAAAGGACAGAACTATTTTAAATTCTTCCCCCAGTAAAGAAAATGCTTCGAATTTTAAAAAGATTACTCTGGCTGGAACAGTTGGCTTCCTTCTATACCCCAGTACTATCTCAGAGGCATATAACATAGAACAACAGACCGATAGGCCTAACATTCAATGTGCTAATTCTTCTGCTGTCAGCAGAATTAATACTCCTTGGGACCAATGCTATCTTCCACATCTTTTCAAGTGTTCACTTCATTAGAAATAAATCTGCTGTGCTTTAACAATCTTAAAACCAATAAATAAAATAATTCATGTATATGCACATATACTTGAATCCTGATAATATATTTTCCAGTATTCAGTATACAGGAGAAACTTTCATAGAAGAAGAAAATTCACAGCCAGTGATGGTTGACATTTGATGAAGTATGGTGTAAGGCTTCAAGTCAGATGTGTCATGTTTAAGTGTTAGTTAATTTAAATTCTCAACTTGTACTTTAGGAGAAAAGGAAAAAGTCAGCATTGATATTACCATGTCTCCAGATGCAATGTCTGACTGAGAGTCATTTATAAACTTTGGCTTATTAAAAGCTATTGACTACATTGACCAACTACTAATGTTTGTACTTTCCTAAGGATTGGGGTGGGGGGTGGACAGAACTTAGCCTGGATCAGAATACTGTTGAATATTTGCTATTTCTTGCCGATCCAACGACTGAAGATTATCCTTTGCAAAGGGACTTTAACCATCCTCAGGCTGCTATACAAATCTCCCACCTTTTACTTCTTAGTGTGATCTCCGACAAAGGAGAAGAACATTATTTCTGTTCTGTGCTCAAAGAGATTGCAATATTGGAAACCATGTATGGTTGATTGCTGATTGATTGATTTAAATGATTTATATAGCTGCCCATCTTATGTGACATAGCACAAATGACAGTAAAAACCAACACATAACTGAAGCTCACATTCAACTATCCAGCTAATTAAGCTAAGTTACAGTTTCTCAAACCATTGAATGGTTAGATCTTAATTGATTTTTACTAACTCTTGGGATTCAAGTGTGCACGCACCAGTTTTCTGTACCTATAAATCTCCTAACCACTGGGCAACAGAAAATTAGCATTTTTATCTCCTTTCCTTGTCTAAAAGACTTACACTGCGTATCTCTAGGTAACATGCATCTTATCAGTTAGACTGATATTCTCAGGGCTATTGTCACCTCCTTCCCTCCTGAGTTCAATCCGCTTCTACTTCTGATTCTAATTTGTCCACTTCAGATTCTCACCTGACTTGCATTCTAGGAGAGCACACTCTAGGCTCTTAGCTGGAAACAGACTTATGAAACTAAGGCTTTATCATAACCATGCCATATCCTAAATAAAGTTCAGCTTTATTTTCTTTCACCCAGGCACCAGCTGCAGGAATATCTTCACACAAAAGTTACACACCTAAGTTTAGTGTTTCCTCTCCATTTATTCTTCCCACTGTATAAAGCTATCCACCACTGTATACCTGTTATTCACTGGTTCTAAAAGAACCAAGATAACCAAACAGCTGGTACAATCACGGTTAAGAATAGGTTTCCACCTTGGGTCTGCACACAGAATATTGATAGTTTCATAACATTATAAATCAGCTAGCCTGAAAGAGGTGGATGAGGCAAAAACAAAAATTGTGTCATTTCCACCTAATTAAAATTAAAATGGATATGATTTATTCTCCAATCATGAATTTAATGGTTTTTCTTTTCTGCCCTGTAAAATTTACAGCTTTGGGAGACCTCTCTGGAGTTGCGTGGAAGGCTCTTCCAGGGGTAAACACAATCTGTTTTGATAAAGGAGCCACAGGAACCAAATTCTCCTCTGAAATGTTTTAATTGCCTTTCTGGACATATAGCTCATACATGAAATAACAAAGTATGAGGTCAAATCCTTTTGTGTTTGTGCATATTGATCTTTAGGGATGTCTCAGAAAGCTTCCTTCATTGGCTAAAAGCGGGCCAATAATTCGGCAGAAAAGGCACTCTGTGGTAGGGAAGACATCTTGTTGGCCTGTAGCTATGAGCTGCCAGAAGAATTTGTCAAAGTGCCTTGTAGCTTTCTATACATTTGGACTTACCTTTGGGAATGGGTTTTCTGAAGTTTCCACTCTCTGTGTAAAGAAAGATTGACCCTGAAGTCTTTATCACCATAAATCTGAACAGTAGCATTTGCTACTGCTCGAAAGTACTCTTGGGTAAATTCCAGGGAAGAGCTAAAAGAATCTAGAAACCCTAAAACACTCAGTTTTATACTTTCTGTATATCATGTAGGAGTGTGTAAATCACACACAGGAATTACACTTCTGCCTCAACATGATTAATACACTAAACCAAAACAGATTCCTGTCCTTCATGGTCAGGAGGTAAATATGGTTGTAAGAGGCTTGAGTAATATAATTTACTCTATCTATAACATATTCTAGCCCATTACAAATGTTATACTAATCTGAAGTAAAATTGCCATTTTTCCTCCTTCCAACAGAAACTTACCTTCTCAAGAGTAAGTAAAATTGTGGTACTAACTCACAGGTTTTATATATAGGGCTGAAACCAGAGGTTTGAACATCTACTATATCTGACAACCTAGAAGACAAAGGCTCTCAAACTGTAGTGCATGATATCTTGGGGAGTGGGAGGACTGTGAGCAATTTTAAGACCAGATTGCAATTTTTGTAAAGCTGATCAGGGTTATGCAAGCAAAATAGAGAACAAAGCTTGAGGAAGCTGTCAAAACTCACTTCTGCCTTTGCATGGACAAAGTTCTCAATAGATGGACCTGCTAGGGCAAAGTTTGAGAACCCCTGTGATACATAGTTTAAAATGTAATTATTAACTGAAAGTGGAATACTTAATTTTTGCCCAAACCTAACCCCTGTGAATTTTTTATTCAAGGGGAGGGGGAGCAGAGTTACACAAATTCAATTATTAATTACATTTTAGGGGTTGCTATGCTGCAAAAGAGAGAACACTTGCGGGAAGGACGATGCTGGTAGAGGTAGAGATGGGAGATGACATAACAGTTAAATGTCAGCCATTCACAATACTGCTAAGGCCAGAACAGGTGGCAATCCTTATCTGATTGTGTTGCAAAACCTTCCAACTGCAAGAAGGAATAGAAAATTAAGATCAGAGAGGCCAGATAGCAGAAACAATTCATAACTTCCTGACATAAACTATTAGTTGAGGATCTAATAAACACTGACACACCATTTTAAAATTTACTTTCACACTTTTTGTTCACATGCATTCCATACAGTCATGCATATTAATTAGCTGCTTAAATCACCGATATATAAAGCGTGCAGTGATAGGGGGTTTTATGACACATGAGCAAAGTCAGAAACCTCTGGCAATGCAGCTTATGTGCCTTGCACTGTACATTGAGAAAAGGGATTGTTTATCAAATCAACAGATATCTGTGACTTTCTGTACAGATGTAGGGACACTAGTCAAGATAATTTTGACCGCTAGTTCTGTACAGTAAACACAACGAGCCTTAGAGCTGGCAATGAAGATATTGAAGTGGTGGAGAGCTTCTGCCTTTTAGGATCAACCATCAACAGTAAAGAAACAAGCAGTCAAGAAATTCTCTGCAGACTAGCACTCAGTAGAGCAGCCATGAAGGTTTTGGAAAGATATTCAAATGCCGTGATGTATCTATACCTACAAAGATCAGAATCGTGCAAGCCATGCTATTCCTTGTGAGACTGTATGTTGGACTGTGAAGAATCAGAAAAGGAACAGTATTGATGCTTTCTAACTTTGGTGTTGGAGAAGACTCCTGAGAATACTGTGGACAGCCCCAAAAACCAAACAAATGGGTTTTCAAACAAATCAACCCAGAGCTTTCACTCGAGGCACAAATGTCAGGCTCAAATTATCCTACTTCAGACACATTATGCAAAGACCTAGGTCTTTGGAAAAGGCTCTAATGCTAGGAAAGGTGGAAGGAAAGAGAAGAGGATGGCCAACAGCAAGGGGATGGGCTCCGTTACAGTGGCAATGGGTGCAATGTTGGAAGACCTGAAAGACCAGGTTAGGAACAGATTGTCATGGAGAAAATCTAAAAATGTGGTCCCTAGGAGTTGAAAATGACTTGATGGTACATAATCAGTGATCAATTCTGTAAACAGTTACCTGGGTTGAAGTCTCGCTGATTTTAGCACAACCTATTCTTAGTAGACACGTTCAGAATTTCATTGGAGGTCCCTAACATTTCCCCAAAATAACTTTTCACATTTCTGAATGTGGGAAGAAATATCTATTCATTGGCTGACTCTTTGAGACCAGATGGGCTAGAAATCAAATGTTACTGAGAGAGAACAATCAGGTTCCCTTTCAGGGGTTGGAATTGATGGCCTGAATGGCACCACCTGTCTGATTCTATTTTGCCAAAGCAATTAAATGCACACTTAAAAGTAATGAAGAAACAGGACCTATTAACAGTTTCTTCAGGCCATGTACAACATTCTCATCTCACAGATCATATCTCCTTCCCATTCTGTCTTTGACCAGATTGCAAATGATTTTAAATAAAAGGCAAACTGTGCATTTAAAAGAAGCAGGTTGGCAAAGAGCAACTCAGAACACAGCAAGATCCCAGAGGTTTGTTGCATTTTTTGTAGTAACAGGACAATGTCCTGTTATTACCATGATTTTACCATTAAAACAATGATCATTCCCATGAGAAAAGCTGATTTAATAGCCATCCTAATCTTTGATGAAAGGGAACACAAGAGAGCTGAGATTTTCTGTTTTCTAACTGAATCCAGCTTTAGGTTCAGCCCGTCCCTGACCCTGATTTAGAAAAGTGGAATGGACTTAGCAGTACTTAGAAGGGGAAACCCCAGGAAATTTCAAGGCTTGGCAAACTACTTCCCTTTCGTACCAAAAAAACTACATCGCTGTCTCCACATCGTTGCTGGGAGTCCAGGTGGACTTGGGAAAAATGAAAGCAGGGATTGGAACAGAAGAGTTCAGCGTGGCTTTTAAAAAGTTGGTCCTGACCGTTGGACTCTGCTTCTGCTAGCAAAATATCTCGGATTTATACTTCTGGGGAAAAGTGACTGGATGCTTTAGACTAACCTTCTTTCATAATAAAATAGATTTAAAGAGACTCTAGAACAGGGTTCCTCAATCTTGGCGACTTTAAGATGGGTGGATTTCAACTCCCAGAATTCCCCAGCCAGCAAGGCTGGCTGGGGAATTCTGGGAGTTGAAGTCCACCCATCTTAAAGTCGCCAAGGTTGAGGAACCCTGCTGTAGAAAGTGTACTCTTACACTTTCCTCATCGACTTCCTTGTTTTGAATCTCTCTTTCTCCAAGAAGCTTATTTGGGTCCCACTGACTTGGAGAAGGGAAAGATGGCAGAAAGAAAAACACATTAAAACTGGATGCCATGTTATTTTTTGGGAGTACAGATAGGATCCAGATCCAAAATGGCACACCATTCAATCATTTCTTAGGAGAAAACAATAATAATATTAATGTATCCTAGAGCAAACAAAGAATTGTAACTTTAATGCTGTTGTTAATTATACATGGCAAAGCATGTCCTTGTTAATTATGCATTCTAATGGGGTTTTGGGTGCTAGAAATACCGACAGAATCATTTTACTTATCTGTGCCATTCAAACTGCTATCCACATCTTTTGGGAATCTCCCTATTAAATATTTCATCACAACTTAAATTTAAAGGATGAGGACCAAATGTTAACATCCCCAAAAGAAGGAGGAGACCAAAACACAGAGACACAAATTAAAAAAAACAAACCGAGCAGTGTCTAAATTCTCTAATTTGCCACCTAGGATTGCCTCACTTGGAAAACCCAATCCTTGAGATATTCCTCCCCAATTGCTATCATATTTATTCATATATGTACTCATGTATAAAAGGGCAAGGCCAGGACAAAAGTCTATATATGAATTGAATGTACAGGTAGTCCCCTGGTTAAGAATGTCCGGTTTACGGACAATCCATAGTTAAGAACGGAGCCTACTGTAACAAAATTTGAGTCAAATACACAGTGATTTGAGTTAATTACACAATATTCCTTATACCGTATACCTTTTTTGCTACTAAAAGCTCTCCTGAAGAAACAAATATTTAAGTCTAGATTTCAAGGACACATTTTCTTTAAACAGATGAAAATAACATAGGGCATTTCGTTTTCATGCCAATAAAGCCACATTCTTTTAAAATATGATAATACTCACACTCTTTTTTAAATCACTCTGATTCTTTTACCTTACAATATCTCAACAGATGAGGACCAATTTGGTCTAGTGGTGAAGGCACCAGGCTAGAAACCAGGAGACCCTGAGTTCTAGTCCTGCCTTAGACACAAAGCCAGCTGGGTGACTTTGGGCGAGTCACCTTCTCTCAGCCCTAGGAAGGAAGCAAGGGCAAGCCACTTCTGAAAAATCTTGCCACGAAAACTGCAGGGACTTGTTCTGGCAGTCTCTGAGAATCGGACATGATTGAACGGATTTAAAAAAAAACAAAAACCCAACAGATAACAGAATGATTTAATTTTCTCCAAATCATTTTTAAAGAAAAAACAGGAAGAGCTAAACATATGCTTTATATGTGCCCTTTTTTCATTTGGCAGGAAGAAAAAATATATTTTTAAAAAATCTGTTCCCATTATCCAGGAAAACCACAAGTGGGGAGAATATACAGTGCTAAACTAGAAAGCACCATGAGTTTATTCACATTTCATAAAATAGTTTCATTTCTGCTTATTTTGCTTAATAAATATACTGAATCTTTGTGTATAATTTTAATAACTTTATTTTTTAGGAAAGTATAGCAACTAAAAAATTGCTATACTGGTTTTATAACACTTTCGAATTTATAAACCAAAGGTAAGTTTAAACAGAATGCGTGTACTTAGCAGGAAAATAGCTTGAAAAAAATTCTATGATACTTTTGAGCTGTCAATATAAATCAAATAATTAGATCTGGCAGACCCTTTTAAAATACTTTGGAGCTGGCTACTACAATAAAAAGCAACCGTTTACAGGCAGCTAGTCAACAGGTAATCCCTTTACGTACAATTGGCCTAATGTACACATTTCCGCTGAAACCAGTTGTGATATTCTCCCTAAACACATGTTTATTTGGAAATAAGCAATGTTGGGCATAATGGGAATTAAGGAGAGTCTCTCGTGAGTCTGTCTCAATTCCTGGTGACTTCATGAACATGTTCTTGCTTTAACTCTACTGATGTCAGGTTCAGCCCAAAGAACTCCACGAGACAGTACAGATACAGTTCTGTTGCGTTTATTAGCTTTCACCTCCAAGACAGAATCTCCCCAGACTGAATATAAACTTCCCAAGCCAGTAAGCCACGACACTGTGAATTCCTTAGGGTGGTGCCAGTCTCATCTTCTTCACCTTCCCATGTTCCTGCTGGGGGCTAAGGGAATGCTTATCTCCCCGAGCGCGGCCTTCATCAAACCATTCCATCATAATTGATTTCTCCAGATACGCTGTCCAGAGTCACAATTGTTCAAGTTGGGTGGCCATATAAATTTATTAAATGCATTTATTTATTTATTTATTTACAGGATTTATATGGCCACCTATCTTATATAATGATTCTAGGCAGCCCACAACGATCTATAAAACACAGCTAAAAGCAAGAGTACCCTTTCCCCAGGTGCCAGTCAAACAGCCTCCAACTCAACCCCATTCTAGCCCAATGCTTGGGGGAAGAGCCAGGCCTTCACAGCTCCCCGGAAGGCTAAAAGGGTAGGGATCCTATGCTTGGTAGCGTCCAACCACAGACAACTTTCACTTTTTAGTATAGCCTGCCGAGACCAGTGGGGAGATACAAAGCAGGCTACAGAAACCTATGAACTTTCATTTTTATCGAGACGGTATGAAGCGAATGTTCATGGATCTCTGCCGTTTAATTCATGCCACGTTATTGTGACTAGGCTGAGGTCAAAAGAATCCAGTGTAACTGCCAACTTTTATAATGAAGATTGAGATGTTGATTGTTCTAGCTGAAATGTTTTGCAAGGCAATTTAATAACCAGTAGTTAGTCTAGCGCTGCCATGTCTGAGTTGAAAACGCTACACAATTAGGAAATGGCAGCAAAGACTATAGAAAACTATACCACTGCTTGTTTAAAATGTGCTAAGCTGGTGAATGCTTAATTATGCTGACATTTATAGAAAATCAGAATCCAAATGGGTTCCTATAGGTGCTGCACTTTATCTTTAAGATGCACCACGTAAATAGATATGATTTGGTTCAAGTTCTTATAAACATCTGCTAACATGTTGAAAAAGTCTGACTTTCAGAAAGAAATGCTAATATTTGGATTTTCAAATACTGGTTGATACGGTAATGAAAATGGCCTTCAGCTAAATGGTAAGGAAACTTCCTCCTCTTTTCCATGTACAGTGGAGTCTTACACTTATTCAGAATAATTCCTGTTGAATAGTGGAGCTTACTCTTAAGTAAGTAGCCAAGAGAAGGTAGCGGCTTTACAGGAATTGAAACTTAGCATTCGTGCAACCGTGATGTGTTATTTGATCGTTTCAAGTATTCTAAATATCATTTGCCCCAGTAAGATTTTTTCATTCTTTCACCAAAGGAAGATTTTTCAAGGTAGTTTATATACAGTGCTCTCACTTAACGTATCTGAATTTATTCATCTCAACCTTGTTGTGAAAGAATTAAGAAATTTATATCCATAGATATTAATGGGGGGGGGGGGAGAGAAAGGGGCTTTTAAAAAAAGTCAAGGTGATGGATTCAAGTAACGCCTCCATCTTTTTAATATGCATCGTATTATACACATCACACAAAAAGCAGAGAGGACTGGGAAATATATTACTTAGGGCAACTGATTAGTGAGTACTGCGTATCACCAATATGACTTACGGGCTGATTTTATATAACATTAGGCTGCTATTTAATAGGAACAAGCAGATGCAAGGATTAGATCTGCCTTTTTTTAGGGAATCTTACCCCCTCGGTCTTATCCAATCTTGTGTGGTCACTTTTTGGTTATGGAACTGAAAAATGATGATCCTGCTACACTCTTGCAGAGACATATAATGCTGTGTCTCTTGATCCCTGCTTATCATGTCTTATTAAAGGGACCGGACTTGGACAGACAAGCAGAGGTTGGTTAATTTATCATTCACCAGACTGTTCCTACGTGCCTTAAAGAAACTATTGTGTAAGACCCCTTCTGTAAAAGCCCTCTGGAGTTAGGAGATTTTTGACGCATATTGTCTTGTTGAAAATACCCCTTTCCTGGAGAGGGCGAGAATAAGCCGTTGGATAATTCTGTTCATTTGGACATGTTTCAGCTTGGGTTCTGGGATAGAATTGATCTGGTTGCCCTGATGGAGCGGGAGGAGGAGGAGTTGCCCTGTTGTTTCTTCTGGTTGAATGCAGCTTATGAATCCAATTATGAAAAGTGGCCTTAAGAAATTGGGGCCTGGCCAGGATGCTCCAGGAAACCGCAAAACACTCCTTTATCCCCAGTGATATTTACTATCTATCTGAGTCATGACAGGATTTGAAGCAATGTGTCATCAATATGCTGGTGACACAGAACTCTGTTTCTTCATTAGATATGATGTGATGCTAGACGTTGTGGTGGGCACAGGGGAGAATTAGGCTGAGAAAGAACAATGAAAAGGTAAAACGAGACTTTTTGGGTAGGTGGGTCCCAGAGCTGGGAAGCTTATTTGTGCTGGAAGCGGTTGCATTCTCTACGAAAACAAGACCCAGAGTGGGGGCACTTATATATTCATTTCATCAATGTCAGCCAGAGTGGCTTCAGTGGATAAGTCTGCATTTTGGCCAATATGATATTTACAATCTCTCCTGAACATGGATACCCTTGCAACAGCAATCCATTTGTTTAGATATCCTCAAGATTGGATGGTTATAACACATTGGGGGTCAGCTTCTCTTGAAGGGAGTTGCATGGTTTCAGCTAGTATAGGATGCTAGGACTAAGTTAGTCAGTACAGCTTTCTGACCCATTTCCAAAAGTTCTTAAACAACTTGGAATCAGGGCATATGAAGAATCTTCTGTCTCCATATAGGACTACCCACTCTGGACTGGATGCCCTGTAGACCAGGGTTGAGGAACCCTGCTGCAGGCCACACCAAAACTCATTGATTTTAACTGAGCTCTGGTGTGGAAGGATTCATTCACTTTTGTGACACTTGCCACGTGAAAGAAATTCTTCCTGGATGTTACCTGGGCTCCCACGTGCATCATTTACACCATAACCTGAGCATCTAGCTGTTTGCTCAAGTCTTTCATTGATTTTTTTCCTCTGCCTTTTTGCCAGTTGTCCTAGTAATTATTTATTATTGTTGATTTATTGTTCTGACTCTTGTTGTACTTCTATATTTCTTTTATTTATTGCCTAATGTAAATATTTTATGCAAATGACTTTGATATTTCTTTTAATGTAAAAGAATATATTAATCTCACAAACAGACAAGCAAGGTATGAGGACAAGACAAAAATGGTTCATTTTTCACAAACCAGTTTGCTGTTATATCTGAAAATGCTGAACTGCATTTATCACTTAATCATGCTTTATTATCAAACCAGAGCTTGATCTTCACTTTTCAATTAATTCTAGTTTAACCAGGTTGTCATTTTAGCATAACAAACTGCAATGTAAAAAAAAAAAAAATCACTTTTTATCATCACCTTGCTTCAGTCAGTGTTATGACACAAACAAACCAGAGTATGACAGATTCCTCTACAGCTATTACTTTTTTAAATAAGAAATTCTGTTCAGGGCATGCAATGTAATAAATTAAAAATCCATGTGTATGAATCTATACAGTATGTGGTAAAACAAGTTTGTACTTTTAATAGCTTATACTTTAGGGTTAGAATGGAAATGCTCTTCATGTTGGAAATCTACCACATCTGAAATCTCCATGTTGACATGGTGAAGAAGTTGGGCTTTGCCTTCGTTGAATGTTGTGAATTGCCTTTGTCTTTATTATAAACTATCTTTGGGCCTATTAAAATTGGAAAATGTTACATTAATATAGTAACAAAAATAACTAATGTATATGTTTTTGTTTGTACTGTTAGTTTTTAATTAGTGTAATCAGTATTCTACTGAACCTTTAAACAAAATAATTTCCCTTTTTTTTTTTTCAGTTTTGAGCATCCCTTGTAACTCCAACAGCCAGTGTGAAACTCACATTTATTTGTTTGATTTAAAAGGAAGCAGGACTTTTGTTTATAGGAGAGAATGGTGACAGGTATAATTTTCTGAGCAGAGATGAGAAAATAGAGCAAACTAAGATTTCTAATCCTGCACAATTTTCGATTTTGCCAATTAGAATGTTTCATCGCCGTTGCTTTTCAAAAAGTAAAAAATAAAAAATAAACCGCAGAATGAGCCACACCAACACCAGGAATCAGCTTTGGTTATTATGGTCCTCAGATTAGGCACCAGGTCAATAGATTAAGTAAGAAAGGGGATTTAAAAGCTGCTTGACGTCTTCAGAAATGTGATGATATAGAAGCTGTATAAATGAATAAAAGGCGAGGCTTAAGTTAATGGTTCTGTCTTTGCTGCTGAGATTCTTTGGATTTGGCCCTGTCACTGCTCTAAGAAATGAAAAGGAAAACCTTACGTTTCCCTACCACAAGTATTGATAAACTTTACGTGTGAATACGCTTTCCTATCTCAACGGGTCCCAATATTGATTGCTAGTAGATAATGTATTTGAATTTAATCAATGAAGTGAATAGTTAAAAAGCAGTTGAAGAGTGCTGGGAACTGTTTTCTATTTTTTAATGTTTCATAAGCTATTCAGACCCATTAAATAAAAAGTCCCTTGAGCTGAGCTTCCTTCCTGAGGATTACAGACACTTCTTTATCGTTTTACTGGAAACAATAAGGAAATGATTTGGCACTGCTTTTTTCTAGAATGTCTTTCTGACTTCCCAGTCAGCCTGCAACCCTGGGATTTCCCTGTAGTCTTCCATCCAAATACCAGCCAGACCTGACCATGCTTAGCTTGCTTGAGATCTGTCAAACACGGCTAAGTGCTGCCACCTTCTGTTGTTAATTAAGACATATTGCATTTGCTAATTAATGCCTACATTTTATTTGTGGCTTATACTATCTAGACGCTTCAGGTTTGAGGAAAGAAATTCGATTACTCTGAGCTAATCCTTTCAGCAGTTTCTAATTAAGATAAAATGATAACATTTAATAAAACAGTTTCGTTGCAGAGTGCAAGAAAGTTAATCTTCTTTCTTCCAAAACGCATTGTCAGAAATTATATTTTCATTAAAACCTGTACCTTCATCACACAATGCTTATCCAGGAAGTTGTACAATCTATATACAGCCTCTGATCCTTCACTGAGATTTCAAAATAATCTCTTAATTTAAAAGCTCCTGTTCTTTCCGGTATTTATTACAAGGTTGCTAATCTTGGGTAGATTGCTTGAGTAAAATAAAATATATGAGATGTCATTCAAAATAAATAACAAATGTTGCATACCTTATGTAGATCACTTTATTCAAGGATTAACAAGAATTATTTAAGAATGATTAAATAAATATTAAAGTAGAATATGTTTTGTAAACAATTTTTACTAGTTTTTTTTTAAAAAAAAAAACCCTAAATGCTTTCATAAATAAGTACAGGATAACTGAAATTCTGCATCAGAATACATGTATATTTCTAGTCTATACTACCAGCACCCTTGAAACGTTCTGGGAATTTTGCCTTACCTCTTTTAGATGTAAGTTTTTATCAAAAGTTATAACGAAAAGTAACAGCTGCAACTCTAAACTAATTAAGTTTGTAGTAGCATATTGTAAAAATTTAAAGTAAATGACTCTCACACATGTCTGGTTTTTAACTAAAGTTTTTGCCACAGCTTACAGCCACAGACATTCATGTTAAGCTGGTCTTGAAATTCTAACTGTGGCAACCACCTCTTGCTAGTGTGGAAATACTAATGATCTTCTCTCGCTAGTGTGGAAATACTAATGATTTTGGAGCACCGTCCGCTGATTCCGCCCCAGCTTATTTTCAGAACCACGGACAGCTCTATCTGCAGAAGGCTTCAAATGGTCCTCTCTGTAAAAACCTACCGAGTCTGAATCAGACAGTGATAATTAGATATAAAAGAGAAAATGAGTTAAGACCTCCTGTGTAGAGGATGTGAGGCTTTTTTAATGAGTAGCCAAGCCTTTGGTGGAGCAATAATTCAGCTGACGGCTGGGGGTTTCTTCTTTGGCAATAAACAAGTCAGAAAGATCTTCTGCATCTCTGCATGGCTACAAATAAATGCTTAAAACTCTAAGGAGGTTTTGCCAAAGGAATGAGAAGCATCTTTTTCTCATCCTCCATTGCTCTTCTTCTAAGTAATGGGCTACCTGCCAGTTCTTCCTGGGACACCATGTACATCTATTGCAGACTCCAAGCTTTAGAGGACTGAATCTCCCCTCCCGCTACATTTCAACAGAGGGAATGAACATACAGTAGTAATAAAAAAACAGGTAGGAATGTCTTCTCAGGCAGGCTGGAGGGCAACATAATTTAATGAACTTTTCACTGAAGGGCGAAGTAAAATGGGAATGGGGAAAGTGACAAGAAGCACCTCCTTATGCTCACTGGAAACAGGCAATTCAATATGGGTTGCATTGAAATATATATACTTCAGCTTGAAAAAGATTTCAGGAGGTATTTAATCTACTTTTTTAAAAATATGATTCTAATGTGTAACATCTTAAAGAGGGAAAGTACTCAACAAGACAGTGTTTTCTTTCCGAATCCTTATGATAAACTAGTAGACAGAAAACTCAACATATATTTTCTCATTTTAGAACGTACTGACACACATGGCGAAGTGGAACAGGAAGGCAAACTCTTTCACTTTAAATACTTGGTAAATCCCAAGGCGAAACCTGTTCTCTTTGCAGAATTGCCTCATATATGGATGCTGATGTTACAATTCTTGGAGTATTTGGTTGAAGCAGGGAGTGCCTTAAATGGTTATCTGTTATACAGAGTTCAAGACTTCCCCAATTTCTACAAAAGGCTTTTCACAACACCCCTCTGAGAGGTGTACAACAAGGAGGGTAATCTATTTAAAAAGCCCTTTAAATTTGGCAAAAAATAGCACCCATCAGAGTCACCACTCTCTAATTGCAAGGAAATGCAGCAATTTTTCCCTAGGGCAAAAAGGGTGTACCGCAGGCCGCAAGGCCATCTCTCTGGAGGCTCCAGAGTGGGAGAGATCAACTTTTTCTTTTTTTACTTCTTTTTTTTAAAAAATCGGAGAGGGTTTTGCAGACAAAACAGATGCCTTAAACTTTGCAGACACCCTTAAACCCCTCTCCCCCGAGACTGCCGACCCTGCCTGCTTTTAACCCTGGCTTTAGGACCGTGGCAGCCCTCAGTCTGACGGAGGCGGTACCCTCCCTTCTGCTAGATTATCTGCGCTAAGAAATTAAAGCAGAGAATCTAATGTGAGGTCCGCTAGGAAGGTGGTGCCGGCTTCTTTGCACAGGGGGCTGGGGGCAATCTGTGGCGAGCCTGACCTTTTCTTGCCTACTTCAGGCCGGCGTTGCAGCCGCAAGCAAGCCCGGCCGGGCACGAGACATCACGCTGGTCCGGCGGCCGTGGGAAGGCGGCCAGCCAGAGCCCAGCCCTGCGTCTCGGCTGCCCCCTCCCCTCCGCTCCGCTCCGCTTCCCTCCTCTCGCCGCCCCGAGGGTCCGGCCGACCCGCCAGCCCGGGCTGCGCTGGGCAGCGCCAAGGAGGGCCAGGCAGGCAGGAAAGGGCGGCTCACCCCCCCGCCCCCGCCCTCTCCCCTCCCCTCCCCTTACCTTCGGGGTTGGCGCTGATGAACACCCGCACGCTCCTGCCGCTGGGCGCCAAGTGCAAAGGCAGAGCCGACAGATTGCCGGAGAACGCCGCCCGCCGCAGCGCCGAGTCCCGCGGACCCGGCAGCTTGCCGGCCGCCCCAGCCGGCCACATCGCCGCCGCCGCCGGCTCCTTCCCTCCTTCTGCGCCCTGCCTGTCCTTCCGCGGAAGGGCGACGCCGTTCGCCGCCGCTCGCCACACGGCCGCGCTTCCTGGCCGCTCGCCCAGCGCGCAGCCCCCGGCGCTCTCCGGCCGCGGCCGACGGGAACCCCTCGGCCTGCCGCGCCGCCGCCCGCCCCTCTCCGGCGCCGGCCGAGCGTCGAGCTTTCGGGCGGCCCCAAGAGGCGGCGAAGGCCGGGCTCCGCAAGCGGCGGAGAAAACTTCGCGTCGGCCGGCAGCGCCCGCCTCAGGGGGGCATGGCGGCGCCGGGGCACGAGGCGGCGGGTCGCCCTCCTAGCGCGCGTGGCCCGGCGGGCTCGGCCGGGAGGCGCCCGTCCGCCGCCCCTTCCCGCCGCGGAGCTGCTCTCGAGGGTTCTCCGGTGTTTGGGCGGTGGAGGAGCGGGAGGGTCAGGGCCGCAGGCGGGGGACGGCGACCCTCGGCTCCGGCTCTTAGCTGCACGCGGCCAGCCTTGGCAGCGCTCGCACGGCGTACGCAGGCTCCGGGAGGGTGACGGCGTGGATGAGGGACCACACGGAAATCCCGGAACGGGAGGCTACCTTGGGAAGTCGGAAGAACATCCCGAAAGCAAGCGACGGCAAGCCATTTCTGGGCTGCTGCCAAGAAATTCCAGGAGGTGTCCAGGAAGGGCCGCGGAGTCGCGCTGGACTCAGCGGAGGGACTTTGTCTCCTGCTTCAGCATCTCGGCTGGCGGCAGCAAAGCCGCTTCTCTCCCCTCCCGAATCCTTCGCTGCTCTTCGAAGTTGCTGAGGAGTTCCCAACCCTCACACCCGAGGCGTTTTATAGTCCTGGGCGGCTCGGAGGTTTTTTTAAAAATCCTGGGAAAAAAAAGCCTTCCGATCTCTTCGCAAGGACAGGATCAGAAAGACGCGGGGAGGCGAAAGGTGATTTATCCACACCAGCGTTCCGCCCGGGGTTGGGCAATGAAAGGGGCAGAAGCGAGGGAGGGAGAAAGGAAGGAAGGAAGCGGGCGGCGGGCGGAGCAGCGAGCCGCTTTGTAGCGCTCAGGAGCGGGCCGTCCCGGCGGGCGGCTCGGATGAAATATTCAGAAAGGTGGGGACGTCTGGCCGCGCTGGCATCCCGCCGCCGCCGCCGCCCCCTCGCCGGCCAGTGCGCAGAGCCCCGCGCTCGCGGGCGTTCCCTCAAGGGGGCGGGGTTGCCGCCGGGAGCCGAGGCGCAGGCGGGGGCCCCCGCGGGAGGGGGCGAGCCGGCGCCCCGGGACTTCGACGGCGGGGGCTGGCCTTGCCGCGGCTGCGGCTGCGGCTGCGGCTGCGGCTGGAGGCGGAGAGGACGAGGGACAGGCGCGGCGATACCTGCCCGGCTTCCGAGCTCCTACGGCAGCGGCAAGTCGCAAAGGAACTCCTTTGCGGACAGTCAGTCGAAGACTCAAGGTTAGGTCGGGGGAGCGGGGCAGCTCCCGACGCGTTTGCTTCGCAGAAGGTGGGGACACCTGGCCGGCTTGATCTTGGTTAGGACTGGACTGCAGACCACCTGGTCAGCTGGAACAGGTCTAGAATTGAAGTCCAAAAAGCAACCTGGAAGGAGCAGGAGAAATCCCTGCTCCAAACCGAAGTGGATGTCACTATAAAGTCCCCCGAAACTGAACCCAGACCGATCTTGGGTTGACATGAAGGAGGAGGCTATATTTCTGGAAGGTGTTTTGGGGCGCCAAGGCCTCATTACTTATTCATTTCTAGCTACTTTGAGGGCGAGGTGGAGCTGTAGTTAGTGGCTCTGTGGGAAGAGAGGGGGTTTGGGGCCAAAGGAGTTGGAGGTGGGTGGGTTGGAACAACAGTGACATCTCCTTCAAACTGAGTTCGACTCCTGGTGACCAAATGGACACATCCATGTGGTTTTCTTGGCAACAATATGGGAATAGTGTGCACCACCATTGCGTTCTTCCAAGGTGATCTTTGGACTCTGGGATTCTCTGAGTGTCCCTCCAAGGAGTAACCAGCTCATTTTAGATCCAACTTTCTCTACAAGTTTAGAGCATATTCCTTTTACTGATTGGGTAGTCTTCCAATTCTCACCCAAAAAACTTACTTACTTACTTATTTATTTATTTATTAAATTTGTATGCCGCCCATCTCCCCCGACAGCATACACATTTAATAAATAAATAAATTACTAAGCGGAACGGGTAACTGAGTTCAAATTCCAACGTCAAATTCCAATTACTAATTGGAATGAGTAACCAACTTCCCTGAGAAGGATAAAGAATTCCTCTCCCCAAACAGTGTTGGCAACACTCAACTGATTTTAGAAGGTTTTTTTTTCTTTTAACCCATCACTGCTTGCCTTCATACACCGTCTTTCCATGTAACATTTGTAAGGGGAAACGTTACCTCTCAACCCAAATATCCTCTTTACATTCCGTTTTTTGGGTGGAGAAAATGGAAGAGACCGAGTTCTTGACGAGGCCTTTTGCACTGGCTAAAACATGCATTGCCCTCTAAAAGGTCTCTCTTCTTTTAAAAAGTACTCCAAAAGGTTTTAGGCTTACTGATATGGTGCCACCAGAACATGCTTAGGCTACAATATCAAATGTGGATGTGTGACCTGAAACCACTTGTTAATAGGCAACCATTGAAGGGGTCCATTGGCCTGATGGATGATAGAATCCGACTAATGTCGGCTTTCACTTTCCTTCAAATGTTTTATCTGAGAAGTAAATCTCACTGCGGGATTCTGCATAAAGTTTGGCCATATGTTTAAATGTTGTTATGGAATAGAATATTTCCCCTATAGCAGTGTTGTCCAAACTTGGCCACTTTAAGATGAGTGGACTTCAACTCCCAGAATTCCCCAGCCAGCATGGCTGGCTGGGGAATTCTGGGAGTTGAAGTCCACTCATCTTAAAGTGGCCAAGTTTGGGCAACACTGCCCTATAGGAATCTGGTATTAAGTTTAGAATGGATATTCATGGCTATTTCATCTCAACCTTTAGAATGGGATAACAAACACCCACAATTTTGGGTGTCACTTTATTTTTCACAACTTGGACAAGGGAGTAACTATTTTCATAAGAATTAACCAGTTGATAACCCAAAGAAGGATTTCACAGGCAGGAACTGGATGACTTGAGGCTGTTGTCTGAGAACTATGTTGCAAAATAATATCAGCGATATTAATTGCTATGTTTTGCTTTACAGCAGACCAGCTTTCTGGTTTTTTTTAATTATTATTTTTATGTGCAAAACATGTTTTTTTAAAAAGATAGAGCAGGGGGATTAATAGATGTGAAGAGAAAAATCTGTATCTTAGGTCTACTTTATATTCTATTCACAGGTGCTAAAAAAAAAATTGTCAGATACAATATTTGATAATAGTATATAATAAAAGAACAGGTCTCCTTCATTCCTGAGGCCAACTGGAAATGATTTTATTCATTTTGTGACAGAATCAGGTATAAAAATTATTTTTCACTTGCCCTTCATCCTAGGATGTTAGGCTAGTAGTCAAGAGGCAAAAAATAATATAATCCAATAAAATTGTGAAACCCTCATCGCAATAAAAACTCAGAGAGTACGTCCAAACTAAGCAGACCATTTAAACTTATCTGGATAAAGAAGTAATTTTTGGCAATGAAATGATAGCATTATTGGCATCAGGGAGGATTCAGTGGAAAGATATTCCAGAGAAAGTTTTTTGTTTTATTCCTGTTCAGTGAACTTTCGTGGCAGAGAAAACCAAACAGGAATTCCCTTCAAAACATAGACAGGTAGCATATAGGAAGAAATACTGAAATATAATCTTACCTGTGAAGAAATACCATGGAATTGGTTTTCATTAAAACGCAGATAAGTTTATTTTGAAAAAGCAAGAGTTTGGCAGATCCACTAGATCAAATAAAAATGCCTGGAGGGCTAGACTTGGCCCATGGCCTCCTCACACATACATAAAAAATAAAATAAAAATGCTCAGGATGCTGCAGAACACTCCAGGTTAGCTTTGTCCTCTATTCTGAGTAAATGTGCACCTCTCCAATCACAGCATTGGACTGCAACCAGCCCCTATTTTTCAATTTTTCCAAATACTTCTGGGGCCAATGTGAGATTCAGAGACATTCAGGGGAATATAAGTGAGGTTAGTTGCTATGCTTTGCTTTGCTGCAGACCAGGTTTCCGTATTTTTTAAATTTTTGTCAAATACAATATTTGATAATTGGATATACCCTTCAAGTCAAGCTTGACTCCTGCTGGGTAAATGGACATGCCCATTAATTTTCTTGGTAGAATTATGGAAGTGGATGCATTTTTGACTGCCCCAAGAGGTCCTAGTGGTCTCCTATCCAAGTACTAAACAGGACTTAGGCTAGACTGAAAGATTGAAAACTTCTAGGAAAAGTCACCAGAAGTCAAGCATGACTCAGAACAGACCTTCCTCTCCTTAGAATAAATATTAACTGTTTTGTAAGATACCCCTAATTAATGATAGGCTCTTACATGGCCCTGGGCCTGAGAATTGCTAAAATGGAGGGATCCTCAATATTAATGCTAAACTAATCTTTGCTTAGTTTTAGTTATGTAAGACACATGATCGCTTGGTGGTTATTCAAATGTAAAGTAGTCACTGGGTTAAGAACGCCTGGGTTACAGACGACCCATAGTTAAGAACGGAGCCTATTGTAGCAAAATTCAAGTTAAATACACAATGGTTCAAGTTCACTGCACAATACTACTTATACAATATTATACAATAATACTGTTCTGGCTTACATATAAATTCGACTTAAGGTCAGACCTTGGGAACAGAACTCATTCTTAAACTGAGAACCACCTGTACTCCATTTCATTCTGCAGCTTGCATTCAGCTGTGGCTGCTTGACAAAAAGTGTCCGTCGCAAGTCATTTTGCAATATTAGTAAAGCTACTTGGCTAAAATAGCTTACGTGTATCCCCAGAAGTAGCTTTAGTTGCCTCTGATTTAATTTTATTTAGGCTTTTGTAGCCTTTACAAGGCCTCTTGGTGTTCTGCAAAGTGAAAGGTCGCCTGTATTAGTATGGCAGAAGACATGGGACGGGGGCTCTGATTCAGAGAGTCCAGCCCGGGGATGCAGGTAGGTTTCAGAGGCTCCCGTCTTTCAGAATCAGCTTCCACCAAAAGTGGCAGTCATTTGTTAGGCTATGACAAGCCCAACTGGCTGCATTTCATGATTATTTTAGCCATTGGTACCAATTAAAATTAAGTCCTAAGTCATCTCAGGAATCACACTGTCCACGAGGTAACAGAAACGTCAGAATATTTCAGCTGTGCCATTTTTAAGTTAATAGAACAATTACTTCTGTCCAACACAGAACATAGTCTGTTCTTAGGTTGTAGATTTTCTCTCTTCTAGGAACTCCTTGCATACTGAGGAATATTCAAGTACATACTATGGAACTTTTGTAAGGAGACTTCCAAGGAGTTTACGCTAAACACCAGCACGGTTTATTTATCTAAACCACACATCGCTTTGTGTGAACTGAGAGCAGATCCCAGAACATCTAAGATTTCCGTGGTGGCACACACAGCAAGCCAGTTCAGAGTGAGGGGCAAGTCTATTCAAACCCTTACGGATATTTTCATTGACAAACTCTGGAAAAGCATCTAGGTCTCCCTGGAACACCATTGAAAATCACTTGTATACTTGATACACGTGATTGATTGATTTATATTTCATATTTAGTCACCACCCATCTCACTCAAGAGCAACTAGGATATGCCAGGACTTTAAAGATAAGATGGGTTGAGAAAGACTTCTCTGATTCTTTCTTAAACTGTGGTGCCCAGAATTGGATACAATATTCAGGTTGAGGTCTGATCAGTGAAGCACGCAATGGATTTTCACGTGATTTGGAAATAGTACTTTTATTGATGCATCCTAACCTTTCATTTCTCTCTTTCTCTCTCTTTTGGCAGCCATGTTACGCTGCTGATTCATATTCAGCTGTTCCAAAATCCTTTTTACATTGCGGTCACCAAGCCAGTCTGATGAGGAACGCAGCACTAACATTGATGGATTTTGTCAGCCTTATTAATGCTTTCACCGTTGCATTTCCCAATCTAAAGGTGATAGTATAACATCAGGAATAAGAAAGAAAGAAAGAAAGAAAGAAAGAAAGAAAGAAAGAAAGAAAGAAAGAAAGAAAGAAAGAAAGAAAGAAAGGAGCAATGAATAAGTAGAAAGAAAGGTATTGTATCGACTGATTTCACCAGATTAAACAATCCAGATCTGTTATTTACAAAACAGCTGCAAGAGTTTACTCGGAGGATAACGTGTTGCTTCTGCACTGTTGACGCTGCAGCTGACTTTTCTTCTGAACTGGTAGTACAGATGCCAACTAAGTGGGCATTGACTGCCAACCATTCTAGGACTGTAGCTTTATTAGTTTCCACTTTGGATTGGATAGGTGAGAAGGGTTCCTTTAGATCAAGGCAACTTCAGAGTCCCCAGATGCTTTTGGTTTTTATACTCCCTGGTGCCCACGCCAGACTACAGTTGCCCAAAATGGATTGCAGGGAAGCTTGGTATTGTTTTGAGACAAGGATACACCCCAAAACGACAGTGTGAGTCTTCAAATAGTTGTAACCCTGTGCCAAAGAAAAATCCTGACCTTCAGCCTTCATTTGCCAAAACCAGACAAAGGAATTAATAAAATTACTCTATGCCAGTGTTTCTCAACCTTGGCCACTTTAAGATATGTGGACTTGGACTCCCAGAATTCCCCAGCCAGCCCTGCTGGCTGGGGAATTCTGGGAGTCGAAGTCCACATATCTTAAAGTGGCCAAGGTTGAGAAACACTGCTCTAAGCTCTTCTCAGACAGTGAGGAAGCTGGGTGGCAAAATTAGTAAATAAAATGGACACAATCACTGTGGGCACTTCAAGTGATAATGAGGTCATTTTTTCCCCCAAAAGTTGTTAAACTGATAGGGATTAGATTAGATTAGATTAGATTAGATTAGATTAGATTAGTTTAGATAAATAAATAAATAAATAAATAAATAAATAGGAAAAATAGCCAATCAAAAGAGCAGAAAGCATTTCTGATCTTAGCTACTCCTGCTGAAATGCAAAGGATGAAATATTACCATTCATTTCTAAGGTCTATTATGGGATGCCAGCTGGTAAGAATACAAGTAATGCTATTTAATCTTTGTTTTTTTTTTTGTTTTAAAAACAACTCCCGCATCTTTTGGAACTGAAACCATGTTGGTAAAGTGTCAATAGAACTGTTTCTTCTCAGTATTTTTTCTTTGAACAAGATGTCAGCCTGAACATTCTCCATCGCTCAGAAGCTAGATGAAGAAAATCTCATATTTTTAAAAGTTCTAAATGGCTATGTCATATCCTTGTTTTTACATCCAATCGCTTTCCTCCACCTCCCTTACCATCAAAATCTACTATCAACTCCAGCCAAAATTAAGAATACAACTCTGCCAATGGAAGATAAATATGGGGCTTGGCTATCTGTTTTGTAACCCATGTCATTTGGGGCTGCATATTTTCTGTTCCTATACTAGTTTCAGCCTCTATGCCTTAAATACACGAACATTTTCTAGATCTCCCCAATAGTTGATGTTCATAGTATCGTTATGTTTAGTTTTAAATGAACAAAGGTAGTAAAACCCTTTGCAAAGGTTAGGCTTTTGTCTCATGAGAAAGGTTAATATTCACTTTTTGCAGAAGAAGAATGATGCTGGAGAGAAATATGCTCATGATTACGCCATCGCTCTTTGCAAAGGAAGATCCTTCCAGATCCACATCCATTTGAGGCTATTGAGGTCTCCTTCAAATAGGACTTGGCTTCGGGTGACTTCATGAACATGTCTGAGGAAACAAGCATTGTGGTGTTACGATGCAAGCTTTACCCTTTCATCCTGGCGTTGCGATATTGCAGGGAAGTCCATAAGGGGTAGAGTTGCATTGTGACATTATGAAGCATATTTCATCACTTGACCTCCCTTGTCCCCCCATTTCCGTGCAGACACCCATGGACACCTCCATGTCGTTTTCTTGGGAGTAATGCAGAAGTGATTTGCAAATGACTTCTGGGAGTTTTTCAATTTCCCAGTCCAGCCTAGAGCCCTCCAGTTGTCTCCCATCCAAGTATTAACCAGGCATGAGCCTTCTAAGCCCCATCAAAATCAGGCAGGTTTTTTGAGACATATTTGGAGCTGTTATTTATTTCATATTATATTATATTATATTATATTATATTATGTTATGTTATGTTATGTTATGTTATGTTATGTTATTTATTTATTCGGCTTGTATGCCGCCCATCTCCCCCACGGGTGACTCTGGGCGGCTCACAATAAAAAAGAAGAAATACAATTCTCTCCAAGATGGCTAAAAACTATAGATAATTAAAAAACATATTAAAAATACCCTAAAAAACCTCCTCTAATTTTGGCCCTATAAAAATCTGTAAGATGCTGGGGGGGGGGTGCAACCCATCATCCCACCAGCCATCTCCACAGGTGCGGGCCCCCCTCTGGCCCCCAGGCCTTCTGGCAAAGCCAGGATTTGATCCCTTTCCTGAAGGCCGTGAAGGAGGGGGCACACCGGACCTCAGGAGGCAGGATGTTCCATAGGGCGGGCGCTGCAGCAAAAAAGGCTCTCTGCCTAGACACCACCAATCGAAATTCCCTGACCGGTGGGGTCTGCAACCTGCCCCTTCTGCTGGACCGAGTGGGACGGGCTGAAGTGACCAGGGCGAGGCGGTTCCTCAGATAACCTGGTCCCGTGCCATGAAGGGCTTTAAAGGTGATGACCAACACCTTGAATTGGACCCGGAAACAAACTGGTAACCAATGCAGCTCACGCAACAATGGTGTTATATGTGCCCTCCTAAGGGCATTAAGAACTGTCCGCGCCACCGCATTCTGCACCAGCTGTAGCTTCCGGATACTCTTCAAGGGTAGCCCCATGTAGAGCGCATTACAGTAGTCCAACCCAGAGGTGACCAGGGCATGAGTGACCGTGCGGAGGTCCCCCTGATCCAGGAAGGGGCGTAACTGCCGCACGACACGAAGTCGTGCAAAGGCCCTCCTGGCCACGACTGCCACCTGCTCTTCGAGCAGGAGTTGTGAGTCCAGGAGAACCCCCAAATTACGCACCGGGTCTGTCTGGGGTAGTGCAATCCCGTCAAGAACCAAAGATGACAAAGTCCTAGATCTTGAGGCTCCCCGTATCCACAGCCACTCCGTCTTACCAGGGTTCAGCTGAAGCCTGTTGTCCCCCATCCAGGCCCCCACAGCCTCCAGGCACCGCGAAAGGGTAGTCACAGCATCACTTAAGGCACCTGGGATGGAGATGTATAGTTGGGTATCATCAGCATACTGATGACACCTCACTCCATGGTGCTGGATGATCTCACCCAGCGGCTTCATGTAGATATTAAATTATACCGCACACATTCCCTAATATGGCATGATACAATGCCAAAACCTGGTAAGAATAGAAAAACAGAAAAGTGAAGCTCATCAGCATTTTCGCATGTGTGCTTTCCAAGCATTTTATGTTCCTACTTTTGAATAAAATTGTTACAACAATTTGAATTTGAAGGTGCAATTGAGAAGATGCTAGACTTGGTGAATATATTATATGCCTTCGGTCAAGGTAAGAGAAGATCATTTGTTTCAGGAAATGATCATTTCCTTCTGGTTTAAGTGACCTCTTGTGTATTTGGTAGATAGAGCAGCAATGGGAGGCACCCTTATGTCAAAGCAAACTCTTTTTAAACACACGGATTTTATTTTGAAGGAAACTAGGTTAAGATTCGGATTTAAGTCTGAATCAGGAGACTCAGCATGACAGTGATTATTCTTCAGAGCTGACCTCAAAAAATGAGGCATCACCCAAATATATCTACTATACAGTATCTATTTACGTATATGAGGATCACTAATAGCATATCACTGTTAAAATAAATGTTCTATAACTTATCAGAGATTGTTCATGTTATGCAGAGGGGCCATCACTCTGTGAAAAGCAAATGCTTTATGTACAGAAGATCTCAGGTCAGTCTCTAGCATGTCTGCCAATCATTCCTGATAACATTAAGCTAGGCTAGCCATGTTTGCGTGACATACCGAATCACCCAGCCCATATTATTTATGGTTCAGCGTGTGGTAAGCACTTCTGAAAATTGGATTCATTGATTAATCCATGCCAAAGTAACCATGGTTTAATATGTTATGCAAACCCAGCCAGAATAAAGCAGGTTTCTATGTCCTATTTCTGTGGGAACAGGTTCAATGGAATTCAGGGAGGTTTAACTATGGTGATTAAAATTCTTAGTGAAAAAATATATTTAAAAATAATAAAAAAATGGAATTCAGGGAGGTTTACTTTCAAGGAAATGTGCTGGACATGGGTGTGTAAATCAAAACTGAAGATCAGACTGCAGAATAGATCTAAGCTAACAGCATAACTAGGGCAACCACATCCAGGCTGTCACGTTCCAGCTGACCACTAGGTGGCAGCCAACAGAGACATCCTTGTTGCCACCTAGGGGTCATCTGGAGTTTTGCAGCTAAGGAATGGTGGTTTAAGCATAATCCCACTGAATTCAAGTGCATTAAACCATGGCTAAATTAATCTCAACCCAACCCAGTATTAGCCAGAATCTCTTGATAGAGTTTCTAAGAATGTGTACAAAGCAGAACCATGTGATTATAATAAACATGATCTGCCTATCCAGTAATATATTATCAGCACAAGATTAGCTAAGTTTTCTATCATCAGTAAGGGATCTATGGAGCACCTGTTAGTATTATTGAAAGTGGGATTTTTGTCTGATTGCTTTCATGACTTGCTGCTGATACTGTGCCAAAAAAACCGCCCCACGTGTTCCAAATCTAGAACAAAGTGTTAAATCTCAAAGACGAGCCTTTGAGATCAGCTAGGAATGTCACTGTATTACTACCGTCCTCCCCCACTTTCCCTGTGGCTGAAGTGATAAACAGAAGGATTTCTGGCTCGCTTCTACTGCCTCGAAGCTGATGAAGCATGCTGTACAGTGTTACAAATGCCATTATGGATATGTTCTGCAAGGGTGGCTGTGCCCAAGATGTTTCCTGAAATGTTAGAAGGAAGGGCATAGGATGAACAATTGGCCTTCAAACATGCAGACAGGTTGGCTTACTTGCCCAAGAGGCCTGGACAGGATATCTGCTTCCAGAGAAAATTGGTAGAAGGTACGATGTGCCAATGCTGGTTTCTTCAATAAAACCTGTAAATGCATAATCTGTAAGCGTTTACTGTACAAAATAAAGCCAAGGATCTTGCTTAAAAAAGAACATCTGTGATTTTCCAGCTTTTTGCTTAATCTATTGAATTGGAAATTATATTCCCCACTCTGCACAGTCATAACAGGTGTACAATTTCCCAGATTGTGAGTTCATTGCCTCTGGAATGAACTAGAATATTTTTAGATTAAGAAATTAGTTGGCATGAATAGGTCTGCCATAATCTTCGTATTAACATGAGTAAACATATATGCATATATTTGCTTGGCTACATTTCAACCAATTTCATCTTTGGACATCTGAAGTGCTTCTGTAAAAATGTGCCTTTTCAATACAGAAGGGTGAAAGCCTGTTCAGTATGGCTATTGATTCATCTTCATTAAAGGAGAACACAGTCCACCCACCTTAAAGGAGTAGCTGTTCCCCCTGCGCCAGATTTCACCTTATAAAACTATTTCTGAAACAGTTACATAGTATGTCCTTTTAGGACAACTGAAATATCTGATGGAACAGAAACAATAGACTTGTGGCACTTTAACAACTAACAAATTGATCATGTTCCGTTTATCAGTCACAGGAAGTGTGGCAATGAGTTGTAAGTACATGTGAATTTGGATTGGAGCTGTGCAAGAAATGCTCAACCCACTTTATAGTCAGATTCTCAGCTGGGAATGTAAATGTATCTGTCTGGGCTGGTCTACACATTGACTTATTCCTGCTTTGGAACATTATTTAAGAAAACCCACTTAGCATAGAAAGAGAAGTGCCCGTGATGTTTTTTAAATTTGTTTTCACCAGAACGGGATGAAATTTACAGGAAAACATAACCATTATGAGGGAAAATGGCATGTCAAGAAATCAGCATAGAGAATTTTATGGTTAGATGGGACTTGTAGCAAATTCTTGTTCAGATCAATTCTGCACCATTTCCAGTAATTCTTTCCAAATGGAATTTGACTAAGACCAACCCAGTCTCTCCAGTAAAATGGTCCAATATTGTTTGGGTTAGTACACACAAAACCACACAAACACAGACATTCATCTACCAGTAGGTTCAAAATGGGATGGGTTGGGGGCAAATACCGCTTACAAAGACAAATGTCAGGAAGAAGACAGAATCACAGATGCTTACAATTAATTAATTATTAAATTAAAAGGCTACTAAGCAATGAGTTATATGTATAGTGTGAATAAATAAATGAGGGAGGAAGAATCAGTAAAGCAATACAATTTTAAAAATGGTTCTTTTAAACAAAGTGAAAGATTGGAATATATTGTGAAATGACATGAGAGAAATGCTGCAGTTTTTAAGAGGCTTTTTTAATCAAAAGAAGTTGGCTTTGTGTGTGTGGCTCTCAGACTACTCAAGGCTAAGTCTTTGGCTCACTTTGATATGAATTATGGGTTAGGGTCATAATTCATGTAAATTCTTGAAGTCAGTGTTCCAAATTCTTAAGTGGATCTCAACCATCATCTTGTGCTAGGGCTCTGATTTACCCAAGGAGACAAGTTGTGCTTGTCTGGGAATCTTGGCTAAAGCTTAACTTAGTGGACTTGGCTCCCTTAATAATTCATTTCATTTTGATACATTTCATTTGGTCTGGAAGAAAACGCTATTGACTAAAATGCCAATTTATGGCCTCTCCCTTAGGGCTTTGCTTCTTATGGCTCAGTGAATCCTAAATATTGATGGTCAAACTAAGCTAAGTCTAGCCTGTAATGATGCTAGATCCTGGAGACTGAATCCAAGTCTGCAGCCAGCTAATCTGGGAATTACCCAACCACTGAGGAGCTTTCTCTTAGGCTCATTTTAATGTCTTCCCCTCTTCTTTGGTCCAGGGTAAATTTGCTAGGATCCCTAAGGAGGAGCGTACCTGCCATTTAGGCTCAGGAGCAGACAAAGCAGGAGGCATGCCTTCTTTATTATGAGATGGCTGAGGGGAGGGAGAGAAGGCTCTGGGAAGATTGGAGGTGGGTGACCAGAGCAGCAGAGGTGAGAAAGATGACAATGTGCACCAGCCCCTTCTTTCTTTCCCTGAAATCACACCAGCATCCTCCTGGATTTGATTCCTTCCAAAATACAGAAAAACCAATTATATTCTGGTTTGGGTGTCTACTGAACTGCAGCAAACTGTCTTTGAAACCCACTCAGAAACTATAGTTGGTACATGATGATCACATGACACTCATCTTGCAGGCTCTGCATTGGTTACCGATAGGTTTCCAGGTGCAATTCAGTTGCTCTATGCCAGTGTTGTCCAAACTTGGCCACTTTAAGATGAGTGGACTTCAACTCCCAGAATTCCCCAGCCAGCATGGCTGGCTGGGGAATTCTGGGAGTTGAAGTCCACTCATCTTAAAGTGGCCAAGTTTGGACAACACTGCTCTATGCAGAGTTCAGAATAGACTCCTGCTGTTTCTGATAGCATAAACCTTTCCTGAATTCAGTTATGTGTTGAGTTTGTCCACTCTTGTTATTTATAGTCTTTTCTGTGAAGGCTGTCTGCCTTGCACTTCTATCCTTCAAAGAGATTAGGGCATCTTGCTTCCTTTCACTGACAGTGGTTTTACAGACAAAATCAGAACATGCTTGCATGTAGACTGATTTATCAAAGAAATTGTTACCTCAATGGCCACTTCCTCAACAATCCTTCTTTCATTTCTGATATCTAATTAGTGCTCAAGGCTGAATTAATGGTTCTCAGCTCAAGATGAGGAATTTAAACTCTTGCCCTTCCAGAGTCTGACTATTCACATGGGAGAGATGCAACAAAACCAGTCGCTGGAAATATTGGTTGGAGGCTTAAGTGCTGCCAACAAGGTGAAAATTTCAATATCCAGAAAGTGGTTCAGTGCATAGAACAAAGAGGAGTGGAAGGGAAGCCCATAAATAGCTCAGAGATTCAGTAGAATTGCCTTTTGGCTGTTTTCCTGGCATAACGCTCAAGCAAAAGAAGGTTATGAGCACAGAGCTGTAAAGCTGAGAGCAAGTACATGATTAATTCTTCGAGTTCTCAGATTCTGTATGGCTTGTGATGCTAGACGTTCCCCAGATAACAATGGCCATTGCTAGAAATGGAAATGGCGTGACAGCCAACTTGTGGATGCTTTAAACATGGCTTTTTATAGAATTTTTCATGGGGGAATTCCATCACAGCCATGACCCATTGAGAAAGGTGTTCAATCCTTTCCCTTTGCATGATAGTTTTGATTAAAATTGCCCCCTGGGGACCCCCAAAGTTGCTATGTCCTATGGGGAAATAGCAGCTTTTGAGCAATTTTAATCAAGAACATAGCATGGGAGGAGTTAATGTTCCACTTGCATGCCACTTACCTGTAGATGTTATTGAAAAAGACTCATTAAACAGTCCTGTATTTTACCAAAATTCAAGGTGACCCTGAATTTCAGATGACCTCCCTTCAAGTAAGGAAGTTTAAGTAGAAAAAACCCACCTGAATCCTTTACTCAATAAATGTAAAAAACCCTCCTGTTTTTAATATAAATTATTTTGGGGTGGGGGAACATGCCTTGCTTTCATACACATACAGTCTTCAAGCATCTACTTGGTCCAAAGGTTGCAGTTTCAAACCTAGATTCTTGGAGGTATATCCCATGGAAATAAGTAGGGCTGGTTTCTGACCAAACCACAGAGATCTGGTGGCTGGAGTTTGGGACTGAATTCACTCAAAGTTTCATTTGATCAGAGAACAGGTAATCCTACAGTGAAACATTTAATGGGAACTCTCTTGCCTTTTAGCAAGATTAGTGTCAGCCCCACTAGATAGATCAGACCAGGAAATCAGCTACACAGGAAGACTAGAACTACTTTTATTGAGACTGGCTATAATAACAAATTCTTGTAAGTCTGATTGTGCTGCACCTCCTCCCCACCCTTATACTTCAGTGAATCAGGGAGGTGTCTGCTTGAGTTGCTTCACAATATTATCTCATTTCTTAGGGCTCAAACAATGTTTCAGCCCCCTTGGCCTAGGTAATGGTTCTTGCATATTTCCTTCAAGGCCATCTTCCTTACTCTCTACGATTAGTGACATTACATTGTCTCTATTTTACCTCGATGAGACAGCAAGGGCTGCAATTGGCAAGCCCTTCAAAATAAATATATGAGAAAGAAGGGGATGAGAAACTGATGCATCTGAATTTATTGCACATCCATGTGAATACAATCTGCTAAAATGCCACTGTGTCTCAGTGTTGCTGAATCAGCAGCAAGATATTGTTGGAAAGACAACTAGCTTCACTGTGACATGAAACCATGGATGAATATTCTGTAACCCTAATGTTCTGTCACTTTAAAAACCTATGCAGGGTATCTTATTACAACCAATGAATAAACAGGGAGGTTAGCTGGTAGAAAATGGAGCTATTATACCTAGGCTGCAAAAATCTAGGGAACCACCAAGAGACAGATCTCTATCTTTGGATACTACCTGGTGGTCACCCAGATTTTTCAACCTAGATCTGCAATCCTAGCAGAAAAGTGCCAGTGTGTAAATGGAAGCTCCAGGGGCAATGATTTTGATATTCCTATTTTCACCTGTGAAATGTCAAAAGGGAATGGATGTCACAGAGGTTGTTTACTTAATCTTCAGTGAAGAAGGCTGCCCAGATGCTTATGCTACGCCATGCTCTCTGCCCAGGTAATCCATTGAACAAATAGCGAAGGTTGCACAGCAATCATTGCAGGGTTTAGATGTTATAACTGTGAGCAGAAAACATTACTACAGAATGGCTGGAAATGGCAGGGGAGTAGAAATCCTTTTTTTTTTTTAACCAATGAAATGTTAAGCTCTGCAGGCTGTTAACTACTTTGAAAATGAAGAGTTCTAATTAATGAACAGGCATCGTTTTTCTGTGTGTTAAACACACGTGTACAGACATAGAGAAACACCTAAACAAGCAAACCACCTATGGTTCTTATAACTTCATTATTATGACATGTGAAATCAAATTTCAAGAACTGGGCCTACAGGTAGTCCTCGTTAAGTGACCATAATTGGGACTGGCAACTTGGTCACTAAGCAAAGTGGTTGCTAAGTGAAATTGTGACTGTGCTGATCTTCCTTCAGCTTTCCTTTGCTTTACAGACCTGTGAAGGTCATAAATATGAGGACTGGTCATAAAGTTACTTTTTTCATTGTGTCATAACTGTGAACAGTTGCTAAACGAGGCAGTCGCTAAACGAGGACTACCTGTATTTGATTCAAATACACAACTGAAGTATAGTTCTCTACAATGAGCATAAAAGTGAATTGTACTAAGGTAAATGAGTCATATTCCCAAATATGTGTCCAAAAGAGTGCTCAAAACAGAGGTCTTTATAGGGAGGGGGTACAACACATGTAAAAATGGAATGGGGCTTCGAAAATTTAATTGCAGCCACCATCTTGACTTTTTTGACATCTCCTGAAGATGCCCCTGATCCAATTGATTGCAGTCACTATTATTGGTTCTGGATGTGAAAGGGCTCTTCACATGAACAAGGGTGAAAGGGTGAGGCCATCTGGATAGATATCTACAACCTTGGAGATAGGCTAAGATTCTTCTCAGTGAAATGTCTGCTTGGTTGTTGCATACAACGAAATGGGAAGTTTATCTGTGCACTTCACACCGATGTTCATCTGTGTTGAAAACCGGAACTTCACGGCATGCCAGAAGTTTATCTGTACCTCAGTCAATATTTTAGTCCACTTCTGGGGCTGCATGAATCCACACAAAAAGATGCAGCAACTGGCATGAAGTGTTCATGGATACCTCTCTTGGTGTCCACAGCCACCTGATCCTCACGTGTATTTTTAAAAATGCTTCTGGCCTCCTTGTAGGCCCCAAAAGCATTGTTAGAAAATAAACAGGGTGGTTGATCAGACTCTAGTACTTTTTGTATATGTGTATTTGTGGGGGTGTGTGTGAAGACTTTTCTCTCTGCACAACACGTCCCAGATTTGCACCTTTCCTCACTCCAACACAAAAGAACCAAAGAGATCAACAGCAGCATCCTTAGCTATTGCAGACCCATTTTTGCTGGTGTCGCTGCCCTGGATTTGCTGTTCTAGTAATTTATTCAGTGCTGGAGTACCCTCCCTCGGAATAGCCTGCAGTGCTTGAAGGGGTGCTGAATAGCTATGGCCCCAGAGCTCATGCCAACAGCCTGGGTGCTGCTTTTTCCTTAGAGACATCTGTCCACCCATTTTAAAGAAAACCCTCTGCCTGTCTTCTTACAAGGAAGGAGGCAACCTCGAATCTGGAGTTGCCATTTAGGACTGGAACTCCCTCAGATCTGGAGCTTGGAGTTTGGTGTTTTGCTCTATCTGGTGCTTTAGAAAAGAGAAAGAGGAGAGGAGAGGTCCTGGAGTCCCTTGCACCCATCTTCTGGATATGCAGAAAAATCATGGAGACCTCCCAAAGGGTTCTGAGGATACCAGGTGGGCAACTTTTCACTGAGCAGAAGTCGCCACTCAGCAGTTGGTATCCCTCGTAGCTGGTAACGCTCAGTAGCTGAGGGTAATAGTAGGTGGCATGGTAATGGAGCTGTGGTATGATGAGACAACTCCATTTAAATTCTTCCTTGTATCGATTGGTGTTTTGATTGCTTGATCTTTCTAACCCACCATTTAGTTCAGCAGCTAGAGACAATTGCTGCAGGTAAGAAAATGAGTTTTTGGAGGCAATTTCCTCTGGCAAACAATGAACTGAAGAACGTATTTTCAAAGCAAGCAAGGAAACCATTTCCAGCTTCAAAAAGTGCTATAGAGGAGGCATTTCAGCATTAAACCATTGCTGCCTGAGTAAATGTAGCACTTACAATAGCTCTATGAAAGAAGATGTCCAGGTTTCTTATAGAATTTTTTTTGCTAAATTCCTTTGAACAAAACTCTGAATGAGGTTGGCAGAGCCTTTTGAAGTTCAAGTGACAGCTCTTTCAGCCTCATTTTTAATCTTAGGCCACAATAAAGCAATTTGTTTTAAAGTGGGCGAGATTCTGAGATTTGTCTTAAACATTCTTCAGCTCTCAAAATACGAAGATGGAATTGTCCTGCTTTCTCTGCTTTTTCCTCTTTTCCTCTTCTGCCTACAGCAAGATGTTAATATTCTTAATATTAATTCTTAATATTCTTAATTTCAAATGATTTCAAATTTGGGTTTTTTAAAAAAAAAAAAAGCACAAAGCTAGTGCCCAGCATGAATCAGTAAATCCGGAGTTTTATTTTTATTTTTTTAAAATAAAATGTATCACGTTGTAAAACACCTAAGGTTTAAAATAATTTTAAGAGTTCAGTATTATATATTGGAAGTATCATTTTTGTTGTTTTTAGATTGTAGTTTATTTTTTCCAATAATCAAACTATATTAAAATATGATCATTTAATTTTTTCTTATAGGACAAAGTGAGTGGTCACTTTTAGCTTCAAGGCATTATTATTATTTTCAAGGAATAAAGTAATTAGTACAAATAACAACAAAAAATCATATGTCTAACTGGTGTTCTTTGGAAATTTGAGTTCAGAATTATCCAGATAATACCCTGAGATATCATACATGCCCATCAGTTTTACAGTTGTTGTCCTTCTTATTATTATTATTATTTCCCTTTTCTCTTAAGAAGACTCAGTAAATACTAATAGTTTAGGGTTTTATCCCAAACCTAAGAATGATCCAAATACCACTGAAATACAGATGGGATTCCAAGCAAAAGTATTTTTTTTAACTAAATGTTATGAGGTCAAGTAATTCTGATTATGCTCCTATAATTATGGGGAAAGCTTTTGCCAGTTTATTCCATAATTTCAGTATTTCAATTGTTGTTGTTGCTGTTCAGTTGTTAAGTTGTGTCCGACTCTTCGTGACCCCGTGAACCATATTTTGCCAGACCTTCCTGTCCTTCACTGCCTCCCTGGGTTTGCTCAGTTTCACGCTCATTGCTTCAGGGATGCTCTCTAACCATCTCATCCTCTGCCGTCCCCTTCGCCTTTTGCCTCCAATCCCAACATTTTGCAATCTTTTCCAGTTTGTTTTAAGCTATCGTAGTGTAATTGGGTGTTGCCACATTTATGAACAGAGTTTGCTTTTCTTCAACTACTGTAAGGTCTGGCATGCTGAGTTCTAGATGTAAGCCTGTCTGAATTAGAAAATCCCATAAATTCTTTATGTAGTCATTCTGGGGCACTTTTTCAAGATTATAATCATACTAGAACTTGGGATACCCAATTCATATTTTGGTATAAATTCCAATGTTTTGTTTTTGCCATGCGATTGTGCCTTGCCTTATAATCTGGGCCACTTTGCTATGGCTGCTGATTAGGTGGGGAACAGTCATGTCTTTCTCTTTCCATAGTCTACATTTGTTGTTTCTACTTTTTTAAATGTTCATTTTTATGGCATTTGTTGCTCCTGCTTCTTCTTGTGCTGCAATATTAAGCTTTGTTTCCTTCTGGATGGATCTAATCTGAAGCCATTGCAACATTTTGTTGATATTCACCTTGCCTTCAATTTCCTTCAGATATTGCCTAGGCAGCCGTTGATCTTTCCAGTTGTTCATTTGCCGTTGTAACTGTTCCGATCTGAATGCCACCTTTGATTCTGTCACATTCAAAATGTTTCCCTTGCAGACAGTTATTAACATCTTTTCTTTTCTTGCTTTTAGGCAGTAATTTAGATCTCTGATTTCTGTTTCACTTGCAACAAACTGTGACCACCAATTTTCTTTGGTAAATACAAATGATTTATGTCATGGTTTGGGGGTAGCACCTGGTGCATTGTCACAAGTTTTCAACTCTTGTGGTCTAAAGCATCTAGTTCTGATTGTGTTCACTTAACAATACCTGCTGTGTAGCATATTACAGGGACAGCGCAAATCTTAATGGCTTTGATTGTATTACTGCCATTCAGCTTCCACTATAAAACTTTTAAAGCTCATTATTACATATTCAGTGCTGGTTTCTTTTTCAGTTGGGCATGCAAAATATTGCTTGTTTCTAAAACGTCCAAATACTTAGGGCTTCCTCCATTGTCAATGCTTTGATTTTTGTGCCATTCCGTAGTTCGAGTCCCTCAAAGTCTTCAATCTTTCCTTTTTTTATTGCTAGTGTTATACGCTTATCTGATCCAAATTCCATGTTGATGTCATCACTAAAGATTTGAACTATATCTAAAAGGGATTGTATTTTTCAAGATGATTTTGCATATAGTTACGAATCATCCTTGTAGAGTGAATGTGAAATGTTGGTCTCTTGTTTGGGTAATTCAGAGCCTGTTGACATTTTATTCAAATTTACATATTGTCAGTGGAATCAGAGCCAAATAAAAAAGCAATGAAGACAGTATTTTGGAAAAATTCCTCTTCTGGTTTTGATTTCTTCAACTGCTGAATTTGTTATTAGGGTTGTTTTCTATTTTTTTTTTCATTCATTTGTTTAAAAACGTTGTAAGTTTCTGATTAATTCCAGAAATTTCCAAACTATTGTGAGGTAGTAGTTGAATGCTGTTTGGTAATTATCTAGGTCATATAAGAGTTTGCTTTATGCATTTTAGAGCTTTCAGATAGTTTTATCAATCAAAAGTTGGTCTTTTGTAGCATTTTTTAAGTTCTTTTTTTTTTTTGTTCTACAGGGTACAATGAATTTGAGATCAGGTGTTTGTAGATATTATTGACAATGATTCCTGTTCTTGCAGGCAGTCAAATGATTGGACAAAAATTGTTGGGAGCCATTTCTTTAATCCTGCATGATCAGAAACATTCAGCATATAGTGAGCGAGTTATCTCTTGATCCTTGCTGCAACGTTTAATTGAAATTATTTGTAAGATGAGAACGTAGAATGGATAGATGTTTGGGCCAACATTCATGAAGTTTGTTTGTTTGTTCGTTCTTGAGGAACTCAAATTCTTTATAGTTTGTTCTTTTACAATTTCTGTTGTTACTACAATATTTTCTATTTGTTCAGGTTTTTTTCCTATTTGTGAATATTAGATATCTATGTGGCCATTTCAGTGTGCTTGATTTGGAAAATGCTTTTCCAAAATTCCAATATTTCTTTCTCATTTTTAGGAGATTCGGTTGGTTTTGCTTTCCATTTAAGCTTCAGGAGAAAGATTGATTTCAATTTATATGGAATTGCCTATTTTGCTGGAATTGTATTGTTTCTAGTTTCATATTGTTCACTTTTCTTAGAAGTTACCACTGCTCTGTTTTAATTCTTCCATTCGTTCTGCAGTCATTTTGCTGTTCATATTGTATCACTTTCAAACTCATCTTTATTTTCTCATTTTTCAGTTTTTGTTAATAAAAATGTTGTAGGTTGATAATAAACTGAATTATTTTACTTTCCAATCTAATTCTTTACTTTGGCATCTGATTTTCAGTTGGCAGCTTGCCTTCAGTATATAACACAATTCTATTGCTATTAGATTTGTGAGGCTAATTCATCTCTTTAATTGTTTTAACTGTAATTGATTAGGCAATTACATATTTACATCATGCATAATTTTACTTAAATGTTTCTTATGAGAAGATTTCAAAGAAGCTAATCTCTGTCTTACAGTGTCTCCAAAACTTTTTTTTTTCTAAATTGGTGTTGATGTTGAGACAGTTATAGTTTTGTTTCATTATTTTGAATTGACTGTTCAAATGTTTTATTTTCTGCATCCAAATGGAGGTTGACATTGGCTTGTTTTTTTACTGCTTTTGTGGCATGTTTTTCTTTTACAGTTCAATATTTTTTAAATTGGCATTCCAATTCATTACGTTCAGTATCTGTAAATACCTGCCTCCTTCCTTCCTTTCTTTTTCTTTTTTAGTATGAAACATCACTGATCCATAAGTCATTCAGTGATATTTGATTCTGGAATTTTTATTTTCCAAATTTCACCCATTTGTTTCTGAAACCACGAGTCAAAGTGTTTGATTAAAAACAGCTTTTTGGGAGGGCAATTTCCTCCTCATAGTTTTGCTGTTCCTTGCTCTAGTTGCATAGTAGAAGGAACCCCACCCTTTAGGCCACTTGCCACCTGATACCCAGGACCCGTGGCTTCAAATGCGGCCCTTGTTGAACCAGGTGACATCTGATCCAGTACGGAGATTTGCATTCTAGTTTGATTTGGGATGGGTCATTGGGATATTCTTGGTTCAATTATCTTGGTTAAGGCCTGTCTGGCTTTGGAAATCCTACCAGTATCTACATTATCACCAACATAACCCTTAGCTTCATTAAGTCTTACGATAAGGCGAGATCCTATGGTGGAAGATATAGATAGAAAGGTGATAGATAGATAGATAGATAGATAGATAGATAGATAGATAGATGAATGGATGGATGGATGGATGGATGGATGGATGGATGGATGGATGGATACTGTAGATAGAATAGGTAGAGTATAGAGATAGATAGAATCCTCTGCTATTTAAAGTTTTCAGAAAAAATATTTGGAAAACAATGAAGATAGCATTCAGCCATACAAATATTGTATCTGCAAAACTTGTAGCAGGGAGCTGCATTTAGCCCTGCACAGCACCCCAGGGATCCCATAAATTCTTAGACTGGTCAGCTGGGTGAATGCAGGGCACCCCTCATTCACCCACACCCTTCCCCCTAATTCAGGGCTTCTGGTACACCATGCGTGCACACACAATTCACCCTGCAAGATCAGAGAGGAAGAGAGACTTCAATTTCTTTCTTTAGAGGATTAGAATCTCTTTTCTCTTAATGATACTAGTGACAACCAGCAGGAAAACAGGATAAGGAAGGAGGGGAGGAGGGGGGAGAGGAAAGAGCTTAATCTCTTCTCCCTAGTGATCAAATAATTGGCCAAAGATCTTAATGTAGATTTATTCTTCTCCCGTGCCCTTTCTGACCCCAGCAAAGAAGGCTCTGGTGAGTCTGTAACTGTACAGTGGAGAGCCACACACACCATCTTCCACAGCACAGTTGTGGTAGTATCAGGGAGGAGGAAGAGATGAGCAGTGAATAAGGGAGGGATTACTCTCTGTGTTATGTACTTTTATCAGGACCTGGCCAAACATTTAACACACGACTTCTAGACACAGCTTAATTTAACCCCTCTGTTTATTTTTTGCAAATCTCCCCATGTTTTTCAAGGGAGAGTCATGGCCTCCTTTCTTTATACATTGACCCAACTCTCTCTTCACTGGTCCTTTACAGGCCATGTACTAACACCCTCTCATTTGTGTTATTGCAGAGTAGATATGCTAAAATGCCTACAGCCCATCCCTTGTGACCCAAGTGGCAGGAAGAAGGTTGAACCAATCACTCATTGTTAATTTTATTCAGATTTACAGCACAAGCTGATTTTTCCTTCTTTAGCAGTGACTCCAAACCGGACAGAAGATTTTTAGGCAGCTTTTATTTTTGCCAATAAACATTACTATGTTACATATAATGTCACCAAGTGTTGCTATTTAGCTTTTAGAAGATGGCAGATGATGACCTTGGTAGTTGAAAAAACTAAGATCATTGCTAGTATTTGCATTTTAATTATGACATCTCTTAATGTTTAGGTATTTATTTATTCCATTTATATGACTGCCCATCTCAACAAGTGATTCTGGGCAGCGAACAGAATTAAAATAAAATAAAAACAATTACAAAACATTACAAAAATTAAAATACAAAGCAGCTGAGAAACATCAACCCCAAATCACTAGTATGTGGGTTATTCGTGCATCTGCTTCTTTGTTGCTAAGTGTTTCTAATGCCTCAGGCCATAATAAAATTGAACTTGAATTTGAAAAGAAAATTTATCTATTTAATCATTAGATTTATATCTTGCTTTTCCTCTAGGAGCTCAAGGTAGCTTATATTTTATTCCTCCAAGCAACTAACTGGTGAAATAGGTGGGGCGGAGAGAGAGGGACTGGCCCATATTTGCTCATTGAGTTTCCATGGCTGTGATGAACATGAATCTAGGTCTCTGATCCTATTCCCACACCTCAATCATTATGCTGTGTCACACTGCTCTACCTACACAACTGCCCACCTACTCAGTGGTGCAATGAATAGCATATTGTATGGATTGAGTAAATGTGGATTGATATTTCCTAGGGGGAACATGTACAATATATTCTTACTCAACAGTGCTAACCCGGGGATGCAAACTGACATAAACGTTCTTTTCCCTTTTTTTTCCCCAGCTGAGAAAAAAACCTTTGGGGGCAAGGGGGAAGAAATAACTGCTTTGTTTTACTCTGTTTCTAAAATCTATCATCAGATAGGAGTCCAGGGGAAGGGACAAGGGAGTGCGAATGACTAAAACAGCATGACTTTGTCATGACATGAGCTCTGCCTTTCTGTACGTGCACCATGACGTCTCCTGCATGTAAAATAAAAGGTGGGGGGGGGGAGTGGCATTTCCACCCTGATGACACAACACTGTTTTGGTCAGGTTAAAAAAATGAATTCTGCTTTTCTTAATTGGATGCAAAAAAGAGAAGCAATAAATAAACAATACATGAAATTAGGAAAAAAGAAAGAATACAAAACAGAAAGAAAAAAAAAAGTATACAGGGCAAATAGCCATGTTGAAGAAAGTGTTGGGCCTGCAAACATCTTTGGGTGTCACTTTTTTAGAGGGTAGGCAGGTTATTAGAATTATGTTGGCATCTAATCTGGCATCTTCTGCTGTCTCCCAGCATCTTGGGGTTATAAGACTATTTCTCAACATAGCATTCATCTTGGGAAAAAAAATTTTCCATGCCAGAAAACATATCATTGTATATATGTGACTGTGTGAATTCAACACTGCAAAAGAGGTGAAAAATATAGGAAAATCTTACTTTTATGCACCCTTCCTTGCTTCAGTAGACTTCTGCTTCAATGGACACAGTATGAATCCAGGCTGTCTCGTAGACAAAGTCTGTGGATGGGGACTGAGTCCAGACAATGTTTGTACAATTTATGTAATCGATGTACAGTTGAGGTACATTATGTCAATTGAGCTTGAATGGACATTCATCTTTGATGGACATCTCTCCCTGCTCCCCATTGGTTCATAAAACCAATGTTTTACTATATTTTTCCTAGTAATTCGCTAGATCTTTAGTGCCCAGTGAGGATTTGATACAGAACCATTTCATTGCTAAGATGTACAATACAAGCAGACCAATGGGGACTCATTTGTTTGGAGAAGCAGTGACATTTTGAAGCACTAAACGGTTATTTCTCCATTATAATTGTGTGTGTGTATGTGTGTGTGTGCTATTTTGGGTGTAAGTTCCTTCCTTTAAAAAAGAGGCCACACACTTCATGATTAATAGACTTGCTCCACAGGACTGTCAGCAGGAAGCCAATCTAAATGTGGGGGATGCCTGAATAATTGAAGGGAGGAAGTGAGGGAGGCAGCAGATTCCTTATCATTGATAAGGATAAAGACCAGCTGGCTAGTCAAAAGGGTGGCATTACTGAACGAGATTTGCCTTTGTGAATGCCATAGTCTGCCGGGACATGCTTCCAAAGAGAACAGCTTTAAAATGCAGAGATCAACACACTAGAGTTTGGAGCTCAACTTATTTACAGCAAGGTGCAAGTAAGTGTAGAAAAGCTACCCAAGTTTCAGGTATCCGTGAAGGACAAGTAAAATGTCAGCCTCAAGTTGAGCTTGGATCCTGGGGATTATCTGGATGTTTGGGTTTTCTCAAGAACAGTCTGGGAGTGGTTTGGTTTTCTCATTCAGCGGCAGTCCACAAACTTGCATTTCTGAGGTGGTCTTCCATTCAAGTCCTGACCAGGACTTTCACTAACAGTAGACCTGTTTCATTAAAGTACTGAGTACTGAGGGTGCAAGAGATACAGAGGACTCATTTGGGAAGGGAATTATCTCCTTTGTTTTCCTGCTCCAGACAGTGGCTGTGCTGAGGCTTTGGGATGGCAAGCAGGCCGCCTGCTTTGATCTGGGCTTCCATGTTGAAGTCCCATTTAGGGAGGAGGGGGAAGATGAGTCTGAGTCTGTCCTTTTTCATGGACAGAATATTTACACTTTGTGCTGTCTCTGTAGGGGGAAGATAGGAGCCAATTCTTATCTGCTTTGCAACCTGATTGAATACATGAATCTCAGTGTCATCACTAGGGCTGGTCTGTGTTCTTTTCTTGGCTGGGGATGGCATACATAGGCTATGGTGGCTAAACCAGAGGGGATGAAAGCAGTCACAGGATGGGAATGTGTACATGGAGCTTGTAGAGAGTAAGGAAGACAACCTTGACAGAGATCCATTACCAAAGCGACATGGGGAAAAACATGGCTTAAGTCCAAAACAAGCAGAAGGTATATGAAAATGGCTCAGGCAGAAACCTAATGGTCATGGTGGTGATCATTGTGGTGGAAGTAAAGCACACTCAGACTTGCAAGGTACTGTTACAATAGCCAATATTATTAAGAGTAGTTTTAGCATTCCTATGGAGTTGATTTTCTTGGTCTGGTCTATATAGTGGGGCTGACATAGCTGCCAGCTGGTCACCATTTTGTCTCTTTCTCAAGTACTAACCAGGCCTGTCCTTGTGTAGTATACTGAGAACAGCCAAGGTGGCCTAGGTGCTGCCATCTGCCAAAGACAAGTTGCACATACAACTAGCATATTATCAGATCAAAGTTGTGTATGTTCACTTAGCTAGCTAGAGAGGGATCCCCCACAATGGTGTCCTGTAGGATCCAGATGTCTTTGAAGAATAGGTTTGGCTGAGCCTGGGGCTCACCTGAGATTTTGCTATCAACGTCTTCGCTTCTCCAGAGCTAATCTGCAAGACATCCAGGCTTGTTCATCTCAGAGGCTATAAGGCCTCCAACAGTGAGTTACTTGGGTCCATTGTGAATCACTAGCTATATTTGTATGGCCCTTCCATATGTCTGTTTTTCTCCATTATGATGGCTTTCTACAGACATAATCAGCGCATTTAAGTCTCCTTCATTTGAATGGGGAAAAGTTACATCACTGATACTGAGTGAATCCTTAATGTATCAACATACATTTCTTGAAGGCACAACCCATTCACTGCGTACAAGAAACACAAGCATGTCCTCAAGCTCTGCCACTATGCCACAATATGTAGGTCTTAAAATGTTCTTGAGTGGCTCAAGAATGAAGCGAGACAAGTTTGAGTTGTGAGGCATGATTTAAGAAAATAGCTAGTATGATCATAAGCAGCATAGATAATGGAGTATAAACTTCTAAAAAAGAAGGCTTCTTGAGCATTTACTCTCTGTAGTAAGTGTCAATTGCAGCCTTAAAGACAGCTGTGTTTCAGGAGCAGGTCCTATATAAGGAAATGATATTCAAATCTTTTTGCACCCCTTACTCATACCTATTCTACATAACAGACCACCCACCTGTGAGCGGTTTTGAGGAGCCTGAAGAAGAAACAAGAGGAACTCTAGACATAAACAACAGATGTCAAAAATACCCTGGAAGAAGAGACTGTAAACGTTGAGGACTGAAGGTTTCTACTGCACTTTCTAAAATTCTGTACCTTGCCTGGAATTTCTGCATTAAAACTTCTTGTTGATGTCTATGATACTTGCTTCCTTGATCATTTCCTGTGGTACGGGGTTTGACACCAGTCCCCTCTTTGACATGGGAGGGCCAATTTCTGTCTTTCTCTGAAATGGTCAGTTTTGCTAACATCTTGTTTTTTGCTGACTGTATGAGACTCTTACATCTGTAATCAGTTGCAACTCCAGTTGAATTATTCATTCCCTGGAAGGACATGCTGCATGAAGTCCTCTCCTTTGCTGCTCAGAGTGTGAAGATCAGCATCTTAAAACAGTCTCCAGAGGTGGCAGCATCTAGCTGACCTTGGCTGATCATGGAAGATAAATAGAGTTAAGAGTGGTTTGTACTTGGATGGGGGGGCCATCTGGAAATTCCAGGAATGATGGCTAGTCTGGGAACTAAAAAATCACCCTGAAAGAAGGCAGTGGTGAACTACTTCCATTACTTTGTGAAAAAAATTACATGGGTCTAGTCTTCAGGAGTTGAGCTTGATAAGAAGGCACCTTAAGCTTTCTTCACTTGCATACAACTGGAATCCCCTAAGGGTTCATCGTTCTGTGCTGAAAAATGCCTTCAGTTTTAATTTAGAAAAAACAAGTATTCTGGTTGTTAGATGCTTACATACAATAAAATATAGCTATTAATAAATAAAACGTAATTAAGGAAACATGGGTCTCACTATCCTTCTGACAGTAAGGTTTTGTGTTCTGCTTTGTGCCAATTTGTCAATGGGCAAGAGTTAATGTTCTGACTAGTTATCTCCTGCTAGGAAGTAAAAAGAAACTGTGTGGGCTTCATATGCAGTTATTTAAAATTCAAAAACTACCGTCGGGCTCTTCATAGCATCTGTTGGCATGCTTGAAATTATTCAGAAATATGAGAAAACAGCTGGTAAGAGGGAACGAGCAGTAAACTACACATAAAATAGATCAATGATTTTTCCCCTGTGGGTTTCTTTTCTTTTTTTTGTAAATTGTTCACGTTGCAGAATGTAGACTGATAACAGCTGATAGCAACATTATATTTATAATTGTTGATCTAGGATTATCTTTTTCACTCACACAAGCTGCTGTTTGGTGTGAGAATCAATAACGTTATGAACTTCTCAGCTTATCTTGAAAACTTACTGTATAGGGTTATTTTTTTAGTTGTTTATTTCTGTTTAGTCTTTAAAGACCCTGACATTATTTGGCAGATAAGCACAGAAAGGAAAATATAACTGCATTGCTCTTAATTGATATTTCCTTCTTTATTTAGAACTTACACTGAAGATTGTCCTTTAGACATATTCTGCTCAGCGGTACATCTTGGACCAGAATATCTCTCTGTGTGTGTTTATGTGTGTTGTTAATGTTAATAACGGAGATAGCTATTCTAAGATTAAAAACCAGTTAATAATTGTAATTTCAGTGTAAGGGAAGTAAACCCCATGAAATTCACAGCTGAATCATCAGCTTATCTCCAGACCTAAACTACCAATTTACTACAATGTTAATATGATCCAAAATCTAACCTCATTTATATGAAATTGTAAAAATTATCTTTTTTTTCCCCCCTTAGAAACTATGGTGTTTTCTTTAGAAAAATGGATATTATCTACTTTGGGTGGATTTATACCCACCAGCATTAAAGATACTAACACATATGAAAGAGAAACATAACCTTTTAACTCTTTAGAAAACTTGCCTCTTTTGTCTTTGAAAACTTATTAGCAAAACATCGTATTAAAACAAGAGGATGAATCAGCTTTCTGTCCCAAGGGTCTGATAAGCATCATATTGAAACACTTTAATAATGACTTTAATAATGCAATAAGAACCAGTATCTGAACTAATTAGGAAACAGCTCAGTTTTCTTTGATCATTCTCAATTCCAGTGAGGGACAGTTCCACTGATTCATTGGGAAAGATGGTCTTGTTCATGAAGATTAAGTTTATGTTTGCTTTGTTGTGATCCTGCCAATATCTGTCTGGTTATTATGGAAACAGAATTCTTAATTAGAAAGGCTGTTTGCTCTGATCCAATACAGATATTCTTCTCTTATATTTGATATCCTTTGGCCTGCTTAGATTCACAGTCCATTTAAAATGTGGACTTTATTAAGTCTTAATAAATATCTAAGCAGAGGCAATCATTTTTTCCTCATAAATGCACATTAGCCTCCTTTCTTCAATAAAGTAATTTTCAAGGGGCTTTCCTAGAAAGATATGTTGATTTTTTTTCTTCATCTGAGATTTGCAGACTCTGGAATAAACACTTCCTGTAACTCACATACAACAACCCTTTCCCCCCCAAACCATTTGGAAGAGAAATTATGAGAGAGAGAGAGAGAAGGAGGGAGGGAGGAAGGGAGAGAGGTAGGTTTAATAGTTAAGGTGCTGGATTAGAAGCCAGGAGACGGTGATTTCTAAACTTGCTTTTTGCATGGAAACTGGCTAAGTGACTTTGGGCAAGTCACTCCCTCTCAGCCCTAGGAAGAAGGTCCTGGAATGCCACTTCTGAAAGCTTTGCTAAGAAAAGGAGACACAGCTGACTTGATGGAACATAACAACAGTTTCTAGAAAGCAGTTTTCAACTAAGCTCTCCACCGACAGAAATGACGATCAGCAAAGAAGGTGAGGTAATTTCTCTTCTAGTGTAGTATTCAATCAACTTAAGGATAAGTTGAGAGTCCTTTTACTCAACAGAGGGGAAGGTCCTTACAGCAGGAAAATTGGTGATCAGAAACTATCTGTATGATTTCTATTGATTTATCAAAATAAATACTGCAGATTTGAATCTCTGGTTGATAGTCCACTATCAAGAATGGAAGCAACTCACTGTCATTCTTTAGTTCCCACCATCTGAAACATATTTGGAAAGGACATAAGAAGTAGGAGTCATGGGTATCTGTGGGAGTAGGGGGACTAAATGTGCATCACAACATTGCAATGCAAACACCATCTCTTTTATATGTGTGTTGTGACATTGCAGGCAATTATGTAAGGGTGGGACTTGGGTCATGACATCACGAACCACTTTTTGTCATTCTCACAAAATCTGAAGGTGTGAAATTGGCCATCCTCTTCCAGCCTCTACTGCCTCTGTTCCCAGTCATTGCCAGTCCCCTGACTTCCCTCTAGGCTAACTGGGTGAGCCTAAGAGTTTTTACACATCTTGAGACTGTTTCTGGATTGTGTCAGAATAAGGGGAAAATTCTGCTTTAACACCAGTACAGTAAGGAAGACTAAACCCATCTTATGGCTTAAAAAGATGGTAGACAGGGAAAAAAGCTGATAGGAAAAAAAGGTGTTGCCAAGGTATATTTGTGCCTTGGTTAGGGGCAAGAACAAAATGTCCCTTAGACTAATTCAGGAAGTTTTGTGATTGAAATGTTCTTTCAAGATCCCCAGAAGCAAATGACTAATGACTGTAGATTGCAGCGTGTACATCAAGAACAATGAGAATCTGTTCCAGATGAGTGATAACTAAGACACCCAGTAATTTCAACAGATGCTACCATGAGGCTGTAGTGACACATTTCATAATCCTGTTGTACACCGTTTGTCTCCAAATAAGTGCTCCACTGCACATCTGCATGGAAGTTATTCATCTGGTTTTGCTTTGACAGCCCAGTTGAATGCCAAAAGGTAGAGACAGCAACATTTACAGTAATTTTTCTATTCTCTGCAATAGCTTACATGTACTGCAGTTATTTCAAATAACTGTTATTCTTTGAGTGGTTTTTGGAATGTACATGGTTGACAAGGTAAACTAAAGACTCTGCAGAGCTGTGGATCATTTTAAGTGAGAGCCTTCTCTCTCTCTGTCTTTTCCCCCCAAGAAATACAACTTTTAAAACGAAGGATTTCACTATTTAAAATTCAGTCTGCACCAAAAGATCTGCAGTGGCTACTAATGGACTTACTGGGCACAAATGAAAGTGTCTTCAAGGTGACCTTTCAAATCCTAAATGTCTTAGGTCTTGTCTGTAGAACCACTGCTTCCATTATGAACCCGCCTGGTTACTCAGAACTTCAGGAGGTCCTTCTGAAGATGCCCTTCTGGCCGCAATCTTGAATACTGGTTACACAGGAAAGGTCCTTCTCCTGTGTAGCCCTGTGCTAAGAAATGTACTCCCTACAGTGTACTGTACTGTATACTGGGAGAGTGGAAGGTCCATATATTTAGGAAGATGGTAAAAATGCAACTCTTTAACCAAGTTTTTAACTGTCAATTGCTTTAATGATTGATTTTAAAGTTGGCTTCAGTTTTAATGGTCTTAATTTTTTTTTTAGGTTTTGTACTCTTCTTCTTCTTCTTCTTCTTCTTCTTCTTCTTCTTCTTCTTCTTATTATTATTATTATTATTATTATTATTATTATTATTATTATTAGCCTTGAGTGTTGGAAGAAACTGAAATCTGGGATATAAATAAAACTGGGATATAACTGAAACCTGGGATATAATAAAGATAACTAAAGAAATAACAGCTGTGGCCAAGAAAACAGGGATTTGCCCATGTAATCATCAGGAGTCAAGCTTGCCTTAAGGAGGACTTTAAGTAGCTGAGATAAAGACTGCAGTTTTAAGCACATGAAATGGAGAGCGACAGTAAACACAGTTGGATGTTACCAGTAAATATGCATTTGGTTGTGATAGACGTCTTTCTGAAAGCAGTGGAAAGTACAAATAGCCCTTTTTACTGATTTCAGCTGGACTGAATTACAGAATGATTTTGACAGTGTTCCTGAATCTTGTCACCAAATGTTGGATTGGCGCAAGTTCTCTATTGCTGGGCCTTTATTTATTTATTTAGTCAATGCCTGTAGTGGTCCATCTTGGCGAATGACTCGGGGCGGGGAACAATATCTCAAATCCAATGAAAACAATCAAAATCATTACAATCATAACTTTAAACATTAAAATATATAGCAGTCTTTAGCATAACCAGGAGATGGGTTCCTTCACACACTTGGGGCCCCAGACCCAGATACAAAGGCAGGTCTTCAGGGCCTTATGAAAGGCTAGCTGGGTCATGGCTCACCTAAAGTCCAGGGGGAGGATGTTCCAGAGGGTGGGTGCTATGGCAGAAAAGGGTCCCCTTCTGGGCCCTGCTGGCCAACATTCCTTAGCCAATGGGCCCGGAGCGTGCCCCTTCTGCTAGACTTGTTACATTTATACCAATATTTTTCAAACTTGGCAAGTTTAAGATGTGTGGACTTGGACTCCCAGAATTCCCCAGCCGGCATGCCGGCTGGGGAATTCTGGAAGTCCAAGTCCACACATCTTAAACTTGCCAAGTTTGAAAAACACTGATTTATACAATCTAATCCTGAGTAAATATATTTCTATATCCTGTTTTAATGTTCTTCCTTCTTCATTGCTGGTGTAGATTTCATGAGACTCCTTATCTTCAATGACTTTTCCTTTGTGGCTCTAGAGAGGTAGAAACTCTTGCCCACATCGTCCTACATTGTCCCTAGGATGTCCTGAGGTTTACTTTGCTCTCCCCAATTATTTCCAGATTTGAAGGTTATATAGATTTTATCTTTTATGCTCATTATTTTTAAGGGATGTTAAGTCTTCACTTACATTTCAGGTTGCAAAATACCTCTACCGAGTCATATAATAGCGGAAAGCTTAGATGTGCTGTTCTTATTTATTTTATGACAATTTTTGTTGGTAATGGGTTTTTCTGTAGCAAGCTATTTTCTTTTTTCTTTTTTTTAACGTTGGTCAAAGACCATACTAAAGCAATTTAGTTTGTAAAGGAAATTACAGCTTCTTTGTGGGGGACTCCATAACAGTGTCCTTCAGACACTTTGCCCTGCAAGTGACAATAGTTAGCCAATTTTTGCTGATGACAAAAAAGGGTTGGAATTTGTTACAACCTGGATGGGAGACCACCAGCAAATCCAAGGGCTGAAGGTTAGATTGGAAATGTGAAAAAAAGTCCCAGAAAAAACAATGTTTTGTATTGCTAATAACAAAAGTATGTGGATGTACCCATAGCTAAAGCAAACTTTTTACCTTTATCTTTTAGATCCTGTAGCGCAGATGTCAGATCTTGATTTAGATATTATGAAGAATGATTTGTACAGCTTTTTTTGCACTGTGCTATTTCAAGTAGCAGAGCACAACGTGCTGCAAAGCAAATTGCACATGTGTCAAGTTTTTTCTTTTTCTTTTTCTTTTTTAATATTGCACTTGAGACATTTTTAATGTGAAAAGTGTTCTTTAATTGGCAATAGAAAGAAAAGAGCAACAACTAACGTGACCCTTGGATATATATGATAGTCAGCAAGGTTAAGTTGGATCAAGAGGAATAAATTTCAAGGATGTGAAACAGTCTTCTTTGTCTGTTTTTATGGACATTATTTGTGCCAATTTATTTCCTCCTAATGAAAGAGGTGGCCAGATTTAGGAGATTTATTGAGTCCATCAGAAGTGGCATTAGAAGCTCAAGTGGCAACCTCAAAAATGGATTTCTGGAGTCCCAAAACCACTACGAGAGCATGAGAGAGCCTGTAGTAGTTTGACATAGAGAAATATGCTATTTTATGACATAATCTGGTTTGAATTATGATCGCCTAAGTATTACGGTAATCCAGGGATTATAGGAAAAAATAATCCATCAACAGGATCTTATTTCATGTATATTGTTTAGATATAATTGGCTTTTAGCTGATGGATGGATAGGTTATAGAAAAAAGTCTGCATTGCACCAAACAATATTATTAAAATCATGATCGCTGCATCCCTTTCAGGAGAAGAACCTAAGAATCCCCCACTGCCACTTTGTCGTAAAGGTGCTACCAGTCTGTCCAGGCCTAATGGGAATTGTAGTTCAAACCATGAAGGCTACCATCATGGGAGGTAAGGGAGGTGAATGACAGCCTACGTGTGTATGGCATTATCATGCAGATACCACAATTTACGCATGTTAGTCAGACTCTGGGACACACATACAGTACATAATAGTGGGATTTGCAGAATGAAGCATGCAGAACTTCATTCTGAAATCACTGCTGTTTTCTGCAAATTTGCTAATTACCACACGGGAAAGGCTGGCTTTCTGTAAGATGGACTTTTCTTTTTGGACAGCTTACTCCATAACCATTCTTAAATTCCAGTTATATTCTTATAAAAACACATCATTTATCCTTCCCTCAACCCCCCCCCAGCTGATACATTTTAGCTTTGATCTATCACATTCAATTATCTCACTCAACATTTATATTTTAAAAGGCAGGACATGCCATCAGCCTGCAGGGGTTAAACAGAAGAGGGCCTCTCGTTTGTCATTCTCCTTTTTTAATGTTAAGAAAAACAGATACTAACTCATGTCTGAGATATGTATGGTGATAGACAGTTTTCTGCATCATATTTAATACTTAGTCATACATCAAATTGAAAAGAGACTTGTATACACCCAAACAAGTGAGCTTCAGAGACCAGGATGAATTGTAGTCAATAAAACTATGAATGTCAGGTTGGAGGTTGAGGGGGGATTACTAGGTTGAGGGAGGTACTAGGTTAGGGGGTTACTAGGTTGAGGTCTGCATTTGGTTCTTGAGCAATGTATTGGGGGTTAACAAAGAAATAAGGAATTGGAAAAGCTACTGAGGCCATCCAGGCCAACCCTCTCCTTAGGACAGGAATCCAGATTAAACCATTCCCAAGAGATAACTGTCCAGTCTATATTTGAACACTTCCAATGACAGGGAGTTCTTCAAGTCCTGGAGTAACTGCTTCCACTGTTGTAGTTTTTGCTACTGTTGTTGTAGCAAAATACATTCCTTTGGAATCTCCCTTTGTATAACTGGAGATGTTCCCAGCACTCTGAGATAACACAGATCAGGTTCTGACATTCTTCTCTGTGAAACCCATTCAGGTTCCTAAGGAAAGCCATCTTCTTCCCCCTCACTTATCTTTTCTCAATGCCAAATATACCCAATTTCCTGATCTCTCTTCACAGGACTTGGTTTCTGTTTCTCAGTTATATTCTTTGTCCTTCTTTGCACCTGTTCCAGTTTGTCTGAACACTTCTTAAAATATGTCCAGAACTGGGCACAATACTCAAGTTGGGATATGATTGATGGAACATATAAGGGAACAATTACATCCTGTGATTTGCAATTATAGTTTTATTTGATGCAGCCTAAACTTGTATTTGTTTTTTTTTTTGCAACCATCTCACACTGCTGATTTGTATTCAGCTTTTGACTGGCTACAATTTCAAATCTTTTTCACATTTAGGATTACTAAGACAGGTAACTCACTTGCTATGCCTGTGCATGTGATTTATTTTCCATAATTGAATAACTTTGCCTTTATTAATCAATTCTGTTCCAAAGAACAGAATCAAATTATTCAATTAAATTTGATTCTGTTCTTTGGAACTTAAAGATCATTATGATTTTTATTTTTATTTCTGTCTCCCAGGGTATTATGTAGATGACTCAATTTGGTGTCATTTGCAAATCTGAGCGGTATTCCCTTTATCCTTTCACAACATTAATAAAAATGTTAAAGAATAAGGGCTGAACTGTATAAAATGCAATTTGGCACACACTTGATACTTTCCTCCAGTTTGGTGAAGAACCATTGATGAGCATTTGTTGACTATGATTTTCAAGGCTACCGTGTATTTAGTCAATTGTCATGTCATCCAACCCACAATAACTTAGCTTGCTAATCAGAATTCATCAATGTTTTTCCATTTTACACTTTCTGAAGGAGGAAGTTGTTAGAAAGACATGTCAGAAATTGTTTGGCACAGTTTGTCTCCCAGGGCTAGTGGGACGTTCTCCAACAAACAGAATTTATTAAAAGGCGTAAGCTTTCTTAACTCTCCCTCTTTGAGGCCTTTCCTTTCCTTGAGATTCCTTGATGATATTTTCATCATCTGGAGCCATGGAAATGAATCTCTCAACAAATTCTGTCATGACTTTAACAGCTTCCCTCCCACTATCAACCCCCGTTTACACCCATCTACAGAAGAAATCCATTTCCTTGATGTCACCATAAAACTACACAGTGGACACATAAATATAATATTACACAGGAAACCTACAGATTGCCATGCATAACTACATGCTTCCAACCTCCACCCAGAACACAACATCCAATCCATCATCTATAGGCAGGCTTTATGCTATAACCACATTTTTCTGACCCACTTGACAGAGATACTCCACTGAGGGAGTTAAGCCACGCATTCAGGAGACTAAACTACCGACCCAACCAGATCGATAGACAATGCAATACAGCCAGATAAACTTCCAGGGAGGACCTATTAAAAGAAAGATCACAAAAGCAACATTGCTGGTTTTCATCTACAGTTCTCACTTCAAACCACTCAAACATATTATTAATAAGGCACATTCCACACTGGACAATAACAATGTACTTTCTCAGGTGCTGGGTGGCAGGCCCATCCTTGCATACAGACAACTACCCAACCTGAAGCAGATTTTCACAAGCAACCAGAAACCACACGATTATACTGTCAACGTGGGAACCAGACCCTACAACTAACCTCAATGTCAACTTTGCCTCCCCATCTACACCAACAGCACCATCATAGCCCCCAGCAAGTACATGGACAAGGTTTGAGGTGCCTTCACTTGTTCTTCCTCCAACTGTTGAATTCACATACATCAAAAGGTTGCAGGCAATCTCAGAAGGTATCAACGAACACAATGGGTTTTTAACACATTACAATTGATAAGGTCCTTGTAATCTGTCTCGGGTAGCCTGCGTATGCCTCACCAAACTGCCTTCCCCTCCCTTCCCCCCACCTCACCCCAATTTAATCCTACATCAGCCTCGGCACTCTATGCATCTGATGAAGTTTGTGCCTTTTCATAAAAATGGTTAGTTCAGAAAAGGTGCTCCCAGATTCTCTCTGACTTTTAGCTATCATAGGCTAATGTAGCTCCCCTCCTACAAACCCTGGTGGGGTCGTTAACATTTCCTATCATTGTTACTTCATGTCCCTTTGAAAGATCTGCAGCTTGATTTTGGGAAGCATCATTAACATCTTCTTCATGGGTTGGCCAGTAGTGGAAACTTACAGTGGTACTGCTTTTAGCCCTGAGGGTTCCAGAAGTGTTGTCCAGTTCATTCTTCTAGATTTCTGCCCTGACGTGGACATTTTAACATGCAATACAATGTGTCTTTCCTTTCTATTGCTTCTGTTATTTTTGAACAAATTATATCCCTCAAATCCTGCATGCCAATTATGAGAAACATGTCATCAGGTCGCTGTTAAATTGATTAAATCATCTTCACCTTTCTGTAATAAGATTTCAAGTTCATCTTGTTTATTTCCACTATTCTGAGAATTAGTACATAAATAATGCAGACCATGAATTTTATGAGTCAATGTTGTTCCTAAGCTTTCACTGAGCAGCTTAATAGGCCCCAGTATAGTTATTCCTTCAATTATTGCTGCAATGGAGAAGCCCTTATCTGAAGTTGATATTTCTCAGTCTCCATGTCCAATTCCTGCAGGAGTCAGTTGAAAACACTTCTGATCAACATTCACTTCCTTCCAAGTCTTCATGGAATGCAATCCATTCTATGCCAGTTGCTGGTCATCCAGGTAACATGGACTGTTGTCTCACAAACTGCAGGTAATAAAGAGAAAGTGGGATATGTCAAAAACAATGGTCAGTGTGTGCTTAAGTAATACTATAGATATGTTAAGCCACAGAGGCATGGAAGAGATTGGTCAGGCATCAGAATATTCTGGTTTTTTCCAGAACAGGCCAAACTAAGTGTGTGTGGCTTGAGCATCTCTAAAAATGTATTGTTTGGAACAGGAAATGGTTCACGGGGTTGGAGCTGGAACAGTGGGAAAATACCACAAGTCACATCCTGTTCTGGATACCGCACTTATGGAAATGCATGGCTCAGCCTTCAAATAAGCCCTTCTAGAAGAAAAATAGAATTTTCCAGAGCCAGACCTCTCTGTTTTGTATGTTGCTACAAATAAACTCATCTAAACCTACCTACATGCACAACCCACACAGTCTCTCTCTCTCTCACATACACACATGTGCCTCTCACAAATCCTTAAAATCCATCTTTAGAATAAATTGTTCTCTTCAACTTGCACTGAAAAATCAGTTCCTATCTTCTTCCAATTCATCCTTTAAAAAAAAAGATGTTTGTGTTTAAAATAGTCTTTCCCCCCCAGTCTAACTTGACATTAAACTGCCTCCGCCTCCTCCTCCTCCTCCTCCACACCTCTTAATACATCCATTTTATTTTTGCTGGCTGATGGGCTGAATGATCTTTGTGGAAACTCCAGGTTCTGCTGGTGGATGCTGTGTCAGCTACAGTCGAAAGTCAGGAAATGAATATTAAAGATAAGGAAGGAAGAAGTCAGTTACAAGTTGTAGTGGCTGCAAGTGGAATTAGAAAAGAAAGCAAACTTTAAAGTCAGGGTTCTAGGCTTACGACCCAAGGGACTGGAAAAAGTCCATGTCACTCACTTCGAAGGAGGTGGAATATTAAAGAGATGGCTACCAGTTGTTGTCAGGGATGTTTACATATTGGATGAAAGACTGACATCAGATAGAAGACGAAAAGTGAAGGCACCAAAGGTTTTTAACAGCAAACTGTTGTTGTTACTGGTTTTAATCCTACATTCACCTCCCAGAGTTGCAACTGTTAGATGGATGGCTATATAAATCAATATAATCAATAATAAATAAAATGTAAATAGTTGAGAGCATTTTAGCTAAAAATGGGGCTTCTGGGAACACGGAGCTGCAAGGGCACATGGAAAACCCTAAGGGAAAGAAAGAAAGAAAGAGAGAGAGAGAGAGAGAGAGAGAGAGAGAGAGAGATCTTGAGGATACAACTACTCTCTCTAGACATCCAATGAGACTATATTTAATTCTGAATGCCTGTTGGAGGAAGAGGGGGAAAAAAGCAAAATGGAAGATAGTATGTTGGCTTGGAGTGTCTTGGTTGAAAGAGTCAACACCAGACTTCCACTCTCCTACTTGTTCTCCCCAAGCTGCTAGTAGTTTTATTTTATTTGGCCAATTCGATCTGACAGTGTGTAGGCTGTGCAAGGAGATAGGGAGGACAGAGCGTGGATGAAGATAAGATGAAAGCATGAGATTATCTCCTTTCTGATTTTAACCGTGCTGATGTGTGTCCGGGTCAGTGTGAGAGGTGAACATCAGAAAAAAGAGAGATAAAGCATCCCCCACTCTTTTTCCTTTTGCAGTTTCTTCTCTTGTGTAGAAAGTATGACAAGGCCAGAAGTCTGGAGTAAAAAATGGAAAGTATAAATATTTAATTGTATCTATAGATCTCTCTCTCTCTCTCTCTCTCTCCCCCCCACCCCCATCTCCATCTGTTCTGGCCTTGCTGGAATCAGAATGTCCAAACATACATTTGACTATTTTGTGTGTCTGTATTATTGATTCCATGTTTTAAACATTGAATAAAATGTTGTCAAATCATATTGTTCACGTTGTTCTCTAGAGACTGTACAGCCTGAGATAGTTGAACTTGAGTTAGAGCGGTCAAAGCATTGCTTCTTTCTTAGAACTATTGCAGTATTTACTGTACTTCAACCCCATCGGTGATCAAATAAGTATTTTCAGAGTTGGATATTTAATTTAAGACTAGTGGACTAACAAATGGCATTATAGGTAGCTTATAGCACAGTTAGTTTCAAACAAGACAAAGATTCCTTTTTTTAGCATGGGGAGTAGGAGAAATATTAATAGTTCTGAGCAAAAGTTTTGGCATTTTGTCTCACTGCGGAAAAAGAAACTTACAGGAATGAAAAACTTGCAGATGCTTGACCTTTGATATAGCAGCCAAACACCCTGAGAGACAGGCTGGGGAAAAGAAAATGTCTTCAGAGGTCATCTGATAATAGAGACAGCAGTGGGAATACTCTGTTTCTAGCGACTACGTAAACATTAAATTAAACATAGATCAGGAAAAAAAAAAGACTCATGTTATATAACATCTATTATATATTAAGCCACTGAAGGATCATTTGGAGATGTGGAGTTCATTATCAACAGTATTCTGATGATATTCGGTTATGCTTCTTCGTTTTGAGCTAGGTACTGGGCATCTTCGGGGCCACTGAATATCTTTAGACTTTTAGGGATTGAATGTAGAAGAACAGACTAATTCCAGAGGCTGGACTTCAAGATTTGGAGAAAATGCTCCTTCTGAGTTGGCTTGACCTCCTGCTTAAGGAACAAGCTTTCAGCTTGCAGATCTTCCTGAATCCAGCCTTGATCCTAGACAGCCACATAAAAAGCCCTCATTGTTAGCAGTTTTATCAGCTGTGAGAAGAGACACTTGCTTGGCTCATGCAAAGCTGGATTACCATAAGGGGCTCTTCATGGGGTAGCTTTGAAGAGAGTCTGGAAATTGCAGCTAGCTCAGAATGGATCAGGATGGGCGATGAGTGGGTCTTCTGAAATTCCCACATTACCCTTTCATTGAAGCAGCTTCCTTGGTTGCTGATTTACTTCTGAGTCCAATTCATGGTACTCAGGCCCAAATTACTTACAAGACCAGCTACCCCATTATGTCTGCCCTGTATTCATATAGCATCAATGGGACACCTTCAATCAGTCCCACCATAGATACATTGGACATCTATGGTTAATTCTGCTTTCTGTATGGTGGGGTTCATGCTGTACAACAGACTGCCATTGAAATGGAAGCAAAACAGACTAGTCTACCTGGATCTTTTAACTGTTTGCATTGTTTTAACTGTTTCAACATTTTCATTTTATTTTTTTAATGTTTTGCTTTATTGTTTAAATATATTTTAAGATTTGTTGTAATTGTATTTCCCTGTTTTAAATCTATTAAGGGAGTGGGTGGCATAGAAATATTCCCACTAATACATACCTAAATAAACAATGACTTCCTCTTGGGTGGTGGAATCTCCTGTTGGCTAAGATTCTATGGCTCATGTTAACATTTTAAAGCAGCCCATAATAATTATCAATTTCATATTTAAATTATGACCAGACGGGGCTTCAGAGAAATTCACCAGGAACATTCTGTAAGCTACAGTACTAAATAATCATTATGAAAACTGATTCAGCCTGTCACAATTTACTGAAAATATACAGATAACAAAATTAGATGGTATATTTTTGCACAACAGGATTTCTACAAACAGAAGAACTTTATCAAATTTTGAACTCTGGCAAGAGTAAATGGCTTTTTTCAAATCCGAGCTTTTCATTTGGAAAACCTCGTGCCAGTTTCAGAGATAGAGGGGAGGGCACCAAAGCTATTATGGCAAAAAATAAATGTAGAATGGATTGGCCTCTTCAGTTCCTATCCCTCCCCCCAGTTATATCAAGTGGGAGGAAAGTTTCATGGTATGGCTATTCATGTATTGATTTTCTAGCCTTTAATGGGCATTCCAAAGTGGGACTGGCTATCAATCTGAAATGCTTATTTTATTAAAAACTGTAAAAGATGCCATGCACTGAGAGTTTTTTGAGAGTCATCATCTGAAACTGGGCAACAGGTTTTGTCTGGGGTTTGTGGCTTCCAGGCACAGATCCCCTTATGAACCAAATGGTGACCAAAAAGAGTCCTTATGAATCCTATAAATATTAAGAGCAGATTTACTACCATCAGAAACACAGTTGTAAAACTGAGTTATCAGAAGAGTTATTCAAACAGAGTGGCATTTCAAAGTAACCCATGAGTTTTATTGAAAGAAGAAATCAATCAAAATGACCTTGAGCTTTTAGGAAAGGGCAGACTGGGATCTCTCTATAACACCAAAGAGTTTTTATTTTCCCCAGCACATTATATCTGACATTTCATCTTTATAGGCTACTATTGCTTTATCATCTTTAAATGACACTTTTAGCCTAGAATGGCAGATATGTTTTTCATTAAGCAGACTAGTCTTCTCTCAGGAACGTAAAATAGAATGATGTAGTGATGGCCATCAAAAAAGTCTAGGTGAATTCATGGAGGACAAACTTTCAAAGGCTACTGGTCATCATGGAGGCATTAAACTTCTCACTACCAGTTGCTAGGAAACAAGAGTAGAAGGATATCAATCAATTTTATTTATTATGGCCTTTAGCCAGCAATAGTAGAAAGGCATTACATTTGTGTCCTGCCTGTGGAATTTTCATAGACATATTATTTACCAACCACCCTGAACAGAATCCTGGACTTGATAATCCTTTGATCTGATTCAGCTCAAGTTCACTTTTGTTTAGAAGAATTCTAATTCTAGCATCATAACTTCAAAACAGTATACATTCTGAATAATGCATACATCTGGGCAAATAATATAAAAATAACTTTTTGAGGAAAGGAACAATCTTAATCTAGCTTTTGCTATTGACAAAAATAGGAAAAAGTCTGTTATATTTCTTTTTGTAATTTAGGATGTGTAGTCTTAAAATGAGGCACGATCAGAAGGAAAAGGGCTTCAATAGTCTCTTGAGGGTTATGTGATATATATTAAAATAATAAACTTAATAAAATTTAATAAAGTGTTGGCAGGCCATGTTTGGAAAAGGAATATTGGACCACGTAGATATTTATGTTTGATCAGGTCAGACTTGTATAGCTTTAGTAATATATCTTGATTCAGCCAATCCCAGAATATTCCAGGTTAGTTCACAAAATTAAAAACAGCAAAGCAAAAATAATAATACAAAAGTCAGTTGTACTGAGAAACAACAATAAAAAGCATCAGAGAAATTAGATTGAATTGCTTTAGAAATTGTGATTATTTTTTTTTGAGGTTCTATCCTCACCAGACAGAAAATTCTACTGGTAGGGTGTCAACGCCACTCCCCAGCTGCCATCTGCCTTACCTCAAACAATGAAAGCATTGTAGTAGAGTGAACAACTGAATATGGCAACAGTGTGTGGGTAGACTAGACTAAATGAAGGCTTTTTTATTGCCTGTGTGTATCCATGAAATGGATCAGTCTGATGTGAAACACAAGTTGGAATGGTTCATTTCACAACTGGAACAGTTCTAGTAAAGTTGAAACAGGTCATTCCAACGTTGGAACACTTCCAGTAAGGTCATAATGGGATGTTCTGATTTTGAAGCCATTTTGAATACCTTGAAGCATCTCCTAGCTTGCTACTTGCAATCTAAATCTCCAAAAATAGGGATCTAAGGCAATCTGCTTTACTAAAAAGTAATCAAATTTAAGTCTAGCCAGCTTTATTTTTGCCAGTGGGCACTACTTCATAGATAAAGTTAGTTGGGTTGGAATTAAAAAAAAACCAATATAACCTCTCAATTTGCAATCTAATGGCTATTGCACATTGAGACCTTCCTTCCTTCCTTCCTTCCTTCCTTCCTTCCTTCCTTCCTTCCTTCCTTCCTTCCTTCCTTCCTTCCTTCCTTCCTTCCTTCCTTCCACAGATATGTAATAATTGGCCCACATTATTCTACAAAACTATGCTGTAATTATTAGCCAGCTACACTAAATTAGAGAATACAGTAAGATATTTCATTAGACCTATTACTTTCTCATAAGTTCCTAAGGTATCTATATATAATCATACAAGTCTATAGAAATGTTTGAGGGTGGTCATTGTGTTATCTTCCTGCTGCTCTAATCAATGGCTATTCTTTAAATGCCAATGCTCTCTTCCTATCCACCTCCAGATGTGCTATTCTAAACTACTTGCTCTCAGTGTGTATGACTTAAGTGAACTTTTGATACTTACCCCCCATTTGTTATGAGAAACCAAAAATAATCCTTTCCCCAGTGGTTAGTACTTTCTGAACTTTACTGTCCTTCCCCAAATAAAGTATTCTGATCAGCTAAACTGATATACTTGGTTTAGCTGCAGTTTGATTCTAGCTTTCATTACTTCTGAATATTGTTGCTGTCTTTTGCTCCCTGATAATGAATCCTCAATTCTAAATTATTATTACTATTTATTTATTTTTCATTAGATTTGATGTAGCCACCCACTTCAGTGGACTAATGAACTCAAATGAGTTCCACAATTGTTAGGAAGATCCCATTTGTTATGAAGGATGAGGAGATCCAACTTGAGCACTAGATGTGGCATCCCTAAAAGTTGAGAAAACCCAAATTACTTAATTTAAATAATATGTCTATGGTACCATGGATTCCCCTTCATGGATCACTGCCTTGTCGTGGCGAAGGGGCTTGCGTAACTCAGTGAAGCCATGAGCTATACCGTGCAGGGCCACCCAAGACGGACAGGTCATGACAGAGAGTTCTGACAAAATGTGGTCCACTGGAGAAGGAAATGGCAACCCACTCCAGTATCCTTGCCAAGAAAACCCCATGGACAATGTCAAAAGGCTAAAAGATATGACGCCGGAAGATGAGCCCCTCAGGTCGGAAGGTGTCCAATATGCTACTGGGGAAGAGCGGAGGGCATTTCCAAGTAGCTCCAGAAAGAGTGAAGCGGCTGGGCCAAAGCCGAAAGGACGCTCAGCTGTGGATGTATCTGGAAGCGAAAAGAAGGTCCGATGCTGTAAAGAACAATATTGTATAGGTACCTGGAATGTAAGATCTATGAACCAAGGCAAGCTGGATGTGGTCAAACATGAGATGACAAGATTGAACGTCGACATCTTGGGAATCAGCGAACTGAAATGGACGGGAATGGGTGAATTTAATTCAGGTGACCATTATATCTATTACTGTGGGCAAGAAACCCTTAGAAGAAATGGAGTTGCACTCATAGTCAATAAGAGAGTGGGAAAGGCAGTAATGGGGTACAACCTCAAAAACGACAGAATGATCTCAGTGCGTATCCAAGGCAAACCATTCAATATCACAGTCATCCAAGTCTATGCCCCAACCACTGATGCTGAAGAAGCTGAAGTTGACCGCTTCTATGAAGACCTACAACACCTTCTAGAACTAGCACCAAAAAAAGATGTCCTTTTCATCATAGGGGATTGGAATGCTAAAGTAGGAAGTCAAGGAGTAATCGGAATAACAGGCAAGTTTGGCCTTGGAGTACAAAATGAAGCAGGGCAAAGGCTAATAGAGTTCTGTCAAGAGAACAAGCTAGTCATAGCAAACACTCTTTTCCAACAACACAAGAGACGACTCTACACATGGACATCACCAGATGGTCAATACCGAAACCAGATTGATTATATACTTTGCAGCCAAAGATGGAGAAGCTCTATACAGACAGCAAAAACAAGACCAGGAGCTGACTGTGGCTCAGATCATGAGCTTCTTACTGCAAAATTTAGGCTTAAATTGAAGAATGTAGGGAAAACCACTAGACCACTCAGGTATGACTTAGATCATATTCCTTGTGAGTACACAGTGAAGGTGATGAATAGATTTAGAGGATTAGATTTGGTAGACAGAGTGCCTGAAGAACTATGGACGGAGGTCCGTAACATTGTACAGGAGGCAGCAACTAAAACCATCCCAAAGAAAAAGAAATGCAAGAAAGCAAAATGGCTGTCTGATGAGGCTTTACAAATAGCTGTGGAAAGAAGGAATGCGAAAAGCAAGGGTGAAAGGGAAAGATATAAGCAACTGAATGCAGATTTCCAGAGAATAGCAAGGAGAGATAAGAAGGCTTTCTTAAATGAACAATGCAAAGAAATTGAGGAAAACAATAGAATGGGGAAGACTAGAGATCTCTACAAGAAAATTGGAGATATGAAAGGAACGTTTAGTGCAAAGATGGGCATGATAAAGGACAAAAAAGGCAGGGACCTAACAGAAGCAGAAGAGATTAAGAAGAGGTGGCAAGAATACACAGAAGAACTATACAAGAAAGATCTTAATGTCCCTGATGTCCACGCTGGTGTGATCACTGACCTTGAGCCAGACATCCTAGAGAGTGAAGTCAAGTGGGCCTTAGGAAGCATTGCTAACAACAAAGCTAGTGGAGATGACAGTATTCCAGCTTAGTTATTTAAAATACTAAAAGATGATGGTGTTAAAGTGCTGCACTCAATATGCCAGCAAGTTTGGAAAACGCAACAGTAGCCACGGGATTGGAAAAGGTCAGTTTACGTTCCAATTCCAAAGAAGGGCAACGCCAAAGAATGCTCAAACTATTGCACAATTGCACTCATTTCACATGCTAGCAAGGTTATGCTCAAAATCCTACAAGCTAGGCTTCAGCAATACATGAACCGAGAACTACCGGATGTACAAGCTGGGTTTCGAAGAGGCAGAGGAACTAGAGATCAAATCGCCAACATTCGCTGGATCATGGAGAAAGCACAAGAGTTCCAGAAAAATATCTACTTCTGCTTCATTGACTATGCAAAAGCCTTTGATTGTGTGGATCACAACAAACTGTGGCAAATTCTTAAAGAGATGGGAGTACCAGACCACCTTACCTGTCTCCTGAGAAATCTGTATGCGGGCCAAGAAGTAACAGTTAGAACCGGTCATGGAACAACCAATTGGTTCAAAATAGGGAAAGGTGTACGACAAGGCTGTATACTGTCACCCTGCTTATTTAACCTATATGCAGAGTACATCATGAGAAATGCCAGGCTGGAAGAATCACAAGCCGGAATCAAGATTGCAGGGAGAATCATCAACAACCTCAGATATGCAGACGATACCACCCTAATGGCAGAAAGTGAAGAAGAACTAAAGAGCCTCTTGATGAGGGTGAAAGAGGAGAGTGCAAAAGCTGGCTTGAAACTCAACATTAAAAAAACTAAGATCATGGCATCTGGACCCATCAATTCCTGGCAAATAGAAGGGGTAGAAATGGAAGCAGTAACAGACTTCATTTATTTGGGCTCCAAGATCACCGCAGACGGAGACTGCAGCCATGAAATTAAAAGACGCTTGCTCCTTGGGAGGAAAGCTATGGCAAGCCTAGATAGCATATTAAAAAGCAGAGACGTCACCTTGCCGACAAAGATCCGCATAGTCAAAGCTATGGTTTTTCCAGTAGTAATGTATGGCTGTGAGAGCTGGACCATAAAAAAGGCCGAGCGCCGAAAAATTGATGCCTTTGAACTGTGGTGCTGGAGAAGACTCTTGAGAGTCCCCTGGACTGCTAGGAGGTCAAACCAGTCAATCTTAAAGGAAATCAACCGTGATTGCTCATTGGAAGGATTGATAATGAAGCTCAAGCTCAGATATTTTGGTCACCTAATGCGAAGAGAGATCTCTTTGGAGAAGACCCTGATGCTGGGAAAGATTGAAGGCCAAAGGAGAAGAGGACGGCAGAGGATGAGATGGTTAGATAGCATCACTGAAGCAATGAGCATGAAACTGAGCAAACTCAGGGAGGCAGTGAAGGACAGGAAGGCCTGGCGCAATATGGTTCATGGGGTCACGAAGAGTCGGACACGACTTAACGACTAAAGAACAACAACAACAACCATGGATTGGAAAGGGTATTAAACTTTTGTGTAAGTGCTAATAAATCTAATATGTATTATTAGGAGTAAAGAGTATGACCTTGAGGAGGAGGGGAGAGGAGAGGAGAGGAGAGGAGAGGAGAGGAGAGGAGAGGAGAGGAGAGGAGAGGAGAGGAGAGGAGAGGAGAGGAGAGGAGAGGAGAGGAGAGGAGAGGAGAGGAAAGGAGAGATCCATTACCAAAGCAATGAAAAGGAAAACATGGCTTAAACCCAAATCATGCAGAAGATATATGTAATTGCCTTGGACAGACACCTCCCTAATTCAGATGAGTGTAAGAGGTGGAGGAGGTAAGGCATAATCAGACTTGCAAGATTCTGTTACTATAGTCTATCTTAATAAAAATAGTTTTATATCTATTATTTCTAATAATAGAAATAAAGTCCATGGAATTTATTTCTTTGTCTGGTCTAGTTTGTGAGGCTGACAAGTATAGAATATGGAAAAAATGGCCTGGAGTATGCTACCATTAGATGGATACAGAGCTGACTGATCACTCACACCCAATGAATGTACATGCCTCAAGCTGGAAGGAAGAATCAAGTCGCCTATTACAGGGCTCTGCTATGGGTGCTGTGCTGTTCAGCATGTTTATAAATGACTTGAATGAGGGGTTAGAAAATATAATTATCAAATTTTCAAATGAACAGAAATAAAGGGGGATAACAAACCTCTTAGAGGACAATATCAGGATTCAGGAGGGTCTTGACAAGCTGGAACAATGGAGCGAAGCTAGCCAGATTCATATAAACAAGGTCAAATCCAAAGTCCTACATTTGGATAGGAAAGATCACAGTATAGGGTGGGTAGACAATAAATCATTGCTGGGTAGCAGTACATGCCAGAAGGGTCTGAATAAGCATTGGTGGTACACAAGCAGAACTTGAGCCAAAAGCATGATGCAGCTAAAACAAACAAACAAAATAAATTAAAAAATCCCAACCCTTCCCCCCCCAAATGATACAAATCTGCATTGATAGAAGCATGGTGTTAAATCCAGGGAAGTCATTGAGCCTTTTTATTCTGCACTGGTCAGACCACCTCTAGAATACCGGATCCCATTCTGGGCAATCAAGATAAGGGCCTTGGAAGGAAAATCTTAGGAATGACTGGTGGTGTTGAGTATATTTAGTCTGGAGAAGACTGCAGAAAGATGTAATAGCCATCGTCAGTTATCTGAAGGGCTATCATGTAGAAGATGGGGCAGAACAGTTCAACATTATTCCAGAAGACAGGACAAGAAACAAAAGGTTTAAATTACAAAGAAGGAGATTTTGGCTGGTCATCGAGAAAAAAATTCTAATAGTAAGAGTTGTTTAGCTATGGATGGCAGGTTCTCCTTCACCAGTGATGTTTAAACAGAGGCTGGATGGCCATCCATCAGAGATGTTGTAGCAGTGGACTGCTGAATTGGGCAGGAGTTTGGATTAAATCATCTCCTACTTTTATAATTTATGATTCTATGAAAAAAGAGAATTATGGAAATTGTTTAAAGCATCTACAGGGCACGATGCTTTTTATCCTTGATGCATTGTACCACAACCAAGACTGTCAAGTCCAGAAGCTAACGTTACACTTGCACTGCTAGGGCAGTAGTCCAACTCTATATAATACGTTCCTTCTTGAGCTTGGCAACCAGAGCCAACATTATATTTCAAAGCAACATCTGCATTCACTCACTAGAAACGGATAGATCAGTCTGTTCGTATGATCTGTTCTATTTATCTATTGATGTGCCTTCAAAAAAACAGGTCCCAGCATTCCTATCTATTTTTTAAATGCTTTCAGACCCCACAAAATATGCACTTTAATGTTCTAGTATCCTACAAGAAGCATTTTTACAGATGTTTAATTTTTTTTCTTAAGAAAATGTATTATAAAGTTTCAAGAAGTGTGAACACTAAAAGAGAAGCGAATTTATTTATTTATTTATTTATTTATTTATTTATTTATTTATTTATTTATATTTTTAAATTAAATTTATATGCGGAGAAGGGCAAATCAGGTCAATTCAGTTAAAAATGGGAAAGAGACCAGACAGGTGAGTGCTCCACACTTACCCATCCTGAGTTCCTTTAGGGATTTGTAAAATTCATTGTAATTCCTATGAGAGAGGTGAAAAACCACAATGGCATCATTGCCTGCTCATTTTTTAAAAAAATGGATTCAAAAATTAAATTCATTTACATTATTCCCTGGTCATCTCCCCAATATTTCCATAAAAAATGGACTCAGGGTGATTTCTGATGCAGCACAGGTATTGATTTGATAGATTTACATCCTGTCTTTCTGACAGGAACTCAAGGTGACTTAAGTAGGTTCCCCTCTTCCAATTTCTTCCCAGATTAACATCTCTCTGAGGAGGGTTGGACTGACAGAGTGACTGCCCCAACTCACCTAGTGAGCTTATTAGCTGAGGGTGGACTTGAACCTGGATTGTCTTAATCCTAGTCTAACACCTTAACTTCTAGACCACCAAATCCCCTGAGCCATTAATTGGAGATGGAGATGACTACATGGGATCACTGGGGTTTGAAGATGATCTGGGAGTGACACAGATGACACATGGGATCCTCTGTCTCACCCTAATTTGCCTTATGAGACTGTTGTGATGCTAACATGTAGGTCATCCAACCCTCCTTAGAAGAGGAGTGGGATGACATGTGATGAATTAAATATTGTTAAGAAATAAATCTTTCGGAATGCATAACATGTCCACATCTCCCATACTGTGTATTTGCTTTGATCCAGTTCAGCCTTTGGTTTCCAAATGGTTTACAGCTAACTGATGATGGGTGACAAATATTAGGTAGATGTCACTTATTTTCACCAAGGAAAGGTATAAGGACAACAGCATTTGGGGTTGGCAGTCATTTTGTCATCTCAAATGAGCTTGTTATGTAGATAAGCTCATCAACAGCTCAGACTGGAATCTACTTTAGAATGTTAAAATTAAAATTAGTATTCTAAGAAAGCTTTTCCTTTTATGCTAGGGAAGACAGGTCCTCTGAAACTATCTAACTACTGATGCCACTAAAAAAAAAATCACCTGTAAATTATTCCTTCTATGACCAGGCAGAACCATATATTCTCAGCCACTCTGCTATGCCAGTGTTCAAAATAGCATTAGTTGGACTGGTTTACTTGCTCTTCATAGCCATCTATAGAGAGTTGAAATGGTATGAATCAAAGTTAATTTTTTTTAAATAAAAAATAGCATTTGGGGAGACAAAGATTTGCTAGCCTTTACTCACCATAACTTAAAAAGGTAAGGAAAATGATAAGATAGAGGAAGTGGTTCATTAGCAAGCTTATTAGCTTAGCCTTTCCTTCTTCAAATAGATGGAATTGAAAAGTTTTCTTTAAGCTTATTCTTTTGTCTGTTTGAGAGAGTGGATTTCCCCAATCCTTCCATTTTTATTTTGTCTTCCATTCAGAATTGTATGTTATTTTCTCTACTAGTTACATCCGCTATCTTTTGTGATGTAAACAGCAGTTTGGCTCCTAGGAGATATTTTCATGAGCTGAAGGAAGGAAAAGGATGAGAGAGAATCTGCTCAGGTGGTCTGGGCATGACTATTGAGAAGATGTCATGATATCCTGTCCAGCACTTCTGCTCATGTAGTACAGGTAGTCCTTGTTTAGTGACCACAATTGGGACTGACAACTTGTCTGTTAAGCAAAGCAGTCACTAAGTGAAACCGTTGCTGTGCTTATGATCTTACTTCAGCTTTTCTTTGCTTTAAAGACCTGCAAAGGTCATAAATACAAAGTTTGATTGTAAAGTTACTTTTTCATCACTGTCATAACTGTGAACGGTTGCTAAACAAGGCAGTCGCTAAAGGAGGACTACCTGTACTCCCAAATTTGACCCATCCCACCCTTCTGAAACTAATTCTATTTCAGGATAGGCTCACTGATGTATTCAATTTCAAATTGGTCAGAGGATTTATTAGTCGAGGGTTACCAGCTTAGGCTAACATTTCCCTACACTTTTAGCTTTAAAAACATGCCAACTTTTTAGCATAGATGGCAAATCTTGAGAGTGGGGTGTACTTCCTGTGATACCATCCCCACTGCTGTGTCATATCATCATGGATCACAATGACGCAGTGCACCTGTCTTTGATAATGCTATATTGATTGACCACCATCACAAGTGAGTGTATCAAGCAAACCTGCAAGACGTAGACTTTGCTGTGAAGGTATGAGTGGCAGAAACAGCAATATCAACTACAGTTTGGAGAAGTCTGAATTTTGCAGCTCTTGCTAGTCTTCATCCTTATGATTTACCAGGACTGAGCCGTACCCAACTTTACATCTCCTCCCTGAGCGACACAGGTGAAGCTGTCAATGTATTGATCCAGCATCTGCAGACTGTTCATATCTGGATGGGGCAGAACAGACTTTGGCTCAATCCTAACAAGACTGAGTGGCTGTGGCTGTTTGGACCCCCTGGGTCAGAGATGTCGCCATCTTTGGTCTTGGATGGGGCTGCACTTTCCCAGTCAAGACTGGTGTGCAACTTGGGGGTCCTTCTAAACTCAGAGCTACTGCTCAAAGAGCAGGTGGCAGCTGTGGCCAGGAGGGCCTTTGCACAGGTTCATCTTGTGCACCAGTTGTGCCCTTTCCTTGACTGGGAGTCCCTTCAGACAGTAACACATGCCCTAGTCACCTCACAATCAGATTATTGCAATGTGCTCTCCATGGGGGTGCCCTTGAAGACCACCCAGAAGGTATAGCTGGTTCAAAATGCAAGCAGTAATGAGCACCTCTGGGTGTGCCCATGTGTCACCACTGCTACAAGAGCTGCATTGCTGCCAGTTGGCTTCCGAGTGCAATAGGTGCTGGTTATCACCTCTAAAGCCCTGTATGGCATAGGGCCTGGATATCTCAGAGACTGCTTATCTCCAACAGTTTCTGCCCACCCAGTACAATCCAGCAGAGTGGGTGCACTCCAGGCCCTCTCCATTAAACACTGTCATCTTGTGGGACCTTGGAAGCATGCCTTCTCCGTTGCGGCCCCCACCCTTTGGGACAGCCCTTCACTCCTGGGGTTTGGGAAAGCTTTGGGACCCTGGCTTTGGTCCCAGGCTTGGCATTGATATTTATTATTTGTTTGATGGCCCCTGTTTGGTGGTGTTGTTTTTTGCCATCTATTAGATTATTTTAGCCTGGGCTGCCTGTGTGATTCAATGTTTTTAGCAGTTTTTATGTTTTTCTTTATTTTGTTCACTGCCCAGAGTCCACTGGAGTTGGGTGGCCAATACATTTGAATGAATGAATAAATAAATACTGATGTAGGACATCTTGGTAATATCAACCATGCAATGTATGTAGAATCAGAGAGATAAGTGATTAGCTTGTGACCCACCCTTCCTTCCTTCCTTCCTTCCTTCCTTCCTTCCTTCCTTCCTTCCTTCCTTCCTTCCTTCCTTCCTTCCTTCCTTCCTTCCTTCCTTCTACAGCCAGCTTACAGTTGAGAATACTTACACATCTCTGCAACTTTTCTAGGTATAAAAATTTTTCTAGGTGGCATGATGCTGGACTAGTGGAAGACAAGATTCTCAGGGACACTTAAGAGTGCAATGCTCCTAATGTTCTCTCCCTTCACCACAGTGACTGTGGCTATGATTGCTATGAACCAGGACAGATTTTTATTGAGTAAATCTCCATGGTAACCACAGCAGCAATCAAAGGAAGGAAGGACAAAAATATTCAAGTTATTCCCTAGAGCAAAGATTCTTAAACTGATCAAGCTCCATTCATTCAGTTTGCTGAAAGGATGTAGAACAACCAAGGATATGTGTACTTGCTAGCTTACTTTTTTCTTCTGAGGGAGACTGTTTTAGTAAATTAGAAAACAGGATATTGAAATGTTGGCTGAGGGTCTGTGGTTTTTTTGGTAAACCGTTCCATTATCAGTGGAAAGGGCATTTTTAACAGCCCTTCCTGGATTTTCCGTAAGGCAGCACTGGTTTTAATTATGATGCAGGGAATGAAGAAAACCACTTGCTAAAATCTGAAGTACATTCTCTCTGATTTGTGAAACAAAGACATTTATTTAAGGGGTCTGCCAAAACTGCCAGTGATTTTTGATTGGCAATGAAAAAAAAAAGTTTGAAGATACAATTTGCATTGACCACACCACAAAGATTTTTTTAAAGAGAAAAACAGATATTTGCACAGTCACATTTGTGCCAGGGTGAAATTGCAATGAAGAGGACTTCCTAGGAGTAACTGGTTGCTTCTCTCTATAGCTTTTGTGCAGGCTTATATATCCTTAGTGGCTCTAAAACATGCCAGGATGCTTGTATATTTTATGAATGTCAATTAGTTGCAATAATCCCGAGGAGTTAATGTCAGGATCTTCAGAATGAGCCTCTGCTTCTAAAAGTTGAATGAGTAAATGTTCACTTCTTAATAGGTCAAGACCAAGAGAACTGTCGATATTCCCTACCCATTTCTTCCAGCATTTTCAGCAAATCCTACTCATCTCTCCTTTCCCCTTTCTCTCCTTTGACATTACAAAGAGCAAATGTGGCTAGAAAAGGAATAAGAAGAAAAGATCCCCCCCTGCTCCCCTCCAAAGGAAACCAGTTCTATGAACCTGAGAACAACCTGCAAGAGATCATAGCATTGTAGACTTTCTCTTATTTTCTACCCCCTGCTCTGGATGAACATCTGAGACCATATTCCAAAAAAGGAAGTGCACAAAATACAGTCCTTGTAATATTCGAGTTGTGACAATTTAGCATCCTTCTTGATTGATTCCTTGAAATGGAGGAATTAAGTGACAGTTCAGCAGGGAGTCTTTGTCCTGAATAATGCATGTGATTTTGTGTGTGATTGGATTGACCTCTTCGCAGAAGAGCTGCTGAATCTCTAGATGAATCACAGAGTTGCCCATTCCAGTTAGGCTCCTGCTTAGCACTACAATTCAGCCAAAAGATCTCTTGCAAGTCTCAGGAGTTGTGACGAACCTTACAAGGACCACCATACTGGGTGGGGTCAAAAACACAGTGTCTGCCTAAAATCAGTAGGAATTTGAGGGTAGGAGCATTAGAGCATTGTGCATTGTAAGTATTGTTAAGCCAAATACCTTCATGCTTGCTTCCTTGCACAGAGTGCAATGGAGTCATTCTTAGTATTCCTAACACATGTACTGACCTCTACGCACATTTCCGAATTCTTTAATTCTAAATCTTTTTCATTGCACTGACTGCTTTTTAGTGAATCTGGGAGTTCTAATAATTAAACAAGAACCTGAAATCTGATCTCCCCAGCTCAATTATTTCCCTTTTAAACTGTTCTCAGTCTCAAGACATCGTATCTCATATTCATTCAATAGCTATCCTCTTTGAACATTAGACTGAACTCTGACATCTGGACAATGTCTTTTCAACATCTCTGTTTCAGTATCTATTCCCCATAGCATGTGGCAGTGTCTAGTCTATTTTGGCTGATCTTGTAAAGCTAATCAGAATCAAAACCTTTTAGTACTTGGGTGGGAGACCATTAGTAAATACCTAGTCGATAGGCATATCTGTCAGCCTTGCAAGGTAGTCCAGACAGGAAGCACACCCATATGAACTAATTCTTCTTTATTGTAAGGTTATATTAACAGAATCTTGCAAGTCTGAAAATGAATTTCTTCCCTGTGGCTTTTAAAGCCCAAGAAACTAGGGAAGGTCTCTTCTGAGACATTTGTCATACCCACATTCCTGCTGTGGGCTTAGCTGCCTCTTATCCAACCATTCCCCTGGTCGCAGCTCTTCCCCCTGTCTCCCAAGGTCATTCCCACATAACATTACAATATCTTAGTAAACATGCATAAGTTTGTGATAAAAATCTGTTTGAAAACAATGGAAATTGCCCATAACTAGTTGTATTAGTTTCAGGTGCACTTGATTATAGCTTATTTCTATAGGACCTTGTTAGTTCTTAGATAAGAAGCTACTTGGAAATACCAGGGTCGTTGGCTAGAGTGGGAAACTGAAAAAAATCCCAGAAGACAATGGCAAAACATGTCCTTATGGTTGCCAAGAAATCACCATGAATATATCTTGTAGTCACCAGGAATCTAGCACTGCGTCAGGCTTCACCCAATCAGTCAGGACTGGAAACACATAACAAGCTCACAAGAAATTCAAGGAATTTAGCATAAAGAATATTTATTGAAGAAAGTCATAATCAAAAGAATGTCCACAACTGCTGTGATTCTAGAACTAAACGTGTTCATAGAAACAAAGTTCCAACCCTAAACTATGACCTCATCAAAGGAATTCCAACAGAAGACTTAATTCCTTCAAAGCCAGCTGGCCTAATGTTTGAGTTAACTTCTATAAGATATTTAGATTATCAACACAATTTCTTTTGAGTTACTTAAAGCAAAGGGGAAGCACAATGCTGAACCAATATTGTACATATTGAACAAGTTCAGCTGACAACCAAACTACTGAAGAAGAAGCTATAGTGACAGAAAGGGAGACCTCAGCAATCCTACAAAAGCAGCAAACGTTGCAAGCATTGTCACTGTGGCAGATCAGTTGGATATTTCATGAGTAGGCAAACTTCTCATAACTACATTCCTTAGGATAAAGGGTACGAAAACTGTATCCTATATCTGCAACCACATCTTATAATGAACATTGCAGGATTTTAAAAAACTGAAATGAAGAAAGAAGAGACCATAAGATTACTTCCCACCCACCCCCCTTCTTCACAAAGCAATAAACAGCAGCAGAAATACTGCCCAATGTCAGACTAAATCACGGGAATGCAGAGAAAAAGAGAATTAACACATACAACTATGTGAGCAGAAGCTGCTTTGATCAATATGTGTCTGCTAGGCACATTCGTTCAAAGTCTATGATATGGTTAATGGCCTCTGAAAGAAAACACATTTTTGAACATTTTCACTGTAAATCTGAGGAAAAGCCAGTCAGAACAGGAATCATAATCAGAGAGGTGTGTTAATTTCTGACACTGTGGAGTATAGAAATCCACATCTCTTTCTGGTTGTGACCATTGCTGTTGGTTGCCTCGGCAGTTGCCTCGTCTGGCCGACTCCTTCTGGGCTCAGAAGCTAAGCAGGGACAGACCTGGTTAGCACTTAGATAGGAGGCCACCAGAGGTCCCAAGGTTGTAGGCTAGACTAGGAATGAAGGAAACATCTGAGAAGAAGTCAACGGCAAACCATTTCTGTACTGTTGCCAAGAATCCTCTTCAGGTGTCCCTGAAGCCACCAGGAGTTGAGTTTAATTTGAAAGGTCTGAAAGGATTCCTGTTTGAGCCCACAAGAATTCAAAGAAGGGCTTAAGACTCGGCGTGCAGTGATGGACAACTTGCTGTGCATTGAGTTGAAGCACATTTCAACGTTTCTGAGTCTCTCTAAACCTGGGTTAAGATATCTCTCACTGTGTCTCAAGCATCAGGTGCATTAAAGAGAGTCAGGACTTGAATAGGGACATCTCATATCCTTCAGCACCCAGTTAAGCAAGAGGTTAAACTCCATCCTTCTATACAAACCCGTGGTGTAATTTTGAAAGGCTTCTAGGAAAGGCTGATGTTAACCACAACGAATGGCTGAATGAATACTAAAGCAAGCTAAATGGTGAAATCCTGACAGATGTCACTTGACATCTCTCCCAGAGCTGAGAGTAGGTGGGTGGAAGCACACACCCAACACGGGTTGGGGGAAGTAAGAGGAATAAGAAATTAGTCCTATACCATGCTGCCCAAAAGAACTTGGCTCTTAGACAAACAGAATATTGGATAGGCTACCATTTGACTACCTCCCTCATCTAGATTTATGAGATTTTTATATTGCCACTATAGATTTTGATACAGACCCTGTCCCTTTTCCACAACACACTTAATATTATAAGGAGGTTAATATGTTGTGGGAACACCAAAAAGGACTTGACTCCATCAAATAATCCCTAGGTTGTTAACTCCAGACAGATCCATTCATACAGAGGGTTAAATTAACTCCACCCAGTCAGTTATATCATACTGGGAGGCATTGTGTGGCTACTTCTGGGGGAAAAAAAAGAGCTGGAGAGAAAGAGCTGCTGTAATAGCCAACCTTTCCCAGGACATACCTTCCATCTTTGCTTCACTGCAGTGCCAATCCATGTCTTCTGTTGTCTAAGTGGCCAGCAGGAAAGGGACTTCCTGATGTCATGAAATCTTGCCCCCATGCTCTAGGAATCTCCTGAGGAAAGTGGGTGAGGACTCTGTATTTCCAACACTGTGAGTTTTAGCTAAGTTGGTGTGATTGTGTGCTGCTAAGATTTGGATTTGGTAAGTAGCTGGCTGAGTTAAATGTTGGGAAACAGGATATAACATGTCTTGTATATGTTGTATAAAACAACCATCAAAGTGAACATCATAGCTGCAGGAAACAATGAAATATTTGACATCAGTTGTAATTTTTATTGAAATATTACCTTCTAAAATACAAACAGAGAGCCACTTTGGGGTAGTGGTTAAGGCAACAGGCTAGAAACCAAGAGACTGTAAGTTCTGGTCCCACCTTGGGCATGAAGCCAGCTGGGTGACCTTGGGCCAGTCCCTCTCTCTCAGCCCTAGAAAGTAGGCAATGGCAAACCACTTCCGAAATCTTGCCAAGAAAAGTGCAGGGACTAGTTCAGGCAGTTGCCAGGAGTCAATGCTGACTTGAAGGCACAAATAAAATAAAATAAAAATGAAAACAAACTAATGTAAACAAGTAAATACAAGAAACAGAAAAGTAATATAATTAGTATGATTGCATGCCACCAGAATTACCAGTAATGAGAATTAAATGCTATAGGGCCTGAGTTCCTGCATTCCTCTATGGGGCTCTGGAGAGACCCAGGATGAGAAAGAATGTACAAGGATTATGGGGAGACCTCAGTTGCCATATCTGGACTACAGAAGTCTCCCATTCCATAAAGAACCATTATGTTTTATGGAGAAAAGACAAATGAGAATAAATGTTAAATAACATTTTATCACTGATTTTCCACTGACAAATGTTCTGGTAGCAACCGAGGTACTAATTTCTGAGCAAGGATTCTGAATTAGAAGTTGGAGGATAAGGGCTGGTGGGAGTTTTAAAACAGCAAAGAACACAAGTTTATTTTCTTTTCCGTGTGGGAGTTAGATGGAGGAGAGGGAAATAAAGCAAGGCGGGGGGGGGGGGGGCATCTAATAACCATCTTCACTGAGAAAAGGTCATCTGAAACTGAAACGGCAAGGTGATCCTGAAAACAAGAGACAAAGGTAGCATGGAGGAAAGATCCAATGTCATTAATTTCATACAGCTTTGATGTTACCAAACCTGGAAATCATTATACAATGAACACAATTAGCTACCTTGTTTTGTTGGATTAGCAGCCTATTAAGGTTCATTAATAATTGATCCATGTATTCTCAACAAGGATGAAATATAATAGCTGCCAGCTGACTTCTAGAAATATTGGTTGTCAATGTACAGTATTGCCATAGTTCAGAAAAGCCAGTAACTTTGAAAGGAACTGAGAAGTGATAGACTGTAGTGCTATTAAACCCAGAGCTGCTGTGACATCTCTTGTCAAGAAATCTAGCTATACATAGAGAGGCTGCATTCCATGTTCGTAATGGCTGATTTCCATGACATACCATGATTGGGCCTAGGGACTTGTGTGAATCCAGCCCATGTGGGTATCAAGTTGTTAGTCACCCTCCTTCACCAAAAGCCAGACTCTTCCTGAGTTTCTTTCACAAGATTTATTGAAAGAGGTGAGGATACGGTGACAGAAATCTCAGCAACTGGATTTTCACTATAGAGCGCACTTTAGAATCTCCCAGAATCTTAAGATGGAAACTTACTCAGTCTTTATTCAAGACTCCTGTGTAGAGTCTGGTGAAGAGACTGTTCTCTTTAATGATAAAGGAGAAATGTCCAGATGATTAAAATGTGACTCTCTCTCTCTCTCTCCCCCTGGGAGCCATTACAGTGATGGCCCAGGATGTGATAGTTGGGTAAACCAACTTTAATTATGGATTAGCAGATCATACAGACTTTTATTCATTTGTCTGTTAGATTTACATCCTCTTGTTCCACAAGAGTTCAAGGTGACGTGCCCAACTCTCCCTCCTCCTATTCTTTCCCGCACCCACCAACTTGTGAAGTAGGTTTATCTGAGAGAAAGGAAATTGCCCAAAGTCACTTATTGAGCTTCCATAGGTAAGAGTGGTTGAACTCAGGTCTCCCAGGTTCTAGTCCAACATCTTCACCATTGCACCACTCTGGCTGCTATTTCTACTGTATGCATCTCCAAAGGCCATGCATGCAGGGTACAAAAGCTTTTCCATTGCAGTCTGAAGCAGTAAAATACATGGCCATGGCCACCGTCCTTCAAGCACCCTTCTCCAATCTAGGCACCCTGCAGAAATGTGGACTTCAGTACCCCAGCCAAGGGTGCATTATACAACGAACCTTATTCCCACATAAGCAGCTTCAATTTCCAGTTTCTACAATAGAAATTCCACCTTATGTTCATTAATATATGGGGTGTGCAAAATGTTCTCTCTCAAAGTATTTCAGGAGTGAGAATTCACACAGTATTTGGTTTCAAGCGTGCAACTGCTGTTGAGAGTGAGAAATGGGTTGTTTGGAGAATTGTGGAAGTGTTTCACATTCAAACAAGCCTGAAATAAGTTCAAGACATTTGAAGCATTCTGTTTCACAATTGAAATAGCACATGAAAGTAGTATTTTTTTTAATGGTTTGTGCTTGAAACAGTTTGGAACAGGTCATTCTGATACAGAAAGCAGGTTGTTCACTTATAGGTTTATTTCAGCTTATGTGTGTAATTTAATGAAAGTGTGAATATATCTAGCCACTGTATATGGCATTATTTTTGCATAAACCTATTTGCTTGTATTAAAAACCATATGATATCCACTGGTAACAATATACTGGAAATTTCATCTTTGTTGGAACAACGTGGTAGGCACATGAAACTCCTTTTAATATATTGTAAATGAATTTTTAAATAGTTCAATGAGGAAGTTTGTTTTGTTTGTCAGTTCTTTTTTATCCATGATACAGCTTTTCAAATAAGCTGTATCATAGAACTGGAACAGATGATCACAGCCTGTATATTCAATTTTAGAACTTGTCAAATACTTAGCAGTTCTCCTATTTTTGCAGATTTGGACAGGCAGACAAAAGAGATTTTCTGAGTCTGTGATGTGGTCAGTTTCATTTTGCATGCTTGCTTTTCTTCCATTCATTCATAAGTGTGCCCTACCAACCTGAATATAACCCACAAAACTTACATTATTTCCTGTGAAAACAACGAAGTGTGGCTTTACTTATCACAACAAGCCATAATGTGGTATGTTTAGGTTTTGGCTTATTGTGATATGTAAATCTAGATGTTGTGATTTGTAAACCTTGCATAACATGCTAAATTGTGGTTTTTCCCCAACAAGCCATGATTAAAACAAATTGTGGGCTAGCCTGATAAGCAAACCCAATTAAATACCCTTGTCACTCCTAATAAATGCATTCAGGCATCCCTTGTTATGGATGAGAGACCACCAATATATCAACAGCTTATTAAGAGGCTCCAAGAATCTTTGCTATCTTAACTGCAACAGAGGAACATGACTATTTCTTGGGAAAGTAATGTCTGAGAAGACAGCCCTGCTTTTAAAACACAAGTCACAGAGCAAAAAGAAGAGCCCTCTGTGCTCAGATGCTGGATTGCTTTTGGCTCAGTGGATCTGGAATAAAATGCAGGGAGAAGCAGGTTTTCTCTTCATTGCTTGTATTCTCTGGAAAGTTCCTTTTGAGAAATAGGTTTCATCCCAAGATAGGGTCACAGAGTAGTCAACTTCTTCTTAGAAGTTGATGGCCTCATGCTCTTGCTTTTTTTTAAATTTTAAGTAATTTAGGGAAGAGCTCCTGAGGAGCTGTTGAAGCTCATGGGCTCTGAAAGCTAGCTGTGATGCACTATTAACATTTACCTTGCATTAGAATTAAATTAAAAGACTTCATAAGAACAAACATTCCCAAATTGGCCTGTGATGAAAATTTCATAGATCCTCTACTTTGAACCTTCTTCCAAGATTAAACCCTCCTTTGTCCTTCTGCAATAGGTGGCCTATGTAGGGGAGACTAGATGATGAATGGACAGGATACCCCCCTCCCCGGCCCCCCCAGTATAGTTCTCCAAAACAGGATGCAGGGCAGAATTCATTGCAACTGATTATTCTGGCTGGGATTAAAAGCAGGAAAGAAACTTCAAACTAATATTAATTATGAAGTTCACAGCAAGATGGTCCTGTGTCTGCTAAAAAAAGAGAGAAGGCTGTAAGAGCCATTAATATGAAAAATCTCTCAAAAGTCATACACTGCATGCAGTGATTTTAAAATACAAAGGAGAATCTATCTACTAGCACATTAGAAGTTTTTCATTTTTGGTTTGAAGAGGAGGCACAGGGCATCGGATTTTGCAAATGTATGTTTCACAGATGTGGGTTCTGGCTAAGAATGAAGACTAGGTAATCAATAAAGTATTTCCCCCTTAAAAATATATATTGTTGTGTATATTTGTGTACATGATGGTGTAAGGTGCTCTCTAAATGTGTTGGAATTGCAACTCCAAGATTTACCAGCAGCATCGCTCCCCAAAAATGACTCCATACAGAGACTATATAGCGATGAACAGCCAAGTTAGTAGAATATGCTGAAATCTGTAGTCCCAACTCATCTGGAGCAACCATCTAATTATGGTTGGTGTCTGTAATTCTACAGCTAAATGGATTTTGCCTTTAGACCTCTTTAAAACTCAAAACCATGCAGAATTCTCTACTTGCTGAGGGCAAACTTAGAGGTGAGACTATACAACTCATTAAAATTAGAGGGTATTTTTAATTAGCAGGATCCCATCAGGTTGGGGTGGGATTTGAAAAGGAATAATGCTTTTGAAGTCAGACTGCAGTTTAATGGAATGGGTTTGCCGTGGGTTCCAACAAGGAATTTCCTTGCAGAACAAATATAACTGGCAGAGGTTACATTTTCTTTGGGACTGTAGAAGGAGAGGAAAGTGTAGAATTGCCCCTTGATGCTTGTTCTCAGAACCCATCCATTGTCACCCTTGACAGCCGTGCCCTTCTGAACCTATTGCTGATCAATCCATTTAAAATAAGAACTAGCTTAGCCTCAGAATTCTACCAATGTCCAGGTAGAGAACATGACACCTTCTTCCAGCTGTGTTATTCAGCCTGTCCCACCCACATTCTGCAGTATAATAACACTGAAAAGGAAAATACATTTGGAAGAAATGAGCCTTGGAATCATACTGGAATATGTAACTACTACTACTATCAGAAAACCAGGGGGCAATGAATGTAATCAATTCATTCAACTCTCTGCGTATCAAAATTCTGTTGAGAGGCCAAGGCTAACCGTGCTCCGATTCTTTAATGCAGTCAAGCCTTAATTTTATTCTCTCTTATGATAGTGTAATGATACAGTTTGAGGTTGCTCCTGGAGCATGACTGGGAGCATTCTAAATATAGGCCCTTAGGAGGACCAGTCCAGTGTACGTTCTTTCTGCATGATGGAGAAAGGTTGAAGCCTCTTGAAAATGAGTGAAAGATGCTGAACTAATGCTGAAAGTACAGGTACCAACATTTATGGGTTTTAAGAATACGGGAGTGGTAAGACTATGAATGTGACTTTCTCCGTGGTCTGCTTTTCTCTGTGGGAATTTATCTCACTGTGCTTCTGTTGTCTACAAACTACAGGACATACCCTGCTGTTAATACACAGTATCACCACCAAGTCATATCTCTGGATGACAGCATACTTTCCAGAAGAGGCCAAGCTTGCCAACACCTTTGCCAACTCTCTTGGCATCTCCAAATACTCAGCAGTGCCCCATACTGTACAGGAGCAAGTCACAGTTCACTTCTGAGTGTCATGCCAAGGGTTCTCCTGGCAATGGGGGTTCTTCTCTTATGACTTTGTTATTTAAAATTAAGCAAAATCCCATAAATTCTGGAGACCTCTACAGAATTGGTGTGTATTGTTGCCACCACTAAATCCTTTCCTGGTTTAGAGAGTGCTTTTCCGGGTGCTTCTTTAATCCTTAAAGAAACAGAAATGGACTTTCATTAAAAAGTTTAACGTGGTTTATAAACATGGTCACCTCATTCCACAGTGCATCTATAGTCAATCAATACTTGGGTACCCGGCCACTAAATATATTCCTAACCTGACAGATGGAGGTTTTCCTAGGCTATGACTATTTAATTAATTAATTAAATTAATTAGAAAATGCACAGGGCTTGCTTTGCGATGTTTCCTTTGTCACTCTGTGCCCCCTTGCCTCCTCTGCAGCTATCACTGTCCTCTGGTTCCCTTCTCCTTCTGGAATATAAATTGGGAGGAGATTCCCCGCATTGGCAATTTTCAATTCTTGCAACCTCCCAGAAAAGCAAGTGGATAATAACAGCTTATTCTTTTCAAAAAAGTTTCCAAAGAGTGTTATTTTTATAGAATAGTTTCTGCATTGATTCTGCAAACTTCTCTATGAGCTCTTCGCTAGACAAGGAGGCTGTTGTGCTAGCCTTTTCTTGTCTCTTCTGTCTTTGCCCTAAAAGAGGAACAAGGGGAAGATCTCAAAAATATATTGTTGTAAATCTTAAAGGTATCCAGCTGAAACTTGGCAGGATTAATCTAAAGAGTCTGCAGTGCTGGCTATTTTCATTCCATTTGGCCAAAATGGAAACATACTGTAGCTTATGGCTGAATCTTTTTTTCTCTTTCTTTTTTCAGTCTGAAAATTGAGGTAGTTCAAATGGGTTATCCATGAAATACCAACTTGAGTCCTCTTTGAATCTCATATTTACAACATGAAAAGAAGCAGAGGTGATTCACCTAGGCCAAACTACTCAAACTTGCCAGAAGCCTTTTAGTTTCAGAAGAGTATTATTTTGCACCGAAGGGACTTATTCTCAGCAGTTTTGACTGGTTGCACAAACCTTGAGCCAAACTGGTATACAGGTTAGAGGGGCAACACAATCAGGTAGCAGTTCTATGGAAATTACTCTCATGTAAGGGTGTAGATGATGATATCCTGCATTGTGGATGGGCAATGTACTATTCTCCTGATGCTAGCACAGTCAGTTATAAAGAATTAGGAGAATTTTAGTATAACAACTGTGCTAGCTAAGCTACTTAACAACATTTGGTAGATTATACATTGCTCATCTCTGATCAAAACCATGGGCTATTTGCAGCCTATGGTACTAGTCCCACAGCTGCCATGAGACAGACCCCTCATGATACTTAATTTATTGCTTTGTTTGTGTACCAAAACCCAAATCCATCCTTCTCAAGAGCTAAGATACAACCTTGTGTCAGTCTTCCTGAGTAATTCTCCTGATTAATTTGTAACAGTTAATTATTTGATTAATTCGCCAAACCAACACTTGGATGTGTTAATTCCTTACAATCGAACACTATGTGACACTCCCTGGGGTTAGACGTAGTGCTTTTCAATAGCTGGAGAACAGTTTGGATAACCTCCTGCATAGACCCTTTCAATAACTTTCTTTCATACAGTAGTAAACTGCTAATGAGTGAAAAAGCATAAAGATGCAGAAGCAACAGAAAATATTGTGATTGTTTTTGTTCCACGTTGACTGCCAGTGATTTCAGTAGACCAGTCTCTCAAATACCGACTTGTTGAAAGTCGCAATCACAGCATCTTGGGGAAGTTATGAGGCTATAGCAGTTGGCCAATTGCCTGAAATGCATGAACTCTGAGAATAGCTTTGGCTGTTATTTTTAATCCAGAGAAACAGGAAGTGGCTTGTATTCATTTTGGTTTGGATCATAATATCTCAGCTGAAGCTTTTGCACTATGCATAATTTGTGCATCTGTAAAGGGGGAAAAGTAAATCGCCTTGAACTTCAGTTTGACTCCAGTAATCATGAGGACACATCTTTTTGGTTTTCTTAGCAACACCATGAAAGAGATTTGAAATTGCCTTCTTTGTAGATGACTTCCCCATCTAATCTATAGCTCTGAGATTTCCCGATCCAAATACTAATTAGATCCAACCCTCGCTTAACTTTCAAAAGTCAGCTAAGGCTGGCTAGCCAACTTTTTGATCATTACTGGATTAATAAGGCACTCACCTTGCTTAATGCACTTAATGGAATGCAAAATCATACATATTCAAAGTTGCATGATTAATTTTATCGTATTCAAGAACTGCTGAACTAAATTTTCACTATGAAAGTTGCCATACTGAAAGAAGATTAAAAAAAAAACCTAATATTTTTTTTTTTGCCCAGGTTTCTTTCCACATTTGTCAACAGACATTGTTGGTCCTACATCTGCTACTGTGTAGGGCCTTAAAAAATGAATAACCTGAAGCAGATTCTTCAACCAGTTATGTTTCTCATAGAGAGCATGATGCATAATGGTGTTATTTAGCTCAGTGTTTAGGTATTCTGGCTAGGGAATTCTGGAAGCTGAAGTCCACACACCTTAAAATTGCCAAGTTTGAGAAATACTGATTTAGCTAAACAGGTCTGTTGGTGTGATATGACAAAATGTTCTCATATAGAATGGTCAGGTGAAGTTATGCCTCACCATAAATGTACATGCTTTCATACTTTGGGTGAGCGAAACTGTGCCTCCTTTAATCCAACTAGAATTGTACTTGTAAGAACATGGCTAATTGGAGCAAAAAGCAGATAGGAAAGCATTATTTAAAAAACATCTGAGTTCAGCTCCACACAAATAATGCACTGTGACTGTCCTTCATCCATATTGTGTTGTTTTCAGTGGGATATATGTTCACATAAATGAAATTGTAATGTTCAGAACCTGAGAGAGATTGAGAAGTCAGTTGGGAAAACATTGGCCACTCTATGTTCCTCAGCTACCTGGAAAATGAACAGCTACCTTTTTAGTTCACAAACAGAATAATAATAGAAAGACCAAATGAAGAACAGAAAAGAGACATGGCAAGGCAAAGTATTACATGGCCAGTACACACACACACACACACACACACACACAAACACGCACAAACTAGCAGGCAAAGCAGATAATAACAAGACCTGGCAATGGCTAAGAGTAGGAAAGTTGAAGAGAGAGACAGAGGGGCTAATTCTGGCTGCACCAGATCAAGCTTTAAGAACAAATTCATACAAAGCCAGAATCAAGAAGACAGCAACAGACAGCAAATGCCGCTTCTGCAAAGAAGCTGAAGAAACAGCTGGATTTGCCATTTTTATCCACCTATTGAGTCCTTCCCAAAGACCTGGGATAGGCAGATGTTGTTGTTTGATGGGGTTAAAGGTATCATTGCAGGATGGAAGCTGTTCCAAGTAAAACTGCCTTTTGCAATTGACGGTGATTTTGTCAATGCCGATGGTCTTCAAGTGGTACTTCAGACATTTTGGGATTGCACCCAAGGCACCTATTACTATTGGTACTATCATTGTTTCTTTTGCCATAGTCATTCTAATTCTATTTGCAGGTCTTTATATTTTGTGATTTTCTCCAGTTCTTTCTCTTCTATTATACTGTTTCCAGGTATTGCAATGTCCACTATCCAGACTTTTTTGTCTTTCTTATTAACAGTTGTTAAGTCTGGGGTGTTGTGTGGCAGGTGCTTATCTGTCTGAAGTCTAAAGTCTCAGAACATTTTAGCTTCTTCATTTTCTATTACTTTGTCTGTTTTGTGGTCCCACCAGTTCTTGCTTGCAGTCAAGCGGTATTTGTTGCAGACATTCCAATGCACCATTGTTGCTACTTTGTCATGCCATTGTTGGTAGTCAGTCTGCGCAATCTTCTTGCAGCAGCTGACTAGGTGGTCCAGTACCACTTGAAGACCATCGGCATTGACAAAATCACCATCAGTCAATTGCAAAAGGCAGTTTTACTTGGAACAGCTTCCATCCTGCAATAATACCTTTAACCCCATCAAACAACAACATCTGCCTATCCCAGGTCTTTGGGAAGGACTCAATAGGTGGATAAAAATGGCAAATCCAGTCTAAACATCTGGCTGACTGTGCAACCAGCCATAATCATAACTGGAAAACTCTACACTTTAAAAAGTGGAGAGATAAATTGGGTTTTGAAGTGGAAGTAATCCAATTGCCGAGATTTATGTAGCCTTATTCCCTTCTCTTTCAATAAATCTTGTTAAAGAAAATCCAGGGAGAACCTTGCTATTGGATGAAGTCACTTGTCAACAGCTTCACAAAATTAGAAATTGATCAGCCTGGCTGTCCATGGTGAGAATAATTTTTCTCTTACTTTGACTGGAGCAATGTTTTTCTAGGTGGAAAAGTATTTTTAAAATGCACACAATCTACTTTATGCAGCACTAAAGTGTCAACTCTCTATTACACACAGAGATCAGTGATATCTTCAGCATACTGTGATGACACCAAAATAAGGACACTCCTGTGAAGATGTAATCTTCCAAATGTTGTAATTAAATATTTGCATCAAGACATACTGATGTAAGTATCTGATCATGGCATTTGCATAATTATATCATCATTCATGTATTGTCATTTGGCCTTTCGTCCCCCACACCCCCAGATACTTATGACAAATATCATGAAGAACTAATATTTTAAGCTGCACACACTCTCCTGGAGATAAAGCTAATTACATTCATTGAGATGCATGCCTACATTTTTCTTGTAAAAGGAAGATGCAGCAAGCAGAAAAAGTCTTCCTCTTTGTGGAAATAAGTATAATTGAATAATGCATTTATAATAAAGGATGTGCTTACTTCAATTTGATGGATAATGCAAAACAGATAGCACATTGGGAAAGAAGCATGAAATGGGAACGAATGTTTTCTCTGCATCAATTATCCTTTTGTGTTATTTATTTAGCAAAACATAAAGACTGAAAGTCAGAAATTCACCGTTCTGTTGCCTAGTTCTGCTTTGATGTTTTTGTTATCCTGTACACAAATGAAGTTGAGCACGGAGATGTAAGAAGCATGTCCATTGCCCATTGTTTTCCTCTAGATAAGATTTTGAGCAGGTAATGCTATACTTTGAATTCGATCAGGCTTATTTTCAATAAGAAAGTGTGTAATTAATAATACACAATAAGTAAGTGTGTATAAATAGGATCGCAGCCTTCTGCATTTTAAGAGCCATGGGTTCAGACTGCCAGAGGTTCACCACTGAGCCCATGGAAAAGGGAAGGTATGACATTCTTAAACAAAAAATAACAATTGCAGCCTTGAGTTTGCTAAATAGCAAAAAGAGTGTCTATTGATGCAGAGGAAATCTGCATTCCAATTTCTTGCTTCTTATCCAACATGTCATCTACTTGGCATGTATCCATCAAACTGAAGTAAATAGCCTTCAACATAAGTATTACCAAAATAGCACTATCAATTAATACATCTATAGAGTGCGATGTTATGCAGAACTTTGGAATCCATGCTTCTTTGTATTCCAAAGCACCCTTCTTAAATCCTTTTGAAAGCATGCACAGTCGCACTAATGATTAATTGGTAGTGCTATTTCAGGTAATACTTATGTTGAGGACTATTTGGGTTATTAAAGGAAAGACACAATTAAAAAGATGGCAGCCGTGACCTTGTGATGCGAGCCTTGGCCCTATTGTACATGTGAGGGTGGGTATGGGCTGGCATTAGGACATCACGCCTACCATCTTGCAGGTTTTGACCTTTGGGCTTTAGAGCACATGGAGATGTGAACGTGGCCCCTGCGTGCAACTTTTTAAAGCAGCCATGTTTTTACCAGCATTGCATGGCTGCTTTAAAGAGTTCCAAACAGGGGCTCTGTGCACACCTCTGTACCTCTCAAAGCACCTTTTGGAATCACATCTGAAGCATTGCCCAATTCTAGTTCTTTCAGCTTCCCAGTAAAGTTGTGGGTCCTTTTATACAAGGAGGGGGATGATTGCCTTGTGTGCATCCAGTTGGGAAACACTGATTCTTCTGCTCATGCTTAGAAGCCACTAAATTGGTGCTATTTATACCTCTGAGAATTAAAATGTCATATTCCAACTGGGCAAGAAAGGGATCCTCAGGTGCTCATTATCGTACTCGGACTGAAAAGTGCCTCCAACCTCTGGGCTTTCTCTCCATGATCAGCTTTTAAAGGTTAATTAACAACAGGAATTGCTAAAAATTTATGACCTACCACTTATAATTTTTTAATGGCTATGATTGCTGACTTTTTAGTGCAAGGCTACAAGGAATTGTTTGTTTTTCTCCCGCAGCTGACCTTGGATTTTGTTTTTCTTAAGTACATGTTTGTTACATTAAAACTTCCACATCATGCTGGAAATACGGCATTTTGACTTTCTAGCCTGCCACAACAGCACCTCAAAAGTTAGAAATAAATGTAGCTTAAAAGTTGAAGTTATTTGTGTAGCATTCTTAACCTGAGAATCTCACTCTGTTTTACAGCAAAAATGTATCATCTGCTTGAAACGTGCAATTTTTAAAATAGTTTTCCCCCAATACGTCCCCGCAAGAGTGCAATCTATTTAAAAAGCCCTCTCTTTCAGCAAACACACTTGAAAGGTTGCAAAAAGTCATAATGGATGGATGAAGAAAAGATAGACCTTGCAGCAAATCTGTCATCCACTCCTTCCAAGCTCTTTTCAAAGATCAGCCGGCAGAAGAGATTCCTTCTAAGAAATATGGAATTTGTCATTTAGAATCTGGCGTTTAGTAAAGGCAGGACATAACACAAAGTTTTACAGTGTTATGTGCTGTAGAGAAATGGCTTGGAGAGAAGTTTGTTTGTTTATCAAATTTATAGCTGTCCATCAGTTCCCTAACTCTAGGACCTAGGAGAACCAAGACATCTCAGGAACCAGATCAGTGGGGTAATCAAGATTGAGAAGAATCTCTGCTTCTTCACCTCTTGAATTGGTCACCTAGAGAATTTACCCCTCACAGGTTTGTCAACTTCAATGGCTTTTAAAAGACACTAATCAACTATCTAGAGGATTAAGCTATGAATGATTATTTGTCAGGACATGGGTATGCTTTCTGCAATATCAAAAGCTGCATGATTCATTGGCTGGTGAATGTGGGCAGAATGAACGGATTGCCTTCATGGCTCAGATGTCCATTGGCCTCTAGGTGGCCATGGGTAAGAGCAGCAATCGCCAGTGGGGGGAATCAGAATCTGCAACGTGGCACATGGAGCACTGCCATGCAAGCCTCACCCCTTTCAAATAAGCCTGCAATGTCAATGTGCACGCACAAGGGGAGGGTTTATCGTAAGGTTTGATCCACTCTCTTGCGATTTTGACAGCCCCTCCCATCTCCCATGGATGCAGCTGATGAGAGATGGAATATTTAATAAGTTCTCAGCCTGACCAACAGGATTCTAATCTTTCTCTTTCTCCTACTCCATCCCATTGATCATAAAAATGTATAAGCTGCCCACTCCTATTTTATGGCTGTTTATGACATTTAAAATTCAACATAACCATTAGGATAATTAAAGCCAGTAGCATAAACAGATTAAAAGGCCCAAATAAAATGAAATAACTTAAACTGACTCCTAAGCTAGAAGAAGAAGGGAGCTGGTCTCCACTACCTGATTTGCCTCCGATCCTTCTTGGAGAGAGACACTCCTTGGCTGCAGCTTGACTTTGTTGCAGTTTACTGTGGGGATCTATGCCCATAAAAGTGATTATAGGAAGACGTGGGAGCCCTTTCTGCCTACCATGTATTACTGTAATTAAAATTCTTTTTCTTAAAGGTGCAAAACATGCTTCAATAGACTTTTTCCACCAACTGGAGCACACTCTTTAGGGCAGTGTTGTGCAAACTTGGCTGCTTTAAGATGAGTGGACTTCAACTCCCAGAATTCCCCAGCCAGCATGGCTGGCTGGGGAATTCTGGGAGTTGAAGTCCACTCATCTTAAAGTGGCCAAGTTTGGACAACACTGCTTTAGGGACACAAAAAGCTCAATCCATGTAGAGTATGGAAATGGCCTTGGAGAAGATATGGAGCAACCATGAGTAAAGCTTGAACTTAGCCCAGAAAAACAGGAAAGCGTAAGAAAGAAACTCAAGATTGCCCTTCATTGACTCTCTTTTGTATAAGAGGGAGGGAAGGGAAAATGGTGCCTGGCTTTCAAGATTCTGTTATTACAGCCTACAGCAATAATGTTTCTAGTATTTCTTGTGCTGACTTGACCTAACCTGAAGGGTTGACACTCCAATACCTTCTGGGTTGAGCTGATATACTGGAACATATGGACTTTTTTTCACAATATGTTAGGTGAAAATTTAGTCACCACTTTGCGACTCATTGTGTTTTATGAACACATCCAATAAGAGAAGGAGGTTGTAATGGCATGACTTTGGGGAGGCAAGTCTTTATAATGTGATGTACAAGTCAAGTAGCTTCTTGCTTCCTGTCCATAAGGTACATCAGGCAGCAAGGCTTTTGGAGAAGAATGGGAAAATCATATCCACCTTGTATTTATTTCTTTTTAAAAATCCAATTGTAGAGACCCTCTTTATTTTTTGTAGTAGGCATCCTCATTTGCAAGACCATTGAATTGTTCAGGAAGCTTCTACTTTAGATAGGAAATGGTTAGAATGAAATGGAGAAAACCTATAAGAAATACCCTAGTTTCTTCTGAAATAATCAAACATTTAGTAGACACTTAAAACATTTATATTGCTTCAAGAGAAAGGTATTCTCCAAAGTCATTCTTTGTACAGTTCCTTCATTGCTTACAAGCAACCGTGGTTAGCTTCCTCAACACTGGTTACATGTATACATGACTTTGTATATTTTAATCATCATATAATTGATTCAAGTTAATTGAATCATATCATTGATGCAATATCAAATTTCTAAGTTGATTTCTAACCTATACCATTTAGAAAATAATTGGCTTGGTTTGATATTTTAGATAGCTTTTTAGACTGTAAGTCTGTAACCTGGGCTAGCTTCCAAGGTTGCAGACCTCAGATCATGTTTTAGTAAGGTTATCAGGCTAACATAGGAAGTATTAATTAACAAAATATTAGGACTGAGGCATTAACCGGTGTTACACTGAGGAGAGTTCATCCATATCATGCTGCTTTTTGTCCTTTTAGTATGCTACTGTTTTGGTCCTATTACCCACCCATCTGGCTCTTCCCTTAGCTACACCACTGATAATGTAAAATGTACTAGAAAAGCTGTATCCCTCAAGGATGCTACATTTTTTTTTAAAATCTATCCAACATGTTCAATGTATTCTGAAGCTGAGAAAATGACGCAGATGGTGCAATCAGATGTCTGTATTTCTAATTTTACATAAGTAAGATTTGGATTCTTCGAGGACCATTTATTGACTATGATGAAAAGGGCAAACCCTTTTCTTGGATTTCATCAGCTTACAAGTTGGTTGTGACCTTTTCTTTCATTTTCTCAATATATAAACAATTTTTAATTAAATGAAAAATAGCCAAGGTTTTTTTTTTTTTTTTAAAAAAAGCATCTGAAATGTATCAGCTGGAAAATGAACTTGAATGGCTTCAAACCCATCTTATCTGAAGATGCAGAAGTAATGCTTCAGATTATGTTGTTTATAATTATACAGCGGGGAGTATAGTGGGGAGAATGAGAACTTATTAACATCCTTTAATACTAGAGTCACACAGAACCTGGTAATAGGTTCAGGATATGTCAGAACAACTTGGACTTCACCCTCAAGCCTACCTATAGCTAAATTCGTGTTACACTGCAATCCTATGGTTGCAGAAGATAGCATCCTCCAGCTGTAGAAGACAAATGTCCCTGAACTTTGGCTTATAAGCTTCCTAAAGTCATTTAGCTGGTCACTACATGATGGAAATACGATTTGATCCAGCATTTATATTCATCATGATTAAACACGGAATGATCTTAGCGCAAATTGCCACCATTATAGTTAGTATGGTCTATGCAGCTGTGGACAATGCCTGGGTCATGTGCAAGGGTCTTCTAACCCTTTGAATTCAACCCAAATTTCAGGCCTATAAGAGGCAAGTGGATGCCTTAAACCCTGAGCCCAGAGTGCCCTTTAAAATTCCTGACCATCCCAAATATCACCCAATTTTCCCCATGGGGAATCGAGGCAAAATTTATCTCCTTAAATATCCTCCCCAATGGAAAAATAAAACATATACGAAAATGCTGTCCCTGCCCACTGCAGTTATATCAACATGGCACCAGCCATGCCACTCTAGCCCTCTGCCAGGGATGTCAGAAGGAAGAGGCATAGCCCTTAGGTGGAAAAGGCCATCCATCCAGGTCTACAGATTAAGGCTATGCAAAGCATCAAAAGTGTCCTTTGCTTGGTCAGTGCTCCAAGAAAAGAGATCCCCTGGTATAGGGGTGAAGCTGTTGGACTGGCATCCAGGTAGCCGAGTTTCAAATCCATCCTCAGTCCAGGATGTTCCTTGAGTGACTTTGGACCAACCCCTCTCTCTCAGGCAAAGAGCCATGTGGTATAATGGTTAAGGTGTTGGACTAGGAGCAGGGAGACCCAAGTACTGGTCTATTCTCAGCCATGGAAGCTCAGTGGATGACTCTGAGCCAGTACCTCTCTCTAAGCCCAAGAGTCAGTGTGGTGCAGTGGTTTAGGAGCAGGGGGACCTAGTTTCTAGCCCACTCTTAGTTTGGGCCAAGCATTGTCTCTCAGCCCAAAAGCTAGCATGGTATAGTGATAAAGGTGTTGGATTGCACCTGGGCGACCCAGTTTCAAGTCCATCCTCAGCCCAGGATGCTTCCTGAATGACTTTGGGCCAGTTCCTTTCTTTCAGCCCAAGAGCCAGTGTGATGTAGTGCTTAAGGTGTTGGATTACGAGTAGCCATTTGCTATCTACCCTCACCCTCAGAAGTCACTGGGTGACTTTGGGCCAGTCACTTTCTCTCAGCCCAGGGATGCCATTGTGGGCAAAAATGAGGGAAGGACTACCATCTTGAGCTCCTGAACCAAAGGGGTGATATCAGACAGTCAATCTATCAATCAGTCAAATAAGCAATTGGCCTCCTTCAAAATTGCTTCATCAAGCAAAGCAGTCCTCCTTCTAAAGACCAAAGCTTCCTTGGTGCTGTGCTTCATGTCAATTTAGTGGCCAACACTTGCACATCCAGCAGCTGGAAGAGACACCTGCACATGAACAGAGCATCAAGAATGACACACAATACTTCAACCAGGAAAACCACATCCCCTCCACGAGCCTAGTACAGCATCACTTCAAGCAAAAGCTTCTTAAATAATTAGCTCTAAGCTGAGACCAAGAATTTAGGTGCTCTGTTTTTTATTTCCTGATCCCAATCTGTTAAAGCCCTTGGCTTGGCTCTTCCAGAGGCAAAGAATTACTGAGAAGATGTCTATTGAATTCATACCAGCCAAAGTTCCTCCTATCATTAAAAGTGTTACAAATGCATTACTTGTTTCATGTGATAATCTCTCCTGTCAGGCTTACAGGGAGTAGTAAAGTAAATGTCAGCTTTACTCCCTGTGCTGGAAAATGATACCTAAATTTCATTAAAGATGTCTTCTTGTGGATAATTGAAATAGAATTGTTCCCTTAGTTAAGGAAGAGTTAGAAATCAATTCATTTCCTCACTAGGCAAAGAAAATAAAAATTAGCCATCACTGATCCAATACCTAGAATACTGTAGAGAACATGAGTGCTAATAAAGTGTTTAATGCTTATCTTTGCTTGGAAGTCCAAAGAATGTAAATATTTTATTACATCTAGATTCTCCTGCTCACTCTCCCTGCTTCTGACTAGGGTATTTTAAATGCTTCCCACTGTGTGGGAGTCATACAAAAGTTAATGAGTGCTCTGTGTTCTTTTGCAAATTTTAAAATGTGCCATTGGTATGTGCAACTCTTTCAATTGATTTAAAAAGGGTCTGGGCAGGTGGACAAAACTTCTCTTCATCACTCTGGGCACAGGGACAAAACAGAATTGATAAAACATAAAATGAATTTGCTATTCCAACATGAAGAAAGATATCTACTCCTACTACTGTACACACACATATAAACACACAACCTGGAGCTCCTAACTCTCTTTTTCATCAAGTGATACAAGCTATCCAACATTTTCCCCAAATGTGCTGGAGCTGGGTGGGAGAGCAATTTAATTTGAATGAAATCCTTTTATTATAAGCTAGTACGGACAAGTGGAGTCTTGTATCTTTCTATCATCCACTGAAAAGAATGGGAAGCCTATTTGCTCCCCAGTTGTCATGGAAGGCAATGAACCTTTTAGGTAAGCAATATGTATTATACAATAGAGTCCATTTTAAAAAAAAATCCTATTAGGATTTTGCTCAGTGTCAAGAAACATAATGTACATTATCACATTCAGACTGATCAGACTTTCCCAATCTGTTGGTCCCCAATGCATTGGATACAACCATACGACCATTGGTAGTGTTCCATGGGAATGACAAGGATGATAATCCTGGGTGTCTGGAGGCCCAGGGTTGGGGACTGCTGGGTTAAAGCCTTTCCAGAGCTATGTCTTTTCTTCTTGATTTCTTCCAATTCTGTCATGGCAGCCAGCCAACAGAATATTCATTAGAGGTTTCCATCTGGCAGTTTTGAACAGCCGTTCATGTCTTGTCAAGTGTGTTCTTTTTCTTTCTTTCTTTCTTTTTTAAAGGAGGGAGTTTGTTGATGTGTGCACATGTTCTTTCTAAAAATCACGTCATGGCAGAAGGGGCTGTTTTTGCGGTACCCGCTCCAATATTGTCCCTCTGTGAGCAAAGAGATTGATCTCTTTGACCTTCTTCCACTCCTGCCACAGTTGCTTGGAAGAGTTCAAATTATGCTTGTAATTATGTGTCAGTTCTCTGGCACACACAAAGACACACACACACATATACAACCAGCGAGATTTCCATAGCAGTGGTTGAAGAACTAGTTTCCTGTTCGTTCATTGGCAGGAAGGACTTCTTCGACAGAGTTCCTCTGCTGCTGCTGAAGGGTGACTTTCCTTTCTTACGGGCATTCATCTGAAGTCTGCAATTAGATAGCAGTTGTACAAAAGAGCAAAACCGTTTGTCAAAGGGAACTAGTTTTCAGTGCCTTTTTTACAAGTAGGGTTCCTGTGAATTTCCTGAATTGTTGATTGTGACTTTCCATGAACCCATGACACCAGAAGCTCTTCCAAGGGGAAGAACCACACAGCCCCCAAAGTAGACATCATGCCACCCTTTCTTTTAAAAAGCATGCTTAAATTGGCCAGTGGTTTTGATGAAAATTAACAGGGTAGAAGAGAGTTTTCAGCAAAAACAAAATAAAAACAAAAACCCATTCAAATCTGAGAGAACATGTTCTGAATCAGGACCCCATGGGTTTACATGTTTAAGCATGAAGCACAAATAATATAATGGATAGTTTGAGTTCAGAGTTCAGTTCAGGTGAGCACATTCAGACCAAAAAATATTATTGGGGTCCACGTCTGCGTCAATATGGTTTTAGATGCCTTCAAAAAACCATCCATCCAAATAGCAGCTTTAGGGAACCATTCAAAGTGTCAGCTGGGCAGTGTGCTTTATTACTGTAGAGTGGTGTGTGTGTGTATGTGTGTGAGAGAAAATACCCTTTGGATTTTACTGTGAATGTGATGGCCAAACCCACCCTGACATCTCCAACCAGAATAGTCCTAGTGATGTCAAGAAGTGAAAATCCAACTAACAAACTAAAGATAAGTTAATTATTGGGCTCCAATGATACCCATCCACATATTCAAACAAGAGCTGAAATATGAAATTACTTACTGTCTAGCAAAAATATGAAATTGTTCCCTAAAATTGGCATCCATTCCAAGAACTGGAAAATGACAATGTCACTTCAATTTTTTGGAAGTTGGTGGATATAAGTGATTACAGGCTAGTTAGCTTAACATCTGTTCTAGCTAAATTGGTAGAAAATATGATTAAGTGGAATGTAATCAAACGTAGAGACAAAGCCTTACTGGAGAAAAATCAGAACGACTTCTGCAATGAGAAATCTGGTCTCACTAATCTTTTAGACTTTTTTCGAGAACACTTCCAATCACGGAGGTAGAATGATCTGCAGATTTTCTGTACATGGACTTTTCAAAAAGGTCACCAAGGACTCCTGGAAAAAAAAAAATAGTATGCTGGAACAAAAGGGCAGGTGCTGTCATGAACTGGTATCTAGTTAAAGCAGAAAATGGGAATCAATGGATAATTTCCACAATACAAAATTAGCAACATGACCAGAGGTAGGCAGTTTGAAATTGCAATGCAGCTAGAGATACACAATGAAGAGCTTTAAAAAGGGTTACGAAAGGCTTCAAAAAGAGGTTGTGAATTGCTCCAAAAGAATTTCTTTACATTATGTGAAAAGGCTTTAAAATGGCAAATGCAGTTGAATGTAAACAAGCAGTGTCTGACCAGGAGAGGTGTCATGATGAATAGCTTGGTAAAAATATCCATGTAGTACCGACTTGCTGTACATTTCCATGTCAGGAATCCTTAGGAAAGTTATTGTTGCTATACTTGTAGAGCTTCAGTTCATGGAAGACCAAAGGGCATTTATCAAAAAGTCAAGATGGTGACTATGGCTGCCTGGTTGAAAGCCTGTCCCTTTTTTAAGTGCATTGAAGATAAAATACATGCAAAACACAGGTGGGACTGCCATCTTGACTGTTTTAACCCCTTCTGCAGATGCCTTAGAAAACCACTCACTTTCTGAAAAAAATAGGGTGGGGACTCTGAATTTCCTAAATGATTCTTTACTTGGTTCATATGATTGCTTTCAGAACAACTAGTAAGACTTTTGGCTGGGTTGATGGATGTCTGGGTTAAATCAGTTGTGAGAACAGGATTACTATGTCATCAAAAACAGCTTTATCAAAGAACATGGTCAGAACATGGGAGTACACTGTGAATTGCTGGTGTGGGTCTTCCGGGCTGTGTGGCTGTGGTCTTGAAGTTTTGTTTCCTAACGTTTCGCCAGCACCTGTGACCGGCATCTTCAGAGAGCAGGAGTACAGACAGGAACAGTTCTTCAGAGAGCAGGGGCACAGAGAGAACTGCTCCTGTCTGTGCTCCTGCTCTCCGAAGATGCTGGTCACAGGTGCTGGCGAAACGTTAGGAAACAAAACTTCAAGACCACGGCCACACAGCCCGGAAGACCCACACCAGCCATCGTATGCCGGCCGTGAAAGCCTTCGACAATACACTGTGAATTATTTTAGATCAATTGTAGCTTTTACTGAAATATTATTTTCTTCTGAAATGCAAAACAAGCTAATGTGTGAAAGTAAATTCAGGGAAACTGAAAAACAGCATAGCCCCATGTGATTAAAATTAATATAATTAGGAATACGGTCTGATGTGTTAATGGTTATTAAAGTGTTCTTCTCATCTCCTTTCCCTATTAAAGCAAAATGAAAAAAAAAATGCCTGTTGTGGGTTAAAACATTTATGATTGCCTTTAGACAGTTGTGAGTCAGCCAGAAGCGTTTTGACAAGACAAGGCTGCCTCAGTCAAATTTATCAAGCAATGGTTCATGATAACATTGCACAATCAGGACAACGAGTGGCTTAACAAAGCACACATTGCAAGGACAATTTTGTCTTTTAGAAATGAGGTCATTCTGGGGCACAGTAAGTGGGAGAAATTTTGCTCATGTTCTCAGACAGGAAAGGCAGAACTGCCAGGTTAGCAACTGGAGAAGTGATGTAAATGAGAATGTAAACAGACATAAAAATGTAAACAGTCATATAAATATAAATGTAAATGTGAACTGTTATATAAAAGGTCTACTAAAAGTTTAGCAATGTCCTTCCCCCCCCCTCCCTCCCTCCCTCCCTCCCTCCATCACATTCATGACATTTATGATATTCAAATGCAGCACATGCTGCATTTGAAACTGAGAAATGAAAAGCTGTACAAGCCTTTATTTCATTATAGAATGAGGTGGTTATTTACTTTACCCAAGTGTTTATCCACCTGGGCAGCCTCCAGATAAGCAGGATTCAATTTCAAGAATTTTCAGCTACGGCCATGCTGGCTAAGGAATTCTGTGAGTTGAAGTCCACCCATCGGGAAGTTGCCCATATTGGGAAACATTGTTCTAGTCTTTGCAATGGATGCAGATCAAAACGAGAGTCCATCCCATCCCTTGGTTTCAGGTTTTTAGTCCACTTTTTCTGCTCGAATCAGGCCTCTGCTGGGCTCACTTTGACCAGCAAAGTGTCTTGTACTGAGATCTGTTGAGGCACTTGGCTCTGCACAATGAATATTTCCCCACAGGTTCTCAAGACCTGCCAACAAGATTCTTTTAGGTCAGTTAAGCTGTTCCATTGCTTACTGCACTTTGCTCCCTGTTTTGTCAAAATCAGTTTTTCCAATCTGTTCTGTGTTTATTTTCTGCTTCTCTTTCAAATAAACCAGTTGCTGCATCCTGAAAGGGGGAAAGAAAAAGCAATGAGATAGTAAAGCTTTCTGATTCATGTGAAAGACATTTAAATCATATACAGCTACCTATTCTACTGCACACAGCTTTGCCAAAAATAATTAAAGCGGCGCTCAGAATAATTGAAGCAGGATATGTTTCCAGAGACTGAATTTAGGGCCACATGTACTCTTTCCTAGGACTCTGGTTCTTTAGATACCCTTTCTCAAATTTGGAGCATCATAGAACCTGAGGTTGGAAGTGCCTTTTAAACCACTGAATCCAACCCCCTGCTTAGAGCAGGAATCCAAAATTAAACATCCCTGATAGTTGGTTGTCCATCTTCTCTGGAACCCATCCAATGAAGAGGAGCCCACTAACTCTTGGGCCATTGGTTTTGTTGTCAAACAAAAATAGTACAAACTGCTTGTACTATTCGATTCAGTTAGAATCTTCCTTCTTGTAACTTAAAACAGTGCCCTGGGACTGTGGAAGAAGAGGAAATAGGTCTTCCCCTTCTTGTGGGTGATATTCTTTCAGGAATTTGAAGGGTGCTACCATAGAGTCCCAGAGTTGTTGGGAGTTGGGCAGTAATACAGATTGAATAAATAAATAAATACATTCCCCTCAACATTCTTTACTCAGGGTAGGCATACCCAGTTCCTTCCATCTCTCTTCATAGTTTCTAGCTCCCTGATGTTTCACATTGCCCTTCTATGAACCTATTTTACGCATGGTTGCTTTTTTTCTTCTTCTTGTAATTGATGTTCACAAAATAGATTTAGCCTATTTAGATTAACTTTTTTCCCCTAAAGGATACAATTATTGTTGCAACAAGAGTTTTTAAAATATATTAATTTTCTGAAATTTAAGTTTGGATATTTTTCAAGTTTTTTAAAAAAAGGTAAAGTCTCCTTCAAGTTCATCTAGACTCCTGGTGACTACTATATCTATTCATGTAGCTTACTTGTCAACATTCCTTTTTCTGGAATGGCTTTTTCACCTTCCTTATACATCCTGGGCATTTCCTAATAGTCTCTCATCCAAATATTAACCATGGCTGACCTTGATTAGCTTTCTGATATCAGCTGAGATTGGCTAGGTGGTATCACCTTCTTTTGGTGTCTTCAAGTCAGTTTTAACTCCTGGAGACTGCTTGGACTAGTCCCTGCAGTTTTCTTGGCAAGGTTATTTGGAGGTCCTTTGCCATTGTCTCCTTCCCAGGGCTGAGAGAGAGGGACTGGCCAAGGTCACCCAGCTGGCTTTGTGCCTAAGGCAGGACTAGTCTCCCGGTTTCTAGCTTGGTGCCTTGACCAATACATTAAAATGGTTCTTGGTATCACCTAGTTGGGCTAATTTTCCTAGAGCAGACTTCTAAAGCCTTGTAGTAGATGCTATTCATTGATCCATACCGCCATCCCAGTAAAATTCCTTTCTTTTCTTGAAATCAGAAATGCCACTACAGACTTTCATCTCTCTCACTGCTATCAGTGCTGTCCAGGCCTGATTAATAACTACCAAAAGGACTTGACATTGAATTTGAAAGACTTTGAAAACAATCAGCTCCCAGCTATTGCAGAGAGAACAATTATAAATGGGGAGTTAGATTTTTGAAAAATCTTTCCTGGCTTAAGCAAGAATTCTAAGCAGTGACACTAATACATCATAATTGCCTGCTTTTCTCTCTTAACTTCATGGGTTCATCCAAATACTTTACCCAAGGAAAGAAAGAAAAGAAAAAAAGGGGAGGGGAGGGGAGGCATAAATACTAGTAAATACAAGGAGTTACCTTTCATTGTTGTTTCAGAATATTTCAGACCATTCATTGGAACTGTTTGGACAACACAACTGATTGACTTATCAGGTTCCCAAGGTAATTAACTCACCCCAATGCACTTGTAGCACATGATAACAGATAACCTGGTCAGTCACGTACAGGCCATATTTGAAATATTCTCAGCCACCATAACGGAGGCTAAGATACTGTCACGTTCTGACTTTTTCTACACTGGAAAACAAAATAAAACAAAACAACAATAATAATAACAATAAAAACAAGATGATGTGACTGAAGCCAGCATCATTGCATATATAGTCAGCTTACCCCCCTCCCACTCCAGTTCCTTTGTGGTGACAAGGGAAAAAAAGTTGAAGGAGATAAAGATAAAAATGTCTAGAGAAACTTCATTTTCATAAGGTCTCTGTAGGTCTTTTGAAAACAGGGCAAATATTTTACTGATGAAGGAGGAGGTAGTTTAGCCTCCCCTCCCCCCCCAATTCTTGCAGATTAGTTTTTGGAGTTGATTGATTGAGTTATATGGTATTCAGACAACAGCCTCACTCTCCCTGGAGCCTGTTAAGCAAGTTGTGCAAATGGGGACATTGAGAATCTAAGGGTGAAAATTATTTAGCATTTATTGAGTAGCTATTTAGATGGGTTTGGAAATATCCACACTGCCTTTAACTAATAATATGTTTCCTCTCCAGGGATAGATTCTATAAAGGAATAAAAAAGATTATGAACAATTGTAGCAAAATCCAGTAATGGATCAACTAGTATCCATGAAACCCCCATGATCCCAAATACCAGAGCAATTTAATACCTATTTCAAAACATTTCATACACATACACACACACACACACACACACACACACACATGTACTGCCAAGCACAACACAGGACGAATCAGGTTAACTTGTTTTGTAGAGAACCATGTTCTCTAAAATAGAAAAAAAGGGCATAACCTTAACCCACAAATATTATTATCTAAAATCTAGATATTTATGAAGCAATAAACTCTAAAATATCAAACCGTTTTAGTTTAAAACTCAAAAGAAAATCTCAGCATACAAAAGTCAACCATATTATTGTCTAGTATACAGTGATTTTGCAAGATGCAGTGATGATGATGATGATTTTATTCTATCATCTGTCATCTATCATCTATCTATCTATCTATCTATCTATCTATCTATCTATCTATCTATCTATCTATCTATCTATCTATCTATCTCAAGGTGGCAAACATATCTAATTCTACTGCCTCCTATTTTTCCCATAGTAACAACCCTGTGAGGTAGGCTGGGCTGAGAGAGAGTGATTGGCCCAAAGTCACCCAGCCAGCTTTCATGATTAAGGGAGGACGAATAACTCATGGTCTTCTGGAGTCTAGGCCAGCATCTTAACCACTATACCAACCTGGCTCTGAAAATCATAATCATAACAGAAGGAAGAGGAGGAAGAGGAGGAGCAGGAAGAAGAAGTCTCCAATAAAAAATAATAATTTAATAATAATAACAACAATAATTTGTCTGCTTATTGGAATTCTGGAAAAAGAACATGAATTTGCAATATATACCAATGTTATGTAATGTTCTTAATGGATTGTGGGTACTCTATACTGGGAAGAGCTATCTGAGAGATCTACTCATGGTCTTTCATTTCAGACAATATCACCTTGGCTCAATGCACCAGGTCAGACCTTATGATGTCCACCTGAAGTGGACGCTGAAGCCCTGACTACTTCAGACTTCAACCCAATGGCTGTTCTCTGTACACATCCTCTTAACCTGGCTGGAAATAAGAAATGAGATATAGGTTGGAACAGGGAGAGGGCCAGTTTTGGTGTGGTGGTTAAGGCATCAGGCTAGAAACTGAGAGACTGTGAGTTCCAGTCCTGCCTGAGGCATGAATTCCAGCTGGGTGACTTAGAGCCAGTCACTCTCTCTCAGCTCTAGGAAGGAGGTAATGGCAAACCAATTCCAAAATTTTGCCAAGAAAACTACAAAGACTAGTTCAGGCAGTTGCCAAGAGTCAAGACTCACTCAAAGGCACCTAAAAGCGGGGGGGGGGGGGGGGGGGGCTCCATCTTCTTGCTTCCTCAGCGTGCTTATTGAACCTTCCTTAATAATTATAAGACCTGCAGTTTGTAACTAAAGTATAGGCAGTAGAACAAGTAAACCAAATCATGAACAACATACATCTTGTGTAGCAGCAATATGGAAAACATGAAAAAAAGATGAATTCAAAGAGCATTTGATGGGATTCCCCCTCCAAATATCCTGCTTAACTCTTGAATGAATGATTAGCCAACTCTATCCTTCTTCACTGAAACTGTGGAGTTGGAATAAAAGAGGCCAGGACATGAATGCTACTGTCTGAAAAAGAGGCAAACTGATTGCAGTGGGATATAAATGAAATAAATGTGATAGATAGATAGATAGATAGATAGATAGATAGATAGATAGATAGATAGATAGAGCCAAATATCATATTTATGTCTATAGATCCTCATTCTGACAAAGGATCTGAAACAGAGCTATCGCATCATACAGCAGAGGAATGACGTAGCAAAAAGATATTGCTATTGCTAAAGAGATATTTAGCCTCTATCATTATTCAATTGCACTCATTATTGCTATATTTTGTACAAGTAGGTACAACAAATGCTTCATGTGAATCCATATTAAATAACAAAATATATTTCAGCAGTGAGACCTGAACTGACCCGGTCACACATAAGCAGATCTCACTGAGATGGAAACGGGCGTGTCTGAATGATGCAAACACATTGGTGAGGTCTTTCCCGTAGGATGAATGCATCGCTGGTGCTAGCTGTGCAGGAAATGCCCATATAATCAGTCCTACTCATTTGCTTATATAGTCAGCTCCAGATAGTCCTGTCCCCTGTCACAAAGGACACAGTCGCAAAAAAGGGGTTCCTCTGTAGAACAAACTACATCCAGTCAAGATATATTCTTGTATAATCATTAGATAACCGTGCTTCCAGTGGCTGTAACCCTTCTCTTCACCACCTGTCCACACTAATCTGTGAATCTGGTAAATGGCTAGAAAGTTCTGAATTAGCAAGACTGAAAGCTGCCAGTTCTTAAAAAGGCCCATGCGAAGAAGGGAAGGTGAGCAAGGGTACTTTCTGCAGGAGATGAGAAGACATGTGTCAAGAGCTGAACCTTTCGTGCCTTGAGCAACTTACTTTTCTTATGAAAGTGTTTTATTAATGCAAGGCTTGACAGTACCTATTGCTGGGTGAACTGTCATGGTCTCATTGGAATTTGAGGGATGGAAAGGAATAATAAATTAGGAATTGAAGGCTTGCCTGGCTGTGATAACCGGTGGGATCAGACATGGAATAAAAAATACATTTATTTTTGCAGCACTCACTTGGAATATTCACACATGCAGAAGTTATGAAATCAACAGGGGTTGATTTCAAAACAGCTGGTTTGCAGGCAGGGCTCTTAATATATAAGGCATTGTATATTTCATTGTAATAGTTTATTTCTTGCCTTTAGCATTCAACTCTGATTACCTTTCTGCACAGAATCTGAACAAGCAGTCCAAATTCTTAAATTCAGGAGTGGGAAAACTAATGTGGTACAATTTAAACTGATTAGCCGCAATCAGCATGACCAATTGTCAAAGATGCTAGGAGCTGCAATCCTACAACATCTGATATGATTTTTATATGATACTATTTTTACCTGTTCTTTCATTGTGAAGCTACCTGGAGTCATTCTGGAGTCAGGCAGCCTAGAAAGTTGATGGATAAATAAATTAATAAATAATAAATTCCCTATCCCTCTTTCAAATTCACATTTGATTTTCAAGATAATGCCTCCCCATGGGAAACATTCACTCCTATGAGAAAAAAAGTGGTCTCTTGGATATACCATGTCAGTGAAGGCAATATCCCCCCTCTGCTTCAAATTATAACACAATGTATATTTTAACCCTTTCATCCACATATTTTCCCATTGTTTCATTTGTAGATTATGCCTTCTGCTGGTGTCTGACTCTTCCTGAGAGGAGTCCTTGTAAAGAAGTGTGTGGCACTGTGCAGAGATGACAAGCAGAATTTTTCGTATGCACCCTCCACCCTGCCTTATTAACAGTCCCTGGCTAAATGAAATGAATGAGTATTGTGCTTGACAAACATCAATTTGTGCTTGGTCTTGCATTCTGAGATGGAAGTACTAATTCTGTTTGCTGTACTCTTTGAATATAATAGGCCTCCCAATAAATGCGTTCCAACAATGAGTGGTGTTTCTAGTGATGGTGCATAAAATGGCAACTTGAATGGAACAGCCATCAGAAAATGATAGAGATTAATTATCCAGAAGTAGAACTTCTGTGATTATATGCTGGAGCGTTTTAAAGGGGAAAAATGACTGCACTCAACTGTCATTCAAAAGCTCAACAGTTTTGCGAACTGAACTCAAACTTTGAACATTCACCTCTTCTGGTAACATTCTACCCAATTATGACAGACCCAGAGAGAGGTGGAATTATTAATAGTTATACCTTTTTTATGTTTCTTCTCTTGGCAAAGTTCTCAGGCACCAAAAGGTGATGCATCAAGAAATGGAAGAAAGCCTGACATCACCAGAGGGGTATTTGATTCAACAGTGTTGCCTTAATCTGATGGGAAAATGGAAGTTGGTGGAGCATTTTAGGAAGCTCACAATATTCCAAAAGCAGAAGATAGAATCCTTTATTTGCGAGGGGAGCTGGAGGAAACACAGCCTGCTTCTGATGTTTGCAGTAGAAATGCAATCTTTTGGCCAGCTTACAAAGGTGAGCTGTGAGCAAAGAACACCATCAAACAAGAAGGAATCCTGCATGTAAATCTGCATTTGTTTATGTTTATATTCCCTTTTTTCACTATATCTTAAAGTGCTGTACATAGCACTCCTTCCTCCAGGTTTTCCCACCAGAACAATGCTGTGAATAGTGTTGAGAGAAAGTTGGCTGGCCCAAAACCACCTACTGAACTTCCATGTCAGGGCAGCTGAACGTGGATCTTCCTGGTTCTAGTCCAACACCTTCAACACTGATAGACAGGCATGATAGCACTCTTGAAAGGCTATTCCAGGGAAGAGAATGTGGATTTATTTTTTCAGAGCTCCCTAGTAAAGGACAAGAACCAATGGGTAGAAACTTTAGAGAGGGACATCTAAACTTGAAATAATTCCTGAGCCTGACAGCTGCCTCCTAGACTTCTGGATGCTCCATCACTGGAGGTTTTCAACCAAAGTTTGGATAGCCATTTGTGAGGGTGACTGCATGCACAGTGAGGGTGATTTCTGCATGCACAGTGAAGCATTTTCTTTTGGAACTCTGGTGCAGATCTATGAGAACTAGGGAACAGCAAGGCACTTCCATGCTATGAAAGAGACTTGAAATTAGGGCTCACCAAATTGTATTGAGAGAAGATTCTGCCATCACAGCATTAATGTTGGCTGCCAAGGATAATGCCACTGTGAAACCCTTTTTGCTTACTCTTCAATAGTGTTGTTTCAATCTACTGATTACCTTGGCAATCTTGCAAAATCCCCGAAGATGCTTTATCTGAATGTTGGCATCCAAAAGTGTGTATGGACGGGAGATAATTAAGGCCTCGCATAGCATAATTCTGTTCTGGTCATTCAGAAAAAAAGCCCCATTGATGTCAATGAAACTGATGCTCAAAGAAAGAAGCGGAACAACCATGAAAAGAAGGTAGAAGGAAATGAAGACTTGTTCCTCCTTGAAGTACTATATGGTTCATAAACTTTGGTCAAATCATTGCTTCGTATTGTCTATAACACTGGAAGGAGGTATTTCTCTTCTGTGAAAATATTATAAGTGGATGACAAAGAACAGTATGGCCTTCACACACTTTTCCTCTTCAGGTTTCCAAATGTAAATTAAAAAAGGGGGGAGGGAACAAGTGAAAACAGGTGCATGAAATCCACCTCCAATGTTCCCAAGGTCCGGAATGCAACATTTTGAAGGAGATTTCTATGTACATTCATTTCTATGTACATTCAATAATATGAAGGCTTCCAAACACGTGGTGTTTGGAAGCCTTCATATTATTGGGAAGTTAAATATTAGAGGATTCTGTTGTCCTGCTATCCTCCTATTTCTATTGAATGCCTGGATCGAGCTTGTGAACACATATTATCTATGGGGGAAAAGTGCCTGCTGTTCTCCAGGAGACATGAAGCAATATGGTGGAGTTAGGAATAAATGTCAGAATGATCATAGTACAGATTCAGAAAAGTGTCTGTTAAACACTGCCTCAGGTAAGTTGAAAAAGCAGCATGTCTCTCTCCATATGGGCTTCATGTTTATGTTGAAGGGCAAAAATAAAGCCTGTCACCTAAAGATTTGCTTTGGAACAGTAGCATTTAATGACACTTGCCAAGGAGCAGGATCTGCAGTCTCAAAGAAACTCTTTCCTGCTTGCTTGTGTAAGCTTTATTTTTATTTATTTATTTGTTTATTTATTTAGCAAATTTACATGGCTGCCCAACTCGCACACGGTAACTCCAAGCTTTCCATTACTGACCACAGGGGTGTTTCTTGAAAGGGATACGAAGTTATGCCTACCTTCAGCTTAATTTACAGCCGGCAAGATACATCAAATGTTTTACTTTTCAGGAAGGAAAAGTATTACAGGAGTAAGAAGAAAAAGCTGCATGGAAAGTTATCTAAGTTAAACTTCATATTACTGTAAATAAGCTAGGTGCTACTGAGTTGGGCCCATCACCTGGCACTGTGTGGACAAATGCCCTTTTGTCTCCAATTATAATCCATGACATTCATTTCAAGAACATTCCAGCGATCTCTTTGATTCCATCAGTCTGCCTCCTCCATTATCTTCCCCTTCTCTCTTCCTATTCTGTCAACCACTTACATCCCTTACCCAAAGTGTGCGAGTTTCCGCCTGTCCCAATGGACCATTCAATCTTTCTTTCATCCAGGACCAATTTATTGTTTTTTCTTACAGCCCATAGTCTTCTTAGTAACTATAGCCAGATCTTTAATTCAAAGGTATCTCTGTTCTTCCTCTTTTTCTTAATGTCCAGCTTTCACAGATATATAGCACCACTGGGAAAATCATTGCTTTAACTATCTATTTATTGTTGTCATAGGAATATATCCTTATCTTACATGATCTTGCCTATGTTTATTATCTTTGTCCCCAGGATCAATTTCTTTGCTTCTCCAGCACTTTGTCCATCTTTATCTACTGTTGAGTCTAATGAAAGGAAACTATGTACAACTTGAGGTTCTTTGCTGTCAGAGATGTGTGACTCCCTAAGCAGGATCATTAACATTACCTTTGTTTTATAAATATTTAATATTAACCAATTTTTAAAATTTGTTTTCCATTATTACTCTCATAATGAGCTTTTCTGAGTCTTCCGTGCTTTCAGTTACCAAAGTGGTGTCATCCAGTTTTGATTGGAGCTAGCATTTCTTCCATTTTTAAAATCTATTCATTGCACAAGTCAAATCACAGAGTGAGAATGTGCAACTAATCATTTTCCCTCTCCTGCTCCAAGTAAGCCTGTAGCATTATATGGCTGATAGATGGTTCATATAATGTTGTATAAATAATACATGGGGAACGTATACCCTTCAAGCAGTCAAAGTGAATCCAGTAATACCGTTCTAAGCAAGAACAAGAACAGACAATTCAGTATCCCAGATGGACACTCCATGGTTTTGGCACCAGACAGATCTAGCCCTGCGTGTAAAGACAAACCAATATTATGCATGCATAGGACATAAGAATAGCCCTGCTGGAGCAGGCAAGGACCATCTTAATCCAAAGTTTTGTTTTGCACAATGGCCAATAGATACCTCTGGGGTGCTTGCAAGCAAAAGACAGAGATAGACCCCTTCCCCACAGTTGTTTCACTGCATCTGGAGGGAATGTTGAGCATTCATAATCAACAGCCTTTGGTATATCTGACCTTCATGAATTTATTCTATTCCCTTTTAAAGCCATTCAAGTTAGTTGCCATCAGCACATCTTAGAGTAATGAATTCTGAAAGTTAATTATGTGCTCTATGAAAAAGCGCTTTCTTTTGTCAATTTTAAATTTCCTTCCAATCAGCTTCATTAAATGGCCCCTCATCCTAGTATTTGGAGAATGGAGAAAAATAAATTCCTGATCACTTTCTCCATGCCATATAGGCCATCTTTGTCTTCTTGATTGCCTTTTTCCCCCAAGCCAGCAGAACAGTCATGTTTCCCTCTCACCATCTGAGCTCCAAAGACAGAAAGTACCCATTTGAGTTTCCCCATTTATTTATTCATTAGGTTTATATCTTGCCTTGATTTTGGACAACTCAAGGCTGTGTCCACAATGCTTCCATCTCCTATTTTCACCAGAAGAACCCCAGGAGGTGGGTTAGCCTGAGACAGTGACTGGCCAAAGTCACCCACCCACTTGAAAAAAAACAGTTCCTGGAGAAGAGAACAAAACTCAATTCTTGAAAAGGGAAATATAATTATTTCCCTTTTTTCCAGAATCTTTTTTCCCCCAGTTACATTAATCAAGGCTTTGTGTATTGGGATGTTTCTTTAAAAGCATACTGAAAAAGGCTTGGGCAGACATACATCCATTTTCTCTCATGAATCTGTTTATTGGCAGGCAAAGAGAGACTGAAATATAATTTGCTAAAGTAGCATGTCTCTTGTGAAATGCCTCTGGCCTTAAATGGCTTAGGGCTTGCAGTCTGTAGATATTTAACCTTAACTGGATGAGACACCGAATGCAGCTGTCTGACATATACCTATACGGTAGATTTATATCCCCACCTGGGTTGAAAGTAGGGACTGATGAAGAAAAGGTCAAATGAAATGTACTTCTGACAAGCCAAGGACTCACATTTGAAATTATGTGGTTTGGTTCAAAAATTAAGGCTCAGAGCCTCTGAACTTGTGATCAGCTTCACCAATAGTGCTCATTTACTGACCAACATCCATGACATGATCCATTAATTGCATTCCTCTCATCATACAGTGCAATTAAAAGTCACACTGCATGTGTTCAGAAGCATCATCTCCCCCATAAATCATATCTGCTTCCTCTATCAGGAGGTTCCTCTCCTCCAATTACTATATCTTATAGAATGGAGGTCAACAGAAAAGGACAAGTTAAGTGATCAAAAAGATGGAGCTTAGGAAAAATAAAACAATGAAGCAAGGGTGAATAGAAGCTAGGTACATAAAAAGAAATACGGCAGGTTCAGGGTAAACAACAGTTAAAGTATGGAATCTGTCTTCATAGGATGTGGTGATGACCACCATATTTTCCAAGGAACTTGGATAGTTCCTGGATAGATGTTATAATGATGATATACTTTCTGGAAGCAGAGAGGTCATGAAAGCATAGGTTTCCTAGTTTCTGGAGAACATGACGATATTCTTCTGGTCATGTGCCATGTGGAATCAGCATTTGGATCTTGATCAAGATTCTTCTAACAAGATGTTCTTGTCAAAGAGCGATTGGCAACTCTGGAAAGGCAGCTGGATGGTAGTCACTTCTGCCTCTTCCCCATTACCATAATTAAGTAACTAAATATTATCCTCACACACTCCTTCCTCCAGCATGAATGTGCTTCAGGCAGCCTTCCATTCTAATTACATTGCAGAAGAGGATGCATGATTGATGGACTGATTAAGTGCCATCAAGTTGGATGCATCCTTGTCTTCTCATCTTTAAGAACTAGCTGCAGCATGAGGGTCTGGGGTTAGGGAAGCTTTAGAGATCCATGGGTGGCCACTCTGGAGGCCTCTGGAAGGCCCATGTAGTGGGGTCATCGGTTGTATGCCTATGGCCTGAAATGATGGGACCCGAGAGGCATCTATTGGACATAATTTCACTAGGGAGGGGGGAGATGCTGAAAAGGTCCTATGGTCTATGCTGACCTGTTTAATTCCTTTTAAAGGCAAAGATATAATAGGAGCAACCAATGCTGCTCTCAGAGTAAGTCTGTATTTAGAGTTTCAAAGACCAATGCCAGCACTTTAAATTGGACACATTAGCATTAATGGAATTAGTATAATATAATATAGCTGTAATATAATAGGACAGTGGAAATCTTCATGCAGCTGAACCACCACATTTCATTCCACTTGAAGATCCCAAGTTCCCAAGTTCCCAAATTCTTCTGATGGAGATGCTCATGTAGTTTTCTTGGCAACTAAGTGGAAGAGGTTCTGGGATGTTCTCTGGCTTCTCATTATCCACTTCAGCTCTTTCATTAGAGCAAGGATAACTGAAGCCAAGTTTGTTTTCTTGCTGTGGGGTTCCATTGGCATCTCTAATGGGTCTCCTGCATGGCAGCCTTTTCTCCCATTCTGCAATGGGCTGGCAATGAAGCTGGCTTAAGAAATGTCTGTCTAGATTTAAATTCATACTTCAGCTTTGACAGTAATGCTGGCCAGATATTCTATCTGGATGATGGTTACCATGTCTCTCCTCCCAACTGGGGAATTTCCCTGTTTCTTTACCTCTCCCATCTGTGCGGGGAAAGTAAGCCCTGCTTGTTTTCCTTTCTCTGGGAGGGTCTTTGAGGACATTAGGTCCCTTTGTATGAGTCTCCCTCTATGGACTCTCCACTGTACTTGACACCTTTCTGTCTGGTACATCTGTTGGAGTATAATAAAAAAGAAAACCCCACAGTTTTATCATTCTACCTGTCTGCTGGGCTAGAAGGGGAAACTGGCAGAACTCTTGTCAATTTTACCTGTTGAACAGAACAGAAAAGAAAAAGCAATTTACTAGTGCAACCCAATATGTCATGCCCAGGCCTGAACCCTGACTGTCAAGGGTCCAGATAATCCATTTCATCTAGGATACTCTATAGTTGGTCCCTCACCACCATCTCAACAACCTTCTCTAAAAAAAAGGAAGGTTGCAGATCAGGTGGTAGTTACCTAAAGAGCCTCCTTTAAGACTTCTGGCAACACCCCCTCCTGTAAGGAGAACTTGACAGCCTTTTGGATCCAAGGAATACACAAAGAAGCTAGTAGAGACAAGGGTTCAAGCCACAGATGGCAGAGGGTCCTAGACAGCATTCTATCCTTGGTGGTTACAGATGAAAAAGAAGTCCAGATAACCTGCCAAGACATTGACCCATTGTCTAGGCAAGTCTAGATACATTGTCTTTGTTTTCCAAGGACTGGACACCCCACAGTGTAGAAGATAACTGTACAAAATACTTTATTGTAGCACACACCTTTTCTGTTGCCCCGGGTTTACTCCACCCTCCTAGGCTTTGCAAGCTGATGTAGCCACATAAATAAGTATTTGAGCGTTAGTCCTTAAAACAAGAAGAAGTCTTAAAGTTTATAAAGTGGCCTACAACCTTTGCCTCCCTCCAAAGGTTCTTGCACTTGTTGGGATTCGGGGCTGTCTCAGCATGGTTGCTCCTCTTCTGATTACTGCTGAGCTCTAGGCCAAGCTCCAAGCTCTGTTCCAGTCAGGAATCATACCACAATGGGCTGCTTCCTGTAGCTTGTGGTCCTGGCAGTTGACTGATAGCCTTCTTGCTTGCCTGTAATAGTTGTACATTCTCAGACATCGCTTCCTGCTTCCTTGTGTGCTTGCTGTTTTCTGTCTTTATCTCCCACACTTTTGTAGGCTAAGGGCCTGGGTGGGGTGAGGCTGCCTAGGGACATTGGGCAGGTTCCTAAAAATGCCAGGGTGGGGCTCAATTAACCAGACATGGATGCTTGTGAGTAAACTGTGGGGCAGGGAGATGAATGAGACCATCTCCTCTCAAGGTTCTGGGGCTGTAAACTTTTATGGCCCTTTGAGAGAAAGCATGAGTTGAACTGAGCCTTGGGGAGGTGGGCGTGGGAAGTATTGCTGTTTGGCTGCAGCTGCTTTTCCTAAATGCAGACAGCAACCCCAGTTTCATTCCCTCACAATTCTGTTCATGTGAAGCTAAGACTCAAGTGAATCTGAGTGACTTTCCCAGCAAAATGCAGTGTCCAAGGGGAATCTCTTGCAATTGGCTCCCTCCCTTTAATTAAGCTGAACCTCGAATAAGACTGCGAGATGACAGCCCACGAATGCAATAAGAGAGGAGAAGTAACTTTTGTAACCTGCAATTGACGTCTGGCTGCACCACAGCTATGATTTATGATAATATAGCAGACCTGGTTGTGAACCTGTTAAGAAAATGCTGGTTCATTGTTTGACCAGCATGAACTCAGAACTGAAATACCTGATGTGGATCCATAGCAATGGTTGTGGACTCCAGTGTTTTCACTGGTACAGGTTAAGACTTACACTGTATTTAGAACTGTCTAAAATTTATTTAGATCAATAAATTTTTCCTTAATGAGGGTTGCGTGTTCCTTTTTGCAAGGAATGAAAAAAAAATCCCATTACTGATTAGTAAGGCTTGAGGTGTGAAAAGAAGGAGAATTCAGATGGAAGAGTTTTTCGCTTGTTCCTATGGGGATGAAAAATTGAAATTGTTTGAGAGCGCTGCGTAGATTGGAAAATGATTCAAATAGTACTAGCATCTTTTAGCAATATCTTCCAGATAATCTCCAACAATGCGATGAATCTATTCTATACATCACTCCCATCCAAAGTCTATTAATTTCAAGGGAAATACACAATTTCACTTTCTTCTTAAAACATACATACATACATACATTATTTTTCTTTACCTGAAATAGCCTTAGAGTAATGAAGTGCAGCTAATTCATAAGCCTATTAGAAAGGGACAAAAGCTTCTACATACATTTATTTTATATGCAATTCTAGCCACTCAGATAACAGTGTCAGGTTGGTAACTGCTTCATAATTCATTCCGTACTAGCAGATGTGAGAAGTGAAAGACTGATTTGGTGTTCACTGTTAATGATAGAAAAAAATCAGATACAAAAGAAAACAACTCTTGCTACAGGAGTGAAGGATCCTACTACTGAAATGCACAGTGGCTCATTAAGAGCTGGGAGCCAAAAATATTAAGGAGTGGCTAAATTTTACAAAGAATGATATCGAACCTCTTCCCAGTGAAAATGCAATCATAAATGGAGTCCTTAACTAACTCATAAACAAAGAGGTCTGTGGCATCGATAAGAAAAAAAAAATGATGAGTTTTGAGGAAGCTTTCTCAGAATTATAATGAATTTGCAATCCAGTTTGCAATATCTATTAAGAAGAATCTTGAATGTGAAAATGATGATGGGTGTCTGCTGGGGCAAAATAAAAAAGTCAAGATTGCAGTTTTGGCCAACTTATGATCAACCCCACCCATTTTATGTGCATTGTGCTGATGGTGAGAAATGCAGAAAAGATGATTGAGAGAAACACAGTTGGCCTTCAGGCTTACTTTAATGTTGGCTCTGATCATGAAATCTGTAAATAAAAATGTTCTTAGGATTTTAAAAGATCTTTCTCCTAAAAAACAGAGAGGAGAACAATAGTGCAGAAGTGATTCAGACAATGTATATACAAGCATGTAGTTGCTAGAAAAATAAGTGGAAAGGAAAATTATCACTAGTGTGGCAAGCAGTATTTATAAATGAGAAACTGTCACATTTGTGATCATTTAAAGCCACACATCTTCTCTTGTTGAAGGTAAAAGGACAGAGTGCAAAAATCTGCCAACAACTAAGAATATTTCAACAGGCAATACCAATGGAAATAAGCAGAGAAGGAGTTGAAGTAATAACAGGCTTTATTTCTTAGGCTCAAAAATTCACTGGGATGGTGACTATAGCCATGAAATAAAGAGATGTCTGCTATTTAGAAGAAAGACCATGACAGATCTAGATAAAATATTGCAATGCAGATGGTCATATTGTTAAGGCCATAGTTTTTCCAGTTGTAACATTATCAAGGCTTTCACCTAAATTGGGAACTTGAAAAAACATCCTGGAAGGCTACAGCAACACCAATAATGGAGCAATGGATTACAAAGATGGCTGAGTTTGCAGAAATGGCTAAATTGACTTTTTTGATCAAGAAAGGAACTACAATTACTTTTATAAAAGACTGGAAACTCTTTATAGACTTTTTGCTGAAAATGAATAAAAATGAACTGCTGATTTCAGGATTTATTGATTAAAAATTTTTGTTTATAGGATGAAGAGAACTATGATAAGCAATACGGGAGGGTCGAGATGGTAATTACTATGTTGGTAACTGCTGCAAAGAACATCAGAAGTCCCTTCTTTAGATATCTTTTTCTTGCTTTTCTGTTATTCACTTTTTCTTCTGCCCTTTTATAATTCCTCCTGCTCCTCCTCCTCCTCCTCCTCCTCCTCCTCCTCCTCCTCCTCCTTCTTCTTCTTCTTCTTCTTCTTCTTCTTCTTCTTCTTCTTCTTCTTCTTCTTCTTCTTCTTCTTCTTCTTCTTCTTCTTCTTCTTCTTCTTCTTCTTCTCTGTAGATTTTACCTTTGTAAAATCTTCTTTTAATTAAAAAAAAATTAAAAAGGAAAAAAAAACATCCTGGAAGAATGAATACAAAACCATTTCCATGACATTCTACAGAAAACTAATGGAAATGTTGAGGAAGTCACCAAGAATCAAGTTGACTTAAGGGTGTTTTTACTTTAATTCAGGTAGATGATAGTACTTAGCAGTCCTTAGGTGATCTAAAAAAAGCTAAGCCGGGTCAGAGATGATTAGTACTTGGAGGAAGATCACCATAAAATGCCGAGGTTGCAGCTAGATTGGAACTTGAAAAAAATAAACTGGAAGAGGCAAAGGGGAATGACTTTTATGCTCTTGATGGCCATAGTTGAGCATTACTTGATGGCATCATTACCCTTTTCATTCACCGTGCCTGAAAGCATTTGAACTGTGGATTGTCAAGCTAAATGTCAGTCTAATTGGGTCAGCCAACAGAGGCAAGATCTAGAGCAGAAGCTTAAAGAATGACTACACTTATAAAATAAGCCACTTTGATCAAACACAGAGGATAAGAACAAATAAAGAAAAAACCCACCTTCTCATAGCAGAATGAAAAGTCTCATGAGATGCTGGTGTTTCTGCATGAGGTCTCATGAGATTGAATGACCTCATAAGATTTTTGACAATTTCATTTTCTTTCTGGACACATTTTCTTTTCCTTCCCCAAGCACGTGTGTCATCACGTTGCCTATGGCAGATCCTGGCAGTGGCTGGGGAAGGGAAGTTGCACCTTGATCTGCTCTAGGCAACATTGTCCTACAGTCTTGGTGGAAACCTAAAGCTCAGATGTCCAGGTTTACAATGGAAACCTCATGCTGGTAATGGAGTTTGAATATTGGGAACCATATTTCCAATACTGTCCCCTTCTATACATTCCTTCTAGGTCTAAATGAGTACAGCAAGGATTACCTGATTTAGAAAAGTGCTTTGGTTTTTAGAATAGTGAAGAGTCTTTGGACAGGCTAAAGACCAACGTGACTAGTTGTTCCTTAAGATTAATGTTTTTATTAATGTTTCTATTTATGTTTGATTGTTTTAAGTGGTCTTTGTAGAATGCTTTAATTGTTGGATTTATTGTATGCCACCCAGAGTCACTTTGTGTGAGATGGGCAGCCATATAAATTTGATAAACCAATAAATGGATAAATAAACGAGTCATTGTTTTCTTAGAGATGTATAATGAGATTGCTCTGGTCTATGATTGCCTGTTTCATAGGTAGGTAGGTAGGTAGGGAGGTAGGGATAGATAGATAGATAGATAGATAGATAGATAGATAGATAGATAGATAGATAGATAGATATCTTTATTACAGCTGAAGGCCAGCAAATTTAAATAGCCAGAAAGACTACAATTATTTCCTGTAGTAGCTATATAGGTTTCTCAAGAAAAGTGCCCTTAGAATGATTTTCAAAGAACAACATGCCAGAAAAGAGTATGTTAAGCAATCGCAGAGCTGTCAAACATAATCATCTTTGACATACAATACTTTCAGGTGATTCTGTCAGTTCACTGGATAGGTAAAAGAGGGTGACCTTTAACTCAAAGCCAGGGCATCCACATCTATGAATCTCTCTCTGTGTATAAACCTGTAAGATGCAGGGAGCAATGCCACACCTACCATCTTGCAGATTTTGACACGCAGCCTTGCCTCGTGGAACCTCTGACTTGAGAGGCACATGGAATGCAGCTCATTTCCTATAGTTTCTGGAGTTCCTTGAGATTTGATGGTAAACCATCAAATTGCCAAATGCAATTTTCTTCTGATGGTTTGTTTAAACCATAAAACAGATATACAGCTCTAATTAGCTTAACAAACTATATATATAAAAAACCAATTATATACATATACATATACATATACATATACATACATACATACATATATATATATATATATATATATATATATATATATATATTTGTTGTTGTTCAGTCGTTAAGTTGTGTCCAACTCTTCGTGACTCCATGAACCATATCATGCCAGGCCTTCCTGTCCTTCACTGCCTCCCTGAGTTGGCTCAGTTTCATGCTCATTGCTTCAGTGATGCTATCTAACCATCTCATCCTCTGCCGTCCCCTTCTCCTTTTGTCTTCAATCTTGCCCAGCATCAGGGTCTTTTCCAAAGAGTCCTCTCTTCGCATTAGGTGACCAAAGTATCTGAGCTTGAGCTTCATTATCAATCCTTCCAATGAGCAATCAGGGTTGATTTCCTTTAAGATTGACTGGTTTGACCTCCTAGCAGTCCAGGGGACTCTTAAGAGTCTTCTCCAGGACCACAGTTCAAAGGCATCAATTCTTCGGCGCTCAGCCTTCTTTATGGTCCAGCTCTCACAGCCATACTAATACATATATATATTCATTCAATTTTAAATTTGAAAGAGGGCCCAATACTGACCCCATCCGCACTGATATTTCAGCAACTGTGCTAAGAACTTGCAACCCTTGATGGCTGAATGAATGAGGGTGTGTGTGTGTGTGTGTGCGCGCGCGTGTGTGTGTAGGTATTCCTGAGACAAAACCTGCATAGCTTAGCATGTCAAAGAACATGCCAAATGCAATTAGGAAGACACCAGGTACAATTCAAGAGGCTGTTGTAAAGCACTACTGATTTTAATGCCCTGACTCCAATCATTGGCATTATCCTATAAATAACTGTAATGTTCTATGCCAAGGATGAGTCTGCTAAACCTTAGGGCATCGTTCCCTAAATCCCGTATTATCTCAAATACTTCAGGAAAGCCACTGCTGGGCACACTCCTTCTGTTCTGCTCTAACTTTGCACACTTTCCAATTTGTTTCAAACACTACATGGAAATGTCAAGACACTAAAGATGAAATATGCTTTTAAAAGTCTACCCCTGCTGGCTTACTGCTTCTACAAAATAACCATGACTCATTTAGAAGCAATGGGCCATTAAAGAAGGAATGATAGATGTTTTGAGGCTCAGAGAAGAAATAGCTAACGATTTCATGAAAAAGGCAACTTTCTGAACATTTGGAAAGACCAATATTTTGCAAACACTTCTCCAGATAAAAGGCTGAAGGTTTATGACCAAATTCAACTGGTAACTTTTGTCAGCAGCTTTAACAAGCAACCTTCTCTCACATCTCTTGAAGTTAACAATACCTATCCTGATCTTAAGTATCCTGTTCAATCTCGATCAATATCGGTTCCTATGATCCCCCTTCCCAAATAATAAATTTTGTTGAGCAGAACTCTAATTCAGTTGTTTCTAAGTAGATGAGGCTACTTGTGAACAAAAAATGGAAATGCAGGAAGAGACAAAGCGCTAGAACCCTCGCAGCTGAAAAAAGTAAGGCTTTGAGACAGAAGCTAGAATGAAACAGATCACTTTGGAAGGCTAAGACTATGCTAAGATACCTTCCAGATATTGTTGGACTCAAATGCTTATCATCCCCAGTCATCATGATCATTGATCAGGGAAGATGGGGTCTGTAGTCCTGGATAAGACCCCATCTTGATACCAAGACCACAGGGCTCTACGTCTGGCATCAGCACTTAGCTTCTTGTAGAAGAGGAGTAAGTGTTGAACCAGACCTACCTGTTTCTAAAAGTTAGAACCCTCTCTGCCGCAGTGGTGTTTCGAAAACCAACACTTCTGTTTACTGGAGTTTCAAGAAAGAGAAGCAAATCTGAAATCATATACATGGAAGGCATCTTTCACATTTTCTCCCAAAGAACTCACAAGGCAAGCCTTGTATCCATCTCTCTGAAGTTTTAAAAGCTCCAAGTAAAAGAAGTAAAACTAAAAAAAAAAAAAAAAGAAAGTAAAACTTCAAGGCAGCCAGTTTGGTCTAGTGGGGAAGGCCCCAGGCTAGAAAGCAGGAGGCTGTGAGTTCTAGTCTCACCTTGGGCATGAAAGCGGTTGAGTGACTTTGGGCCAGTCCCTCTCTCTCAGCCCAGCCCATCTCACAGGGTGGTTGCTGTAGGGAAAATAGGAGGAGGAAGCAGTAGTAGGTATGTCTGCTGCCTTGAGTTATTTATAAAATAAGAAAGGCGGGATTAAAAAATCTAAAAAAAAATAAATAAAACCACTTATTGCTAATGTTGCTATTCTTTTCCTTCTCTTTCTGTATCTCACCCAAGAGGCACAAAACTGTTCGAAAATACAGTAATTGTCTAAAATAGGATTAATACTTAAAAACGACGACAAGTCCTCTGCATAACAATTTCCATTACCATGTTAAAGAACCCCAGGGGGGAGGTAGAGATGGAATAATAGAAAACCCAGCTGTATCCATGTATATGGCCGCCACAAGTTTGCACTGTTACCCCAAATACTGTGATCCATAACTGCCAAAAAATGACACAATCCCTTGAGATACATTAGACTATAATTCCATCTATCCCAGTCACTGAAAAGGAGAAATGGGAATTATAGAAGCACAGTCTGTTGGACAACAGGTTGGTGGAATAGCATAGCATAGAATTTTTATTAAGGTCAAAGACCAGAATTAACAGGTTGGTGGAAACCACCCAGTCTTCCCAGGTTCCTATTTTTTGGATGTAACTTCTCATGCTCTTATTTCTGCAGAATCAAGATTTCAGTGAAAGTTGCTAAATATATCACATACATTTTTTTTTTAAAGGAACCTGGCTCATGTATATCTGCATTCTATATTTGAAGCTCACCATGGCTATAATGGAATGTCACTGAAAAGAAGGAAGCTATACTTTCTCTTTTCTCATTATGGTGTGAATTGACTCCTTCCTGCGGGCCAGAACCAAGTGGCAGCCACTGTTTCACAGAACAAAAGATGCTGGGAATCTGCAAACTGACAGAATGTGCCATGTCATAGCAGTTGGAAAAAGAAGGGAACTGTCAACACTGGAGCAGAGGAGTTGGAGAAACAGCTTGGCAGTGATGCTCTGAGGAATTTTCCTCTACCATTCCCTGCATGGCTGATTCCTTCCTTCCTTCCTTCCTTCCTTCCTTCCTTCCTTCCTTCCTTCCTTCCTTCCTTCCTTCCTTCCTTCCTTCCTTCCTTCCTCCCTCCCTCCCTCCCTTCCTTCCTCCCTCCCTCCCTCCCTCCCTCCCTCCCTCCCTCCCTCCCTCCCTTCCTTCCTTCCTTCCTTCCTTCCTTCCTTCCTTCCTTCCTTCCTTCCTTCCTTCCTTCCTTCCTTCCTTCCTTCCTTCCTTCCTATAAGATTTTGCAGAATGCACTCATTTGTTGAGTGGCTTCTGGAAGGAGTGAAGAGATAAAGTCTGATCCCAGAATTCATTCAGAAATCTACAGTAAACAAAGAAACAAGCGTTCAAAAAGCATGGACATTCACAGCAATGTTTCCGAAGGCTAGGAACATATAGCAATAATCTGCAGTCAGTATGTGCGGCTGCAGGAGATCTGTACATATTCTGTATATGTGCATAAGTACCATATGCGTGGTTGCATTTCCTAACATTTAAAAGCCTATAGAAAGTGGGAGAAAACAGGAAATCGGTTAGCAAGAATGCAGAAAACTGTTACAGGCATCATAAAGTCCAATTAAAGTTAGGAGAAAGAGAGAACAAAAACCTTAATATGCATCCTAAGTCCAGGCACCATGTTTTTAGCATGATTTCAATAGAAATCATGCTAAATTTATTATTTAGCAACAAAAGCAGAAGAAAACAAGGAAGCCAGGATTAAAATATAGGAACATTTCCAGAAACGGTCCTGCACGCCAGCTGCCAAGTCATTCCCCCACCCCCCCCCGCTTCTCCTACATTTGAAGTGGTTTTGTAGATAATTGCTTGGGCTCTCGCCAATTGCCCTCTCAGCATGTCCTTTTCTGTATAACTTTATTTTTTCATCAAAACATTTAGAGTGCATTGGCTCATGTAACATTTCATCTGCCTTCACTTTCACAGCCCACCTTCCGACCCCTGATTCTAAAGAGATGCTAGACACTACCCACAGCAGGCTTAGAGGAGGCATTGCTGTAGAGTGGAGAACGTGCTGGTGTTTGACTAATGAAATCTGAAGCCATTCCCTGATCAGCTGTGAAATTCAATAGCTGGCTTTGGACAAGTCAACATCACTCTATTTGATTTACTTATCTCCAGAGAGCTTGTCACCAGCACACGGTCTGATTTACCTTCACAGCACAAGGGTTCTGCCATGTAGTTTGGAGAAAACATGGAATTCCAGAATAATAAGGGTATTACTGAAAGAAACATTTAAACTTCTTTCGTGCTGCTTTGAAGCCTACCTTTCATATCACTTTGAAGTACCTGCACTTCAAACTTTATGACCATTTTCCATCTTTTCAATATGGGAACAATTAAAAATTTTATCAGCACAATGCAGGCAACTGGAAGATGAATTTTGATCATACTTAAAGCTGTATTTTAATCAGATTTAATGAGTCTCACTAAAATAGGAAGCTCTTCCAGGTATTCACATTCAAGATTTGGCTGAAAGGTGGTTACTTTGTTCATCACACCAGCCCTATATCTTAAATCTTAGCAATGGGCATTAACTGTCTCAGAAACTTCATTATACCTTCTGCCACTTGCATCTAATCTCAGAAGCCAAAGATAACTTCACATATGCATGGTCCGGTCTTCAATAGTGTATCATGAATAAATTTAAGATTCATTCTTTTCATGGGGCTGGTGCCTCCTTCAGTGGGCAAAAATAGCCTTTTGAAATCCTTGACCATCATTTGTTAGCAGAGATACTGGGTTTCTCTGCCAAGTACTCGGCATTTCACATGAGAAAGCAGAAACTCTTGAACAATTTCTCAAAGGCGGAATATTTCCTAACCAGGTAGGGTATTGAAAAATCCCAGTGGAGGAGTTTTCCAAACAAGACCAGTTTCCATAAACTCTGGTAAGCTGGGAATCTAAAAAGAGGTCAGATATCCAGGACTGCTGTTTTTTGTTTTTTTTTAAGTAACTGTAGGAGCATCCCCTCCACTGCCTCCAACCTTTTTCTGACTTCTTTCTCTCTGTCCCATCCTGCCGTGGTTTCTCTCCCTGCTCCAGCACTCTGCTTCCTCTGTTCTGTGTCCCTGCTCTTCCACTTTTCCTTTCCACTTCCTTCCATCCCTTTCTTCTGCCTGTGCCCAACCATTTCCCCTTTACTATCTGCCTGGCTGCTTTCTAACCATTATTCCCATGGAGCAAGCCTGTCTTCTCCCTTCCTTTCCTATCCAACTGTCAGCCTTCCCAGGTAGACCAGATAGGAAACACAGCCAGATGAGATAATTCTATTTTATTGTAAGGCTACATTAACAGAATCTTGCAAGTCTGAAAGTATAAATCTCCCGCTGTCTCCTTTACAGCCTGGGAAGCTAGGGAGGGTCCCTTCTGAGTCTCTTTTTCTGTCCATTATGCAGCTGTGGGCTATGCCCTCTCTTATCTGACCTTTCCCTAGGCAGCATCTCTTTGCCCATCTTTCACGGTTTTTCTCACATACCATTACACCAACCTATAAGCCATCCAATGTGTATGATAGGGATGGCATATCAACTGAGTAAAGTAACTAACCAGCTAACTAATAAATATAAGCTGTTTGGAGCTCCTGGAGGAAAGGTGGGATATAAATCTAACTGAAAACAATCAATTAATTCAGAGTTATCAATTGAGGCATAAATTATCAAATCATCATATTTTGGATACATTAAGCCATTAAGCAGCAAGCTCTCTTGAGAAATCCAAGGAAGGTGGAAGGAAAGAGGAGAAGAGGATGACCAACATGGGCTTGATTACAGCAGTGATGTGTGCACCATTAGAAGAACCAAAGAGTCAGTTTGGGGAGAGATCATCTTGGAGAAAATCTGCTTAGCTGGTTGCTAAGAGTCAACACCAACTTGATGGCATATAATCAATCAAAAACAGGCACCCATGAAATTATGAAATTAACTTGAGGGCTGTGTAGGAACCAAGTTATAGATTCTTGATTTAACCTAACAGCTGGGTTTGAAATTGCCAGTGATGGTAACAGTATTTCCAAACTAACATTGATCATGCTTCTTAGGATTTTCCACTGACCTGCTCTTAACCTCCAACTGTCTCTGGGCAATGCTTCTGGGCTGTGAACTTTCTTGAAGTTTTGCTTTAAATTATGTCCATGAATCTTTACTGGTTTTTCAAATTTACTTTCTACCTGCCCCTGAGTTTTTGGCATCTGCACTCTTGATCTTGCTAGCCACCTGGTTTCTTGACTGTAGGTAGACACAGAGACTGATGGTGGCTAATGTTTCTGTTATAGTTCCTCTGGATGATTGGCAAGCTTTCATTCAGACTGTGTTGCAGTTTTGAAGTCTGCTTCTTCCAAGGAAGCGTGCCCAGTAGCCCAGCACGACTGACAAAATCAATGAGGTTGATTCCAGTAATATAAATGTACTCCTGGGAGATAAAATCTGGGGCACAACTGTTAACAGACCCAAATGAGAGCAGAGGTGGCTATATGTGAGTCCCTGGAGATGTCTGTGGATCTAACTTGTTCCCTGATTGTGCTAAAAATCCAAAATAGGGATTTTGGCAGGTTATAGACCCACAGCAACTGTCTTCATCCCCAAGTTCTCTAAAACAGACCTGCACCACCAATTAAAGGTCCTTATTACCAGGTTCACTGTAGCAAAGATTCCTTGGATCAGCCAATCGCTGATCCCTCTAGATGGCTAGTGGGGATGGAGAACATTAAAATCGGGTGTCAAAAATATCAAAATGGCAGATGCAATTGAAAGCTCTTTTCTATATGTATCATAGCTGCCATTTTGATATGTTTGACACACACACAGGTGCCCTTGACCTTGGTACTCCAGAGATTTAAAAGATATGAATAGGGGAGAGGGCCATAGTGAGGGAGGAATGGATTGACAAGAATGGGACCAGCCTACCCCAAAGCCCATCGAGTGCCTCAAATTACCAGAAGAAAAATCGACTTGACTGACAAAGGAGAACAGTGATGTGAATGCTGGGGCATGACACCACTTCCAGAACAGTGCCAACATCCTGTGAAAAAGGGCTCTTAATGTTGCTTCTTCTCTGTAGTTCTGTTCCTGGCATCATCACTATCTACAGAGACTCAACAATCCCTGGAACCAGGAGCAGTTACTGTATTCTGACTGTAGTGTATCCAATGAGAACTTCATGGTTAGACTATAATGTGCCTGATGTAGGACTGTCCATGTAATTGGCCTGGAAGCTGCAGCTGATGCAGAATAAGGCAGCCAAGATTCTGATCAGCCTGCCTGCCAATGCATGTACAGCATGCGTGTGTTGAAGTGACTGACACCATCTGCCAACTGGTTACTGAACCAGTTTTGAGGCTTAATCTGTTGGCACAGAAAGCTCTGAACAATTTGGAAACAATCTGAGTGGAATGTCTTCTTTGTTTTTGATTGAAGGGATCACTTGTATCTTTGGAAGTTGCTTTGATGATTGTCACCTGCCAATTGTCCTCTAAGTATTTCACAGAAGGGCCTTCATTATGATAGCAGCCATCCTCTGGATGCATCTCCAAAGATATTTGGAAGTGCTGAAAGCAATATTTTCTAAGCATCACCTCTTTATTTCTTCACCTACACTTGACTGGTCTAAGTTGAGTGTATGTACACGGAGGTTTAAATGCCTTTAAGTAATTAATTTATAAATTTAACTGATTCATTTATAAATTACTATTCTGTTGTATCTTTAATTGCTTTCTTCTGTTGCTGTTAGGCATTGCTGTTCTTGATAGAAGAGGCATATACACTGATGAAATAAATAAAATGTTTGCAACTTACTGTCAGGTTAAGTGTGCATCACAGGGGTGAGGAACTGCTGGCTTTCCTTCCAGATGTTGCTGGAGTCCCAGCAAATTTCCATCTCCTAAATGGGTTTGCTTTTGAACTGCAGCCATTTATGAAATGTCACCACTCTTCTCTTGGTGGATAGAACAACAGTCCTAACTCAATGCTAGACCTTTCAAACAACTGGGTTATAGAAGTATTCAGCTTAGAATGGATTGTGCCCAATGTTTCTTGTACAGCTGAACGTCTCCTGGAACTATATATATATATATAAGTGAACAGATTTGAAGAGGATGTGCAATGTTAATTTTATAAAGGTGTTTTATTCTCTATTTGCATACATAATGTGGGCAGAAAGAAGCATATAAATCAATCTGTGCATGGAGCATCCAATTTTAAGTCATGAAAATGTCAAATGAAAGAATTAGATTGTATTTCAATAGAACTTTTCTCATTAACACGTTTATTTCAGACCATGAATAATTAGTCAGCCATTTTTTTTTTTTAAAAGAGTCACACCAAGGGAATTAGTGTGAGAATATATTACAAGTGGGATACAGGTTTTGGCTTGAATCCAGCAATGGTGGCTGGAAACAATGGAATGTATGTTTATTTTAAAAAATTGATAATTGGTATTTTCTCTGGTTGCAAAAACTTTTCCAGTTATACAAATTATGGTCCTTTATCTTATCAAAGCTGATTGAGAATCATAAATGTATACATACATACTAAGATTGAAGCTATGCAATTTCACCCTGAACAAATACAGAAGTTTGATTTTAAAAATGTGCTTTTATTGACTACCTTTCAGCTTGCCTCGTGCGATGAAAATGAATCTAGTTTAAGAAATCCTTTTGTGGATTTTAATCCCTTCCTCTGTTTGGCCACAGTGGTTAACATGAACTGTGATTAGTGGATTTTCCCACTTCTTTCCCCTTCTCATCTATGCCAGCAAATCAAGTGGAGAATGTGATGCTTTTCCCACTTTTATTCAACATCTACCTGAGGCTGTTGGGTGAAGTTATCTGCCATCACAGAGTCAACTATCATCAGGATGCCGATAATAACCCAGCTTTATATTTCAATACTAGGCCAAGCAAATGATACTGTGCAAATTTTGTCCTGATGCCTGGAGACTATAAGGGTCTGGGTGGGAAGGGGCAGTCTTAGTCAGCCCTGGCAAAACTGAGTGACTTTTTGACTCAAGAACCTGCTGGTCACAGTGATTTACCATCATTAGTTTTCAAGGGAAGAACTGGTATGTAATTTGTGAGTCTTCCTAGACTCCTGGCTCTTATTCCGTGAGCGGGCATCAGCCATGGCATGAGAGCCTTTGGACAGATTAATCCTATGTGCCAATAATGTCCTTTCCTAGATTAGGAGGCACTTATATCCTAGTAACCTCCTGTTTTGACTATTGTAATGCACCCTACAGGGAGTTATCCTTGAAAACCACCTGGAAGCTGCAACTGATCCAAACTGCAGCCACCCAAGTAGTTATGGGTGCTTCTTGCTTCCTGTAACATCCCTGCTTTGCAAGCTGCATTGGCTACTGGTTGGCTTCCAGATGCAATTCAAGGCCTCAGTTTTCACTTATAAAGCCCTTCATGGCTTGCATCCTCGTAACTATGGAACCATCTTTCTCCTGTTATTTCTGCCTGACTCTTCTGGAAGAGTTGGTACACCAGGTCTCAGCTATAAAGCACTGTTACCTTTGGGACCTGGGAGATGTGCCTTCTCCATTGTTGCACCTGCCCTGTGGAACAGTGTGCCCCTGAGATCCATATGCCTCCAAACATGATGGGCTTCCAGAAAGCCGTAACAAGCTTGCTCTTTTTTCAGTCCCTGGAATAGGAAGGAGACATCTGCAAAAACGGTAGGTTTTGGTGGGGAATACATTTGAGTTGCTATCCCAGATGTGCCCCATGGACTCATCTGGTCTTGCCCATTTGTTTTTAGCCGTCATTTATCTGAAGTTTTTAACCCTATGGTATAAGGCACATACAAGTTGACAAATAGATACATACATTTATCCTAACGGCTGGAAGAATCAGTGGGATTATTTATGTTTCTGCTTAACCTGACAACTGTCTGTCACATTTGGGAAGCATCAACACCATTCCTTGCAATCACTTATTTTTTTTAAGCACACATCCACACATGTTATTTATCTGAACAGACCACTCAACCTTTCTCATATTTTGTCCCTAAAATACAAAGGTACTGATACTTTAACAAAAAATCAGATGTTAAAGGAGTTCAGCATAATATTGCCTTGCCCCACTGTTCATGAAACAGTCCACTCCATCCTTTCATAATGATTCAGTTGCCTACAAATATCATTCTGTTCTGCTGAATAACAAACCAAAAATTATGGCCACTTCTATTTTTTCTATGTTAAGACTAGGGGAAAAGGTCCCTCCATTTTCCCATCCCCATCCCAGCTCTAGACATCAAACCCAGATCAGTTTTGGTCATTGATTAAGATCTAGACTGCATCCCCAAATTGAATCATGTGACCTTTGCACAGCCTGAAAAAACACAGAAATGCCTTTAGACAGAGATTGCTGTCACTTTTTTTAAATTTTAAAGAGATGAAGATAAAGTTATAATGTGTACTTGTTATAACTATAGAGGTACATGACAGGAGTTGCACCGAATCATAGATCAGCATTCCAAGACATTTCTAATGACATCAGACGCATGTACTTGGCATCCAAGTTGCTACACCGAATGTCCTACTCTTCTGTTGATGGATATCATGCAACATTCTTTCTTGGCTTCCAGGAATAGTTTCTCATAATATTTTGATACCTTATGGCAATGAATAGCAAATAATGAATACATTTTCCGTTTTTTTTAAAAAAGACAATTTTATGTTTTCACTGCCTTCTGAATCAAATGCTGTATTCGATGTAAGATGACCTCTATTGGTAAGATTTTTCGAGCTGTCGTCAAACAAAACAGATTTGTGCTGCACGTATATCAGACTTTATTTCGGCTGCTCATGTTTGCTTGTAATTTCATGTCATGCTAAATCTAGACCTTCTGATCTAGTGGCATATTTTCATTGGATTTATATTAGTACAACAAACAGCAGAATTTGACTCAGCCTCCAAATTGGTTCTGATCATTGGTCCTGAAGAATCAAAATACAGTGAGTTTTTCATAATTTCCCTACTAGTTATATCCACATAATGTTTACCTGGGTTGCCTATGCAATAGACCAGCTATCCTGAGAAAATTTGCAAATACCTAGCAGGTTTCTACCTGAAATTTCACTAGGTTTAGACATTTTGTGCAAGCAAAAGTCTCTGAGTTTATCATATGTTGCTTTCTATCAGATTCAATGGCAACAGCTGTGTAACAGCCTAATATCAGAAAGAGAGAGACAGATAATGTTATTATGATTAGTGATCAGAAGCAAACAAAAATAAAATATGATTAAGACACCAACCATGTTGTTGTTGTTGTTGTTCAGTCGTTAAGTCGTGTCCGACTCTTCATGATCCCATGAACCATATTTTGCCAGGCCTTCCTGTCCTTCACTGCCTCCCTGAGTTGGCTCAGTTTCACGCTCATTGCTTCAGTGATGCTCTCTAACTATCTCATCCTCTGCCGTCCTCTTCTCCTTTTGCCTTCCATCTTTCCCAGCATCAGGGTCTTTTCCAAAGAGTCCTCTCTTCGCATTAGGTGGCCAAAGTATCTGAGCTTGAGCTTCAGTATCAATCCTTCCAATGAGCAATCACGGTTGATTTCCTTTAGGATTGACTGGTTTGACCTCCTTGCAGTCCAGGAGACTCTTAAGAGTCTTCTCCAGCACCACAGTTCAAAGGCATCAATTCTTTGGCGCTCAGCCTTCTTTATGGTCCAGCTCTCACAGCCATACATTACTACTGGGAAAACCATAGCTTTGACTATGCGGATCTTTGTCGGCAAGGTGATGTCTCTGCTTTTTAATATGCTATCTAGGTTTGCTATAGCTTTCCTCCCAAGGAGCAAGCGTCTTTTAACTTCATGGCTGCAGTCTCTGTCTGCGGTGAACCATGTAACCATTGCCTAACAGACCCATATGAGGAAACTAACTGTGAATCCAAAGTCAGTTGTTGCCCTGTACAGATTTACTACATTTTATGTAACAAAAGTGTTCTTCTCTGATTAAAAAAAAAGTTAACACAGAATTCCTCAGACCAGCCTGGGACATCCCATAACAAGGGAACCATGAAGCTTTTTTGGCTGTTGTTATAGAAGGAACACAAGAGCAAAATGCGATGGATGGTTCCAACAGCACCAAAGTGATGGGACAGACTTAGCAAGCTGCTAAGATGTGTGGGCTTCAACTCCCAGAATTCCCCAGCCAGAATTCTGGCTGGGGAATTCTGGGAGTTGAAGTCCACACATCTTAAACCTGCTGAGGTTGAGAAACCCTGCTCTGGGGATTTTAATAAATTTCCCATATAGACATGAAGTAAGGGTAAGATGTTAAACCTACTCTAAAGAAGAACTTTTTGTTGGAACAGTGAATTCTGCTGTTTGGTGCCTAAAAGCCCGTCACTGATGATTTTCTTAGCCTGAGCCAATTTCACGGGGTATAGAAAATCTACAGAGAGGCTGTACGATCGAGGTTTTCCCCAATCTGTTTTTCAGGGTGAAGGCTGAAACCAGACCACTCCCAGCAGAAGCAGTGAAACTGTAGCAGATGACCTCCTTCCAAGCCACACATCTCTCTCTCCCTGCTCACAATCCCTGCCCTTGTTTGTGCTCTTCTGAAGAGCTGAGAGAGAGCCCAGGGAGAAGCAGGCATGTAATGTGATGTGAGGATGAGGAATTGAGAGCTTTTCTCATACAAGAAATTCATCCGGGTCAGTGGGCACACCTGGGCTGGTTCTTTTGTCTTGGGCACCCATCGCACCCTTTCCTGAATTGGGAGGCCTTGAGTATCATCGCTCATGCCTCAGTCATTTCCTGTTTGGATTACTGGAATGTGCTCTACGTGGGACTGCCCTTGAAGACCCCTTGAAAAGTTAGAACTGGTCCAGAATGGAGCAACACGCCCGGGGCTGGGCGTTTCTAGGTTCGCCCACATTACCTCTGTTGTACAAGCTGCGCTGGCTCCGAGTTTTCCTCCAGGTGCAATTCAAGGTGCTGGTTACCACCTTGAAAGCCCTACATGGCACTGTGTGAAAAAGCAGGCTGCTTAGCACAATTGCAGGCCCTGGGCTGCCTTCTTTCCCTCCCATTGGAGCCTTCTCCCCAAGGTCAGTGTGGCAGAGTCGCTAATAAAGCTGTAACCTTGACCCAGACCAGGGGGGAGACAGGCATTGTGGAGCTCTGCAACCACCAGCAACTAAGTACAGGAGTGAAGGTGCTTTTCCTTCGTTCAGAAGGAGTGGATGGTTCAAAAGAGAGGAAAAGAAGCCGAGCTGCCCAGCAAGATAAAGGACAATGTAAAAAAAAGTGCAAGAGATCCACATACTGGCCACTAACAGAAAAAGAAAAAGAAATCTCAGAGAGGGGACTTAAGACAGAGCAGGCTGCAGAAAGAAACGTTGATGCATACTAATACTAGTACAGAAGATAGTATATAGGTAATTGTAATAGAGAAATGAGAGCCAGTTTGGTGTTGTGGTTAAGGCACCAGGGTAGAAACTGAGAGACCATGAGTTCTAGGCACAGAGCCGGCTGGGTGACCTTGGGCCAGTCCCTCTCTCTCAGCCCTAGGAAGGAGGCAGTGGCAACCACTTCTGAAAAACCTTGCCAAGAAAACTGCAGGGACTTGTCCAGGCAGTCTCCAAGAATCGGATACGATTGAAAGGATTAAAAAAACAGAGCAATAGGTAATGGTAATTGAATCGTAATCGTTTATTGTAATAGTAACTATCATAGTAAACGTATAGAGATAGTAATAGAATAGAATATAGGAAGCACTCACATATCACTTTGATATGTTTGTTTTTACAAAATAAAACATTTCCCTTACCCTTATAGGGAGATATAAAGAAACCACCTGTCCAGGGTCCAGTCTTTTGTGTCTCTCTTGAGTCCAGGTCAATCTGATTGGGTACAGTTTTAAAAAAGAATCCGTGACCCACTGGACGACGTTATTTGCAGGACTGCCTCTCCCACCAGATCGGATAGGGTGGACACGCTCCAGGTTCCTTCCCTGAAATGGCGGTAACCAGTGGGACCTCAGGGGCATTCCTTCTTTGCAGCTGCCCTTACCTTGTGGCACGTTCTCTCCCTGGTGATCCAGCAGGCTCCCATCCTTTTAGCCTTCTGAAGGCCATCAAGACCTGGCTTTTTACCCAGGAGCTGCGATAGACGAGTGTGTCTGGAGCTGGTTGTTGGGGCATCTCAGGGAGATGTCTGAGGAGCTGTGTTGTTGTTGTTTTTGTATGGTTTTATGTGTTTCTGGGTTTGCTGGTTTTGTGGTTTCATTGTTGTTGTGAGCCACCCAGAGTTACACTTTGAGATGGGTGGCCATATAAATCTGTCTGTCTGTCTGTCTGTCTGTCTGTCTGTCTGTCTGTCTGTCTGTCTGTCTATCTATCTATCTATCTATCTATCTATCTATCTATCTATCTATCTATCTATCTATCTATCTATCGACCTACCGACCTACCGACCTACCGACCTACCGACCTACCGACCTACCGACCTACCGACCTACCTATGTGTTTCTCAACGTTGGGAACGTTAAGATATGTGGACCTCAACTCCCAGAATTCCCCATGCTGGCTGGGGAATTCTGAGAGTTGAAGACCACACATCTTAAAGTTCCCAAGGTTGAGAAACACTGCTCTATATGAATGAGATAAAATAGTTCTGGTCCAGGCTTCTTTGTAATGTTTTTTACGGACAGGGATAATCTTTGTGTTTGATTTTCTGGTCATTCCTTATGATTACAATTCCCTTTTGTTGCACTGCTTTTTTTCAAGGGTTGTTTTTTGTCTAACTCTTTCCCCCCTTGGCTTTCTTTCCCACTGTCCTATATTTGCATATTAGGTCCTATGTCAACTTTTCATCTGATTTATTTTCACTGATGATGACATGGTTAATCACCTTCCCATCTACCTGAATACATTGCATATGAAGTTTTGGAGCGTCTGGAGTGGGCCAATTTCTAAACCTTCACTTCTATCAATACTTTATATATGACAACACCCACTTGTGCACATTTCATGCATTAATAACCTTATGAATGGGTAAGTGGAAGACTTCACTTATTAAAACCTTGAGAGAGACAGCTCATGGGCCAAGGATGAAATATGAAATGTCTGATTGCTAAGTCAATTAAAAGGTCAAAATAGCCTTTGAAACCGAGATTGAATAATACCATAAATAATTAGTGTCTGAAGGGGTCTACTTAATTATAATGTCTGTCTCATTACCTTGAAGTTATTAAGAACTCTGGTTGTATAGCTATGCAATTGTTGAGAGTTTAATCAATGTCTTTTTGGGGAAAAAAAACCCTATTAATTGTGCTAACCCTTGGTAGTTGTGGTTAAATGTGCACCATTATCTCTATGCAATTCCATACATAAACTAATGTCTTTGACCTTCCCTAATCTAATTCTTATCGTATATATTGGTGGTTTGTTGTACACCTCACACTGGAAGTGACTGTTTATCAATGTGTACACTCCAATTATAAGCTAAGCAATTAATTCCATCAGTGCAGAGTGTACATTGATCAAATGAGCTAAGGCCAGTTCTTAACAGACACCATAATATCAGATTGGCAAGCACAGTAAACAGCCACCTACCGCTTGATGGATTATGAGCTGGGGCATGTAATTGAGCCCAGCAACCATGGCTCAGTCTGGATTCATGGGTGTTTCTCAGACTTAAATTCTAATGAACATGACAGTTGAATGAGTTTTGAAAGCTAGAAATCCAGATTGGAGTATTTTTGTGCTACCGTTTGCTCATTCATCAGTGTTTGTATAATTCATAGTGCAAGATGTTCTGCATTTATTCTTTATTCTCAGCTGACACATCATTTGGGAAGCTCTAAACAAAATTCTAAGTGCTTCCCCTGGCTGTTTTTCCATGTGCTACTTCCTTACCCAATTATGAGGCTATATCATGTCAAGGCTGAGTTTTATTAGCAAGTAGAGATGAGTTATATATTGGCCTCAGTAATTTCTTCCATACAGTGGCTCTGAACAATTTGTTTTTGTTCTATTGCCTTTGGGTGTTTTCAGCAAATTGGCAACACTGCCGTGTTAATCAGAAACTGGGGCCACCCTCTAAGGAGTGCCATCGGCTAGACTCCTATTTCCCTGAGGCTAGGAAACATCTTTTGAATTGACATTGCTAGTGCTGTACATGCAGCTGAGCAACTGCTGGGATTAATGCTACCTCTTCTGCCCCTTGGAGATGGATGCCATGATTTCTGGAAGGAGTAGTAGTCCCCAATCCCATGCCCTCCAGTTGTATTGGATTTAAATTCCATAATGTCCAAGAGCATAATGGATAGAGGGTTGTGGGAGTTGAATTCCAGTCTATCTCAAGGACATGAGGTTGAGGAAGGCTAAATAATAGATTGTTCCTCCAGTAGGAATTTTGGCCCTGGGACAGTTAGCATGGTGAAAGAAGCCAGCTGGATATAGGGTGAGCTACATGACAGAGAGAGCTATGACTTTATTTTATTTTGAGATTAAGGCTATACCAACATAGCTCTTAAACAGTTGGCAGGGCACCGTAAAGCATTCCATCAATAAAAGTGCACCTCTTGGTGGAATAATAAGAAAGTTCCTTGGAAAAATCAATAGCATTTCTCAGTTGAAAGAAAAACACACACACACACACCCCAAATCTGGGTTGTAGCTAATAGTGAACATATATAATGTTGAAATATAGACATTCCCCTATATTCCCCAAGTTTTAGTTGTATGGGGAAAGTCTTTCTGAGAAATGGGTATCATCACTGAGAAGGCCACACACTATTTAGATTGAATCTAATTTATTTATTAACATCATGTGCACACCCCACAATCAAATGACTTTAGGGGGTAAATAGAAGAATCGTAGATAGAAGTCTCCCCCGAATCAACATAGATAACAATGTAAAAAAAACAAACATACAAAATGATATGGCCAAACTCTATCCTAAGCATTAAAATAATAATTTAAAAATTCTAACTAAAGAAACATTTCAGTAGCTTCCTGAAGGCCAGGAGTGAGGGATCAAGCATATTTCTGGGGGACGCATGTTCCACAGAGCACAGCCACATCTGAGAAGACCTGTCTTCCAACCCACAATTCCCACCCTTCATATGGGGGGGGGGATATTAACAAGCTCCTCTCAGGACCATCTGACAAAATAGTCCTAAGCTTACCAGGTGCCATGGCAAATAGGGCTTTATAGTTAATGACAAGCACTTTGTGAATTGTGTCCGGAAGTCTACAGGCAGGAAGTCTACAATGAAGTGACTGTAAGATAAATACCAGCTACAGTTTCTGGTATCTTCAGCCCCAGATACTGTGCATGGCAGTAATCCAATCACATGGTGATAAGGGTATGAGTCATGAATCACTGTCACCAACATTTCAAGAAGGACCTCAATTGATTACTTTAAGTAGAAGACTTTTTCCCCCTGTGTCTGCTTCCCATTTATTTGGCCTTTCCCTGCTCTTATTTTAGAAGATGGTAAGAGGGTTAGGAAGAAAGTGTGGACATATAAGAATGGTGGCATGTATGTCTGGAGGGGTGCATTTGAGGGTAAAACATAGTATTGACGGAGGGGGATTAAATGTGAACGGGATATGGAAGGATGTGAAAAGGTTTCCACACGCTTGCTTTACTACTGTCAGGTTCGGTCAGCACGGGGCTTCAGGGAAGCACGGGGCTTCAGGGAAGCTCGCAGCCAGACCACGCGGAATCCACCGGCGGTAGCTAGCGGGGAAAAGAGGAACCGAAAGCGCCGCTAATTAACGGGCCACCTGCACCCAGCCAAACAGGAAAACCGCAGCGGAAGCTTTTAACTATAAACTGATAACGGCACGAGCCAGCAATGAACGGGGCCGCAGGCAGCGAAAAAAGATTGCAACGCAGCACAGAACCCGCGGGCTTGCACGTAACGGGGAGGAACCAACCCAGCCGGAGGGGGACTGGCAATCAAGGACAATAGACCCTGACCGATCCTGCCATCATGAACAATCAAGGGGGATTATTGGGGGCCCATAATCCGCAGCTGCAACGTGATCGCGGGGCGGGAAAAAAGCGCGGGAAGGGGGGAATATAACAAGTGATGCAATTGTACCAAGCCAGTCCTGGCTTTGCTTGTGACTACTACGTTACGCATGAGTAAACCTTCTTTGTGAACCACACGTGTCACGAGAGTTTCTCTGTCGAACGGGGCAAACCTTACATAAAGCCAGGACTCACCGTTAGCGCTACCCGGTACCACCGAGGAGCGTTTCCTTTCCCAATACAGGCATGACCAGCGACGAGGAATCCGTGGGTCAGCTGGAGCACGAGGAACCCAGGCTCGAGGAGGGACGGTCGGAGCCACCCGGGAGCGACGGGACAGCAGCCAGGACCGGGCGCCCTCCAGCCGAGTGGTGGTCGATGGGCGTGAACCAAGGGCCAGACGGTTCAGGCGTCACGATGACCCGAGGTTCAGGATCCCGGAACCGCGAGTGGGATGAGAAGTTCGCCCGACTAGAGGAGAGAGTCGAGCGGCGCCTACACGCCATGGAGGCGATGCTCCAGACCCTGCTACAGAGAGTGGGACCACCTGCGGTGTGCGAGGGGGCAAGCAACAGGGGTGGCGGTCCGGCACCTCAGCCGGCACCGCCCACGACGCCCCGGTCGGTGGACCGACGGGCGGCAGACGCCCTGAGACTTCGAGGTATCACCAGGAAGTTCTCAGGGGACCCTGAACAGCTGCCGCACTTTTTGACGCACGTTAGGGGGTTCATGCAGAGGGGTGGTCACCTATTCGCTAGGGACGAGGATAGAGTATCCTACGTGGCCGAGCTGCTAGATGGTCAAGCAGCTAGCTGGGTGATCGGACTATACGATGCCAACGCGGCGGAACTACGGAGTTTCCCGGACTTCATGCAGGCGCTCCGGGACAGATTCGAGGACACATTGAGCGCCAAGCGGGCGGAGGACGACATCCTGCAGTTCAGACAGCGGGGCAAGTCGGTATCAGAGTACGCCCTGGAGTTCCGGAGATTGGCAGAGAAGCTCACGGACTGGCCGGAGTCCCTGAGGGTGAAGTATTTTAAGAGGGGGCTCAATCCAGAGATCCTGGAGCGGGCACTGGGGCGGGACGACCCGTCCACAGTGAAAGATTGGATCTGGCTGGCCGGAACGGCGGAATCGGCGTGGCGGCAGATCCAACAGAGCGCGAGGCGACGGGACCAGACGAGGGACCAGCCGAGGGAGAGAACCCCCGAGGAAAGGCGGAGCAGTCGGTGGCAGTCCACCGGGGTGCGAGAGGTGACCAGAGCCCCGAACCTGTGTTTCCGGTGCGGAGGCAGAGGCCACCGAGCGGCGCAGTGCCTGATGGAGCGGGAAGGAGCCCCACCACGGCCTGAAGTCAAGCCCCCGCGTGCGACCGGGAAAAGGGCCGGCGACCGACCGCGGAAGGGGGCAGTGGCGGCGGTGACCGAGAAAGGACGCGGGGGGTGGTCGACCCCGGAGACGGTGTCCTCCGGAGAGGACTCGGAGCCGGCGGGAAACGAGGCGCGCTCGCACTGAACGGCGTCCCAGTGCGAGCAGAGGAGTCGAGGCGCGCGGACCCAATAGGAGATGAGGACTGCCCTCCGTTCCAGGTGAGAATACACATCCGGGGGGTGAGATCCGGAGGGGAGGCACAGCTGCGGGCGCTACTGGACTCAGGCTGCACCCACTGCTTGATGCACCCAGCTGTGGTCTCGGGGCTCGGACTACAGCTGAGGCGCCTCCGGGAGCCCATTGCATTCAGCCAGCTAGACGGCATGCTAGCAGGGGGGGGGGGCAGCTCAGTATTACACCGAGCCGGTCCAGATGACGATCGGGAGTCACCGGGAAGAACTGAGATTTGTGGTGGTCCCGGTGGCCGACTACGCGGTGGTACTCGGCTTGGCGTGGCTACGACGACGGAACCCACGGGTCGACTGGACGGTGGAGGCAGTGCGGTTCGGGGTCGACAGGCCGGCGAAGTGCGAGAGCCGAGGGGACCGAGCCGTGGAGACGGGTGCGGCCGCAACCACAGACGGGCAAGTGGAGGATCCGGGACACCGGGAGACGGGGCGAGAGCAGACGGAGCCTGAGACCCGGCCAGCAGCAGCAGCAGCAGCAGTGCCGGGACCCCGGAGACCCGCAACGATCCCGAGGCGTGGGGAGGCAGCGGCGACTGGCGAGACAACCGCAAAGAGAGAGGCCGGGCCCGGGGAACCCACGACGGGCGGCGGAATCCCGAGGCAGTATCGAGACCTGGCGGCAGCGTTCGGGGAGAAGGAGTCCGACCAGCTCCCACCACACCGGCCCAGTGATTGCGCCATCGAGTTAGAGCCAGGGGCGACCCTGCCTAAGCCGAAAATGTACTCCCTGTCAAGGAGAGAAATGGGGGCTCTGCGGGAGTTCATAGACAAGAACCTGGCACAGGGGTTCATCCAACCCGCGAAGTCGCCATTAGCGGCCCCGGTACTATTCCGGGAGAAGAAGGATGGCTCGCTTCGAATGTGCGTGGACTACCGGGGGCTGAACGCAATCAGCATGGAGTACAAATACCCCCTCCCCCTGATGAAGGACTTGATGTCGCATCTGTCTAAGGGGAGGGTGTTCACAAAACTGGACTTGCGTGAAGCTTACTTCAGAGTCAGGATCCGCGCAAAAGATGAGTGGAAGACGGTGTTCAACACGCTGCTCGGAAGCTACCAGTTTTCCGTGATGCCATTCAGATTAAAAGGGGCCCCGGGGGTATTTATGCAGCTAATAAATGAGGTGCTGCATGACCTACTCTATCGGGGTGTCCTGGTCTACCTGGACGACATCCTCATCTACACCGAAACCCTGGCGGAGCACGTGAGCCTGGTACGCACGGTGCTCCAGAGACTGCTGAAGGCACAGCTGTACGCGAAGCTATCGAAATGCGAGTTCCATCGAGAGCAACTAGACTACCTCGGCTACCAAATATCCAGCCGGGGAATTGAGATGGACCCGGCGAAAGTGAAGGATGTCCTGGGCTGGGAAGCGCCGCGAACCCGGAGGCAACTCCAAAGCTTCCTAGGGTTTGCGAACTTCTATAGACAGTTTATCCCGAACTTCGCCCAAATCGCCCTTCCCCTAACCGACCTGCTGAAGACCAAGGGCACTGGGAACCCCCCCAAGCCCAGCATGGCACTTGCATGGACTGCAGAATGCCAGGGGGCGTTTGAGGAGCTAAAACGGCGGTTCACAGCGGAGCCGATCCTGCGCCATCCTGACCCAGATCGGCGGTTTATAATCCAAGTAGATGAGTCAGACGTGGCAACGGGGGCAGTCCTGCTCCAGCCCAGCCCGGAGGGGGCCATCCACCCATGCGCCTACGCCTCCTGCAAATTCACCGAGATGGAGAGAAGGTGGATGGTGTGGGAGAAAGAGGCGTACGCAGTCAAGTGGGCACTGGCCACGTGGAGGCATCTACTGGAGGGGGCAGCTGAACCGTTCGAGGTGTGGACGGACCATAAGAACCTCGAGGCCCTGAAGACCCCGCGTAAGCTATCCCCCAAACAGGCGCGGTGGTCCCAGTACTTCAGGAGGTTCAGGTTCACACTAAAACACATCCCCGGGAAGCGCAACTTCCTAGCAGATGGACTGTCTCGCATGCCCCAGCACGCCAGCCTACGGGAGGAGATCGTGGACTCCATCATCCCTGCCAGCAGACTGGCTGCAAAGGCGGTGACCCGAAGCCAGACCAAGGGGGAGCGACGGGACGCGGCGCCTGAAGTAAGGCGAGGGTTCGCGGAGGCGGCGGAGCGGGACGCTTGGCTCAAGCAGAACCGAGAGGCGCTAACCTGCCAAGAGGGGTTGTGGTGGCACGAAGGAAAGCTGTACGTGCCCGAGGGTTGCCGACGGGAGGTCATGGAAAGAACCCACGACAGCCGGAGCGCGGGGCATTACGGCTTCGTAAAGACGCTCCACTTAATCCGGCGGCAATTTTGGTGGCCCACGCTCCGTAAGGACGTGGAGGCGTACTCGGGGGGTTGCCCGGTGTGCGCGACGGCGAAAGGGGCCAAAGGCAAACCTAGAGGGCTACTCCAGTCGGTAGCGGAACCCGACGGCCCATGGCAAGAGGTCGCCATGGACTTCATAGTAGAGCTCCCGGAGAGTAAGGGGAAGACCGCCATTTGGGTGGTTACGGACTTATTCTCTAAACAAGCGCACTTTGTAGCGTGCCGGCGAGTCCCCACGGCAGAGGGGTTGGCAAGACTGTTCGTGCAACATGTTTACCGGCTCCACGGCGCGCCCCGACGGGTCGTCAGCGATCGGGGCGGCAACTTCATCGCGCGGTTCTGGAGGGAGTTCCTGAAGCGGGTGGGGACGAAACAATCCCTTTCTTCCGCGGCGCATCCGCAGACGGACGGAGCCACGGAACGCCTGAACGGGGGGCTCGAACAGTACCTGCGCTGCTACGTGGGGCACCAACAGGACGATTGGGCAGAGCTACTACCATTCGCGGAAGTGGCATACAACAACGCCGTCCACAAGAGTACCGGGTTCTCTCCGTTCAAAGTAGCCACTGGGAGAGACTTCGTCCCCATGCCGGAGTTGCCTCAGCCGGAATCCCAGATCAACTCCCTGGACACCTGGTTCGCCCAAATCGACGCGACCCGGCGAGCGGCGCACGCGGCATTGCAAAGAGCCAAAGCCGACTACAAGAAACACGCGGACCACAAGAGGCTCCCCGAGGAGCCGTGGAAAGTGGGGGACCAGGTGTATCTGTCAACCAAAAACCTAAAGACGCACCAGGCATCGAAAAAACTCAGCCCGAGGTTTGTGGGGCCGTTCCCCATTGCAGAGGTCATCAATCCAGTAACCGTCAGGCTGACGCTCCCGAAAAGCCTCGGAAGGATCCACCCGGTGTTTCATTGCAGCCTGCTAAAGCTGCACCAGCCGGGGAACGCCTGGCACAAGACAGAGGGAGTGCCACCACCCATCATGGTCGGGGGGGAGCAGCATTTCGAGATCAACCAGATACTGGACGCCCGGAGGCACAAGGGGCAGACCCAGCTCCTAGTGCAATGGAAACATTTTCCCAAGTCCCACAGCGAATGGGTGAGTAAAACCCACATAAGGGCACCGGACCTAGTGCGGGACTTTTACAAGAAATACCCCGGGAAGCTGAAATAGAGCCGGGGGGGGGAATTGTCTTCAGGGGGGCGGTATGTCAGGTTCAGTCAGCACGGGGCTTCAGGGAAGCACGGGGCTTCAGGGAAGCTCGCAGCCAGACCACGCGGAATCTACCGGCAGTAGCTAGCGGGGAAAAGAGGAACCGAAAGCGCCGCTAATTAACGGGCCACCTGCACCCAGCCAAACAGGAAAACCGCAGCGGAAGCTTTTAACTATAAACTGATAACGGCGCGAGCCAGAAATGAACGGGGCCGCAGGCAGCGAAAAAAGATTGCAACGCAGCACAGAACCTGCGGGCTTGCACGTAACGGGGAGGAACCAAGCCAGCCGGAGGGGGACTGGCAATCAAGGACAATAGACCCTGACCGATCCTGCCATCATGAACAATCAAGGGGGATTATTGGGGGCCCATAATCCGCAGCTGCAACGTGATCGCGGGGCGGGAAAAAAGCGCAGGAAGGGGGGAATATAACAAGTGATGCAATTGTACCAAGCCAGTCCTGGCTTTGCTTGTGACTACTACGTTACGCATGAGTAAACCTTCTTTGTGAACCACACGTGTCACGAGAGTTTCTCTGTCGAACGGGGCAAACCTTACAACTACAACCTATTGCAGCTAGAGGCTATTTTCTGATATATTCTAAACTAGCCAGCTGGGACCTTAAAGGTTTCTTGTGGCTACAAACCCATCTCTGGAGTAAAATATGTAGACACCATAGCCTGATGAATCAGCAATGATAGCATCTTCCAGTTGTTCAATCTGGTACCCTGCAGTTTTAATTCCAGTTTGAAGGATCTTCTCAGTTTGGCTAGGCTGATTGGGGTTCTGAAATTTGGCAGTCCAAGTTGGGCTGTCCAAAATATCTGGAAGAATTACTAGATAGAAGATGAGTGGTTGCTTCTAGTACTAATATAAAACATGTTACTAAATCTCAACCTGGAGAGTATCGAAATATATAAGGGACTGGCAAAGACATCCATCTCTAGGAATGACCCTAGCAGACCCTCCTGATTATATATGTTTGCTTTATGTATTTATTTGTTGTGTTTTACTAATTAAAACTACCAGTTGTCTTTCAAAATCCCACCGATTCATCTTCCTGTGGCATTTACTTACTATTTTTCAAAGCAGGTTTTACAATGTAATCTTTTCACTAAGGACACAGCTATGGATTGCAGGCAGTGTCAGAATTGACTCAAATAAGTGCTGAGATGATTCAAACGCGTTACAAAGGTAACAACTTGCACAGCAGTGTGCAGCCTGACTCTGTGAAGGGTCTGCTCAGCCTCAATGTGTATTGAAATAATAAACTCATTTGCAAGAAAATGGCAATTGCTATAATGATTCATAGCATCATGAAAACAAAGATTTCAGAACACTGTTCTCATCTTCTTGGATTTTTTTGTACTTTTCATAGAGTGCTTGATTCTTAAATAAGTTTGAGGAAGAGTTTGGAGGAAGATTCATTAAAAAAAAAATGACGATATATTTATATTACAGTTTTCATTTGTTTTCTACCTGAAAAGCTGTGCTTTCAGTTTTAAACAGTGGATTCTAAAGGTCATAAAAAGAGACCTTGTAAATGCAAATGGGGCCCGACATCACCAGTTGCTCACCTCTATATGAAATGCGAAGAAAATCACAGTGAGAAAAAAAAAAATCCAGACTACAGTAAATATGCCAGTCTCTTGAAACAAGAAGCATTAAGAGGAAAAGTGAAATTTAAGAACAGGAAGCTTGTTGACATAAGCTCGTACAAGCCAACAGGTCTAACAGTGAAGGTCCAATTTTGCTATTGCTTGGGATAGAAAGGGACAACTTTCAGAACATATGATTTCTCAGGAAACTGGCTGAACATATGGAATTTACAACAAAGTCAATATATGTCATAACCTATGTCATATGTTTTTCTTTCTTATACCTGTTACAATCATCCCTAAAACTTGGGTAATGGGAAATCAAAGATCTATATTGTTACGCAGGAGAGATCAAGTCATCACGGTTATTTTGCCTAGTCACTGTGAATACAGCATGTAGCATTTATATATGCAGTTTGACACACAGCTACCGTGAATTTTTCATTCAAATTCCAAGTATCTGTTTAAAAGCTATATTAAGGTTAAAGATAAGGAAGGTTGTAATCTATATTAAAGTTATAAATGAGGTGGAATAAAACAATCAGAAGGAGTCTGTAGCACTCTTTCTGATTCTTTTTCTTTGCCTACCTAGCTTCCTCTTACAATGTCTATAGCTGAATAAAAATACAATTTTTAAAACGCATTCACTAAATAACTTACACTGCACAATTCTAAAGGGAAGCTTCGGATATTACTTACAGGACACATGGATCATCCGTCTTGTTCGATGATGGCAAAATGAGGAAAGGGATTATATGTTTTAAACTGCAAATGCTTATTATGAAAGGTTTTTATCTTTTGTTTTTGTTGCAGATTAAAACACGGGGAACGAATCGGTAGAGAAAAGAGAATTCTCCAATTGGATAAGCTCAGCTATCCTTGATGTGGATTTTATGCTACATTTGAGGCTTTCAGCTTGTACACAGAAGGAGATCAGCAATTAACACCTTTCCAACCCAGAGAAAAGGAGCTAACCAGGTAATAACTGGGAAGGATTTTGGAGTTACTCCAGTGATCCATCCAAGGGGAGTTCTTGTTTGCAAGGCTCAGAAGCAAGCCAGAATAGGTCTCTAAGATAAATAAAAATTTTTAAAGGGAGAGGCATTTAATTCTCTTGTGGTCTGTTAGGTTTCCATGTTTTAAATGCATTTTCTTCTGTGCTACTCAAGAACATAGTTCTTCCTATATCAACCCTCATGTAGCCAAGCTGTATCACCAACACACTAAATAATACGAAGAAGAAGAAGAAGAAGAAGAAGAAGAAGAAGAAGAAGAAGAAGAAGAAGAAGAAGAAGAAGAAGAAGAAGAAGAAGAAGGGGAGGGGGAGGGGGAGGAAATTAAACACATAGGCTACAAATTGAACAACACTCTCTGTACAGCAGCTTTTTTTTACTTGATCCCTTCAAAAAACTAGTTAACTTTATTGGCTTTTCTTTGCTTCGGTGGTTGACACAGACTTTACATTTTATGCACAACATGCACAGAGACTCCACAAGATGGAAATAAATGTTTTCCAAAGGATATGTAATAGATAAAAAACTTTAAGGTGGTGTTTGCATGACCTGGTTACTTGTAGTCAACTGAGTCATGGTTTACTCAGTTAATGGCCTAGTGAGCCATGAAGTGACCACAGAAACAGATTCTCACAACACCATGGCTAGTTCATAATTCACTAGTCATGTGAATGAAGCCTAAAAAATAAGAAACGAGTGGTAAGATACTACTGATGAAATTACTAGGTATCATTGCTCAGAGACTGCTACTACTCTTCTAGCAAAGCTCAGAAGATGCTCACCAGAGTCATGCAACTCTGATTTTCCTCCTCCCTAAAATGGTGGTGAAAGACTTAATGTGTTTTCCTGCACTGGGTTATAGAAGCACAGCTAATGAGCAACTGCCATTTTAACACTCTCCTAGGCTTGCCAACTTCACTTTGACTTCTCACCACAAACAAATGCTGATGCCAGAGATGACCAGCCTGAACCTGAGGGTAGTAATCCTCAATGTAATGTACAACCTTTGAGGATAATTGTTGTGCTCAGGTTGAATCTGGGTGAGGAACATGTCCATGCCTCCCATCCTGGTTGGCAAATGACACTATGAGGGGTGCCAACATAACTCCAAAATGCTGGACAAGATTTAATTTTTTTACAATAGAGAAGTAACATATGCACTCTTATAGCAGTACTCAGCAAGTATTGTTTATATTGCAGTATTGGCATGTGGGAAAGATCTTGGAAATGGGACAAAGAGATGCTGCTAAGGAACAGTCAGATAAGATATGGAACTTGCAAGATTCTGTTAGCGTAACCTTATACTAAAGTAGAATTAGCTTATCAGGTCTTGATTCCTGTCTGGTCTACCTTGTAAGGCTGACATCAATCTTGCAACTCTGAAAGTACAATTCTCCCGTGGTCTCCTTTTCACCCCGAAAAACTAAGGGGGGGGGGTCTCTTCTGAGCCTCTTACCTCACCCACTATGCAGCTGCGGGCTATGCTGTCTCTTATCTGACCGTTCCCAAGGCAGCGTCTCTTCACCCTGTCTCCCAAGGTCTTTCCCACATACCATTACAATTGCAGCTGTTAGATTTTTTAAACGTTGTTTAGGAGTTTCCTGTAAAAATCACATGATACTATTAAAACAATTATTAGAGGAATGAATCCCATTGAAACCCAGCTGTATATTTCCTCCTGCTATCTGAAAATGAGTCCTATCGGACTAAAAGTGTTTCTGACAGAACATGGGAACATTGCCAAGTAAAAAATCAAATTTGAGGGGGCATAAATGGGCTAGAGGAGAAATAATTAAGCTAAATTATTGAAGTGGGTTCTTTTAGGGTCAGATTTAACTTGCATTGTATATGAAAGAGTGATTTGAAACAGACTCTTGTAAATACAGATATTGCAAAAATAATTGCTTCAAATGTAGCCAGTGCATTGAAGAGAAGGGAAGGTTTATGTGTTTATCTGAGCTAAGATAAAATAAAATAAACTTATCTGGGCTATTACATTTGCTAAGCTAAATGGAACTCTTGTTTGTTTGGAAAGGAACAAAGGAACTCAATTGAAAATACTTTTCTCCTTTTCATTTCCTTAAACTGAGTTTTACATTTTTCAAGAGAACTAGAAAGCATAGGGAATATAAAGCAAATGACAAAGACTAGGTGAGTCACACCTCCTACCACTAGGTGGCAATAGATTATTAATCCAGCCGCTCGAGTTCTAAGGGAAATCCTGAAAGTGAATTCATGTTGTAGAACTGGTATCTCCTGTACTTTGTCCATGGATATCACCATACCCACAAACATTCTCCTTGTACCTACCAGTGTCTTCTACCCTCCAGATTTCTATTTTTTAAAATACTTTTTTAAAAAAATATTAAATGGCTGGCATAGCTGGCCACCATCCAACATCCCTTTTATTCCCAAGAATATCTTGTGCATCCTATGTGGGAATTCGGAAGGATGTTCACGAATGCAGAAAAGAAGAAGGTTTTGAGAAGGGATGATAAGGAACATCCTAAATTAACAGATGGTGGTGGTGGGTGTTTTTGCCTATATATATGCTCTCCCTTGCTTGCTTGCTTCTATTTTGCTTGTTTAGTCTGGCGTGGGATGCATTTCCTATTGTGTGTGTGTGTGTGTGTGTGTTAGATATTGTTCAGCTGTACAGGTAGTCCCCAGTTTAAGAACAAGTTCTGTTCCCAAAGTCTGTTCTTAAGTTGAATTTCTATGTAAGCCAGAATAGTATTATTGTACAATACTGTATAAGTAGTATTGGGTAATGAATTCAAATATTTGTGTATTTAACTCAAATCATTGTGTATTTAACTTGAATTTTGCTACAATAGGCTCTGTTCTTAACTATGGATCATCTATATCCTGGGTGTTCTTAACCTGGGGACTACCTGTAGGGTTTTTTTCCCCCCAGTTGAGGGTTCTGAGCATCCCAAATTTACCTTTTATTTAATAAGTGGCTTATGTTTGCTGATGACAAATATGCAAGTTGGCATTTCATACTCAGTCTGGTTCTCAATTTCTTGGCCAACTTACTTATCTCCAGGCCTTGTCAGTTCCATTTCTATGAAATGGATTTGAGGATATTGCCTTCAAAAGAGAGCTTTTATACATTGAAATTCTGGGCAAACTTTGTTTTTCTTCTTAGTTTCCCCATTTCCCAAGAAGTAGACTAATAATTTTTAACTGGTAACTCCAGTAGAGTAGGTGGGTTGTGTGTTCATAAAATAACTCCCATAACTACCCTACTACATCATATTGGGAAAACATCCAGAAAACTTTCTAAAAGTTAGTTGTTGGGAGTTGGGTGGTGTAAATGAATAAATAAATAAATCTCTAAAATGCCCACACTGGCAAAAAAAACAACTAACAAACCCTGGAATACTTGTTCTAAAGATATCTGTAGTATAAATGACTTTCAGTAATCCCATAAAATTTTCTGTAACTAAATGCAAACAGATCATCAAACCCAATACTATATTTTAATAAAATATTAATTAAAGTACTTATAAAGTTTTACAATGGGATGCTCTACACTACCATATGAGGAGAAAGGTAGAAAATCAAAGTAATTTGAATACAAGGTTTTCTGATGCCCAGAAAATGAATGAAAGACTATGCTTGTTACCATGAGTCAATTTCTTTATAAATTGAGAACAATAATAGACTTACGTTGCTATAAAATAATAAAATAATAGCAGACTCCTCCAATAATAATCATCTTTCCTCCTCCCCTAGGCCTGCTTCTTATCACATAAATGGAAAATTCAACTTTGTTCTCTGTCCATGTTTAAATTAGTTTTCCTCCTCTCCATCGTCTGTTGGCAAAGACCTTTGCAAGAAAAATAGTGGTTTTAACTTCTACTACTTTGAAGGTTTGGTGGCTTTCACTGGTAGTTAATTTTTATTATTAGAGTCAAGCTAAGCCAAGATTCAAGAGAGACCTTAAACAGCATGTGCATAAGAATATTCACTTTGGAATTATGTTCCAAATGCAACCATTACTCTAAAGGAAGAACTTGTGTATACAAACACACATACATGAGAGCCAGTGTGTGGTGTAGTACTTAAAGTGCTGGACTAGGAAGAGTTACTTCATTGATGATCCAGCTTCTCTTTTCCTACTCCAAGGGTTGAGCTTCTTGTTCATGGCATTTCAAGTTCTAGGTTCCATATATGTGTTATTTACATATGGATTGATTGACACTCTGCAACCACTTATAGATGTTATAGATTATAGCACTCAGCATAATTTGAAAAAAGTTAAAAACATATTTGGAATATTGAAAATTCATTTCAAGGCATGTTGCAAAGATCTGAATAGTCCCAAACACCACAGCATTACTATATGCTGTTGCTATGTAGACGCATTAAAATGTTGGTGTGTTATTCCATAGAGATTTTTTTTCTTGTCAATTAATGCAGTCTCTCCTTTTCACAGTATATCATGTCACCTCCTACCGAATATGAGGACAAAGCTGAAATAAGGCCTGGGGTACACTGCATATATTTTCTTTCAGCAAAACTTTCTTACTGTTTCTTTTTATAACTGTCCTTAAATGAACCTCAGGCTGAAATATGCTTCTCCTCTCATCCCCAAGTCCCACTTTGTAAATATTACAGAACCAGAAGTAGCCTAGCTTGGTTTTGCTGCTAACCTTTGTAACACTCAAGAGTGACTTTGGTTAGATGCCTGTCTTATTGATAGCTAATTAGAGCATCTCTTATGACTGTTCTTCAAGCCCGGTGCAAAAATGAGCTTCAGTTCAAGTTCCCTATATCATAGCCAAACCAAATAAACCAAGTCGATCTTTCTCAGATGGGTATCCAGTGCTTGGATATCAAGTCCTTTACCCCATATACCCCATATGATGATTAGAGACTATGGGAGTTTCAGCTCCCTGGAAAGCACCAAATGGGGAAACCTGAGCAATATTTATGTCAGGCAGATAAGGATGGCAGTGTGCTAGAGTTTATGGTTACTTAAAACCATGAAGAGGAGATGATTAGAACAAATGTATTCCATTCTGGAAATTATTGAAATAAAGTAGGTTTGGGTCCCGAATTGTCATATAAAGTAAGAATCATGAGGAATAATAATTTGCAGTTGAGCTCAGGTAATGCAGAGGCAGTCATAGTAAGGAGTTAAGAGATCAGGTAACCTCATTGTGCTACCCCAGAAAGAGCAGGTATACAGTTTGGGGGTGCTTCTGAATTCACATTACTTTCTGCTTTCCCAGACTGAGGAACAATGAATAGGAGTAGTTTGACTGATAAGCCAAATGCTATCATTTCTTGAAGAAAACGACCTTAGAATGGAAGTGCACACGCTGGTAACTTTGAGTAATATACCACATGTATGTAGGACTACCTTTTTTCTTCAGATGTTCTTTCATGGTACACCACTCAGCTCACTTTCCAGATTTCCCCTTGTCACTGGACTGCCTGCAGATATTTTCTTTTTCAACAATTCTTTAACAAGGCCTGTTTACATTACGTTTTTCAAGTAGCAAGGATAGCTGCAGAAGACTACGAACCAGCTAAAACTTCCAATCTAGGTTCAATTTTAACAATTTAAAGGGGAAAAGTTGCTTTTTACATTCAAAGGACTCTTGACATATGGCTACAAAGGAATTCCCTTATGAATTACAAAAATGCTAGAAAATTTAAATATTTTAAGCTATTCTTTTTTGCATATTGGACTTATTTGTTAGGTTCTCCTATTTTAGGAGAGAAAAGCAGGCTCTTTCTGCAGCCCCTTCCTACTAGGATTCCCATCAAGATATAGTGCAAATTAAATTTAGTTGAAATAAATCAACTTGAAAAATGGGATACAATTGTTTTGATTAAAAAAAAAAAAAGAATTCTGAAGGGGGAAAAGTAGCTTTTCATGGCCTCCAGGATTATACTGAACATTTGTACTGAACAATCAACCCTGGGGGTGGCTAGCACCTTGAAGATACTCCCATATGTTAACATCTTACTGACCATCAACATCTTGGAAGATATTATTTATGTATGTGTTTGGTTTTTATTCTATTTTTATTCTGTTTTATATGGCTTTATTGTATTTTAATATTTATTGCTGTTTTATTGTGAACTGGCCAGAGTCACTTTTTGTGAGATGGGGTGTATCTAACTTTGAAATAGAAATAAATAAATAAATAAATAAATAAATAAATAAATAAATTTGTGTCAAGATTTCAGGCTGATTTTGTTCAGGAAACATATGAATCAAGATTTGGTACACTAACTTGAAAAAGTAAAAATCTCTTCCCCGCCCACAAGGGAGTGCCCCGGTCGCCTTCCCAAACACCCACTTATGTGAAGTCATGGCCCAACACTGATACCAAAATTAACATTGAACAATAGAAGTGGGGCAGGCAATGCTTTAACAGTTTTAACCTGGCTTTTCTGTTACTTTCATCATGAATTCAGTATACTTCTCCAACCTTTAAAAATGCATAAGGCAAAATAACCAGAGTAAAACTGGGCAATTAATTGTATCTAATTTAATTTCTCGTCAACTGTTGTAATGCCCACAGGAGTTATTTAGAAACTCATTTTTCTGGTAGAAACAAGTAGAACGTTATCAACTTTATACACTCATATTGGATAACTTGAATGTTTTTCTTCTGTTCACTGGTCTTCACCTCAAAACTAATCAAATATGACAATTGCAGTGCTTCATCACTCCAAATGTCCATTTAGTTTAGCTATCCTGCCCATCTACATTAAGGGCATATTGGTTTATATTTCTTTTAAGAGAAATTGCTATTCCCAGCAAATGGTGATAATAGTCACTTGCTGTGTGAAACTGGGCATCTCATAGGTTCACTTCAGATGGAGATCACAGATTCCATTTGCAGAGTCTGTAGCCCCTTTAATCCCTGCTTGGATTAAAATCCTTTCCTCTTTAATCTGGCAAACACTGAGAGTAAGGAGTCTTCATTACAGTACCTTAATTTTGATTCTGTGATCCGACCCTGTCCCATCTGCATTTCCCTTCTTGGTAGACCCCAATATGTGTGTCTTCTGCTCCAACCAGCTTCCTGAAGGAAGGAGATGAGAAAGGAAAGTGAAAGAAAGAACCTTAATTCTAATCTTTGGTGATATTGGCTGATCTCAGAAAGCTGAAGAGACTTGCATGGGAGACTACCAGGGAAAAACTGGACTATATAATAAACAGTGAAGTTGAAAAAAGATCCCCAAAAAGGTGATGACAAGCAGTTTCTGTATTATTGCCAAGAAAACAATTTGGACATGTTCCAGGAGTCACCAGGAGTTGAACTTGACTCAAAGAAGAGTTTATTTATTAATGCTTATCCTTCATGGTCCTAGTATATTTTCCAAGCACCTTCTCTATTGGCCATTTCACTTGTATGAAGGGAATACCCAGATACTTATTAAATAAAGGGGAAAAATCACTGAGTTCCTTAATATTTCAAATGAAATATTAAGTGTCCCCAATTGTAGAATTGTCATGTTAGGGCTGAGTGAAGGTTTATATCTATCATATCAATAAGCTTGTTCTTTAACAATAACTAAATGATACTTGAAAATGTTAAAACAAAACAAACATGTTAAAATGATTACTTCTGTAACTAGTTATTGGAGATATACCCACTCTATATAAAAAGCTTCTCACAATTGCTGAAAACCTGGAGAAATTGGCCCATATCTACATTATTCTTTTGCTAAGTGATATTAGGTGAAGTCATTCAAGAACGCAATGCAAAAACGAAAAGTTTAATGGGAAATAGCTCCATGAATTATACCATTTGAAATTTCTTACCTTCTCTTTTCCTGGTGTCCAAGGTTCTAATTTTTCAAATGTCCTTGGTTCATATTTTTAAATATGGAGTAAATACTAGAAATGCAAGCTTATATTAGCACTCTCAGATCAGCTATAAAACATGAATGAAAAACTTTCTGGTACTCCATGTTTTAATGATTCATTTTGCCCACTGCTCACTCTTACTACTGAACCAGGAATGTAAAAGAGAAACGTACTTTATCTAGTTTCTTTGTATCCTCTGACTAGTCTTTAGTGATTGCAGCTTCTAAGCATCAAATCACTGCTACTAGGGGTCAAACTGTGTTTGGTTTTAAAGAAGTAATTAAATGCTACATAAAATATTACATTAAAAATTAATGTAGAGGTCCCCTTCTAGATAAGACCTAACAAGACTTTATGCTTTTCTTGCATCTGTGCTCCTGATACATATGCTGGGAAGTGATATATAATTTATAGATCCTAAAACTATTAATGAAATCTGAAATATCACTTTTTTTGCAATATGAATTACAGAACCAGGGGTCCCATTCTAGATTAAGGCTATGGCAGAGGAGGCAAAGGGTCAAAAGTCCCTGCTCTAGAACAAGAAAAACTATTCATGGCTTTAAAAGAATTTGTTTGGCTCTAAATGATAGCATATACAATGCCTTAGCTTTTCTATGAAGTTGCTTGGTGGCCAGACTGATATAACCTTAAGGCTGCAAAGCTGCAGATTTTAAACACTGCAGTCCTACAGAATAGCCTTCTGTAATGGTAGCTGTTTTAGCTGCACAGATGTTGGTAGCTGCAAACTTACCACCATCATCTTTATCAGTCATTTAATTGCTTAGGGCCTCTGCTGTAAGCAATAAGGGAATTCAGAAAGCCACCAGAAGCTGGGACACATTTGCAAAGAGCAGTGATTTCTACGAAGCAGTGAAGTTTCATGCTAGGACTTGCACAGTTATCTGTTTTTTCAAGGTAATAAAATCATGGTGATTGCTCTTAGGAGGGAGGAAGGATTGGAAAAAAAAATTACGTCTCTGTAAGAGCACTGGCCAGTTATGACTCTTCCAGTGGACTGGGGTGCTCCTGAAATGCTTTAATAAGTATCACCAGCTATCATAAGTTGATTCTAAAGCTGAAGGAAGAGCTATTATAGTCGAAAAGCACTGTTCTTTTAAATGGAAAGGTCATGGTATTCCCTGAAACGTTTTATTATCGCTTTCATTTGGACCGTCAAATTTTGTTTTTATTAACTCAAGCCATGAACGGCTGATAAAATAAGAAAATTTACTTTTCAAATGACATCAAGCATCATTGTGTTTTATAGTTGGATTTGATTTCAAATAGGTGATTTGGCACATGTCTGAGCATCTGTCTGCAATCCTTTAAAGGGTATGTTTTTTCCAGGGACTCCTATGGTTTAGAAAGGACTGACATTTAAAATTAAAAAAAAAAATCTGGGTTTTATTCTTGAGAAAGTTAGGAAATTAACAAGCCTCATTTTTTGTTTTCCTGAATGGAATTCACTAAAGTGCCCCTGGGGCACCATCATAGATCATGATACTCCAGCCTTAAATCAACAGCCCTGGGTATAATAAAACCAGGCAAGGAAAACCTGAACACACTGAGGAACATAAGAAGAAAGCCCTTTGGGACATGATTGCTGATGACAGTTTCCAGGAGCTGTGATTTTTCATCTTGTAGTAGTGCCACATCTCATTACACAAAAGGAGTATTGGAACAGGCGAAAAATAGCAATCTGTAACATGGAGGAAGAATGGCTCAAATAAAACCGAGTCACTGTAGGACTCTGTAGGACACTGTAGGAATACAATCCACTAATAGAATATTTGACCAAATGTATTTAAAGACCAATGTCATACATACACGCAAAGAGATCGCAATGCCAGCTTTTCAGGCCACCGTAATAATCAGTCATGGTTTCACTACCTCTCGGAGATGGTCTTTCTTATAACATTGCAAGGGAACAGAATGAAAACTATTTTATGGAGTCTGAGAAAATGTTACATTATTCCCTCCGATAGCAAATCTAAGTGGTCAAGGACCTGGCCATCATGGAAATGGAATGGGGCTTATTGAATGCCAGAGCAGGGAAACAATGATTGGGTTGAGACAAGATTCGGTGCCAGAATGTAATTTGCAACTGTAAGGTTTATAACTTATTTTAATGTGGGATCCAGGCAATTGTGATTTATTTAACTAACCACAATTGAACAACCTACGGCTTAGTCAGATATATGAACCCAGTTACAAAATGCAAGGCATGGCTCCTGGGACATTTCAAATGCATGCTATTGTCTTGGTGGCTCTGTTCTTCTGCAAACAATTTTCTTATATTGATGTGAAATTATGTGTAATTTTAGCACGAAGCATTTTAGCCTAAAGGACCCACTGATTCTGTGGCTTATTATTAAATGAAAAAACATGCTTACTTTCAGGATGACCTTAATAGCAAAACATTGGTTGCTATGGAATGCTTAGAAAATCCATACCATCAACTTGTTTGTCTCTAATTTATCTAAGTAATCCAGCTGAGAAAGAGGATAGGCATTGAGGGGTAGAGTTCTGAGAAGAATATGTTTTTTGCATGGTTTTTTTGGGTTAATTGTTCCTAGCTAAGAATCAGAAAAATGTTAGAAAAATATCAGGAGGGGATCATGTGAAAAAGAATCTTTGATTTGACGGGAGAAACCAATGATTACTTTTTATTTTTACTTCTGCTTTGGTGGGGAGCAATTTATAGGAAAACTGCCCAGAGTCACTGGGTGGCATATAAATAATAATATTGATACAGAATATAATATAGAATATTGACATACTGGATATCTAAGCAAGCAACTGCAGAATTTTAGAAGAATAGGAATAGGAGCTAGAGAGTTCAGATGAACGAAAAACAGTTCAAGAATTTGAAGTATTTCAAAGAACAGTTCAAGAATAAACAAGTATTTGTTTTCTGCTCACTTTAGCATCAAAGTCAGATGGAATATCTTCTGATCTGTGAATTCCATGGGAGTCAGAAATGCAGTTATTCTCATCTTAGATTTCCATCATACCAATGGGCCTAATAGATTTAGATTATGAGAACCGTAGTCCAAAACTTTCTGGGAGCATCACAGCATATCAGACTTTCATTGAGAATACAGATTGAGAGAGAAAGGACACATCTGGGAGCTCTCTTGTCCTTTTCAAGACATCTAAATGGTTGGGGTGCATGCCTTTGAAATAAAACCTAGCTCCAGAATTAAAGTTTCCAAATTGTTCCAACAGACATGGAAAATGTTTTATAAGCAAAGATTCTTGGCCTAAATTCAGAAGTTCAGAAAGGATTTGACCATTTTATCATCTGATACTCTCAGCAATAATTATCCCAAAGAAAGTTGGATCAGAGAGAAGAAGGAGACAACCACTTCCAAGGTTTTACTATGTTATCCCTACCTTTGATTCATCTTCATTGTTTTTACTTGGAAATCCCTTTGAGTGTTTGGAAGCAGCATAAAAACACTATCCAAATCTTTCACCCACCAAATGGCCTTTATAACTTTAAATGCCTTCTACTAGGTGGGGTGAGATCCATCCTATGAAGCTGTCCCACCTGATTCTCTTATCTGATTCTAACTGGATCCTGTAAAAAAGACCTGTGGAATTGGACCAACCCATGTAGTGCTGGACCTTTGAAGGTTACAGCGCTGCTATTGGGTGATGTGGGAGTTTTTAAAGAAGGTGCTATTAAAACACAATTGCAAACACTTCCTATGAGAAGAAAAAATGAAGAACAGCAAAAGAAACCAACTGACTGTATGAAAAAGTTAGGAAAGATCTAGAAAGAATAAGACAAGTAATACAAAAAGGGCTTATACAGGACATCAAAAGAATGTCAGGTCACAAAGGAAGAGGACAGACAGCTGGCTCTCATATGTAAAGCTGATGTCAGGAATGTAATGCGCTGAGGTTAGCAAAGGATGGTAAGAATAACAAAAAGTGCTTCTTCTGGTATGTTCAAAGGAAAACGAAAATAATGAGTATATCAGCTGCTCAGTGAAAAAGGTAACCAAAAAATGGCAGAGCTACTCAAATTCTAGCTTAGTTCCGCTTACTTCAATAAGAACTATATGATTCACCAGGAAATTGTGAATGGAAGATGAAGGGGCAGGTTTGAAGCTTGAAAGTGATAGAAACACGGTCAGGGAATACTTCTTTACTTGAGTGAGTTTAAATCTTCAGGACCAGATGAATTTCATCCTCCAGTATCGAAGGGGCTGGCTGATGGTCTCAGCAAACACTTAAGTATAGTCTCTGAGAATTCGGAAAGAACTGGTGAGGTACCAGGTGATTAGAGGAGAGCAAAAGTTGTTCCTATCTACAAAAAGGAGGAAAAGCAAACTACAGATTAGCCTGAAATTAGTGTCTGGAAAAGTCCTAGAGTAGATCATGAAACAAAATAGAAGTCAACATGGATTTGTCATGAACAAATGTGGTAATCTTAAATTAAATTAAATTAAATTAAAATGTAATTTTATCTCATGATGATTGGGTAGTTTCCTTAATAGATTGCAGGAATGCTGTAGACATAGTTTATCTTGACTTTAGCAAAGTTTTAACAAAGTTGCCCATGGCATGTTGATTGGAAAGCTGGATGGTATAATAATTAAATGGATACTGGTGTGGAATTTTCCTTGGCTAGATCATTGTAGTTAGGTCAAAGATATGTAAAGTATGTATAGGTCAAGTGACTAGAGTGTGAAAAAGAAGATAATGGATTCGTCATCCTGTCTCTGCCGGGTGGAAAAGAAAATTCCTAAAAGTATAGATATAAGATAAAAGGGACAGTGAAATTTAAGAAGGAGAACTTAAAGGTTATAGTATATAATTGGCTTATAGAAACTGTGCTTATAACTGTTGAATGATAATAAGTGTTCTGTAATCCTATAAAAAGCATTGCTAAATACTTATCTGGGTTCCCACTTGTAAAATGTTGCCTAGAGAGGGCACCTCTTGTACAAGAATCCTGCTGAATAAAATTACCTTGCTTTGTTCCCTAAATCTGGTTTGTGAATACAGCTAGGAATGAACTCCTTCCATACATGAAGATTTCCACAACAAATTCATAGTGACTGTCCAGATGGGACTTGACTAGCTTGTGGTCTTAGCAGTTTCCCCTGAGGGAACCCCTGGGGAAACTTCACAATTTTGCCCTACAAGAGTACTTCCTGTAGGAGAGGCATGCAGGGATAATAATAAGGTAAACCAATTTTGTGTTTGTGTATGCGTGTGTGGGGAATAAAGCATTGTTTTAATTGTGTGATCCACTGTGTGCTTGTATCTATATGCACCCTTGTTGTTTGCCTTTTATGTACCCAAACTAAGCATTGTTGATCTCCTCAGGCGAGAAGAAACTGTTAATCCTGTGGAAGTGGAAAGCAAGAGGGAGGTAGACTTTACTTGTGTTCTCAGAGTAAGGGAATGATGGAGTGACTAGTGTAAAACAAAAGTGGATTGTGTTTTGATTTAAGGTCTGGTTCTGGGACTAGGCAAGACTGAGGCAAATAGTCCTTGAGAGTTCAAGTGCCCAAGGGAAGGCAAGATTGTCCTGTGCTAAGATGAAGGTTTTTTCTAGACTTAGCTTAGGCTGAGGAAAGGGTACATAAGTTACATAGATGGCTTGAGAACTATTCTCAGAGAATGCTCATCAGTGGGATATCATCAGTGGAAAGAGATATCAAGTGGGGTACCAGGATCGGTCCTGGGCTCTCTATTCTTCAATATTTTCACTGATGCTTTGGATTAAGAGGTGGAAGGCTTGCTTATCAATTTTGGTATCAAACTGGGTGGGATAGAAGACCAAAAAAATTTCAAAATGATCTTGATAAGTTGAAGAAAGGGACTGAAAGTAACAAGTTTAATTGAGAAAAGTGCAAAATTCTTCCCTTAAGGAAACAGCAATTGGATGCTCAAGCTAAGTATGTGAAATGCGTATCTCATATGAACTTGAACCGCTATTCAAATCAGAAAAGTGTTGCTTGCCTTTGGAAAAAAAAAACAATAGAGAATGTCCATTTCTGCACCAATGCACTTGATGTATGCTCTTGTGACTGAATACCATTTTGCCATTTGCATTAGTTACAAGGGATGTACATAATGAAAATCCAATGATGTTTTAAAACTGTGGGATTGATTATAGCTGGTGACAAGGACATCTGATTAAAGGAGAACAAGTCCACTGCAGTGGCTTGAAAGGTAAGAGAAAATCACATTCTTGTTACACACAGACTGGAATGAAATTTAAGTTCTGAAGATTAATTGTGCTGCTACAGCGGTCATTTTCAATTTCTTGTTCTCAGTGGGGTGGCAGACCTGTGCTTAGATTATGCCACTTTAGCATTCAGCAGGAGGAGGGCAATATGTTTGCAGGTTTATTCCTGAAAAAAAGAAAAATGACCCCAAGATTTGTCAAGGAGAAAGCTCAGTTAGAACCTTCTCCAGAACTCCTAAGCTTTTGTTCTGTGAATTCAGTTTCCATCCACAGCCTCAAGGGATGGTGGCCAAATATACATTGACCATCTCAGAGAGAGCTAGACCATTCCTGTTCCTTTGTTTTTCCATTCCCTAGAATTCTGAAATATCCTAAATGAAAATTTAAGTCCAGTTGTCATCACACAGGTATTTATGGGCAGACTCATGCCAAATCAGTGGGCATCACCAGAAGGATGACGGTTTCCATCACAATTCAAAGCTAGTTTGGTAGTACGGTTTCTTTGTTAGATCTCAGTAAATTGAGTATCATGCCTTCATACCAAATGTTTCTCACAAATGTATACCCATATGCATGGATAGACATACCCCACTTTGCATCCTTTTATACACACAAAGAGGTGAGAAGGTTTGCATGTGGATCATAAAGAAGCAGGTCACCTATATCTCTTTTTTTCTGCAAGGAAAGATGCTGTTTGGGGGTTGAGGGAAGACAAATGAGAAAAGACTGCAGAAAAAAGTCAAGGCATGTTCTCTTTCTTCTACTACTTATATCTGAAGTTGGAAGCTAAGCAAGGATGGAAGATCACCAGGATGTATTTATGATGTAAGTTTGATTGAAACTTTGGGTGCTGGAAGTTTTATTAGAAATTAATTGGGCAGTAATCAACAGCACTTAATGAGATCAGTTGACTTTATGGCAGGCATTTATTTACAGTTTCATTTAGTCTTACCCTACCATCATGTCTTCAGCTCCTCTAAAATAGACTTCCAGTGCTGGGGCCAAACATCCTCCTCACCCCAATCTGAATTTTGGTTTGCTACCAGAAACTCCAGTCTAGTTTAAATAACTTACCCCATAGTAAAACTTCCTTGAAAAAGGTTTAGCTTTGCACTGCACAGTAGTTCCTTACATTTGGTATGGTTTTTATTAGGTGTATAAGTAATGCTTCCCCACCAAAGCAGTCCACATAGAAAATTTACAAGACATTTCTGCTAGCATCCCAGTCTCCTGTTATCTAGGGTTTGGGGAAGGGAGGCATTGTTATGTTATGCAAGGAGTTTCTATGTAAAGAAGTAATCAATTACCTTCCTGCAGTTTGAAAAAGTATCTTCTGATCATCATGGGATTTACTCTTTGCGCAATGGAATTTTTCTTCAAAAAATAAAACACAAAACAAGAAAACAAAAACAACCTGGGTAGAAATAGAAGGAAAGATTAATTGCCTCTGGGCAATAAATCTCAGGAATATGTGCTGCATTTCTCTGGTATTCATTAGTGAAAGCTGTAGTCATAATTTCTAAGGTGCTGAGTTCAAAGCTTTCATAAGCATTTGTCTGATGAGAGTAATCAGGGTCAGAAGTAATAACTTGGATTTTGACCCTCTCCTCTAAAGACTCATTAGATTACTCTGCTTCACGTGTCTCCTACATGAGAGCCAGATGAATGAGTTTATTTTGCAAGAGGGGATTAAATAAGACCCACACATATCTGATGGTTATCTGAAGTAAACATATGGAGAAAAGAGTAATTAAACTGGGTCCACCTAGGAAAAAAATCAAAGCTATGAAATATTGTGGTCCAAAATGGGGATTACCATTATGGTTCTATCGTGGTTTACAGGGTATGTTGCTTGACAAAGCCCATTGAGAAGTTTCCCAGATTGGACAGTCTGAAAATATTCTGGTGCGTGATTCTACAATCCTGGCTGGAAATCTGGTTTCCTTCTCTGAGCAGTAATCCTTGAAAATCAGCAAATTGGCTGATTCCAACTCTTGTATGAAGTATAGTCTTGACAGAACATCCCAATAGGTTTGAATAACTTTATACCCTGTGACATGAATCTGGCTTTTAATCTTGGTTACCAAAAAAAAAAAAAAAGTTGGGTGGAGGGGAGATCATTCCAGATCCCTTTCTCATACACTTTCCTTTTGGGACCCCAACATGGACCTGACTCTCGTTTCTAAACACAGTGAACAGAGCAAGTTTAAAGCTCAATTAAAAAAATAAATGCTCTTTTTCTGAAATACCTGCTCAGAGAAGAAGAACATCAAAATGCCCAAAGCTCAAAAAGGGAAGAAAACAATATAGCAGCAAAATCCTTCTGTAGCCTATTTGTGATTTTAAACACCATATGCTTCTTTGTTATCTGTTAATACAATCTCTTGGTAGGCATTACAGGAGAACGTCGAGCCACTGGCCCCTGTTGTATAGAGTTAGAACCAAATATCATCTATTTGCAGATATAGAACTCAAACAGAAGGTCAGATGACAGAACCATGAGGGAGTAGTACTGGAACATGTTAGAAGATTTCCCTGCCAAATGTTCTTTGCTATTCAGCCAGAATGAATTACTCTGGATGCCAAACAGCACTGCAGCTGCGTGTAACTGAGTGCCAAAATAAATGTCTATTCCTGCACTATCATGTTTGCCATATTTTAAGTGACTGGTGTCTCTGCATCTCTTTCAAATAAGCTTGGGGCCTTGGGCGCCTGTCAAGTGGGGAGGGAAGGGGGGAATGACCTCACAGACATCTTGCGTCATTGCTTAAGTGACATAAATTATGTCGTTTGCCTCCGTCTCACCACTGTGCCAATGGCTTAATTTGTGTCATTTGCATAATGATGTCACAGTCTGTGTGTGATGTGATACTAGCTTGCCCCAGATACCAATGATGGGGCAGAGATGGCAAGGGGGGTGGGTGGGGGGCAAACGTATACTAAACACAATCTCCAAACCAAGAACTGAAGTCCTTTCCTCTCTGAGAAAACCTATGTTTTGAGATCTGAAAAACTGGGAAAAATCTAGGAAATCATCATTATCATCTATTTCTTTGCAGTTCTTTCAAAAAGCTCCATTATACATTTGCTCTTATTTGACTAAAGTTAGAGGGGACCAAGCATCCACCACTACATTTTCTTTCCTCTGTATTCACACAACTGATGGTGGGTGTGTATTTATTAGTTAAGCATCCCTCCGGTTTCCACATTTTGCAGTCCGAGCTGGTCAGGTAATCATACCTTCTAGGAATAACCCTCTGGGTTTCTTACATTTACTGTGGGCTAACCCTGAATCAACCTTACCTTCAAGGACTATCTCTGCCAAGAAATCTCACATTAATTTATCTCTCGCTCAATCACACTTTGGTCTGTCAGATATGGCCTTGCCATGGATATTGAGATTATGTATTTATTTATTTCTTCAAGGCCACCCACTTGACAAGTGACCCTGGCTGGCTTACAAGAAAATTAAAAACAATTACATAGGAAGAAAACAAGTAAGAAAACAATCACAGCAATAAAAACACTGTTTCGGAGAAAGTTAAACTGTAGATACCTGTCATTTGGTAGATTCGCTCAATATCTTGGCCCAGAGTTGTGGGAACAGCTAGGTCTTCAGGGGTCTACTAAAGGCCATAGGCATAGGAACATCTAGATCCTGAGGGGGATATTATTCCAAAGGGCAATGGAGAAAGCATGTCTCTTGGTCCCATGAGATGACATTGTTTTATTGATGGCACCTCCAGCATATCTATTCTCCCTGATCTGATCTTACAGGACTGATAAAATTATTGTAAAGAGACTGTCCTACAGATATCCAAGCCCTGGGTCACAGTTACAGCCCGTTTATGCTCCTTAAGTAAACTGAATGCACAAGGACTAAGGATCAGACCAGATCTCCCTCTACATAGTTTTAATTTAAGGTTTAGTAGATTATTACAAAATTCAGCATCCTCATCTCATGGAAGAGCAAGGGAAAAAGGGAGAAGCAGGAGCATATCTTTAGAGCCATTTATATGGTGGAGTTGCTTCCTATTTGTGGTCTGATATTGAATTTTCACCATCTGACACCACGTCTTTTCAGAATCTAGACACTTGGAATTTCATTGATCTCTTGGAGGCAGGGGCCACTGAAGAAGGGATTGTTGGCAAAAACAGGAACAAATGGGCTGATCCATCCTGGGGTGCAAAGAATGCAAATCTACATTCTTCCCCCCTGTCCTTCCAGGCATCTCTCCCTTTTTAATTCTGGATTACAGATACTTACCATATTCTGGTTATCTATTACTGCAGCCACCTACCTTATGATAGGATCCATGTAGGGCTAGGAAGTATTCCTTGGAAGAAAGATACTAGGGACTGTACTACTATTTAACTTTGGGAGTTGGACAAGAAGTCCAGTAGGGGCTATGCTGGGATCCTTGCATTACAGTTGCTCTTCCAAATATGTAATAATTAAAAAGTCTTTGTATAAGTATTAAATTAAATGTCAGTTTTTCATGAACAGTTTTGCCCATCACAAAGCATGACTCTTTTGAGTGTCATTTTTTTTCCACACTCTTTTGTGAAAGTGTGCAAAAGGAACTGCCAGTGGCTGTAGATATTTGAGAAAAAGCAAGGAAATGAATTTTGGAGTTGACCCCCATTTGTTCCAGTGCAGTTGTCATTAATTGACTAGGTGGGGCAAAAGAGTTGGAAAAGAGGCCATTTGCATTCAAATACTTGTTGCCATCCCCAAATCTAACTTCATCAAGACCTACATGGGGAAAGTATTTGACTGACTAACAATGAAATTGCTCAAATAATGCTTTAAGACAGGATGTATTGGACTAGATGTCTTGGCAAATAAAAACTTCATCTTCTGCTTGAAATAGTGGCTTTTCAGTGAGGGAAGGTGGCGAGGGTTGCTGTAAGCTGAAACAGTGGAAGGCAAGAATTTTTATGTTCTTCACAAGGGTTCGTTTTCCCTTCAAAAAGGAAAACTCACAAAAATAAAGTGTAATACAAGCCTTCTATATATTGTTCACTACAAATGATACATAAGAAAGCTTTTTTTTTCCTAGCATCAGGTTAGCCTTTGTTTTACTGTATTCTTCGTGTTAGTCTGGGACACACTTCATATGTTATTATCCAAGGCATTTTTTACATGTTGAGGAGGTCCTGAGGCTGGACGCTTAGCTTTGCTCATGGTATTAGGACATGTTGCTGGCATGGTAGCTAATTAGAACTAGCATTGTTCTTATTTCATTGGTCCATCCTGCTTAAAAAAAAACCCATACAGGTAAAACTTCAGCCAATCTAGAATATGAAGAGGAGAAATACACTAGAGTCAAGAGCGCAAGAACAATTAATTAAAAAAAAAAAGATTGGAGCTCAAGTAAGATAATAGTCTGCAATGTTTTCTTATTTGTGCTGGCTTGAAATTAGCTAGTATCATGGGGTGGAAAGATGGACTTTTTATTGGGAGGAATCCTTTTGAATTGGCTGAGGAATAAAATTTCTCATGGGTCTTTCATGACCTTAAGGACAGGAAGTGAGATTTAATTGGGCTAATGGATAGAAGAAGAAAATATCTATAGGGTTTAGTCCATAATAAAGGTGCAGAAAATATATACTGATCCAGTCCATAACCCAGGATCCATATTATATGGATATCATTGCATCTATAAAGTAACTTAGGCTAAGAAATGTTGATGGTCCAGTGAGGCTACATATCTGAACCAGAAGTTGATGCAGATTCTGTAGGCCATGCTCAACATGTTATCCATTACATCATCCTAGTTTTCATATTGAAAGTGACCGTATGATCTCACAATCAAGTGACTTTGGATGGCGAACAACAAAGGTAAAAACAAAATATACAAATTAATATTAATATTATTAATATTCAAACTTTAAAATTATAAAAGGCACAAGACTAAAAACAGAATAAAAAAGAGATTTGCATAGGAGCCATCTCAATATTTTGCCAGTCCTCTGGGGTCTGCAGGCCTGCTGACACCACCAGAGACCTCTGGAAAGCTGAAAGAGATGAGGCCAGAGTTTTCTTTGTGGTTGTACCTCAATTCTGAATCATTAGTAATTTGTTAGGAAGGAATATCTACTCATCACCTATTGAGATTTTGAGACTCAACTACATGCACAGAGCTCCTATCTGAAGATTTCTTCCCATCCATGTGTGTGAAAGGAAAGAGATCTAATGTTGGGAGACCAATGTTGGAAATAAAGGATCAGAAAGGAGGATATTTTTAACTCATTCTCTTCCTGCTAATTGTCTAGCCACAGTTGGTCACTGATGCTGCTCTCCTCAGAAGCGGTGGTAGATGGGAAAAAGTATGATGGATTTTGAGCAAATAACTTTGAAAGGGAAGTTATATATGTCAGAGGGTAGATAAGGAGCTCTCTCTCTCTCACACACACACACAAATACACACAGAACCAGTAGTTAGTTAGTTAGTTTATTTATATGATTTATATAGTTACCCATGTCATACAACTGACTCTAGGAGACTTACAAAAGTTAAAACACAGACTCTAGGAGACTTACGAAAGTTAAAACACAGAAACCCCACCACTGGTGCCCAAGGAATAACCCCACTCAACAAAAAACACATAAATAACAACAGAGCTCATCTACCCACCTGATTCAAATGCCTGGGGAAACAATCAGGTCTTCAATGCCTTGTGAAAGGCTAACAAGGTTGGGGGGATGCTCAGGCACCACCGAGAAGGCATGACTCCAGGGTCCAAGAAGATTGATAGAAGGGACTCAGAGTATGAATCCTCTACTAGATCTGGTGGGGTGGGCAGAATGCATAGGAGAAAGGCAGTCCCACAAGTAGCCCAGCCCTGTGACATGGAGGGTGTTATAAGTGATACAGTTACACAAAAAAGGGATTTTATTATGGACACTGTAATATTTATACTAATGAAGTAGTGTGTCTAATAATATATACAAGTGAAAACCAGTATTTTTTTTAATCTATATACAAAATTGCATAAGACATATAAGAAATCAAGCCTTAACCTACTTAATTTTCTCCCTCTCGTGGCTCTTTCCTTCACTTTCTGCTTGTAATTTATCATGGCTTCTCCTCCCCCTCCTTATCTCAATTACTGATATGGGAATGTCTTTGAGTTTCCTCCCTCCTGCCTGGCTGCCAAACAAAGCTTTTAACTCAAAAAGTCCCACTGTCTACCACTGGAATCTTCTTACACACAACACAGTCCGTCCTCCTGGTCTTCCTCCACACTCCAGGGCCAGAATCTTTGGACTTGGCAATCTGAGTCATCTCCCCACTCCATTCCATGTTAATCAAGGATATCCTCTCTAACAGCATGTCTTGCAGCATCTACAATATACGCCCCCCCCCCCCAATGTCTCTTCTCCCTTTTTATTTTCTGGATCTAAGGCATGCTGTTATTATTCTGTATCTAAGGCACTTTACAGGCACATTCTAGAATTGTTCCCTTTCTCGGTCTTGCGCTTAGCCGTCGGCTTTCTGTTAAAAACCATCCATGATCTTAGCAGAGATCCAACCACTTCCAGGCACCTCACCCTGCCACAATAGAAAAATGAGTATATCTGCCTCTGTACTGTAATATCTTACATCTAAATAAAAAAGTAAAACAACTTGGAGAAGGCAGGTAGACAATCAGCATGGGGGGAAAAATGATGGACGGGAAGTCCTGGAAGCTAAGAAGCTTAGCTTAAGCTAAGATTGATAGTAGGCATGCTGCTGAAGCGTGCACCTCTGTAGATACCCATCAGTGCTGGTTGTTGGTGCCTGCTCTCTCTTCCAATGGACATCAGGTCTTAGATATGGCCCAACTCCCTTTTCTTTTAAAATGGCTCACTTTGGCTTTGAAGCAGCAAAAAAAGAGAACAACACCACCTTCAGTGGCGGTCTTATACCCTTTATACCTTTAAATCGGGGGGGGGGAAACCCCCAAAACCCCCAAACCTAACCCTGCCAGCATCACTTTGCAGCACCCCAAGGCCCATTCATGGTGAGTGGGGTTCAAAAACATGGGTGAATTTGGATGCATTTGGGGAGTTTTTAAATAGGTGATGGTTCAGTCTTTACAAACTCTGCCCTCCGGCCGAAAAAGTCTCTCTCTGGTTTTAATCCCTCCCTTCTTTTGGGGTTTGGCCCTCCAGCCAACCCTTGAGCAGGTGACTTCTATTGAATTTGGTCTCCCCATCTCCCTATTTTTGCTGAATTGAGAGTCAGAGGTGGTATATCACCAGTGTGCTCATATAAGGGGATATGAGATTTATTTTATAACGAGATATACGAACCGTATTCTGCTCAGCACCCACTATAACAGGGGCATCGGTGGACGGGTAGGTGGGGTAAAAAACATTAAGAAGTGTCTGGAAGTTGAAGCCCTGCCCATTTTTTTATGTGCGTCACGTCCTAGTCACCATCTTCACTTGTCTGATCTCTCTGGATACTCCTGAACTATCATGTATGTCTCTGTGTGTGTTTCATTCAGAAAAAGGATCTTCTGAGTTCACTGCTTTCAGTGCTGATTGGAAAGAGAAAGCGTGCACTTGAGTTAATCATTCTGAACTTGAATTGAAATGCAGATGTGTGGCCATCCAGGAAATTACCATTTACAATAACCAATGGATTTTTATGCTTAGACAAATAATGTAATAAGCTGAGCACAGCCTCTGACTTGATAAATTATGTGGCCCTAATGAGGGGAAGAAGGGTGTTTGTTTCAATTCTTAATCCTTGAACAGAGCTGTAAAGCAAGCCTTTTGTCTTCTCCACAAGTATTCCACCTTTATTTTGTTTCCTCTCCTTATAATATAATTCCTGTTTATATTTGTAGTTTGGGCTGTTATACTATATGGATATGCATAGGGTTTGGTCACTAAGTTCTGAAGAGCTCATTCAGAAGGATCAGAGATTGTCAACTGAGGAGCGATGAAGTGGCAGAAAGTTCAGCAAAAGAGAGCATCTGGGTATTCTAGAGACAGACAAATCACAAAATGTGATGGTGAAATTAGTGCATAACTTCCACATCTAATAGCTACTGATACAGTTGTGTGTGTGTGTGTGTGTGTGTGTGTGTCTTCGAGTCAGTGTTGACTCCTGGTGCCTGCTTGGACTAGTCCCTGCAGTTTTCTTGGCAAGATTTTTGGAAGTGGTTTGCCATTGCCTGTGTCCTAGGGCTGAGAGAGAGTGACTGGCCCAAGGTCACCCAGCTGACTAGGTGCCTGGTACCTTAACCACTACCCCTAACTGGCTCTCTGATATGGTACTGGCCATGAATATTCTGAACTAAGGCAGTCTAAACTGAGCCAAGATTTGTTCTTACCTGTCAAGGCTTTTGTGCAGGGAACTCTGTAAGGTATGGTCAAAGAAATCAAGATTGCAATGGCGCAGTTGAAGCTCTGTTTGTTTTTAATGTGCATTTTATGCACACAGCTTCTATCGCCCTCTCGATTTTTTTGACCACACCCTGCAGATATCCCAGCTCTTGTGTATGGAAAATGAAAAGACAAGGGAGTTCCAAAAAGAGGTCAGTTTTTGCTTTTGTTGATTACACAAAAGTTTTTGAATGTGTAGACCAGTGTTGTCCAAACTTGGCCACTTTAAGATGAGTGGACTTCAACTCCCAGAATTCCCCAGCCAGCTATGCTGGCTGGGGAATTCTGGGAGTTGAAGTCCACTCATCTTAAAGTGGCCAAGTTTGGACAACACTGGTGTAGACTGTAAGAAGCATTGACCAGCGGGCAACTGTTAGTACCGAATATGGCGCAACTAAATATGTACAAAGTTGCATTCTGTTACCTTATTTGTTGGTTTTCTTATTGATTTATTCATATTATTTATATAGAAGCACATCTCATAGCAAGGACTCTGGGTGGTGTACAAGTATTAGAACAAAAACCACAACATATAACCCAAGGTTAAAACAATTCTGTTAATTACACTTATTTATTTATCATATTTACATAGCCGCCTATCTCACACAAGGTGACTCTGGGCGGCGAATCTCCCATCTTTATTTTGTATAACTCAAGGCAACCTATATAATGCTCCCTCTTCCTGTTTCCCTCATAACAACTACCTTGTGTGGGGCTGAGAGGGTCTGACTGGCCCTAAGCCAGCCATCCACCTTCCATCCCTTGTCTTTCCTATTGGATGTTAGCCATGTGATGTTAAGTGTCCCTGCTTCTTCTGAATTCAGCCATTTATCTTTTTCCATGTACTGAAGTTTGGACTGCAAAATCATGAGCCTTACTTACTAGCATGGGAGAAATGTGTAATTTCTGAAACAACCAAGCTCAAGAGAGCACCAAGGATTCCACCAATGTACAATCATCCAGTAGTCTGAACATTATTTTCCCTTTTTTCTGGTATTGGACTATGGATTAATTTTTATTTCCTGGGTGACTGTTGCGTTTTCCATATCTGCTTATTAACTGCAAACCACACTTTAACTGCAACATAGGATCAACACTGAGATCAAATTTTCCTGTTACTCCAGATACTACTTTACTTCCAACTTTAGCATTCTGGCCTCCCAGAATTAGCAAGATGTCTTTTTTCAGGGTTATGTTGAGAGGACGTTGCAAATCACTGTAAAACAGTCCAACTTTTGCTTCATCTGCATCTGTGGGTGGAGCAGAACTGTGTTCATTGTAATAGTGATTGCTTGCTTCAGCCTCAGCTAAGATCATTTGATCATTTGAAGGATTGATACCAAGCACTGGCATTGATACCCACACCTTTTAATTAATCACGTTGACTACTCTATTCCTTCTGTGATTTTCTTGACTGCAATAATCTGATGCTCCTCTGATGTGAAGATTCAGTCCATATCAGTTCACCGAGTCCTAGAATGTCTGTGTTCACTGTTGACATTTCTGCTTTGCCAACATCAAGTATGCCTTGGCTCATGATTTATGTCTACCCACAGACTGCTTAACTTTGAACTCTTGAACATGCCTTTTGCCTCTAAATTCATGAGCTGCTGGAGGTTCTTGTGGCTTTAATCCAGCCCCATCACAAGCATCAGGGCTACTCATAGTTGCTCATTGCTCTTCTCCAGGAGCTCTTTAGGATTGCTATGTCCTTCTCTAGTGGATTATACTTAGTCTGCTTGTTTTCTTTGACCTGCTCAACAGATATTATTTGGGGTGTACCTTCACCATTACAAGACAATGATGTAAGAAGAGGGCTTTCTTAGCACTATTCATAAGTAGACCAAAATCCACCCTGTATTCTCTGATAATTATGATTTTCTAAACTAAAAGTCTCAGTATACTTTCTAACATTCAGACTTATTTTGTAGTGAAAACGATGTCTTGATACAACTTAATTAATCCGTCACACTAACGTAATCTATGGAAGGCTTCTAGTTTGAATGCCTTTAGTCTAGGTGGGGTGTGATTTGGAATATATTTAGCACTTAATTGCCTGAAACCCTTCACTAAAAGATAGATGATCAGAAATCCAGCCTTCCCCCCAAATCTACCAGTACATTTTTCCCATTTATTGCAGTGATTTATCTCTTTTTCTTTTATCAGGCAAGTATCATGTTTATTTCAGTCCAGTATAACAGATTCCATTTTTAAAAAATTAAAAAGGATTTATGTATTTTTCTCTGATTTAGACAACCCCTAGACTTCTTTAGAATGGAATTTCCCTTCCTTCTTAAAGCAACCTCAGAGGGAAAAATTAATTTTATTGTGCCTATTTATGAGAAGTAAGGAAGTGTGGACCTGCTTTTGGTTATGAGTCAAAGCAAAATTTCATTCCAAAATGGCTACAGTGGCAACTGTACCTCCAGGTCTGTTCCAGAGTGAAATTGCATAAGAGGTTTTATAAAAGACATGTGAAGTTCATGAAGAATCCTTATTTCAGAATGTTTTATATGAAGTTGACTGTCATGGCTTCTCCCTGAGAATCCGAGATGGTTATAGTTTCATGAGGATATTAGCAATTATTTGTTTGATATCCACATGGTTTACATTCTAGAATTACCAAGGAAAAAGATGAATGAATGTTAAAACAGTTTTATGCCTGCATTTTTCATGATATAATTTACTAAGATAATAAACATAAATGTGACTTCAGGGTTATCCACCCTGTGTCAGGTTCGGTCAGCACGGGGCTTCGGGGAAGCTCGCAGCCAGACCACGCGAACTCCACCGGCGGCAGCTAGCGAGGGAAAGAGGAACTGAAAGCACCGCTAATTAATGGGCCACCTGCGCCAGCCAAACAGGAAAACCGCAGCGGAAGTTTTAACTCTACACTGATAATGGCGCGAGCCAACAATGAACGGGGCCGCAGGCAGCGAAACAAGATCGCCGCGCAACACAGAACCCTCGGGCTTGCACGTAACGGGGGGGGGACCAACCCAAGCCGGAGGGGGACTGTCAATCAAGGACAATGGACCCTGACCGAACCTGCCATCATGGACAATTAAGAGGGATTATTGGGGGGCCGATAATCCGCAACGGTAACGCAATCGCGGGGCGAAAAAAGCGCGGGAAGGGGGGAATATAACGAGTGATGCAATTGTACCAAGCCAGTCCTGGCTTTGCTTGTGACTGCTATGTTATGCATGAGTAAACCTCTTTTGTGAACCACACGTGTCATGGGAGTTTCTCTGTCGAACGGGGCAAACCTTACATAAAGCCAGGACTCACCATTAGCGCTACCTGGTGCCACCGAGGAGCGTTTCCCTTTCTAATACAGGCATGACCAGCGACGAGGAATCCGTGGGTCAGCTGGAGCACGAGGAACCCGGACTCGAGGAGGGACGGTCAGAGCCACCCGGGAGCGATGGGGCAGCGGCCAGGGCTGGGGACCCTCCAACGGAGCGATGGTCGATGTGCGTGAACCAAGGGCCAGACAGCTCAGGCGTCACAATGACCCGGGGTTCGGGGGCCCGGAACCGCGAGCGGGACGAGAAGCTCGCCCGACTAGAGGAGAGGATCGAGCGGCGCCTAGACGCCCTGGAGGCGATGCTCCAGACCTTGCTACAGAGAGCGGGACCATCAGCGGTGAGCAATGGCACGAGCAACAGGGGTGGCAGCCCGGCACCCCAGCTGGCACCGCCCACGATGCCCCGGTCGGTGGACCGATGGGCGGCGGATGCCCTGAGACTTCGAGGCATCACCAGGAAGTTCTCAGGGGACCCTGAACAGCTGCCGCACTTCTTGACGCACGTCAGGGGTTTCATGCAGAGGGGTGGTCACCTATTCGCTAGGGATGAGGATAGAGTATCCTACGTGGCCGAGCTGTTAGATGGCCAAGCGGCTAGCTGGGTGATCGGACTGTACGAAGCCAACGCGGCGGAACTGCGGAGTTTCCCGGACTTCATGCAGGTGCTCTGGGACAGATTCGAGGACACATTGAGCGCCAAGTGGGCTGAGGACGACATCCTGCAGTTCAGACAGCGGGACAAGTCGGTATCGGAGTACGCCCTGGAGTTCCGGAGGTTGGTAGAGACGCTCACGGACTGGCCGGAATCCCTGAGGGTGAAGTATTTTAAGAGAGGGCTCAATCCGGAGATCCTAGAGCGGGCACTGGGGCGGGATGACCCGTCCACAGTGAAAGATTGGATCTGGCTGGTCGGAACGGCGGAATCGGTGTGGCGGCAGATTCAACAAAGTGCGAGGCGACGGGACCAGACGAGGGACCGGCCGAGGGAGAGACCCCCAGAGGAAAGGCGGAGCAGTCGGCGGCAGTCCACCGGGGGCGAGAGGCAACCAAAACCCCGAACCTGTGCTTCCGGTGTGGAGGCAGAGGCCACCGAGCAGCGCAGTGCCCGACGGAGCGGGAAGGAGCCTCACCACGGCCCGAAGTGAAGCCCCCGCGTCCCACTGGGAAAAGGGCCGGCGACCGACGGCGGAAAAGTGCAGTGGCGGCAGTGACCGAAAAAGGACGGATGGGGTTGTCGACCCCGGAGACGGTGTCCTCCGGAGAGGACTCGGAGCCGGCGGGAAATGAGGCGCACTCGCACTGAATGGCGTCCCAGTGCGAGCAGGGGAACCAAGGCGCGTGGACCCAATCGGGGATGAGGACTGCCCTCCGTTCCGGGTGAGGATACACATCTGGGGGGTGAGATCCAGAGGGGAGGCACAGCTGCGGGCGCTGCTGGATTCAGGCTGCACCCACTGCTTGATGCACCCAGCTGTGGTCTCGGGACTCGGACTACAGCTGAGGAGCCTCCGGGAACCCATTGCATTCAGCCAACTAGACGGCTCGCTGGCAGCGCGGGGGCCAGCTCAGTATTACACCGAGCTGGTCCAGATGACGATCAGGAGTCACCGGGAAGAACTAAGATTTGTGGTGGTCCCGGTGGCTGACTACGCGGTGGTACTCGGCTTGGCGTGGCTGTGGCGACGGAACCCACGGGTCGACTGGACGGCGGAGGGGGTGCGATTCGGGGTCGAGAGGCCGGCGGAGCGCGAGAGCAGACGGGACCGGGCCGTGGCGACGGGCGCGACTGCAACCACAGAAGGGAAAGTGGAGGATCCGAGGCACAGGGAGGCAAGACGAGAACAGACGAAGCCCGAGACCCGGGCGGCGACAGCAGCAACAGCAGCGCCGGAGACCCGGAGACTCGCAACGATCCCGAGGCGTGGGAAGGCAGCGGTGACTGGCGGAACAGCTGCAAAATGAGGGCCAGAGTCCAGGGAACCCACGACGAGCGGCGGAATCCCGAGGCAATATCGAGACCTGGCGGCGGGGTTCGGGGAGAAGGAGTCCGACCAGCTCCCCCCACACCGACCCAGTGACTGCACCATCGAGCTAGAGCCAGGGGCAAAGCTGCCCAAACCGAAAATGTACTCCCTGTCAATGAGGGAGATGGGGGCTCTGCAGGAGTTCATAGACAAGAACCTAGCACGGGGATTCATCCAACCCGCGAAGTCACCATTAGCGGCCCCGGTACTATTCCGGGAGAAGAAGGATGGCTCGCTCCGGATGTGCGTGGACTACCGGGGGCTGAACGCAATCAGCACCAAATACAAATACCCCCTCCCCCTGATGAAGGACCTAATGTCGCACCTATCCAAGGGGAGGGTGTTCACAAAACTGGACTTGCGCGAAGCTTACTTTAGGGTCAGGATCCGCGCAAAAGATGAGTGGAAGACGGCGTTCAACACGCCGCTCGGAAGCTACCAATTTTCCGTGATGCCGTTCGGATTAAAAGGGGCCCCGGGGGTGTTTATGCAGCTAATAAACGAGGTGCTGCACAACCTACTCTACTGGGGCGTCCTGGTCTACCTGGACGACATCCTCATCTACACCGAAACCTTGGCGGAGCACGTGAGCCTGGTGTGCACGGTGCTCCAGAGACTGCTGAAGGCGCAGCTGTACGCGAAGCTATCAAAATGCGAGTTTCATCGGGAGCAGCTGGACTACCTCGGCTACCGGATATCCAGTCGGGGAATTGAGATGGACCTGGCGAAAGTAAAAGATGTTCTGGGCTGGGAAGCGCCGCGAACCCGGAGGCAACTTCAAAGCTTCTTGGGGTTTGCGAACTTCTACAGACAGTTCATCCCGAACTTCGCCCAAATCGCCCTTCCCCTGACAGACTTCCTAAAAACCAAGGGCAGTGGTAAACCCCCCAAGCCCAGCATGGCACTCGCGTGGACTGCGGAATGCCAGGGGGCGTTTGAGGAGCTAAAACGGCGGTTCACAGCGGAGACGATCCTGCGCCATCCCGACCCAGATCGGCGGTTTATCATACAAGTAGATGTGTCAGACGTGGCAACGGGGGCGGTCCTACTCCAGCCCAGCCTGAAGGGGGCCATCCACCCATGTGCCTACGCCTCCCGCAAATTCACGGAGACAGAGAGAAGGTGGATGGTGTGGGAGAAAGAGGCGTACGCCGTCAAGTGGGCGCTAGCCACGTGGAGGCATCTATTGGAGGGGGCAGCTGAACCATTCGAGGTGTGGATGGACCACAAGAACCTTGAGGACTTGAAGGACCCGCGTAAGCTATCCCCCAAACAGGCGCGGTGGTCCCAATACTTCGGGAGGTTCAGGTTCACCCTAAAACACATCCCCGGGAAGCGCAACTTCCTAGCAGACGGGTTGTCTCGCATGCCCCAGCACGCCAGCCTACGAGAGGAGATCGTGGACTCCATCATCCTCGCCAGCAGGCTGGCTGCAAAGGCGGTGACCCAGAGCCAGACCAGGGGGGAGCGACGGGACGCGGCGCCTGAGGTAAAGCAAGGGTTTGCAGAGGCGGCGGAGCGGGATGCTTGGCTCAAGCAAAACCGAGAAGCGCTAACCAGCCAAGAGGGTTTGTGGTGGCACGAAGGGAAGTTGTACATGCCCGAGGGGTGCCGACGGGGGGTCATGGAAAGAGCCCATGACAGCCGGAACGCGGGGCATTACGGCTTCGTGAAGACGCTCCACTTAATTTGGCGGCAGTTCTGGTGGCCAATGCTCCGGAAGGATGTGGAGGCATACTCGGGGGGTTGCCCGGTGTGCGCGACGGCGAAAGGGGCCAAAGGCAAGCCTAGGGGGTTACTCCAGTCGGTAGCGGACCCCGACGGCCCATGGCAAGAGATCGCCATGGACTTCATAGTAGAGCTCCCGGAGAGTAAGGGGAAGACCGCCATTTGGGTGGTTACGGACTTATTCTCCAAACAAGCACACTTTGTAGCGTGCCGGCGAGTCCCCACGGCAGAGAGGTTGGCGAGGCTGTTCGTGCAACATATTTACCGGCTGCACGGCGCGCCCTGACGGGTCGTCAGCGATCGGGATGGCAACTTCATCGCGCGGTTCTGGAGGGAGTTCCTGAAGCGGGTGGGGACGAAGCAAGTCCTTTCCTCCGCGGCGCACCCGCAGACGGATGGAGCCACAGAACGCCTGAACGGGGGGCTCGAACAGTACCTGCGCTGCTACGTGGGACACCAACAGGACGAGTGGGCGGACCTACTGCCATTCGCGGAAGTAGCATACAATAACGCCGTCCACAAAAGTACCGGCTTTTCTCCATTCAAAGTAGCCACCAGGAGAGACTTCGTCCCCATGCCGGAGTTGCCTCAGCCGGAATCCCAAATCAACTCCCTGGATGCCTGGTTCGCCCAAATCGACGCCACCCGGTGTTCCACTGCAGCCTGCTAAAGCTGCACCAGCCGGGGAACGCCTGGCACAAGGCAGAGGGGGTGCCACCACTCATCATGGTCGGTGGGGAGAAGCATTTCGAGATCAACCAGATACTAGACACCAGGAGGCACAAGGGGCAGGTCCAGCTCCTAGTGCAATGGAAACATTTTCCCAAGTCCCACAGCGAATGGGTAAGCAAAACCCACATAAGAGCGCCGGACCTAGTGCGGGACTTTTACAACAAATACCCCGGGAAACTGAAATAAAGTCGGGGGGGGGGGAATTGTTTTCAAGGGGGCGGTATGTCAGGTTCGGTCAGCACGGGGCTTCGGGGAAGCTCGCAGCCAGACCACGCGAACTCCACTGGCGGCAGCTAGCAAGGGAAAGAGGAACTGAAAGCGCCGCTAATTAATGGGCCACCTGCGCCCAGCCAAACAGGAAAACCGCAGCGGAAGTTTTAACTCTACACTGATAACGGCGCGAGCCAACAATGAACGGGGCCGCAGGCAGCGAAACAAGATCGCCGCGCAACACAGAACCCTCGGGCTTGCACATAACGGGGGGGGGGGACCAACCCAAGCCGGAGGGGGACTGTCAATCAAGGACAATGGACCCTGACCGAACCTGCCATCATGGACAATTAAGAGGGATTATTGGGGGGCCGATAATCCGCAACGGTAATGCGATCGCGGGGCGAAAAAAGCGCGGGAAGGGGGGAATATAACGAGTGATGCAATTGTACCAAGCCAGTCCTGGCTTTGCTTGTGACTGCTACATTACGCATGAGTAAACCTCTTTTGTGAACCACACGTGTCACAGGAGTTTCTCTGTCGAACGGGGCAAACCTTACACCCTGGTCAAGATGCCCCCCTACCCAGCTACTAAGGATATCATTGTGGTTCCAAAGAAACTTGGTTGGTAGAGTTTAATTTCTCTTAATTGAAGAATATCAATTAAAAGTGGTCTTCAGTTGGCCTGCCAGCCACTCCCCTTTCTATGCTACTCCTATACATAAAGCCGGCCATGTTTTTTCCAAGATATTCCAATACATCCCCTCTCTCTTAGATTTCCTTCCCCTGCCTTCAGACAGTAGCACTGAATTTTTTCCCCCTCTCCAGAAGAGTTTTTGCACTTCAGCAAACTGTAAGGTTTCCTCCAAGCCTGCTGAGAGTATCATCCTATGCCTGGATAGTACTGTTTGGATTACATACAGAGCATTGCCACAAGTTAGAATATAGGAGAGGCGTGTGGTTTGTTTCCAGCTGAGGACCCTACTTGGCTTTTGAGTGACACGCTCCATCCTTCAAAAAGTAATGGGTGTGGCCAACATGGAATTTGATTTGATTTTCATTTTCATTTACCTACTGAGAGTTCATGTGGTGAACATGAAAACAAAACCAAACCAAACCTTGGCTATTGGCCTAATGTCAGCCTTGGTAGTAAAGATCAGTTACAAAAAAATTCACTTAGCAGATAGTAAGAGAATTAATGTGGTGTAGAAGCTGAGGTGCTGGATTGACACTAGTGGGACCTTGATTCTAATCTCCTCCCAGCCATGGAAGATTGTTTCCAATGTCCTTCTGAGCTGTGCTCATGTACTGGCCCATACGGACTTGCAGCTTGGCGGCTATGATCCCTGATAGGACTTTCCATATTGTGGGGACGCAGGTTATTGGCTGGTAAGTTGGATGGTGCTGTTCCCTTGTGAGGGTCTTTCATGATCAGCAGTGTCCTTCCTTGTGTTAGCCAGTCTGGGTGGGAGCCTGTTGCTAGCAGCTGGTTCATTTGTGCTGCTAGGCGTTCATGCACTGCTGTTAGTTTCTTTAGCCAGTAGGTGTGGATCATGTCCAGGCCAGGTGCTGTCCAGCTTTTCATGTTCTTGACCCGCTGTTGGATGTCTGCTACTGTGATGGTGACTGGTTCCTGTTCTGGGAGATTGCTGTGGTCTGCTTTCAGGTCCTGCAGCCACTTTGTACTGGTGTTATGCGTCTTCTCTTTCTCTCATATGTTCTTCCAGTACTGTTCAGTTTCCACTGCTGGTGGCTCAGCTGTTACTCTGTGGTTGCACTGTAGTTGGGAGTACACTTTGGATGGTTCTTTGGAGAAAAGGGCATTTATCTTCTTGGCCTCTGCTTCTCTAATGTATCTCCTTAGCCTGGTAGCCAGTGCTGTGAGCCTTTATTTAGCAGTCTCTAGAGCTTCAGATGGAGTCAGGCCCATATATTTTTTCAGTAGCCAAGTCTTATCCTTAATCTCCATACCCTTCTGTAGTTCCACCAGCTGACTGACTTCTCTCCAAGTTGCCTTGATCTTAGCCTCCAACCTCATTTTCCAGGGTGGGTACGTACTGCTGTTCCTCTTAATCATGTAGCTAAGCATTTCCAGGATTACAGTGGCTGTAGAGTATACCAGTTCATTGGTTTGAGTTATGGTGGTAGTAGGGATTGTCTGGAGGGCTCTATTGGCATCTTCTAGCATACTATCCAATGGTACTTCTCCACTGAGCCTTGGTAATCAGTCTTGAGGGTTGACTGTAGCTAGTTTATCCATGATCTTCTGCCTCATATCAGCTGCTGTGCTCTGTAATGGAGGGGATGGCAGTGACATTCCAGCTTCAGGGGCGGCTGCAGATCCAGTTGTCCTTCCAAGTCTGCTTGAGTCCGGGTTGTAATGTGGAGTTGGTCTATCTCAAGTTGTGAGAGCAGCTTCCTCTTCACTATGTTGAAGCACTGGGTAACTAGTTGTTAGTGTGGATGTAGGCCTTCTGTCCATCCATAATTCCCTCATACATTTCATCTACCCCCTCTCATTAGGGGGTCTACTATTAGGTCTACTATTGTAGTAGCATTCCATCAATTCCCGTCTCATCCATGTATGGTTTGTTCCAGTAGCCCACTTATTGTCAGATTGTCCTGGTTCTCCAACATCTGACATGGATCTTGTTAATCTGGGCAACGTCCGAGGTGGCATGACGCTCTTAGTTTGTGTTGCTCTCATATTTGAGGTAGGCAGGTGAAGCATTAGGGGGTCTTTGCCCAAGGACCCCTACTGGTAAGGTAGGTACCAGCTGCGATTTGAACCCCAGTCCTCTGCATCGAAGGTGGTGCTCTAACCACTGTGCTATCCAGCTGCTCAAATATATATATATATTGTATATATGTATATTCCTGGGTAAAACTAGAATTTCCATCACAGCTAGCCCTGGTCCTCAAATTCCATACTGGAATGAGCTGAAAAAAACCCAGGCTTGATAATTTAATGTATTTCCTAGATTTATATCTCACCTTTCTTACAAGAGTCCAAGGCCATCCACACAGTGCTTCTTCTTCCAATTTATTCCCCACAACAAGCCTGAAAGATACCTTGGGTTGAAAGAGAATGACTGCCCAAAACGTAGCCAGTGAGCTTCCTTGGCTAAGAATGGACTCCAACCTGTGTTTCCCTGGGCCTAGTCCAAAATCCAAGTTCACGGAGCCTCATTTTATTTCTAATGATATCTTACTCATAATTTGCTCTGAAGAGATGGTTTAATTTTTCCATGTGTTGGCAGTTTATTTTTAGTTCACTCAAGCATTTTATGCCTGCTGCGCTAAGCGTTCAGTCTATATATTATTCCTGTACATTCCAGCTGTGATCAAGATTAATGAAAAGTTGTGTTAGGGTGGTTATTCCCTTACCCTCCAGGACACAAGAAAGAGAGTAATTATAATTAACAAATTGGTGGTTAAAAAATAAATCAATACGTTTTTTTTTCTGTCATTCTTTCTGTCAATTTAATGGGGCCAATTCTTCCAAAAGTTTATGAGTTCCCCCTAGCTATTTGTTAACTAATGATTTTTGTTCATTGGGGAGTGATAATGGTTAGGAATGTGATAAGCTAGTATCAAAACAGATGGGTAAAAGCAAGCCTGAGAATTCTCTAGAATAGTAGCCAGCGGCCAGACCCAAAATTGGGATTGTCCCAAGACATTTTTTCTGCCTGAAGCTGAAAAAGTGGACCTATATGAAAAGTTGTCCCCAAACTGTATGTTTTATTGCAAGGGGAAAAGTATTAATGGCTTCTAGATATTTTAATGGAGTTATGTATAAATTAAAACAAATTAAGAGTTTGTTGAAGAGTTGCTTCCACGCTTTGTTCAAAGCCAATCTATGATCTGAAGGAACATCTTTGCATTTTGCACTGGACCAAACATGAAAAATATCAGCAGATGGCAATGCTGGTCTTGTACAGGCTTGGAAGCTAAGGAGGGTCAGGCTTGGTTCGTACTAGAATGAGAGACTTCCAGGGAATTCTAGACTGGGAAGTGTGTGAAAGACTAAGCTGCTCTGAAACAAATAAAGAAAAAATTGCTATTCTGCAGAAGCCAAGGTCAAAGTTCTTTCTCTTTGGTGGCCTGATTGCCCGGTGCAAACCTTAAGCATGTAAGCATGTAAGCAGTTAAAAAGGGGAAAAAAGTCTAAACTCTGTAGAATCACCCGTAAGCTGCTAATAGGTTCTACATAAAGTATAAAAGAAGCCAGAGTAGGTAGATGGAAGGGGGTGTTACAGAGGGTTGGCAGAAGTTGCTGCTGGAGTAAGAGGCAAGAAGACAAGATGTGAAGCAAGGAAGCAGCAGCTGAGAGACCCAGGAAACAGAAGATCCACAGCCATGGAAAGCAAAAAGCCAGAAAGAAGCCCGAGGTAGCTGAAGATGTGGGAGAAGTCTACAAAGTGCTAGAATGCAGCCCTGGCGTTATTCAGGTGCTGGAAAACTGGGCCTGAGTGGGCTAAGAAGGAGGAAAAAAACTGATGTAATGATGATCAGACAAGGGAGGAAACACTGTTAGCATTTCTAAGCCTGTGCTAGACATAAGTAAATGTGGAAAGAGGGAAGAAGTTAAGTGTTTTGAATCATAAAGGAAAGTATAGCAGCAGGGGTCGGAATCATTTAGTTAACATTCTTTTAGTATGTCTTTAGTATATAGAATTCTGTTAGTTTACATTCCTATATAGCTGCTTGGTCATTATATACATAAATACCTGGTCACTAGAATTATTTTTTATAATATTTTATTGAGATTTTAAAGATACATATTTAAAAGTTAGAAATGAAAAGGAAAATTTGAAATACAAAATATAAAGAAAAGGAAAAGAAAAAGCGAGGTAAAGTAAAAGAAGGAAAGATATGAAGAATAGATAACTTCCAATCTATCTCTGGTCTTAGAAATAATAAGGCTATGATAAGTGCTAGTTTTTAATACATTAAATAGGAATAATTCTTTGTCTAGTCATATCCCATTGCATTTATAATCTAATCTTCAAATCCCCATGTAAGCTTCACCCCACCTGCATTTTGCAAATAGTCCATCAATGCTTTCCGTTCTTTAAGGTAGTAGTTGTTTGAGTTTTCTTTTAATAGGCAAGTCAGTTTGTCATTTTCTGCCATTTGTTGTTGTTGTTTAGTCGTTAAGTCGTGTCCGACTCTTCGTGACCCCATGAACCATATTGCGCCAGGCCTTCCTGTCCTTCACTGCCTCCCTGAGTTTGCTCAGTTTCATGCTCATTGCTTCAGTGATGCTATCTAACCATCTCATCCTCTGCCGTCCTCTTCCATCTTTGGCCTTCCATCTTTCCCAGCATCAGGGTCTTCTCCAAAGAGTCCTCTCTTCGCATTAGGTGGCCAAAGTATCTGAGCTTGAGCTTCAGTATCAGTCCTTCCAATGAGCAATCAGGGTTGATTTCCTTTAAGATTGACTGGTTTGACCTCCTAGCAGTCCAGGGGACTCTCAAGAGTCTTCTCCAGGACCACAGTTCAAAGGCATCAATTCTTCGGTGCTCGGCCTTCTTTATGGTCCAGCTCTCACAGCCACACATTACTACCGGAAAAACCATAGCTTTGACTATGCGGATCTTTGTCGGCAAGGTGACGTCTCTGCTTTTTAATATGCTATCTAGACTTGCCATAGCTTTCCTCCCAAGGAGCAAGCGTCTTTTAATTTCATGGCTGCAGTCTCCGTCTGCGGTGATCTTGGAGCCCAAATAAATGAAGTCTGTTACTGCTTCCATTTCTACCCCTTCTATTTGCCAGGAATTGATGGGTCCAGATGCCATGATCTTAGTTTTTTTAATGTTGAGTTTCAAGCCAGCTTTTGCACTCTCCTCTTTCACCCTCATCAAGAGGCTCTTTAGTTCTTCTTCACTTTCTGCCATTAGGGTGGTATCGTCCGCATATCTGAGATTGTTGATGATTCTCCCTGCAATCTTGATTCCGGCTTGTGATTCTTCCAGCCTGGCATTTCTCATGATGTACTCTGCATATAGGTTAAATAAGCAGGGTGACAGTATACAGCCTTGTCGTACACCTTTCCCTATTTTGAACCAATCGGTTGTTCCATGACCGGTTCTAACTGTTGCTTCTTGGCCCGCATACAGATTTCTCAGGAGACAGGTAAGGTGGTCTGGTACTCCCATCTCTTTAAGAATTTGCCACAGTTTGTTGTGATCCACACAATCAAAGGCTTTTGCATAGTCAATGAAGCAGAAGTAGATATTTTTCTGGAACTCTTGTGCTTTCTCCATGATCCAGCGAATGTTGGCGATTTGATCTCTAGTTCCTCTGCCTCTTCGAAACCCAGCTTGTACATCTGGTAGTTCTCGGTTCATGTATTGCTGAAGCCTAGCTTGTAGGATTTTGAGCATAACCTTGCTAGCATGTGAAATGAGTGCAATTGTGCGATAGTTTGAGCATTCTTTGGCGTTGCCCTTCTTTGGAATTGGAACATAAACTGACCTTTTCCAATCCCGTGGCCACTGTTGCGTTTTCCAAACTTGCTGGCATATTGAGTGCAGCACTTTAACACCATCATCTTTTAGTATTTTAAATAACTCAGCTGGAATACTGTCATCTCCACTAGCTTTGTTGTTAGCAATGCTTCCTAAGGCCCACTTGACTTCACTCTCTAGGATGTCTGGCTCAAGGTCAGTGATCACACCAGCGTGGACATCAGGGACATTAAGATCTTTCTTGTATAGTCCTTCTGTGTATTCTTGCCACCTCTTCTTAATCTCTTCTGCTTCTGTTAGGTCCCTGCCTTTTTTGTCCTTTATCATGCCCATCTTTGCACTAAACGTTCCTTTCATATCTCCAATTTTCTTGTAGAGATCTCTAGTCTTCCCCATTCTATTGTTTTCCTCAATTTCTTTGCATTGTTCATTTAAGAAAGCCTTCTTATCTCTCCTTGCTATTCTCTGGAAATCTGCATTCAGTTGCTTATATCTTTCCCTTTCACCCTTGCTTTTCGCATTCCTTCTTTCCACAGCTATTTGTAAAGCCTCATCAGACAGCCATTTTGCTTTCTTGCATTTCTTTTTCTTTGGGATGGTTTTAGTTGCTGCCTCCTGTACAATGTTACGGACCTCCGTCCATAGTTCTTCAGGCACTCTGTCTACCAAATCTAATCCTCTAAATCTATTCATCACCTTCACTGTGTACTCACAAGGAATATGATCTAAGTCATACCTGAGTGGTCTAGTGGTTTTCCCTACATTCTTCAATTTAAGCCTAAATTTTGCAGTAAGAAGCTCATGATCTGAGCCACAGTCAGCTCCTGGTCTTGTTTTTGCTGTCTGTATAGAGCTTCTCCATCTTTGGCTGCAAAGTATATAATCAATCTGGTTTCGGTATTGACCATCTGGTGATGTCCATGTGTAGAGTCGTCTCTTGTGTTGTTGGAAAAGAGTGTTTGCTATGACTAGCTTGTTCTCTTGACAGAACTCTATTAGCCTTTGCCCTGCTTCATTTTGTACTCCAAGGCCAAACTTGCCTGTTATTCCGATTACTCCTTGACTTCCTACTTTAGCATTCCAATCCCCTATGATGAAAAGGACATCTTTTTGGTGCTAGTTCTAGAAGGTGTTGTAGGTCTTCATAGAAGCGGTCAACTTCAGCTTCTTCAGCATCAGTGGTTGGGGCATAGACTTGGATGACTGTGATATTGAATGGTTTGCCTTGGATACGCACTGAGATCATTCTGTCGTTTTTGAGGTTGTACCCCATTACTGCCTTTCCCACTCTCTTATTGACTATGAGTGCAACTCCATTTCTTCTAAGGGTTTCTTGCCCACAGTAGTAGATATAATGGTCACCCGAATTAAATTCACCCATTCCCGTCCATTTCAGTTCGCTGATTCCCAAGATGTCGATGTTCAGTCTTGTCATCTCATGTTTGACCACATCCAGCTTGCCTTGGTTCATAGATCTTACATTCCAGGTACCTATACAATATTGTTCTTTGCAGCATCGGACCTTCTTTTCGCTTCCAGATACATCCACAGCTGAACGTCCTTTTGGCTTTGGCCCAGCCGCTTCACTCTTTCTGGAGCTACTTGGAATTGCCCTCCGCTCTTCCCCAGTAGCATATTGGATACCTTCCGACCTGAGGGGCTCATCTTCCGGCGTCATATCTTTTAGCCTTTTAACATTGTCCATGGGGTTTTCTTGGCAAGGATACTGGAGTGGGTTGCCATTTCCTTCTCCAGTGGACCACATTTTGTCAGAACTCTCTGTCATGACCTGTCCGTCTTGGGTGGCCCTGCACGGTATAGCTCATGGCTTCACTGAGTTACGCAAGCCCCTTCGCCACGACAAGGCAGTGATCCATGAAGGGATTTCTGCCATACCCATCAGTTTTAGCAACCATTCTTGTATTGTTGGTAATGTCTGGGTTTTCCAAAATTGTGCATAAAGAAGTCTTGCTGTGGTAATCATGTATTGAGTGATTCTAATAAGATGTTTTCCTATTTGAAAGTCCATTATCCCCAACAGGAATAATTCCAGTTTAAATGGAATCTGTATTTGTAGTATGCTCTGCATCAACATTTGTATTTGAATCCAAAATTTCTTTGCAATTCTACATGTCCACCACATATGGTAAAACGATCCCTCTTGTTGGTTACATTTCCAACAAATGTTGGAAATTGTCCCATACATCTTTGATAGTCTTTGGGGTGTCATATACCATCGATACATCATTTTATAGAAATTTTCTTTCAAGGTATAACATAAAGTAAATTTTAATCCTTTAGACCACATATTTTCCCATTGCTGCATATGTATATTATGACCAATATTTTTTGCCCATTTAATCATGCATTCTTTAACTTGTTCTTCAACCATTTCTTCTCTCAACAATAATTTGTACATTTTTGCTATTAAATGTTCATCTGTTTCACATAATTGGATTTCAAATTCTGATTTCTGGTCACTAGAATTATTGTGAATACACTTTTCACTAAGCTTGTATGTAAACAGTCCTGTATTTTACTTGTTTTACTTGTTTCTGGCTTCATTCCTATCCGTACCCACTCTCCAATGAAGCTGAAAAGCATCTGGAAGAACGTACTAGCAGACTACTTCCATACCTAAGGGACCGCCTCTCCCCTATGTCTTCAACCCGTCCCACCCGATTGCACAGAGAGGGCATGGTTCGGACCTCCTCAGTAAAAGAACTCCATCTAGCGGGGTCCAGAAGGTGCGCCTTCTCTGCGGTAGACCCCGCTCTTTGGACCATTCTGCCCCCGGAGGTGTGATTGGCCCCCTCACTCCTGGCCTTCCATAGGGCTTTGAAGACCTGGTTCTGCCACTTGGCCTGGGGTGGGGAGGGAATACTTCAAGCAGGGGGATGGCTAGCCCCATAGTGGCCAGCTCTCCGCAGCCTGATTTTCCATCTTCTTGGATCTTCCTTTTTTTAGTATTGTTTTAAATTTTGGATGTTTTATGTGTTTTAGATATATTTATAGTTTTAATGTTTTTTGTAAGTCGCCCAGAGTCCCCTATTGTGGGGGAGATGGGTGGCGGAGAAATCCAATAAATAAATAAATATCATTGCCAAGAAAACTACGTGGATGTGGCCATGAGGAGCAACGTCTTCTAGGTAGCAACATCTTCAGGAGCAATGTCCTCTAGGGAGGCTTTACTTTTTTACAATCGCGAAAAAGTGAGGTGACACTCCTGTCTTGCTTTGGATATGATCCAAAGCCTTATTTTTTTTTTTTAATTAAGGCCTTTTTATGCCACCTCAACTTAATATGATTGCTTCTGTACCTGGGGTGGAAATGGGGTCAATAGAAACCAAGGTGGTCATGGTTTCTCAGTGTGTTTGAAGCTTCTTGGATCGGCAAATTGATCCAGTTAGTATCTCTATTGAGATACCAGGGCTGAGGTTGCACAGAGGTGTAGCTGAGCAATATACTAGTGATATCAGCCCATTATCCATGTTCAGCTGAACTAGCTCATTCCTGGCCTTACCATTTGTCTTCCACATCCTTTGAAAGCAAAGTTCTTGAAGCAGGTGAGTGCAAACTTCTGATGTACAATCTCAGCCAGGCAGTCGGAGTGCGTGCTGCTTTGCTGAATGGCTTTGAGCTCTGGTGTTTTAAAAAAATGAAGATTGAGAAAGCGTGCCCAATTCACTTATTTCCAATTCCTGCGAACAATCTTTTAAAAGCTTTCCGACTTGATGCACGGAATAATTAGGTTGCTAATGAGCCCAATGTGGTCTTGCGTGCTGAATAGTTGCACTGATTTATTTTCCCATGCAGGATGTCCAAAAAGGGAGACGCAAGGTTGTAAGATTGCTGGGTTCTACTAGCCCGTGGTTTTTGACTTTTCTGCAAAAACTTTCTTTTGCACGAGTATGGAAGAGCCAGGGGGTATAAAATTACCAGTGATTGTCGTAGTCAAACCACAGCCTGGTCAAGACACTTGGAGCATTCTTGCCCCTTGCCAGTGAGGCCCAAATCAGGACAGTGTGCCATTCACATAATGTGGTCCCACTCAGCTTCCAAAATATCTGCACAACCGCTTGGTGACTGAGATCTGTGTTTTCAGAGAGAGGCAAAGGTCCCATTGAGTGAAACAGTGAGACCAAATGGGCAGAATGGCCTTCAGTAGGGACAGAATTCTCCACCTTTCCAAATTTCTTCCAAAAGAGTTTCTTAAAATAAGACAAAACATAAGGAAAAGGATTATTCTCCTGCAGATGATGTTTTTATTTTAACAGTTTTAATCTTTTAATGACTTGTGCAGTTATATTTGTATTGTCTTTTGTATTCTCAACTCTGTGAGCCTCCTAGAGTGACAGAAGTGAGATGGACAGCTACATACATTTCATAAATGAATAAAACATACAGTTTTCTTGTACATCTTGTTTTGACATGGCAATTGTACTGCTGAGATAGGGCTTGGTGAGCTGCAAAAAGGTGGGTGGGATTGCACTAGAGGATGTGGAGGTCTACAACAATAATTCTATAATGCTGAGCTGGAGTCACTATCCCAATTTCTCAGAATTTTCCCAGAAAAAAAGAGGCATCTGTTTTTCTACTTTATTCTTAAGGTGCTTGAAAATGTATTCCGTGCTTCTCCTGGTGGTGCTTTGGAGCCTAATTTGTTGCTGGAGATGGTGGAAAACACTTCTGCTTGATCAGCAGTGTCTGCAGAAGGAGAGGGTCAGAATAGACAAGATTGGAAAAGAGGAGTTCCAAGCCGTGAATTGGAAGTTTCAAACTGTGTTCCAAGCTGTACTCCTTTTATGTGTGTATAGATGTTGCGTGGATGTACCAAGGGGTGGGGCTTCAATCACCATACCATAATTGCCATCTTGTCTGCTCTGACCCTCCCCCCTCCCCCCATGAATACTACTGCTTAAGATGCAGTCCTTTCCTGAGTTACTTTGGAGCAAGTGCTTTTGAATTTAATGAAAAATCCTTCTGAATTAACATGCGCTGAACAGAATCTGCGGCTAGACTGAACGTCAAAAAGCGATTTTTATTAGTCGCCCCTTCTATTAATTTAGCACCATTGCAATAAGGCAATCGAAAAAGTACTGAATTCAAAGTATTGTTCTGAATTAAGAAACAGTTGTTTGGGTGCAGATGTCTTTATGTCCAATTTTAAATCCTGTTTTTTAATCTGTATACATGTAATAAGATACTCAGCCTATGAGTGTGGAACCTTACATAGCCAGAACGTGAGCCTCCATGCCCAAGAGAAAGGTAGAAGTGTCCTTAGAAGAAGGGCAAGGTTTTAAGAAGTGGAACACAGTTAGGATAATAGCATTCATTAGATAATAAGAAAATAAAGAACACTGGGTATCTTAAGGGACACAGAATGGAGCTCTGTTCATTTGTTAACAAAATCAGGAATTTTCACTAAACAAACATTCCAAACACGCTGGCCTACCAATGTTGCTCAAGTGATGACTTTCATTTGGAGAGTTTAACTCATTGGTAATGCAGCAACCTGGCTTACTTTGTGTATATGCACATGAGTGGAGGTGTCTTCTGAAGACTCTGCTAAGATGAAGAGAGCTTATCCCAAACTCTTGTGATGAGTTCTCTGGATTTCATAATGGATGAACTTTCCATTTGTGGTGGGGAATGGAGTGAAGCATCTTAGAGGAGATCCTGCAGCTTTTTGGAATCCAGAATAGCAGTGATCACACAGCAACTGTCTGATGCAGGCCCAATTTGTATAATCAGTTGTACATTGTGAGTCACCCTGAACACAGATCCTGTCAGAACCTGCATCACCCAACTGTTCTTGTTTTCCATTGTATTGCATTTGTTGGGAGTTGGATTGATTTGTTTCTGCCACTGGTAACTAAGGAGGGGGGGTGGCTTTTAATGGTTGTAAGGGGAGTTGGGAAGCAGCTTAACCATATATGGGCAATTTAGACTGGCTTGATTGCCGGCCAGGCAGCTGGGGCCCAAAGAACCAGGAAGAAGCTCGGGGAGGAAGGAGAGAGGTCAACAACAGGTGAAGAGGAGTCAGGATGCCAGGCAATAAGGGGAGGGGGGATAAATAGAGGGAGGTTTACCCAAGGCGTTAGTTTTAGCAATATTCTGTTTACAAGCTACATGTACCACGTAATAAAGAAGTATTTTTCTGAACCAAGCCTGGTTGCGTGAGAATGCTTCAGAACTGAGAGTTGGACATCGTGGACTTGACAGATCCTTTAACAACAAGGGCAACTCCTCCTCCTCCTCCTCCTCCTCCTCCTCCTCCTCCTCCTCCTCCTCCTCGATTTATTCAATATATTGCAGTTTGGACACAAGCTGAATTAGGCATACCTGATAGGAAAACAAGGTAAATAATTACCATGAAATCATGCCCAAACTGAATATGAGCAGTGCCATGACTGAACTGCAAAAATCATACATTGGAATTTGTGTAAAAAAAATTGGCTTTACTATTGACTGAAACAGCTGGGTCCACACGTCTGAAGATTGGAAAATGGGGTAGTCAAGGTCTTGTAGGATTTTAAAATACAGACTGACAAACACCTGAAACACAGCACCCCAAACATTACTATTATTGAAAAGAGAAGGATAGATGTAGCCGTACCAGAAGATAGCTGAATTGATGAAAAACAAATAGGAAAAGTAATGGAAAAGGAGATTTGCAGATTGTAGCTGAAAGATTTTGGTAGAAAAAATCAATAATAATAGCTTTCATTTATTATTTTATTTTATTTATTCATCATATAAATATGTGATGAATATGATGAAATATGATATTACCTATTAATTATACATTATAGGCTGGGGATGAGATGAAGGCAACTTCATGAAGACATATCCTCTAAAAATAGCAAGGCATCTTCATGGCAAGTTAGAGGGATATGAGAATGAGTCTTGTGCATTATCTTCAGGAATCTCACAGTGTTGCTATGGAGAGAGAAAGTGAGGAAGGAAAGATGCATTTACTCCATCTTGAACTCCTTAGAGTAGCAAGGCATGAATGGAAAGACCGGAAATAAAATGCAGATTAAATGATTATTAAATAAAAAGCCATGAAATAGAATATTTGGCACGCTTTTGCTGTTCTGAACCTTGACATTTTCGCTATTCTAGTTCTAATATTGGAGCGATGAAATGTGTTGGCCTACAAACTACAACACTGTGTAATGAAGATTTTACAAGAAAATGACTAATTGCTGTCACTTGGACAATCATAATAAGAATCCCTGTTAAGATGGCATGTTTTTTAAATTCATCCTATTTCACAGTCCGTTGCCAATGAGTCAGTTGTAATCATCACAAGGAAGGGCCAACTTGCAAATGATGCCATTCTCCATGCTTTTCTAATTATACCATTTCCCTAAGGCAGGCTGGAGTTAACAAGAGGATCTTTGAAAGGATCACACTGTGCCATGCAAAGAAAAATTGAGAATTTCCTGTAAACTTCCTCGTTTGTGATTTCCTTCCTAACTGAAGAGAAAGCCCTGGATTCTGAAAAATTGCTCTGTGTCATCAGATGCAAAATAGCAAGGAAAATTCACCACCATCACAACAATTTTGGTCTACCGGAGGACGTGGGCTTCGAAATCCATAGGTGGGTGAAATCTTCACTGGAATCAACAAGAATAACCTTTCTTGTCCTTGACTGGTTCTAATAACGGTTTAATCTGAAGTGGCAACATCTAGCTAAGCTTGGCTGAGTTCAGAAAGTTTAGCAGAGTCAGATCAAATTAGTACTTGGGGTGGGGTGGGGTGGGGTGTGGGAGACCACCAGGAAATGAGAAAATGCCAAGGCTGTCGTATAAACTAGGAAGTCATAACAAAGCCAAAGGGAACATGATGGATGGGTTCATTGACAAACTATATGGATTTGTCAATGAAAAAGATGATGGTGACTTGAGGGATTGCTTTAAAACAATAGCTGTTGTGCTGGCATGATGGCACTTGATGAAGTCTACTGCCATTCTTAATCCAGGCTCAACAGGTTGGGTAAGGGCTGCTACAAAACAAACAAATTAAGCAAGAAAACAAGGCTCTATGTGTATAAGATCACGAATGATGGACTTTTAAATCCATTTCCCCCATCTTCACAATCATTAGGCTTGCTCAGGCTGATTTAATCGGAGCTTAAGCTCTGTCTACTTAAATAGCACCTTCTTTTTTTACTTGCTTTCTCATGGAATGTCTTTATAAACATCTCAACAATTGACATTACTAATAAAGATGATTAAAAGCCAAATATATAAGTCAAGCGGAAGCCCTGAGGTTGTTGAAACCTTAGCTTGAAATTTTACCAAGGTTTCATTACAAACCTGTTGTAATAAAACAGATGGTTATTTTTTAGAAATGCTCTTTAGTTGAGGTTAAGTTTAATGAGCTCATTTTTAAGAAAAATGTATGTCTTCAATTTAACCCAGGTTGCTTGCTACTTTTAATGTCAGAAATGACAAGAGATGAGGGTAGGAAATTTTTGCAATTTCTTGCTTTTGTTTTGCTTCTTAAACGCTTTTAGACCAGCCTTCTTGCAAACTCAGACAAGGTTTTGGGGTGTTTTAATCCCACTTTCGACCAGAGAAAAAAATTAATCCGAACATTTCTGGCAGGGATTAATTCTGATGTAAAAGAAAATGAAACAAATGATATTGTGGTAATATTTTGAATTAATTATGGGAGGATTTAAATCCAGAGTTGCCATGGAAATCCTTACAAATGCCCAAAGCTTTAAACATGTTTAAACATGTTGGCTTTAAACATGTCTTCAGTGAGATTAATCTGGGATGTAGCAGGAAGTAATCTATTTCAGGAAAATAAAAACATAATATGGAAGAACAATCGACTTTCCTGTAGGATGAAAACTGATTTCCCCCCCCCCCACTCAATTGTATTCTCTATAGTTCTCTTACCTGAAAAGTGTTCTTCTTTCAAGACTCTTAATCTCTATTTATTAATAGAATGCAAAAATCCATGAACATGTGAAATTACTCAATTTCCTGAACAAGAGTGAAAATGCGGCTGAGGATTTTGTCAAATGGCTATTTTTGACGGCACTATTTTTTTTTAAAGAAGAAGAAGGAGAACAGGAGAAGGAGGAACTATTATTTCAGAGAAGATACCAACGCCATATAATAAACTAGGGCACTGTTTAGCCAGAATTAAGCACATGTAGTTCATCCTATGGAGGTGATATAAGTAAAATATAAAATTGCTTGTTTTGGGCTGGTTTGTAGTCTGTTTTTATGCACTGGCACCATAATGTGGAATACCCTATCTAGTGGGTTCTGCTCATTGTAGTTTTGCAGATGGCACAGCCTCTTACCTTCATTCAGCTAAAATTTCTGGAAGGTCTTGAAAAGCAGCCTCACACAGAGTGTGAAGATCTAAAATCTTATCACATGGGAATGAAATGGTGCAATTGCCAAAATGGACCACTGAGACATGAAAAGACAGGAAAAATGGAATCCAGGAGTGTCAGCTATTTTTTGCACAAACAAATGTATATTTGGGACAACTGCATACAGAATGAAATATATGTTTGTATACAGGGTGGCTTTTTCCATGTAAAAAGAATCGATCAGGGATGTTTGAAAATAAATCTAGGTATATTGAGGAGTGTTGCATACAAAACTATGTTAGGGAATGTTGTAAATAAGTATGATTGTGGGCTTTTTTTGTGTTTTAAAAAAAGCAAAATGCAGTTTATGTGTTACAAGGAGGAGGAGGATGAAGAGGAGAAAGGAGAAAGAAAGAGGAAGGAGGAAGGTGAGGAAATAGGAGGAGAGTTAGAAGTATGAAAAAGTTGGAGATGAATCCTTGCATTACATGGAAAGACCATAATTGTTTGTCCCACCAAATGCTACATCTATTTTAGCATCTCTCTTGCTGCAAAGCACTTGAACATTTGAGAAAGGATCCTGATAAACTGAAGTGATATGAAGAATTTCAGATAAGTACAAACCTGATGAGAAATAAGCTGCTTTGTTTAAGTTTTAGTTTAGCTTAACTTGGTATCACTAAGAGATCAACATATGGAACCTATTTTTCTCTCATCCTGTTTTTTTCTGATAATTAGATTTTACAGCATGTACTTGGAAACAAGTTTGATTTTTCATGAGGAGAAAGCGTTCCTAGAAAACTACAGAACTCTTTGAAAGTTTAATTTACTTCCTGAGAGGCCTATCACACCATGAACTTTTGAAACTTCCATCTTTAATTCACGCTCCTCTGAGATTGCCAACTCTAATTAAAAGTAAGCTCATTCTCTGTAGCTTCTCTACGGACTTGCATACGATCCGTCCCATTAACACAAACCTGTCAAAATGAATATTCAACCCTGCCTTGTGAATGAATGTAGCAGTGTATTCTCATCCTTTGTTCCAGCTACTTTTATCTCCTAAAATAATTATTCAGGGCTTTCATGGGGTAAGGGGAAGTCTGGCAGGTAATTCATTTTCTCTTAAACGAGCCTTTCTCCAAGCTGTTATGCCATGGCCCTGTGCTGATGTGGCCAGCTTGTCTCTCCGCAGCTGAAACATTATGGCAAATCACTAACTCTGCAATGCATCTTTGCATTGCATTTTCAGATATTTGCAAACATTAACCCATATTTGTTTGGTAATATCCATATTCTTCTTTGGTAATATCCATGAAACAGTCTGCGACTCCTCTATTCGATTAAAAACGATTCTATGCTGTATAAATGAGATGTACTAAAATGATATTGCAATGGGGCCCCAGGTTTGGGGGAAAGGGCCCCTGTTTGAAATTTCTGCTAAGCAGCATGAACTAAGAACTCTCCCCAGTTCTGTTTTGCACCTCTGGAGCTCTCCAAAATCACCCCACTGAAATTGGACAGCAATGCAGCCATTTTCCGTTAATTATCAACAGAAAATCCAATAAAATGGCATGTGACGTTTCCAATAAGTTTAACAAGAGCCAGTTTGGTCTAGTGGTTAAGGCACCAGGCTAGAAACCAGGAGACAGTGAGTTCTAGTCCCACCTTAGGCACAAAGCCAGGTGGATGGCCTTGGCCAGTCACTCCCTCTCAACCCTAGGAAGGAGGCAATGGCAAACCCCTTCTGAAATCTCGCCAAGAAAATTTCAGGGACTAGATCCAGGCAGTCACCAGATGTCAACACTGACTTGAAGGCACCAAAAAAAAAAAAAAAAAAAAAGTTTAACATACTTCTCTCTTTGGGGATTGTGGGAAATGCACACAGGCAGAGAATTGGGTCAGAATACTTCTTGTATCTCCTACGTGATGTTACAACTTTCTTCAAAGTTGTAACATCAGGTAGGAGTTCCTCAAGCCTTCAACCACCCCAATGAATCAATAAATGGGCAGCCCTGGGCCACACAATTGCTGCTGATCCTTCATATAAGCTAGTTGTCATTCTGCCATTCCATTCCTGACTCTTGATTTTCTTAATTTGCTCAGTCCTCTTGGGGATTTTTGTTTTTTAGGGGCTTCCCTGCCTCTCTCTCTCTCTTTTTCTTTTTTAAAAATATGTTTTGTAGTTCTGGAAAGCCCAGGGGTGTCCCCAAGGTATGGTTTTAAAAAAAGTCAAGATGGCAACCATGATAGTATAATTGACGTTCCACCTGTTTTTATGTATGTTGCTTGACTTTTTTGACCACGTCCTGCCCACAAAGCTGGGAAAAATATGTAAGCATGTTGACACCTTCTCCTTGTTATTATCTGAGTTTGCTCGTAGGAGAAACAATGGCAGAGATGAAAAGCTTTTATAATCTAACCCACAATGGAACCACAGTCAGATACAAAATGCTATTGGGTATAATCCCGCACACTGCAGCATATCTTTTTTTATCCAGTGTTGCTGGAGATCAAATGCCGACCTCAAATCACCAGGGAATACATGGAAACAATTTATTTATTCAGAGAACATCCGGGGAATATTGAAGATCTGAATTTGTCCAGACCAAATGAAGGGACAAATTTTGTTTTCAGCTTCACCAGGAGGAAATTGGAGAGCATTAAGGTGCAGGTATAATCCATAAAAATAATGCTTCTTAAGTACATACTCCACTAGCATAATGTTTAAGTTACTGGAAGTTTTTAAAGCAAAACGACTGTCCTATTAAATTCAAAAGTTGGCAAGCACTGACATGTTTAATTACCTTTATGAAACAGAACAGCGCCCGTCTTCAAGAACACATGCGTTGAATGGGGCCGCTGTCATATTTATAGCTCACGCAAGCTGATTCTTTTACCACAAAAAGTTTTTCTCAAGGTTGTTGCCTGACTTTTTTTAAAAGAAGTATTACAGAAAAATCCAAAAGCAAAGCTTCCTCTATATCTGCCATGACTCTTTAGTTCAGAGAGGTTGTCCTTATGATTTAGGGTTATTTCTAGTCACTTGTTGGGTGGTTGACAGAGAATCAATTTGCAATACTTCATTTGCCTTTAAATGCCAGGCCAACTATTATTCTGTAATGGCATATGGGAATGACCTTGGGAGATGGGGCCAAGGGAATGGTCAGATAAAAGGCAGATGAGCCCACAGCAGGAATGTGGGTGGGGCAAGAGGCTCAGAAGAGACCCTCCCTAGTTTCTTTAGCTGTAAAGCAGATGTGGGGAAGATCTACTTTCAGACTTCCAAGGTTCTGTTAATGTAGCTTTACAATAATGTAGAATTAGTTCATCTGGTTGTGCTTCCTGTCTGGTCTACCTCATAAGGCTGACATCAGTCTTGTAAGTCTGAAAGTACATCTCTCCCCATTTCTCCTTTAGAGCCCAAGGAATGTGGGCAAGGCAAGAGGCTCAGAAGGGACCCTTCCTAGTTAGGCCTGATCCCTTCTGAGCCTCTTGCCCCACCCATATTCCTCCTGCAGGCTCAGCTGCCTTTTATCTGACCATTCCCTTGGCTGCATCTCTTTGCCCTGTCTCCCAAGGTCATTCCCACATACCATTACCTATCCTTACTACAGCTTTGCAATGCTTTAGAAATAATTCAGAAATGGAGCTTCAGAGCACACACAACACAACAAGCCTGTCACTCTTTAAAGCAGCTATATCTTTGTTGAGATTCCCCTCCACAGCGGTTGCATGATCCTGGGGAAAAGCACAGTGACTTTAAAGAGTTGCAGATGGTGCTAAGTTTACATCCATTTGAAGCACTTTTTTTGGAATCAGGACTGAAGCAGGCATAGCCCTATAGTTTGCTATGCCTTATGACTATAACTCTGCGATCACTTACATCATAACAACCACTCGATCCTAAACAACCTGAACTATATGAAGGAAGAATGAAATAAAAGTGTGTTAACCTTAGAGATGCCTAAAGTATTCAATTTTTGCAATTTTGAACAGATCTGATCCTTATTTCTCAACCCTATATACTAATCAGAAAGTAATTGCTGTGCTTCTGGTTTTTCACCCGAGTTGATTGGGTGATTCATTGGACTTCTGCGCAGGTAAAAATATGACCCCCTCTCCCATGGTTTGCATCTGAAATCCAAATAAAGGCAGAAATTCTAAAAGAGCTGCAGATTTGAATAGATTTAACCCAGCAATTCAAATTGAACAAAAAATCTGAATCAGATCAAGGTGGATTCACCTGCTTGCTAATCATCAGAATATGAGTCAGAGAAAGTCAAGGCCAATCATTAGTTGCATGCTCTATATGCAAAAGATCTCAGATTTCCAAAAGAATTGTCTGAAACCCTACAAGTCTTCAGCTAATCATAGGGATGGAACAATCTAACATGTTTGTTTCAATCTTTTTCTTATTTTCCCAGTTCTAGAAATGTTCTGGCAAAAACAAAACAAACACAAAACCATCTCTGCAAATATTTGTACTTTTGTGCACATTTCTTGTATCATAAATATCCTATTTTTGTTTTATGTAGAAGAACATTTGCATGTTGCCCACTTCCTGAATGACTCTGGGTGTCTTCCTTTGTGCATGTTTTCCCTACAGTGTGCATGTTTATATACCCTTTTCCAAAAAGCAAGTCCTTGTGTTTGCATTTTGGAGTGGTGAAGTGCATCACAAAATTCTGAAGGGGGCATATTTCAGTGCGTGAGGAAGTTTCAGTCAGACAGTACAAATTGGATACATTTGCAAAAGAAAAAAGAAAAATACAGGATGAATAAATTCATGCTCCATCCGTATCAGTCAGCCCAGTCAAGATGAAGTATGAGTTCAGTATAAAAAAAAATAAGTTAACTGTGAAAACACCCTTTCATTAAGCTTGACTCCTAGTGATGTTTTGCTCCATTTGCTTTTCTCATGAACAAATCAAAAGCCATCTGCCATCGCTTTCTTCCAGGAAGTTTTGTTTTTATTCCAATTTGCATCCTATGGCCCAAGGATCTCCCATCCAAGTACTAACCAGGCCCAGTCCTGCTTCATTTCCAACCTCAGTCAAGCAATTTCCTAAATTATTAAGGTTATATTTGGAACAGGTACCCCATCACCTCTAGTGTATGTTATCTGTCTAGTCCTTCACTGGAACAAAAACACATAGATTTCTTGACTTTTTTTGGTGCAAGATGGGACTTCCATCTAGTACATGTGCTTGTTCTGCCCATATGCAGTAGAACTACTAACATTTACATGAAATAAGCAAGTGATAACTACTACTAACTACGACTACTAACATGAACTACTCATGCTATGACATTCAGTTCTGCACTGTTATCCTTGCAGAAAACAGGAACAGCTCCACTTAATCTAATACTGTTCTGTTTCCTCTGATGCAATTTAATTAATGAGAGAGTCTTCCTTATTTTTATCTATAGCCTCTGTGATTGATATCCCTACTTAGGAATCAGTTTTCAGAGATCCAGAGTGGAGCCAAACCAAGTTTCAGGAGTTTTGTATTAAAAATAAATGAACTGTTAGTTTAAAAGTCTACTGCTGTCCTAATTAGTTTGAGACATCAGTCCTTTCAGACTTAAGAATGGGGTTTTCTTGCTGTATAAAGACACTGATAAATGTGATGACATGATGACTAAGGTTAGACAATTACATTAGGAACAGCTGCAAAATGTCCTAAATTGATATCAAGAAAATGAGTCAGGGTTCTTGATAAGTTCTGTCTCCCTTCTGAAATCTAGATTACTTGATAGCTGAATGTATGCTAAGTGATCTGTTAACACAGCAAGTCTTGAGTACAGCAAGTCTGTACCACTGCTACATACTGAAGAGATTAAGCCACCCAGCAAAGATTATAGCTGGAGATTTCAGATGAATGACTGCTAATAATAAGACTGAAACTCAGTATTTTTTAAAAGAGAGAAACTCGAGATCAAACAATATTGGCCCATGTCTAGATTAGCTTTTTGTGGGCCTCAGGTTTGATACCCAAGGAAAAAAATATTCTTTTTAGCTTGAAATCATGGAAAAAATATTTAGGTTCATCAACATAGAGCCAAAATTAATAGCTGAGGAGAAAACAATGAAAAATGGCCTTTTTCTAGCTGTTGGGCAATTTTAGGAAAGCATTCATTTTTATGTTTGTATTTCTGCGGTAACAGTATTTCTGAAAACATTCAGTTCAGAGCTCCCTTGGAGCTATGACCAGTCTTTTTAGTTTCCAAGAAAACACAGGGAGAAAACCTATAATAACATACATTTTGCAAATACAATTGATTACAAATTACAGGAATACTGCCAGGAATTTGATGGGCAGATTTGGGGATACCAACCAGACACAGAACTCTGTATGACTTTGAAAGCATCTGGCAGTATTTTATTGGTCTAGTCCAAAAACCCATCTTCTTCTCGTGATGGTACCTTCCTTTCTCCTTTAAACATTTGCATTTAAGCTGCTCTCTGTAATAACTGGCATATGGTATTTACTTGTTGATGGAACTCCGTGCTATTTTTAAGTTATTTGTATGATAGTTTTATTTTTATACATCTACATTTTATTTTATCATGAAAATCATAGGCATAATGCTTGACTCTGGTGTGAGATAGGGAATGTGCAGTCCTCCAAATGTTGCAGCACCCTACAGTAACTCCATCCAGTCCCATACAGTTTGGTAAAAGGTGAGCAGTCTTGGGATCTATTGTTCAGCCACATTTCATTCTTCAGACTCAGCTACGTTGTGCATATTATATGTTTTAAGTTAAACTGGAAACGGCATGAAAAAAGAGTCTATTTCATGAAATGGAGATCATATTTCTCCATTTGATGACATTTTTGGAACCTTACTATATGTAAACAGATATCCCATCCAGTCCATGAAAAGATTACAATGTTGCCTCATGAATGAGACCAAAAGGTCTATCTCCTTGTTTTTGGAGGGCTGCTGAGTATATTTGGAATTCTGAACATCATTTGTATTAGATATCTGGGCTGGGTATTCTGAAATTTATCTCCATATATCTGGGGAATAACAGATTAGTGAAGGTTGATCTAGATGATCTCCCCATAAAGAGAGGGGAAACTCCTATTGTTGTCAGGACTTAACTGGATACATTGTCCAATTCTTAGAAGATTAACCAACAGATGAACCTATTAAGTCAGAAATCAAGGAATCCAACACTAGAACAGGCAGAGGAAGAATGGATACAGATGTCCTGTTCCTGACCCTCAGACAGAGGATACTTAACAGGAACTGATTGCATTGCATGTAGAGTGGCTAAAATAGCAAGGCAAACAAGTGACTCCGTACAGAAGATACCTGATGGAAACTGAAGCTTTTTAGCATTTTATACTAGTAAATCAGGGCTGTTCTGTTTCCATAAACCTCACTTGGGAGTAAAGCTCCTTCGGAAATGTAAGTCTTGCAACTAAGGAGAGGTCTTCATACAGTTTCTCTGCACTGTATGAATTCCATCCAAAACTGAACTTGGCCACTGTGTCCAACTCCCTCTTGGAAGCTGAGATCCTGTGGATTGGAGTTTCTCAGATGGCTATTACAGCACAATTCCATGCAATCCAGACAAAAGACTAAAATACAGTCATCAGCGAATTTCTTGAATGATGACTAGCCTGTTTCCTTTCTGTTGGAGCCGAGTTAGCTATGGAAACTATAAGGTCACCACTATCTGTTAAAAAGAAGTCAGCGGCACTGTTGATTGAAGAAAGTTAGAAATGATGTGATATACTCCTTAACGGCATTGTGAGAATTGCAGGCCCAGATTTTTATTGCATGTTGCATTTATTGCTAACGACATTGATTGGAATGAAAGGACAAAGTTCATCAGGGAAAGCCAGCATTTCCCCACCCGACCCTGATGCTATACAATTTCCAAGTGCAGCAAGAACCAAAGAGCAATGCCATCATTTGTATAAATTCTGTGACTCTGAATAATTAACGGCAAAGCTCTTATTTATGATAAGTGGGCTCTTGGAGGAAAGATGAGATATAAATCTAACCAATAAATAGAGAAATAAATCCCAAGGCCTAAGGAAATGTAAGGTTCACGTATTTAAGAAAAGGCTATTTTGTAACTGAGGAGCTTCAGGAAGAGAGAACACATAATAAAAAAGCACTTGAAGACTGTTACACAAAATGATCGACATTTTGAAGACATCTCCATATTACAGTAGATTTATAAATGTCAATGAGATGTCAATGTGGTTATTTAATTATGACAGTATTCATGTTCAGCACAGTGAGATCTGGTCCAGGGTGAATCATTCAGGTGTGTGTTTTTCTAAAAATGATAGGATTTACTCTCCCAGCACACTCTTTAAGCCCACGAAGAGACTGTCTCTTATATACCAGATGAATTAGTCCAGTATTTCTCAACCTTGGGAACTTTAAGATGTGTGGACTTCAACTCCCAGAATTCCCAAGCCTAGGGAATTCTGGGAGTTGAAGTCCACACATCTCAAAGTTCCCAAGGTTGAGAAACAATGAATTAGGTGGTGGCAAACCTAAATCAGGGTTAGGATGGAAGATGCCTTCGGGAAGTGGTTCCCTTGCTCCATGAGCAGCCAGGCCTTCCAGAAAACCCCCCTCCCTTTGCTCAGCGCTCTTCATCAGAACGCTGACTCAAAGCAAGATGACGGAGAACTTAAAAAATTAAAGTGGCAGGCCACGGCCTTTCCCCTCTCACAATGCCAGATATTGATCCCAGGGCTGGGCTGAATGTTCGAAGGGGATTGGAGCCAGAAAAAGAACTGCAGTTAATGATTGATTAGGTGATCATCTCTCCAATTAGACGTTGCAATGTGAATATCATTTCTGAAAAAAATGCAGGGGCCATTTGCAAAGGCAACTCTGATTACACTGAACTAAACACTTTTTTCCTGGGAGGGGAAAAAAAAAAGTTGAGATTTAAGTCTTTGAATAGTGTGTGCGTGTGTGCACGCGAGCGCATGTGTTTTAACCAAGCTGAGCTTGGATAAAAATAAATGTTTTTCTTTTGTCAAGATCAGTGTTTCTCAGCCTTGGTAGCTTGAAGATGTGTGGACTTCAACTCCCAGAATTCCCCAGCCAGCATGGCTGGCTGGGGAATCCAGGGAGTTGAAGTCCACGCATCTTCAAGTTGCCAAGGTTGAGAAACACAGGTCTAGATCCAGGGACATTTGCCAGGAAGGAAGGGGATTAAACTCTGCAGAATAGTGATCCTGCAAAACCCTGCTGCTTTTATACATGTATAACATATGTGTGGAGAGGAGGGTTTGGATCACATCACTGTCTGCCACCTTGCAGATTTTGATCCCTCCTTGTGGACACCCCCGTCTACACCTATATTATGGAAGTTTGCGAAGTAGAGCCCAACATTAGCTTGTATCTTTTATAAAACCTGAGTTTAACCTAGGCTTCTGGCTAAGGTGTCTTGCAATCAATCAATGCTTTATTGTTAGCATAATGTCCAAATAATTCAATAGCCAGATACTGTTCTTCTTTTCCTTCTGCCAATGGTTAGTGGACCTCTATATTTTTCATTTTCCTTACTGGGCTTTGCTTGTGCTCATAACTAAATTATGTCATTTATCATGGGAGGAGGTTTTGAAGATGTAACAGAGGAAAGATGAGTTCCTAGTTAAAATGAAGAATAGCACAACCTGAACTCAAGGTCAGTCTGGGATGCCAGGTGGGGAATCAGCAGGATTGACAAAATCACAATAGAAAAAATTGGGAAGCTTTGCTATATCATATCAGGGCATTGGTCTGTCTAATAGACAACCCTATGGGAAAAATATCTTATTTTTTGTAACAATTTATTTGGCAGCCCATCTTGTTCTCACCACTCTGGGTGGCTAACAGTACCTTCAAAAAGCAACAGAGAAATGCAAAACAGAATTTTAAAAAATGTAGTAACAACACCACAATCTAAACAATATACAAGTCCCACAATAACAGTGTGTATCATCCAACTATATAAGTCAGGCTCACCTAATGTCCTGGCCCAGTGATTGGGGTTTATAAGGCTTTCTAGAAGGCTAACAAATGGGGCCATCTGAATCTCATGGGAATGCTCTTCCAGAGGGCAAATGCCAGAACAGGGAAGGTGCGTCTCTGGGGTCTCCAGGCTCCGCAGAAGGGATTTGGAGCATGTCCATTCTGTTAGATCTAGGGGGACAAGCAGAGACAATTGGAGTTAGGTGTTCCCACAAATCCATGCAGGGCTTTATAGGGGATAATCAGGATCCCGAATTGGTCTCACAAGCTTACTTGGAATCAGTGCAGCTGATGGAATAGTGGTGTTACCTGGGCACAGCAGCCCCAAATGATCTGAGCTGTCACATTCTGCAGCTTCCAAATGCTCTTTTTAAGGCCAGCCCCATGTACAGCAACTGCAATAGTGCAAACAGAGGTCAGTGAAAATGAACAGAGCCTTTTAGTCTAGGAATGGGTACGCTTGGCATACAGTGTGGATCTGTGGAAACATACTCTTAGCCATGGCTGCACCCTGTTCCTGTAGCTGGAACCGTGAGTCCAAAGAGACTCCCAAACTGAGTACCAGCCCATTCAAGACTGGTGGAAGCCCCACATCTTTTCACATGCAATACATGTCACAAAGGGGAAGAGTCTTGACTGCATGGTTGCAGTCAGCATTTTGACTTTTTTGACCCACCCCCAGACAGTTTTTTTCTCACCATTTTGGTGGGTTGGAAATAAATATAATTATAAATTAGACATAATAAGAATGGCAGCAGCTCTAATCTGAGTCAAATGACCAGAAGGGAGGAGGGAGGGTTGAAGAATGGAGGAGGGGGGAACCTTTTCAGCCAATTGCCTCTCATAAATAGATGCATTGGGGATTTTTTTTTTTCCTCTGCAGCCCCGAGCTGACTCTAGCCCATTTTCAAACTCAAACTTTGTTTTGCTGGCTTCTTCTGCTACACCAGATTTGATCCCATTCTCGTCTGTTTTGAGTGTGTTGCCTACTGAGGACAGAAAAAGACCTTTTATGTATTTTTTCCCCCAACAGCTTGTTGGTTTGGAAAGAATAAAAGAGAAGTAAAAAAAGAGAGAGAGAAAGAGATTTGCAGTTGCTTGCTGGAACACTTATAGCTAATATATCCAGCAAGGAGAATCTGTTTGTTACTGGCTATGTCCCCCAAGATGGCCATTTTGTGAAAGCACCCACAACATATCAAAATCCCAGCAGCTCTAAAAGTTCAGGTAGTCTTTCTACAGGCTTATGCAACTTTTTACCAAGGATGACAATCATTAATAGAATGTATCACAAAAAGCAAATCCACATATCTGGGTCCAAGGTAGTTGTGATCTGGGCAGTGTGAACTCATTAGTAAGAGTGTTGCTTTAGAAGGTGATGAGAAGGGGAATAACTTAATTATAAACTTTCATTCAGACTGTCTGTAATCCACAGGAAAAGTACTCAGCTAAAGGAGCGATTGATGGGTCTGCTAGCAGTTTGCTAATCAAAAGAAGCAGAATGTTGATATTTCTTGCACAATTCTAAAAAGTAGTTTTATTTGAAGGAGGGGGGGTGCTACTGTGATTTATGCAGCTCCAGATTATTAAATAACCATAATTTTCAACTGTCAGCATGTAAGTAATTTGTAGCAATTAGGGTTATTAACAAAGGATTCCTTTTGGCACGTATACATCCTGGATGTAGCAGTAAGTTTAAAATGGGATGCTGGTTTGCTCAGTTTTTGATTGACCTATTTGAGATTCACGTGTTAGCAACAGCAAGATTAGAAATAAGAACAATGATGCTGAGTTGCAGAATTAAATATTTAGGATTCCAAATAACTTCTAACGTCGGTGATAGAATGCCTCTCGTTGCTCTGGATATGTCAGCTTATACGGATACATAGTACTATGATAGAGCGAGCTAGAGCTAGCTAGAGCCAGAACCAGGTTGGTGGTTAAGGCATCAGCCTAGAACCTGGGGGTCCGTAAATTCTAGTCCCGCCTTAGGCACAAAGCCAGCTGGGTGACCTTGGGCTGGTCACTCTCTCTCAGCCCTAGGAAGGAGGCAAGGGCAAACCACTTCTGAAAATCCTTGCCAAGAAAACTGCTGGGACTTGTCCAGGCAGTTGCCAGGAGTCAAGAATGACTTGAAGGCACCAAAACAAAAACAAACAAACCAAAAATAAAAAAGTATCTACCATATTTTGAGGCTTGGAGCCAGAGGGAGACCCAGGTTCTACCCATCTATGTGAATATGGAGGCCTCCAAGGTATCCAGAAGACAATCCACATTAAAGCTGTCAAACCAGAAGAGAAAATATTGCTCTGTTCAGTATTGGATACTTTTTGTTTTTTGATAAAGGGAAGGGTATGATTTGGCCAAGGGAATACACTGTACAGATGCTATTCATTTAACCTCCTTGTGTTTTTTAGTTATGTGGAATGAAGATTCTAGGAACTACAGTTCTAAGACAACGGCAAGATGCAAGTTTGGGGGGAAATGGCTCTATAGATTATGCCATTTTAAAAGCTAAGGGACAGCCTCAAATCAATTTCCTTAACCCAAAAGATCCTCTTCGTCAGAAGTATATTGGGGATGTTCTCTTGACCCCTTCAAGCATTGAAAGGAAGTAGGAAGGAAACAGAGTGTTATGTGTTTCATCCTCTCCATCCACAGGCAACTGTATCAATGTACTGTAAGCATATAGAGAGACTTATTCAGAAAACTCTGCTATGTGAGAAGAAACTCTAATGGGACAGGATTCTCTGGCTAGGGGAAAGTAATCAGATCTTCCTTTTCTTTTTTCCAATGAAGCCAATCAGGAAATTCAGGAAGAATTGGATTTTTGATTGACTGATTGGTTGGAAATGAGGGACAAAATTTGGCTTTCAGGTGGAGTTTAGAAATCTCTAGACAAGGCATAAAATATAGGTGTGCTTCAGTAGAACTTGAGACTGGACACTTGAAAATGGGAGTGCCACCATCCTAAGAATTGATACAAGATCACATTATCCTTATCTTCATTGAGTAAATCCTCATTGTCACAAAACTTCACTTCTTGGCTATGGTCTGCATCATTGCCTGACAAGAACACGTCATAGTCAGCCATGATCCCCCTTAGATATACATATAAAGGCCCTTCATAGCTACTCACATTTGTGAGTGTGTTGCAACATATGGCCACCTACAAGATTCTTGTAATGCATACTTCAGCTTGTATTAAGAAAAGTTCTCTTTATAGCTCTTAACTAACTGAAGCAACCAAGTAGATGATATTAAGAACCATTATTCTTCTCCCATTCATAGGTCCATGCAGTCAACTTAAAAAGTGCGCTGTTATGAAACTCGTTAATGTTTTATTAATTATCACTATAAATAAAGAGTCATATTGCATCTCTAAAGGAAATAATAATACATTGCCTCCATATCTGATTGTTATGTGGTGCAGGACCTCAGTACAGATATTATAGAAAGCACTTTAAAAATGCAATCTATCCCCTGGGATGAATTGTAAACATGTTTGAAAGTGTTTAAATAGAAAAATAATACACAGTAATAAGTCCAGGCAAGACAAATAAAAAGTGTAACAGATATATAGTACCTCAAGAGCCCCCTAAGGTATATCAAAATATCTCATGTTCTCCTCCCACATACAATAGATCTTCCTGCTATTTTAAAACCCATTTCAAACTGGAGAAGGCCAGAAGGAGATGGCTAAAAGGCTGGGATAAAAGTCTCTGACAATGGGGGCATCTCCAGAAAAACCTCCTTGACAGATCTTAACAGTTAGATGGGTTTGAAATGGCAGAGCCAGTCCTTTAGATATATCCTGAATATATATTTAGGGAGGCTGACTTGGAAGAAGATGAGGACAGCTTTTAAAACTGCTGAAAAAACATCAATAACCTGCATTATGCTGATGACATTACTTTGATAGCTGAAAATGCAAACTATCTGCAGGTTCTATAATGAAGTCAAGGACCATAGTGAAAAAATGGGACTGCAATTAAATACAAAGAAGACCAAACTAATGATAACAGGTGCAGCAACCAGCCTTAGAACTGACAATGAAGATATTGAAGTGGTTGGTAGCTTCTGCCTTTTAGGGTCACCTATCCCCAGTAAAGGAATCAGCAGTCAAGAAATATACTGTTGATTAGTAACAACAAAGGCCACGGGAAAGATATTCAGATGCTGTAGCATGTCTTTAACTACAAAGAGAAGAATTGTGCAGGCCATGATTTTATCTGTGACACCCCAAGGAAGGGAAAGTTGGACTTTGAAGAAGCAGGATAAAGCGTGTTGACACTTTGAACATTGGAGTTAGAGAAGATTCCTGAGAATTCCATGGATAGTGAAGAAAGCAAAGAAATGGATCATAAAATAAATAAATTAGAGTTCTCACTTGAGACACAAATGACTTGGCTCAAAATATCATAGTTTGGACACATTATATAAAGACCTTAGCTCCCTTGAGAAATCTATAACGCTAGGAAAGGTTGAAGGAAAGAGATGAAGAGGGGACCAGCAGCAAGTCATAGCAGATGTCTCACAGCGGTGAGGTGCAGATAATCCTGGAGAAGGTCTAATTATGTGGTTGCTTAGAATTGACACTAATTTGGTGGCACATAATCAATCAATCAATCAATTAATCAATCAATCAATCAATCAACCAACCAAAGCTGTTTTAAAAGTGAATATAGTAGTAATGCTTTAAATAGTCACAAGTTAATGAATTAGAGTGTAAAGTTTTCTAGTTGTCTTAAGGTAATGTGAAAGCCACAAAGAAGGGGGCTTTGTGACGTCCATCTTGTGGGAAGAAGTAGGCCTTTAGTACAATGCATGAAAAAAATAAGGCACGATAAACACACACACCAGAAGTTGTTCTTTAGAGCATGAACTCTTACAAAGAGCTCATGATTAAAAGCTCTGCAAAGTTATGACAGCCAGTTTGGTGTAGTGATTAAGGTGCCAGGCTAGAAACCAGGAGACCGTGAGTTCTAGTCCTGCCTTGGGCACAAAACCAGCTGGGTGACCTTGGGCCAGTCCCTCCCTCTCAGCCCTAGGAAGGAGGCAATGGCAAACTGTTTCTGAAAAACCTAGCCAAGAAACTGTGGGGACTTGTCCAGGCAGTCGCCAGGAGTCATCACTGACTTGATGGTGCCAAATAAATAAGATATGAGACTTTTATGGCAGGCCCTAATGCAGAGCAATTTCTTTTCTATCATCATCCAAGGAGATGACACAATACAAGGTTGGAGCACATGCGATTTTCTCATTTAAACTGAACTCAGGAAAGTTTTATGGCATCTGGCAATCTCAGAGACAGCCTATTGCTCTGTAGACATGAATTCTCTTTGCCTTGATTTGTAGAACTGAACATCTTTACAAATGTATTCTATAATTGTGACTGAAATTTTACATTCAGGGGAGGGGGGAAGATTTAATATATAGTCATGAATGGGGAACACTTGAGATGTTTATGTCTCATGATGCATGGGAAGAGATTGACCAAACATTTTGGTTTTTTCAGTAACACCTTCAGGTTGTGCAAGAGAATGACTCAGACTCATAGGAATGTATTAATTGTGCTGCTGTCAGTTTCTTGTGTCAAAAAAATGGGGGGGGGGGGTTTAAATTAGCCACAGCTGTAGTAGAATTTGAGTTTTCAGCACCTTCGGTGTTAACCTTCTGCATTAAAATGTAAGAATAATTATGCAGTAAATCATCTATGAAGTTCATAAATTTAAACAAAAAAATCCTCATTTGGGACTCGATACGCATCAACAAATTCCACTGTGCTTTGGGCAAATACCTCATATTTGAAAATAAGAATCATTTAAGCGTACTAATCCATATCAGCCCATATCTATTAATTTCTATTTTTCACAGTGACAGTTTGCTTATAGTGCATCATGTTGAGCTAAGTCCTCTGATAAGAAGACTTGAATAATGTATATTTAAATAGGCCAGAAGTACAAAAAGAGCAGAGACGGTTATGTAGAAAATAAGTACCACTGCATTTTATAAAAAGCCTTTGAAGATGGCTCAGTCATTGCTGTAGGACTGAACAGAGAAATCGATTCTAAGCATTATGCTAAAAATGTTTAGCTAAAGGTTATCCTACTTAGTTTTTATGGGGAAGTTTGTTTTGATCTCTTTTCCACTTAGTTTTGAAAGTTCCAATTTTAGCTTACATAAACGTTGAAAGCTGTTTGTTCAAGGAAGGGGGAAACCCACAAGTCAATCATCATGCTGTGCTTGGAGGGCTTAGCATTTATTATTTATTTATTTACTTACTTACTTACTTATGTGGGTGTATATTTTGGGGTATATGGAATGGCGATTTCATGTAAAGAAGACTAATATAATGACAGCAAATACAGTAACCAGCTTCAGAACTAATAACAAAGATACTGGAATGCTTGATAACCTTTTAGGATCAATCACCCACAATAAAGGATCCAGCAGTTAAGAAACTGCAGACTAACACTTGGTAGACCTGCAATGAAGTCCTTGGAGAGGATATTCAAATGCCATGATGTGTCTAGACCAGTGTTTCTCAACCTTGCAACTTTAAGACATGTGGACTTCAACTTCCAGGATTTCCAAGGTCTAGGGAACCCTTCCCTGGTCTAGACCAACAAAGGTTAAAACTGCCTAACATGGTAACAAAAAAAGATGATATGTGTGCAGAGGGAACAAATGAAACCCACTTTCCCATAGAATGCTCAACAACTAATCTAGCCTCAGGCCTGGGGGAACAACCAGGTTTTCAAGGCTCATTTGAAGGTGAGCAGCTTAGGAGCTTTTTAAATCTTGAGGAGGGGGAGGGGGGCAGGTGCCATGACAAAGAAGGCCTGGTCTCTGGCTCCTGCTCGATGTTTAATCAACGGGATCCAGAACACGCCAACTCTGTCTGATCATGCATAACAGGTAAAAACCATGAGAGACAGACAGTCCCTCAGATAATTGGGCCCTAGGCCTTGTAGCGCTTTATAGGTGATAACCAGCATTTTGAATTGCACCCAGAAACCTAATGGTAACCAGTGCAGCTCTCAGAACAGGGGATTATATGGGCATAATGAGACCTACCCATAACTGCTCATACCCTGACATTCTGGACCAGCTGCAGCTTCTGAGTGATCTACAGGGACAGCCCTATCGTGAACTGCAACAGTCCACCTGTGAGGTGACTAAGGCATAAGTGACTGTAAGGAACAATAGCAACCGATGGTATTGTTGGTACACAAGATGGATCTCGCCACAGCTGTTCCTCAAGCAAGAGCTGAGAGTCCAGGAGGTGGCAGACAAATTTAATACATTATTATTCTGAATTATGATTGTCCCTCAGCCTCTTCAAAGCTGTCAGAAGCTTTGGCCCTTTTTATATTCAACACATGTCAAAAGGGGGCAGGATTTTAACTTGACTTTTTTTTACCCTCCTCCCAGATAGATGCTCTGTTCTCAACATATTGGATTAGAAATAATAAGAAGTAACTAGCTTTTTTTTTAATTAAAAAAGAGGGGGGAAAAAAGAATAAAAAGTGACTTGGGATCATGACCAGATCCTGAGAATGTAAATTGTTCCAAGAAGTAAAACATACTGGATGAAAACCTCAAGCTTATATTCCTTGCTAAACTTCCAACATTCAAAATAATATTGGACACTGCATATTAGATCCAACAGAAGAGAATATATGTAGCTCAGAGTTGAACTGGGGAGTCCTTGGTGCTCTCTGAGCTTGGTTGTTTTCTTGCAAACATTTCGTTACCCGGCTAGGTCACATCTTCAGTGCTAGTGAGTGTGGGATTTGCTCCCTGTTTATACACAGTAGCTTGCCCTGCCAGTGTTGTTGGGGGTGTGGTTTTCTCCTTGGTAGATCCTTGATTAGAGTATTGTCTTCTGCTTGTCTGATGTTAACCCCTGCTTATTTGGGTGTTGGCTGCCAGAGGCTGCTGGTGGTCTGGTCTTTTTGTTTTCTTCTTAGCTTTTTTGTTGTGTCTTTTGAATGGTGTGTAAATATAGTTTATTTCTGTGTGTCTATTGATGGCTGATTTGTCTAAATATCAAGCTTCCAGGAATTTCCTAGCATTTTTGGATTTGGCTTGGTCTAAGATGCTGACAGTTTCCCAGTTGAAACTGTGGCTGAGTCTGTCCATGTGTTGTGAGATTAAGGAGTTTTCATCGTGTCTTCTGACTGCTAGTTGGTGTTCATGGATGTGCTCTGCTAATCTTCTGCCTGTCTGTCCTACATAGTGGCTGTTACAGTCCTTACTCTGTATGCTGTAGATGACTTTTATTTTCTCTTCTTGGGCTATTGTGTCTTTTGGCTTACTTAGGAGCTTTTGGAGGGCTTTAGTTGGTTTGTGTGCTACGGTGATGCCTATTAGAAGTAATACAGTATGGAAAGAACAAGCATAGTATTTCAGCTTTTCAGCAGGCGTTGTTGTTTGCTTGCAGCTTAGCTAAAAGATGGTAAATGGTGGCATGGTGAGATTATTCTGAGACCTGCCAGGGGATCAGGAATTTAAATCACAGTACAGCTCTTGAAGCAGGCCCTTTTATTGGGCAAAGAGATCAACTGTTTTGAATGATTCTCCTTTGTTCCACAGCCCAGAGCAGATTTTTTTAAAAAAAGTTTTCCAGAGCAACTTCATGCCCTAGATTTCAGTTCTCCATTTGTTGCTTAAGCGGGCTTTCAGAGTGCCATATTATAAACGGGCTGGGATATCTGTCTGCATAGGCGGTATCTTTGTGACCACATCATAACCTCATCCAAGGGAATCACTGGAGTGACATTTACAGAAGGTGTGTGACAGTGCTGTAGCCCAAGTAAGGAGTGCGAAGGAGAGATGAGTGAGAGGCCTTCCTGCTGCCTTCTGGATTGTCCATGGAAACTCTTACAGGCACAGTCAAAACTTTGACCTCAACTCTCAATCAAGGAGCATAACATTATTTGACCACCAGCAAATAACCAAGAGTATCCAATTTCTGTTAAAAGGCTGCTGAAAAAATTGTGTAATAAAATTGCACTGCAAAAAGGAGAGGCTAATTCATGTAATTTCTGGGAACATCTGCTAAGATTTTGTTTAATGCAAAGGCATTCCAGAGAGGGGGGGGAGAAAGAGAGAGGGAGGGAGGGAGGGAGGGATGGAGAGAGAGAGAGAGAGAGAGAGAGAGAGAAGAAATGAAAAGACATGTCCATCAACATAGTTCCTGAATAAAAGTTTCTGTTTTATATATTTATCATGAACATGCATCTTTTTCCCCCCTTGGTACTTAACACTATAAAAACACAATACTGTACCTCTAAAAAAATGAAGATTAAATGAACCACATCTATATTCACTGCAATATAGGGGATGGAATACCTCAAGCATGGGGGTGGCTAGCCCCATAGAGGCCTCCTGTCTTCAGCCTCAGATTTTTCATCTTCTTGGACTCTCCTTCCCCTTTTTTAGTAATGCTTTTAATTGATGTTTTATGTATTTATATATATTTATGTTTTTAATGTTTGTTGTGAGTTGCCCAGAGTTCCCCCATCGGGGGGAGATAGGTGGGCGAGAAATTTAATCAATCAATCAATCAATCAATCAATCAATCAATCAACTCTTATAGACATTCCGTTCCAAGGATCTGCAAAATATGGTGGCTTTCACTCCCTTTTGCAATGACACAGCTATGGGGTGGGGGGCTTTCTGACCTCAGGGAGGCAGAGTATTCCAAAGTGAGGGGGCTGCTGTTGAGAAGGCCATTCTGTGGGCCTCCACCTGTCCTACCTCTTGGGTGCAGGGTATCTGTATCTCCCCTTTCTACGTGTACCACGAATGTCTGACCTGCATCAGTTGGATGGTTGCACATTATGTCAAGGGATGTGTGGTAAATTTAATGGAGCCAGCATCTAGTCTGGGGGATGTTTAGAGGGTTGGAAGAGAGCAAATGGATGGCTGAAGCCCCCTTTTTTTTCCTTCCACCTCCCCCCTTGAAAAAAATGCAGTAGGACTGCATATTTCCCTCCATTCATTCTCAGAGGGCTGGGGGCTGGTATCTGCCAAATAAGGGCTGTGACTGGATTGCATGTGACCCCTAAGCCTTAGTTTTCCTATCCTGGCCTAATAATTTCCTTGATGTGCCATTTCTGCTGTATGATTAAGGCATAAACTGTGATTAACTCTTCTGCAAGGGATGTCCTATTATTAGGCATTGCTGCTGCCAGTCCAAACACAGGGGCAGAATCTGTATTTTGTTGCAGGAACAGCTCAGAAAGGATGGACCTGTACTAGGAATTAAAAGAAAAAGCATGTATCGATTCATTTGCTTACTGGCTCATTTACCAGGTATATATCCTGTCTTTCTTCCACAAACTCAAGGCACCATACTGTACGTACCCTCTATTTCTCCTCTCTTCCCCATTGGAACCTGTGTGGGACAGGTGGGGGTCAGAGAGAAAGTCACCTATGGCTATGGTGACCATATTTTCTTGGGAAAAAATTAAGGACAAACCTGAAAAAGGGACAAATGTGAAAGGGATTCATAAGGATAACAGATAAACAAACAAACAAACAAACGAACGAATGAATGAATGAATGAATGAATGAATGAATGAATGAATGAATGAATGATTGTTGACTTTCACTTTGCTTTACAAAGGAAAATTCAAGAGCAAAACCAAGAAAAACTTTACAAAAACGCCCGTTCTCATAAAAATCTCTAAAAAGCACAAAACGCTATGAAGTTATAGGAGGCAAGTAAAAAGGATTTCTGCAGTCAGACTGTGCTTTAAGGGGTACCATTCGTACAGTAAAAGTTAAATGATCAAAATAAAGGACAAAAGTGAGTTTTCGAAAAAGAAATAACTCTAAAGGACAGCTTTCTGAAATAACAGACTGTCTTTTATACTAAAGGGCAGATGGTCACTATACTGATGGAGGATCTGTGACTAGCAATGAACTTGAATCTCGGTCTCTGCTTTTATAGCCCAACACCTTATTTCAGTGTTTCTCAACTCCAGCAACTTTAAGCGGTGTGGACTTCAAGTCCCAGAATTCCCTAGCCAGCCATGCTGGTTGGGAATTCTGGGAGTTGAAGTCCACACCGTTTAAAGTTGCTGAGGCTGAGAAACACTGCCTTATTTACTATACCACGCTGGCAAATTCACAGGAAAAAAATGTGCGTTGGCTTCACGTGCATTTTTTAAAACCCAATTTTGGCTGGACATTTCTTCACTTGCACATTTTTCCAAGCCCCCCACCCAGATGTGACCTATTTTTACAGGAGCTTTTCCTGATGCTCCTGCTCATGAAGCCCTTCATGCTCATTGTATATACTTTGGCATGGCCGATCACGATGCAGCATTTGAACAAAAGGTGGGTTTGGGTGCACACCTGCATTTTTTCCTATAATTCTGGCAGTGTGAGCCTGATAAATTCCAGTCGGAATTTGGATGAAGCATATTTCTCATTTGTTCTTCTGCACAGCATGGGAGCAAGCTGAGAATGTGATTGCAACTTTACTTTTTCTGTCACTTTGTTTTAAGCAGACAATATAAAGAAAGTGAGTTATGCTGGCCTGTGGAGCATCCTAAGGAAGGCATATCAGCATGTCCACAGATTTCTATTTAGGTATGCTGCAGAATGAGGACTGCATGGATAAAACAGCAAGTTAATTACAGAGAATAAACATTTTATTTGCCGAACTACAGATGTTGCTATTTGCTCAGAACAAGCAGATCTTTTTCCTCTTCTCTCACTCTAGCCATTCCAAAGGGAGGTTGAAACGCCAACATCTGCTATCATTTCAGCCACATAGGGGGTAAAAATGGTCTCCTCTGAGAGATATTCTATTAGAAAATAAAGCCATTCTTTGGAAAACAATTTCCAAGTTTTGTGTGTGTGTGTGTGTTTGGAATCTGGCAATACGTTTGTGCATTTCAAAAACGAGTACAACTGGCAAATGCTACATTTGGGGGCTATCAAGAAATCCGTTGGAAGAAACATCCTTCAAAAACAAATGAGTCACTTTATTGGTGATGACATATCATCAACGCACTGCAAAAATCTGGCAGCTTACACATTTTTTGTGATATTTTAAATAAACATTTGGGCTTTCCACATGCAGCCTTTGGCTGGCTGTCTCCTATGTAAAAACTGGTTGGAAATGAAGCCTTTTCTAGATTTCTGTCCCTTTCTCTACTTCGCCCACAGTGATGGCTGGTGGTTCTGTCTAGAACATGATTGATGGATTCCCATGCCTGGTTCCCATTCATGCCAAGAAAACAGGCTCCAATTGCTTTTCCTGCTACAAACATCTCTGAGGACATTTGAAAAGAAAAAAGAACATGACAGTGGTTCCATCATTCTTTTGCCACTTGGGCTGGGAGGAGAAACTTAGCAGAATTCTTAATTTTACCCAGTTGATAGAAAATAGCAAAGAAATGGCCAGAATTTCACTATTCCGTGACTGAACCTCTACTTCTCCCAAAACAAAGGCGACATCTTTCATGAAGCTCAGCAGGTCAGCTGAAGGCAAAGTGTGGGGATGGGAGGGAACGTCCCCACCACCACACATACCAGCCAGTTGGCAAGGAGGGATTTGAATGAGGTGGAGCAAAGCACAGCAGGTTGATGGGGCTGCCCTGCTTACACCAGTGAAGGAGGAAAAACAGTACTGTTGATGCAAAGCAAGAAAACCTGGCTGGTGTTTTCCTTCTCAGGAGCCGAGGGATGATGGCGTCCATTCCTCTATTCCAAAATGGTGGTTGCCCTTCGTCACACCAGAGCAACCAAAAGGGGGAGATCAGTCTTTAGAACAATGAAGTTATGGCTCTTAACACACTTTGGAGCCTTTTTATGGATGACCAAGATGCCTACTACTGTTTTTCTATACAAAGGGATGAGAGATGTAAGCCAATATTCTGGCTGGGGAATTCTGGCAGTTGAAATACACACATATTAAAGTTGCCGAGGTTGGGAAACTAGATCACTGACATTAACCAACATTAATGGCAGCTCAGTGTTCCTCTGACTGCCTGAAATTGATGCCATACGGTGTTTCTATATAGATAGGTGAAGATCCCTTGCTTATGCCCATCCATAGACATCCAGCATTGAGAATGCACTAATGCCAGGTAAACAATTCAGAAACTATTCTCATTTTCTACGGGCATGTATGGCGCGCAAGAAATATTTGTGCAACAATTTGAGTGGAGCTGAAAGCATCATATTTATCTCCTTGGAAACATCACAGGCCTCCACATGGGTTAGTCAGATATAAATTTCTTTTTCTGCAGTAAGGCTTACACTCCTCTCCTAGCAGAGAAGCACAACTTTCTTCTACCATTCTTGGCTCTTAAGCATTCAAAAAGAAGGGGAACAAAGACAAAGAACTGAGAGTCCCAGGACAAAAATGTGCTTCCTTTTTATTTCACTGATACTTCAATTTCTTGGGATGTTTAACAATTCCACATTTACATGCATCGGAGTCAAAGTATCCAGCATTGAAGGTACAGCTACAGGGCAGACAGGTGATGGGGGCAGGGGGGAAGAATGTCAAAGAGCTAAAACTGGTAAAAAAAAAAAAAGGAACAGGGCTTTGATCACGTAATTGTGATCACCATCCTGATTGTCTGACTTTCCTTGTTGATGCCCCTGAGAAACGAAGAGGTTTTAAACTACCTTTCAGTATGACATAAAAAGCTCTATTGGAAACCACCGTAGCCACCCACAGGTGTTCAAAGATATTAAAGCACCATTTACACTAGCTTGTTACAAGCAGGTGTGCCAAAACTTTCATTCTTTAAGTATGCCCTTTGGATGGAAGTTGCAAATTATCTTTCCTTTTTCTCCTGGTAAGCATTTAATTTGTTCTTCACCTATATAGTTGAGAACTTACTAACTACAGCATTAGACAGATTTGTTGTAAACCATCTTGCAGAAGATTCAATAAATCCTGGAATGTTGTGGAAGAAGGAGGAGGAACAAGTGTCTGGATAAAGAAATCTATGGTTTAGCTTTGCAGTATCTTTAATTGAAAATCCCATCCAACCCCCAATGAAAGAATCCATTTTGAAGCAGCCTCCGGAGGCAGACTCCACTATAGATAATTAGGGTGTGAGCGTCTGTCTTGTTCTGATCCTACATTAAGCTGAAGTGCTGGAAATAGACTTTCTAGCATTAAGTGGATACTGGCTTGAACAATTCAAGGAGTAATTTAATTTCTCCTTTTATTATTTTTTTTTAAAAGCTCAAATAGACATTGAACAATAAGACAAAGGAGATTACAGAAGAGAAATTCATCTCAGGAGATCAGAAGGTACAGGGTAGAAGAGATCAACATCACACCTATGTTCTTGTTAAAGCTATAGGCAGAAAACAGTTAAAGATTAAGAATAATTGATCAGATTTGCCAGTAATAGCTACAGATTCATTTTTTCCTCCTGTCTTTCTCCCTTTCTGATCATCATGGTAAGTACCTGCAACAACTTTTTAAAACATCTTTGTATAACCTGGAAGATCAATGATCTCTCTTGCATATTATGGATGACTATGTCAATTATATCACCTTCAACTCTCTGTTTGTTTCTTTCCAGCCTCACTGAAGATCACACCTGTAAAAAAAATTGGTCTTCTTAGAATTCTTCAGTGATAGCTTATTCTGGCAGAACAAGGTAGGTAATGAGGAACTGCGAGAATTTTTATTTAATAGTTTCATTGTTCTGAGGGAGTATGAATACCAAGGAAAGTGTTTTAGATTAGTTTGATGTCATAGATAGATCTTGTAGTCTGCTAATGACAAGTAGAAGAGTTGAGCTATGAAGGTGGATGTTAATATCTAATATTCAAATGCAGTAGAGTTTATTTTGAAAACAGTGTTCAGATGCAAAATTATGCGTGTTTGCACAAGCATCCTTTTAAAATGCATTTGCAGGTTGCCATTCCCTTTAGATGGACGGCAATCACCACGTCCAACCAGCTGAGGAAGGGCCACTGCTATTGCTGTCAGACTAGTTCCATATCTGGAACTCAAGTAAAAGGCATGGCTTCAAGTGGACTAAGAGATTATAGACAGCTGCCAATAGCTGATTCAAAAATAAAAGACAGTTTCAATAGAGGCGAATATGTGTTGCTCAGGGTTGAACTGTGGAGTCCTTGGGGTTCTCTGAGCTTGGTTGTTTTCTTGCAAACATTTCCTTACCCGGCTAGGTGACATCTTCAGTGCTAAAATGGGTTGGGGTTTGCTCTCAATTTATATACAATAGAGAGCAAACCCCAACCCATTTTAGCACTGAAGATGTCACCTAGCCTGGTAAGGAAACATTTGCAAGAACACAACCAAGCTCAGAGAACCCCAAGGACTCCACAAAGACAGTTTCAGTGGGCAAAGAGGTATCCAGATGATATGACAGAATAACTATGTGGTATGCAAGCATTATTTCAAAATTGGCTGTAAGGAATAGAAGGCTTACAAAGCAAGTGATCCTAAGACCTCTCCCTCTTCCAATTGCCAGCTATTAGAAGATTCAAATGAGCAAGACGCAGAATCACTGTGATGCTGTTGTGTCGGTGGCTGACATGCGGACTCGCAGTAGTATGTTGAAGTAAGCAGAATATGGAACAAGAGAAGTGGATATTTTGCTATTAATGCTGTTTTGAATTATCTAATCATGACCTACTCCTTTTTTTACAAAACTCTCAACAATTAATTGGGGAAAGGTGGGGAATGTGTCACCCCCATGCTCAGTTGTGGATGAATTATAACTACAGCTCCAAGGACCAGCTCTCATTTATCAAACTGGCTTAGGCTACTGGGAATTGTAGTTTGGTCATACCTAAAGGGCCACAATCTTTTTTCCCTGGATTAGAGATATAGCATAATGATTGAATGTAGGAAGTCCTAGCTTCAGTCTAAGGTGTTTCCAATTAAAACAATGGGAAGAAGCAGAGCTCAGAAATTTACTTTTATAATGCCTTGGAACATCAAAAGTCTAATCTGGTATAACACAGGATCATAAATGCCAAATATTCCTCTATTTCCAATTTAGTCATAGATTGACCATTAGATGCTTTTTGATCCTCCTTGGATAAGAGCTAGACTTAAACATCAAATACTATACTTAAGTCTTTAGTAAAATAGAAAGAAATGTAATGGGTTTTCATTAGGCTTGTACACACAACATGTTTAACCATGATCAGTGGGAGAATAGCAAAAAGGGATCAATGTGTAGGGTGGAAACACCAGAGAGGAATAAATGGATCTAGGCAACTTACCTCCAAGGGATTAACTTTAGCCCCTAAATTTAATTACTCATGCACAGGATTAAATGAATTCTACCTAGTCAGTAATTTCATGGAAACTCCTAAATCCATTCCATTTTACTGGTTTGGACACACACAGTAATCCTCCCTGGGTTCGTGTGCATAAGGAGAAGGAACTGGATAGGAAGAGAGGAAGAGCTGAATATGCTAAAGTTATAACATCTCAGCTGCCAAAATCCAGGTAACAACTAGAAAGTAGCAAAGAGATCCAGAAAATTCTAGTCTTTACTGCCATTTAATGGCCCTCCAAGTTTTTTGAAAAGGGAGCCTCTCCATCCAAAAACAACCTAACACTGAGCAACCTAGAACACACCTCCCAAACCCAGTGTGGCTATGGGGGTCAAGTTGTGCTATCTTCTTTTCCACCACTTTTCCTTGCATTTCTGTTGGTTCTGTTTAATTAGAAAAAGGCAAAGAGAAAAAGAAAAATCAGCCGCAGCAACTCCTATACTACAGTGATGTGGTCTGGATTTCAAAAAATAAAATAAATAATAATTTTAAAGGAGAAAATGGGGATAACCACTAGATGGCAGCAAAGAATTCATGGGCATTGTACCTCTTTGCTCCCATCCAGTGGTCATCTGGGTTTTTTGCAGCCCCAATATAGTAAAAGCCTGGAAGAATTCTCCTCCAGTGAGGATTGAACACCAGTACCCCCTTATTCTTGGAATACAAGGCATTTCCTGGAAAATGTGGGAGGGGGCTTAGTAGTTACAAAATGAACATTTTGAGCCCAGTTGATATACTTTATGTGCCACAACTTCTTGTAAGGGAATTCAGTTATGTTGATAGTTGGGTTAGGTGTGTTGTAAAAACAGGCCCATTCTGAGTTTCTTTGCTACCCAACAGAAGAGCAAGTATCTGACTGATTTAGGCAAGAAAAACTCTATATATCAGAATAAAGATCAACATCAGCAAATAGGATGCCATGCATCAGATGTTAATGAGAGATACTTGAATCTTGGAAGTCCTTCATATGGTACTTGAACTTCTTTCATCACAATTCAATGTATCTATGAGTTTGATGAGCTACTGTAGATTCAGAAAAAGCAATTCAGCATCCTCTAACATTTGTTCTGTGGCTGGAAAATCTAAAATGTATTTCCAAAAAGTATAAAGTTCATAAACTACTGTATACTGGCATCTATATACTGTAAATATATAAATAGGGTTTTTAAAAGTGGGACGTTTGGAGTCATTTGGGGAGTAAATTCATGATGGCTAAACTTGGAGACCAACATTATTCCTAGGAAGCGTTATTAAGATACATTGCTTTAGAAAACATGTCATCAAATGTCCAAAATATAATCTTCTGTTCCGAAGTATTTTAGGTCTGCTCATCTTGTTCCATTTATTTTCATTAGACACAAATGTATATTATTTTAGCATAAAGAGAAATCTGTCAAGGGAAGAATGCTGTCATATAAGATAAATAGAATTTTCTACAATGTTATTAAGGTTTCATTTCAAGATGGATAGAAGTCCACATTATTCTTTTCCTAAGTGGTATTGGATTTTTATTACAAGCTTTATGAAACTGGGGGCACAAATCCAGTGTAAGCAGTTTAATATTCAGGCTACAAGCTAACTTTCCCAGACCTGAAGAAAATATGAACATAACTTACTATTGAACATTGCCTGTTCCACGATTCTCTTCTAGATTGTTCTTTTAATTAATTTAGTACATTTTTAAATGCACCATTTCACTGAATGAAGTTAGATAGCCTTCTGCCATTAATGCTTGTTTTTTTTTTTAAGAACTGCCAGGAAGACAGATAATGACTTGCAGAAAATTTCCAGTGAATTTTGAAACTGAATGGGGATTTGAACTCAGGTCTTTCAGGCTCAAGTCAAACCTCCTTGCACTACCTGATAGCTACTATTTTTCCTGACTGTCCAGAGCAGAGCTGCCAACTCTGTTTGGGATAAGAGCCGTACTCAACCATTGGGTAGTGTTAGGAAAGCTGCCTTCCAAGGACTGGGTGAAGCCAAGACAAAAATTCAGTCTGATTTACTTCAATTTAAAAGTAAATTTAAAATACTTTCTCTTTGTGGATCTGAAGGAATTCTTGGACTATAGCCATTGCTTTGTGCAAACACAGATTATGCACCTTGTGTTAGATAATTCATGGGGCTCCGGGGCAATTTGTCTCAGTCTCCTCTTTGGCAACCATGTTGGTTTCATTTAAGGCAAACAGAAAAAGACTCACTGGAAAGATGTTTTAAGGTCTTAAAGGTCAGAATGCACCAAGTTTGGTGATCTATTTGTCTTGTTCAAAAGTCTTGAGAGAGATTTTGTCTGAGTTTCTAGAGAGTCCTCAAAAATCAAAACAGACAGGACTGACCTCCAAGTAATAGTACTGAATGTACAACGTACAGTAGCATCATATGTTCATATGTTCCTTCTTACCTGATTTTTGTAATATGAAGCCCAGTGGAGTATGGGTAACATGGAGAATCCCACAGAGGAACTCAATACTGGAGTTCTTCTTATACAAACATCCCCCCTCTTAGGCGATCTTGAGATAGTTAAGAACAGTAATACCAAAATACGTTGGAAGAATGCAAAACAATTACAGCTGATTGATTGGCTGTGGAACCCAAGAGATGCAATTCTCAGGGAAGAAACCAATAAGATTTTTTTTTTTTTAAAGAGCTTTCAGCTTTCAAAAGCTGTCTGTTTCCTGGCTTCTGATAAATCAAGGAATTATTCAGGAGGCTGGGTTGGCTAATTTAAAGGCTGTGTTGTACAAGGGGAAAGGTCAAACTCTTGGCTATTTGGTATGATCTGTGGAAGCAGCTGTACTTAATCTCTATATGAGAATCTGAACATTGCATTGGTTTCTGCCTCATTAACAGGGGTGGGAACTATTTGTCCTGTGAACCAAATGGAGATCTTCTGACCACCCTAGGTCATGCTTGTTCCTTCCTCTTTTCCCAGTTAGAGATGCAACCAGCCTTATTCTGCTCTGTCACCAACTTGTCCACGCAGGAAATCTTGCACAACTTGAGGGAGTACGGAGAATGCCTGTGTGCAAATGATTTTTTAAAAAATCTTATTCAGAAAATGATAAGAAGTATATTCATAATTCCACTCAACTTTGGACTTGGCCATTCTCCTACTAAAAGGTAGATCTTGATAAGGTAAAGATTGTCCCACACCTGCTCTAAAATTAAAATGGTTGACTTCAGATAAGTCATCAATTACATCTTCTCCACAACTCCTCTGTTATAAATCATTGCTTTCAGAAGCACCCTTGTGGTGCCATCCGTAACTATAAACAAGAAAGTGGAGTTGAAAGCGATTTTGAAAATATCAAGATGGAAAGTTTGAGCTAGTCACAAGAGCCCTGATTAGTGGCAGTAGCTTTTCTTTCTGCTAGAAGCTCTGCTTTGCTCTCCATTACCCCCTCAGTTGGATTTTTTTTTAAAGAGACTTAGTCTTTTCCCTCCTCTTCTTTTTTTTTTTTTTTTCCTCCTGCTTTTTTTTTTTTTTCTTATTTTTGGCAAGAACAAAGATAAAGAATCCTTTGACTCAATGAAGGTTTATCAAGATAATAAACTATACGAGAAACACAATGCAGAAAAAGATTTTTAAACTATTGAGGATGACTATAAAAAACTGGAAGAAGAGCTGCAGAAATTCCCGCAAAAAAAAAATAAAAAAAGATATTAAAGCTAAAATGGACTTAATTAAACATAAAACGGGATCAATGGAAAAGGAAGAAATAGTACAAGAAATCAGAAACATTAAACAGAATTATTGTGAGGCTTATAAACTGAGAATTAAAAGGGTTAATCAACTGATAAATGAAGAGGGACAGACTTGCTCTTGGCACTGAGGGTGAGAAAAAGATTATACAAGATTATAATGGAAAATCAAAAGAAGAAGTAAAACAATATTGAAAGAAACTACTTCAGATGTTTAAAGAAAAAACGAGGGGAATACAACAATGATGGAATTGACAGAAGCTTCAAAAAGCAGAATGTTTGAAAGGACATTTATTATTGCTTTCTCTTATCCAATAATATAGAAAAAGGAATAAACAGCTAGATATTTTGGGATATTGAATGAAAAGGGTGAACTCAAAATTATGCAAGCGCTGGAATAAAGTATAAATCTGAGATATATAGTTAAAAATTGTATTTGATTGTAAATGTTTCAAGAGATTAGACTAAAATTTATACATGGTTGAATATAGTAACATATAGATTTTAAACTAGAGACATTCTTGTTGAAACATGTAGTGAAGAATCTGGTTAGAACTGTAACCCGGTTAGAACTGTAACTGATATTGTAACTGATACTGGTTAGAACTGTAACTTTTAAGAATTGGAAAAATTAAAAAGTACTTATGCAGGAGGAAGTTATTGAAAATTATGGAATGTGCAGAGATGAGTTAAATTGAGATTTGAAATTAGACTAAGAAGATAAGTAATTTTATATGACACTGAGAAAATATAGTAATGTAATGGATTAGGAAATTTTATAATAGAAATTTGATATTAATTATTATATATATACACATATAATCGATAGATGAAAATGTATTACTAATCCTATTGAAAGTTAAAATTTCTTGTAATAAATGATTCTATAGATTAGCTATGAATGATTAATAATTGTTAATTGATAAGTATACAAGTATATTTTGAATAGATGATATGAGAATTTAAGATTATGAAAGGGGCACCAACGAGTTGGTAACTGGTTGACACACGGTATAAAATGGAAGATGCTTTTTTTATGCCTTTCTATGTTTTTGTTTGTTCATGTATGTTTTGTGTTTGTTGTAAAAATAAAAAAATATTTTTTTTAAAAAAAAAAGAAGCACCCTTGTAACATCTCTTAACATAGCCTTATAGCATCATATAAGAGGGATCATTTGGGCCAGAGAGTCCAACCCTTTGCTCAGTGCAAGGATCCTACTACGGCATTCCTGGTAGATGGCTGTCCAGCCTCTGTTTTTGTTTTGCTTATTCATTTATTTAATCAGATTTCTAAACCACCCATGGCCAAAACTGGTGGGTGGTATACAAAAATAATCCATATAAAGACAACAAATCCCACAATAAAATTTAAGTGCTATTTAAGACATCAAGAATGTAAAGTTTATTTTTTAAGTGAAAAACTGACATTGTTAAAGGCCAGTTGGAAACATGCATCTTTAAAAGTTTAAAGGCTAGTATGGAATTGCTGCCACCAATGATCTAAATACAAATCTTACAGGAGACATTTTCTGAGATATCCTTGGCGTAAGCCATTTCTGGCGTTTCTGACCACAGACTCCACCTGAGAAACCAGGGAGAGATCTTGATCTGGAGTCACTCCTAAGCTCACATCCAGTATAGAAGATCTCACTACCTCCTTTGTTTGTTGGTTCCACTGAGAAAATTCTACTCTTATTATTATGAGGTTCTTCCTAATGTTCAGAAGTAATCTATCTTTCTGAAACTAGATCTTGCAAAACCATTAGTCCATGTCCTATCCTCTAGTCTTCAAGTTGCAAAACAAGTTTTTATCTTTGGTTTTATATACTTTAAAGTACTTTGAAAGGGTAATCATATCCTTCCAAAGTAATCTTTTCTCAAGACTAAACTTATCTAATCTCTCCTCATAAAAGATTTTAGTCTCTTGATATCCTCATTGCTCTTCACTGCTCCTGGTTTTCCAATAGTTTTGAATCTTTATGAAAATGTGGTACCAAGGACTGGACCAGTGAGGAGTATAGTAGAATTCTGATCTTAATAATTAAGTTATACCCAAAGAAATGATAAGAAGGGCTACAAATTGCCAGATCTTCACTCTTTGGATCATGCAAAATGGAAAGCACATGCATTTTCTTTTTATCTGTGTTACAATTATCCCAAGAATGGAGGATTTTCATTATTTTGATAGGTTGAGTTTGTTGAAGTGAAGGGAGGAATTTAATGTCTTATCCCTTATCTAGTCTTTATGAAAGCAGTAATGGAAGGGAGAAGTGAAATAATGAAAGGGGCATAAACATGTAAAATGGGGGAAAGGCTTAGTTCTCACAGGGAGGGTAGGAGCCAAACTGAATGGCTACTCCTTGTCATTTTCTATAAAGTTGGTTTATTTTTGTAGAGACATATTTCCTTAACACCCAGCTGATTTTGAAAAGAAACAAGAAAGGCTCTTGATGCACACTGAGAGAAACATTCAGAAATAACAAAAGCTGTCCTATCAAGCAGAACACAAAGGACATTCTGGATAGATTCCAACTGCATGAAAAATAAACAAACAGTTCTGACAATAGTTGATACATGCAGACCGAAGATTACTACTGAAAGAAATGAAGCTGTAAGTAAAAATAGAATTATTCAGTTACACACATGGGTTAGCATTCCATCATTCTTTCATATTGATCAAAGTACCGGAGTAACTCTACTGAAACCAACTGACTGAGTATAGAAGGCTTAGGTTCTGATCTGTAGACTAGGCTGAAGAATGCAGGGCAGGTTTAGTCAAGACATTAGCTGCTCTCAGATCCAGCCTTCTCCAAACAATTATCCTCCAGATGTGTTGGGACAATAAATCCCATAATTTCCATAAAGCAAGGCTTCTGGCCAGGCTCAAATTATCCTACTACAGTCACATTATGCAAAGACCTAGCTCACTGGAGAAGGTTCTAATGCCGGGAAAGTGGAAGGAAAGAGAAGAAGAGGATGACCAAGACATTGAGTGTACCGTTGGAAGACCTGAAAAACCAGGTTAGGGATAGATCGTTATGGAGAAAATCTATCTGTGTGGTAGCGAGGAGTTGAAAACAACTTGATGGCACATATTCATTCATTCATTCATTCATTCATTCATTCATTCATTCATTCATTCATTCAGTCAGTCAGTCAGTCAGTCAGTCAGTCAGTCAGTCAGTCAGTCAGTCAGTCAGTCAGTCAGTCAGTCAGTCAGTCAGTCAGTCAGTCAATCAATCAATCAAGGCTTTTGGCCGTGCTATCTGGGAGTTATGGAGATTATCAAATACAGTTGTAGGGAACCTGGCTTGGTCTAATCTATCTCACTGGCTTACTGTGAAGCTAAAATATGCTAATGTATATTAGTTCCTCAGAAAGAAAATCAGTATTACACATAAGCATTATGGCTTAAATTGTCAATGTTCCACATTGTGATTTTAGGTAAAGGAAGTTTCTAAAGACTTTTATCACTGATTTGAAAACTTTAAATATATTAAGCCAGTCCAAGGTCCAGCCTAAGCAATGTCCTGAAGAAGAGTATTCATGTTTGGCTGTATTTCAACTTCAAGCAAAGAATCACAATCGGCTACTCCATTTCTATCACTGATTGCCATAATCTCCCTCCAGAAAATGCATGAAAAGTCAACTCTGTAAAACCCTGGTTTGCTCATTTTAAAATCAGGATGAATTCCTTTTATATTCCTGCCAGGAGAAAGTCAAGGTCAAGAGGGTTTGGAAGAGCAATCCTCCAGCATATCTTCTGCCCTGCATATGTACTGGATTTCAGCTCCCACTATCTCTAGCCAGCTTGGTTAATGGCATCAGACTATTGAAAGTTGTTCTAGCTCTTGTTAGCCATTGGCATGTCCTAAGTGAAAACAGAATACAGTATTTGAGTGAGGTAGTTCATCTTCTGATAAAGGCAGGCAAGTCAGAGTAATTCGTAGTCCTAGGAAAATACATTCTCTTTTTTGCCTTCCATTACTCATTTAAATGATGGACAAATATGAGCTTCTGAAATACTTTCAAAGAAGAAGAGAATTCCAGAGAAATGGGTGCCCTTCAACTTATTTAGTTACAAAATGGCCAAGTGATATGTTGTGGATATGTTGTCATTCATTTTACAAAGCTCTCTCCAGTGGTCTGAAGCTTCCCTGGCCTGCCATGCTTCAATTCAGTCCCACAAGAAGTCCTTCCATGGTGTTTTTTCAGTGGTGATGTTCCTGAATCATTGATGAGTCCTGCCTTGGAGAAACTGTTGGAGAATTTCTCCTTTCCCTTGGGAAATCTGTAGTCATCATTAACCTATTTCCCAATATCATTTGGAAGAAATTGATTTTTTAAAAAAAACTGGGTAGGCACAAAGAGATATTTTGCATGGAGAAGGTTCTTGCTTCACCCTGAAAGGTTCTCTTCTAAAGGAAGTGGCAATTAAGGAGACATTCCTTGAGTGCATTCCTAGGAATAGGCAAGATGGGAAGTACTTCATTGTTTTGTTTTATGGAAACTGCATTGTGTTGGGTGATGTCAAAGAGCAACAACAACAATAGCAAGCCCTCTGCCCACAAAGTTGGTAGAGAATTTCAAAGGTCATTTGTGGCCAACTTCAATAATTCTAAAAGAAAGTCACTGGAAAGTACCTAGGATCATTTTCTAAGATTTAACTGGCAATAAATTCCAAAGTTCATCAGTTTGATGCCAAGGGATAAATTCTACATTTGGGGAATATTTTTGAATATTCTATAGATAAAATGCAAGATAATGCAATGGAATGGAATCAGAATGCATATTACTCTGACCCTGAAAGTAGATCTGTGCAAATCTTTAGTTTTTAAGGTAGCTTCTGATACCATATCTATATTTACCTGGAAATATAAATCAAGTTTGGTCATGAGTTGCTGTGAGCGAGCAGACACTCTCCATCCACATATCTCTTGACTTCTTTACATAGGCCCTCTTTCCAATAAGTACTTAAAGGCCCGTTTTTGCATGTGATCTTAAGAATATAATTTGGGAGGACATAATGATGTCATTTCTGGTGAACTGTTTTCTGATTCTGTCCCAGACTAAAGATACATTTAGAGACAAGATGAGGCTATAAAACAGACAGCAAGTAGATGACTCATTCTGCATCAGCACAACCTCTGTCTTGAATACGGTCCTACATAAAGGGTTCAGCACAGGCAAGACAGCCCTGTAATTTAGCAATTCAGCCATTGACTAGTGGTAATCCTATGCAAACTTCCCTGGATATAAATCCAAGAGAATAAATTGAATCTTTCTCCCCACCCTCTCAAAAAGCATCAGATTGCCCCATTAGTACCAGATCTGAAGATCAGAGAGCACAAGAGCAGGCTACACCCCAATAGGAGGGCTCAGGGAATCTTATAAGCCTGTCTTTGGGTGGCTTCTTTGGGCAAGGAATTAATAGACCTCTCAGCATTGTTTCGAAGAAACTGATAAATAAATAAATAAATAAATAGATAGATAAATAAATAAATAAATAAATAAATAAATAAAAACTGGCATCAGGCCAGTCAACAACTGGTATATGAATTATCTACTCTAGGTACAGTCAATAATACATACTCTATCCTTTGAAGGATCTAGTTTCAGAGAATAATTCGTTTTAAATCTGGCCACCTCCTGGCCACCTCCCAGTTGGACTACTACAATGTGATCTACATGGGGCTGCCTTTGAAGAGTATCCAGAAACTACAGCTGGTGCAGGATGTGGCGGCACAGGAAATTATGTGTGTTTCTGGTAGACTACATCTCTGCTTTGGTTACCAGTCTGTTTCCATAACCCACAAAGATAATCATGATAGAAATACATACATTGTCAAGGAAGGCAAACATACACACATAGACACACACACAAGTAGTTTAAAAAAAAAAGTAAAAAAAAACAGAAAAAAGAAAAAAATCAAAATATATCATAATAATAGTAAGCAGTTTCAATTCTATATATGCTTATCCAATACAAATATTATGCAAGTATAAATATATTTATTTCTAATACACTTATACAGTACAACTATCATGCTTTTTTTTTTTAACCTATTGTATTTTGTATCAATGAGTCCCATGTTTCATTATACAGTGGTACCTCGGGATACGAACTTAATCCGTTCCGTGACTCTGGGCGTATCCCGAGTTGGTCGCACCCTGAAGCAAATTTTCCCATAAGGTTCAATGTAATTACCGTTAATCTGTTCTGGCGTTCACGGACCACGCGTCAGGGGCGGGAAACTGGCCGGGCGCCACGCGTCAGGGTGGGAAAACGGCCCGGCGCCACGTGTCAGGGGCAGAAAAATGACCGTACCCGAGGAGGAGTTCGCACATCGAGGTAAATTTTTGCGGCCAGAGCTGGTCGTAACCCAAAGAGTTCGTTAGTAGAGGCGTCCGTATCCCGAGGTACCACTGTACTTGTCCATACAAAGTCTACGTCTATAGGCAATCCGCTCATAGGTGGCAAGAGCAATCAGGTCTTCGATCCATTGAATCAACGGGGCCATACATATATCTTTTCAATGCTGCAATATCAGTCTTTTAGCCACAGTTAGTGCACAGTTGTCCAGTTTCCATGTGCTTAAAGAAGCATTGTCCTCTCCAACAAAATGCTATCTTGGACAGTCCTTTTCTATACAAACGTAATGGGGTCCTATAAATTCTAAATATTTTGTTGTACAGGTTGTAATTTAAGGTCCATTGACACTCTTGCCATAGAAGTTAAGACACTCTCCCATTGTCTAGGCAATATAGAAACCTCTAATCCTTTATCCCACTCATCCCTTAGCACCTGCATATCAAACTGATTTATTGATAACAAATAAATAAAAACTAATAGTAGGTTTTTTAGTTTTAAGGGATTTAACAAGTTGTTCTAATAACTCAGGTGTCTCAGAAGCTGAAAATGCTGTTGGTCCAAACAATGTTGTTAACAAATGTTGTAGCTGTAAATATTGCCACTGATAGATGATATTTATCTCTTAACACAGCATATGAAGTCATCTTCATCATCTGTCAAGTGGTCCAAAGTCAATAGCCCCACTTCCATCCAATTTTTCCATATCACCATCTTTTTCCCAATTTTTAATGTTGTTGTTGTTGTTTAGTCGTTAAGTCGTGTCCGACTCTTTGTGACCCCATGAACCATATTGCGCCAGGCCTTCCTGTCCTTCACTGCCTCCCTGAGTTTGCTCAGTTTCATGCTCATTGCTTCAGTGATGCTATCTAACCATCTCATCCTCTGTCCTCTTCTTCTTTTGCCTTCAATCTTTCCCAGCATCAGGGTCTTCTCCAAAGAGATCTCTCTTCGCATTAGGTGACCAAAGTATCTGAGCTTGAGCTTCATTATCGATCCTTCCAATGAGCAATCAGGGTTGATTTCCTTTAAGATTGACTGGTTTGACCTCCTAGCAGTCCAGGGGACTCTCAAGAGTCTTCTCCAGCACCACAGTTCAAAGGCATCAATTCTTCGGCGCTCAGCCTTCTTTATGGTCCAGCTCTCACAGCCATACATTACTACCGGAAAAACCATAGCTTTGACTATGCGGATCTTTGTTGGCAAGGTGACGTCTCTGCTTTTTAATATGCTATCTAGGCTTGCCATAGCTTTCCTCCCAAGGAACAAGCGTCTTTTAATTTCATGGCTGCAGTCTCCGTCTGCGGTGATCTTGGAGCCATTAAGTCAATTTAGCATGGGAAAAAGGATCAGATCTTTTTTTATTAGACATTACATCCCATAGCCTTCTGACTGACATAAGTGTTTCCAGAGATATTAGAGTTCTAGTGTATTTAGATACTGTCCATCCAACCAAAGATGCGATAGTATATGTATATTCCGAATTGGTGTTGCCCAAATCAGAAAATTAACACCGATTGTTGACTTCCATTATTTAATACTTGACAATAGGTAAACTTGAAGATATAGCTCTTGATTCAGAAAACCAAATTCTTCTCATTCATTGGTAATTGCATTTTCTGTAGGGATATTCTTGGAATCGAAGAATCCCATAAAAATTTTATAAACAAAGAATTTATTTTCTGAAAATATTTTCCAGATACAGTATATGAACTGGAATTCCTCTCAGAATATAACTTAATCTGGGAATAATATTCATTTTGAGAGCATTCACCTTTCCCCAAAGAGTGAGGTTTAATGACTCCCATTTGTCAATATCTGAAGAAACCTCATCATATACAGTATTTTATTTATATTACATATTACTGAGTTATATCTTTTGGTATGCACATGCCTAAATATTGAATGGATTTGGTACAGATACAGAATTGATGCTTCTTAAATGAATGGGTAACCAAATTTTCAGCTATTGGCACCAATTCCAATTTGGATCAATTAATAGGGTATCCTGCTATTTTACTAAAGGCATCTATCATTTGCATCAACATTGGAATAGTAGTGTGAGATTTAGAAATAAACAAAAGAACGTCATCTGCAAATAAAACCAATTTGTGTTCAACTGAATTATGTAGTACTCTGTAGTTCTCCCTGTGTTGTCTAATAGCACAAGTCAAGGGTTCCACACAAAGGTTAGAGAGCAAAGGTAAAGGTGGACATCCTTGTCCAGTTCCTCTAAATAGTGGGAAAATGGCAGAAAACATGCCACTAAATTTTACTTTAGATGTGGGCAACTCATATAATATCATGATTAGCTTTTTTATTTTTTAATGTTTGGTTTTATAACTTTTAACTGTATTTATGTTTTTTAATATGTTGTAAGCCGCCCAGAGTCCTCCATTGTGGGGAGATGGGCGGGGACAAATTAATTAAATAAATAAATAAATAAATAAATAAAAATGATCCATTTTATGAATTTCAAAGGAAATCCAAACCTGTTTAGAACAGCAAACATGCACTGTCTATATATTTTATCAAAGGCTTTTTCAGCATCTAATGATAAAATTACAAATTGATCTTTGTTTTTATTCAAGTCTATTAAATCTACAACCACCCTAATGTTGTCTGCTGCTTGCCTAGTTTTTATAAATCCTGCTTGATTGTTCTTAATAATGAGTGATATCACTTGCTGTTAAGATCTTTGTATCAACATTAATCAATGAGATTGGGTGATAATTAGCACCCTGAGTTTACTAATTTTGGTATAACTGTAGCATAGGCCTGATTAAATACCTCTGATAATATTCCCTTATCAAATATCTCATCATACAGTTGACAAAGTTTTGGCACCGGGAGACCTATAAATGTGTTATTCCACTCTACAGGGAATTGATCCAATCCTGGAGTTTTACCACTTGCCATTTTTAAAATTATTTGTTTAATCTCTACCTCAGATAGTAGAGCACACAAAAGTTGCATCTAATATTGTAGGTTAATATTATTTAGAAAGGCTTCTATATCTTCGTTTGATACATTCTCTGGTTTGCTATATACTTCTGAATAGAATTTTAAAAATTGACAATTTATATCCGTTGAAGTTTTATGTATTTCATCTCTTTCACCTCTAATAGTTGGAATCATTGCCCTATCTTTCTTTTCCTTTAAGTGATTAACCAAAATCTTACCAGTTCTTTTACCATTCTCCCAATATCTCTGTCATAAACATATTAGCATGAATTCTGTCTGCTGTGATATGATAGTATTTAGCTCATATTTCTTCTTCTGTATTTCTCTATATAATGTAGTATAATTAACCATCTGTGCCCATAAATATTTCAATTCATCTTTCAAGTTATTTTCCCTTTTATTTTTAATCTTTTTTTCTAATTCAACCTTGGATATATGATTTATATGCTTCCCTTTCAAAAATTTGGGCACTTGATGTTTCTGAATTCAGATCAAAGCATTGCAAGGTTTCTACCCGCATTTGTTGTACAAATGCTTTATCATCCAATAAGGAGACATTGAAATACCAATTTCAGATACCTTGACCGGTTTCTGAAATGCACAATTCAAAGTAATTGCATTCTGGTTTGATACATAACAAACATCAATATTATATTCTTGAGTTTGGTGATATAAAGCCGATGGTATTAAAAAATAAACAAGCCTAAAAAAATTCTGGGACACACTTGAATAAAATTATTATTTTTTTTTTAGTCAGATACATCAAATGCCAAAAATCTATTAAATTCAATTCTTCCATATAAGTCTTAATAGTTTCCCTCACTAATGATTGCTTTTTTCGTGACAGTGTATTTCTATCAAGTTCAGGTTCTAATATTTCATTAAAATCTCCTCCTATTACCACTTTATCATAAATGCCCTCATTCAAGTGTTGAAATCATTCGTAAAACATAATAGGAGAATCTAAATTAGGTTCATAAACATTAACCATAGCTATTACAGTCCCTGCAGTTTTAGCACATAACATTAAATAATGCCCATTTACATCAGTAATAACCTGTTGTACGTCATTTGGAAATAATTTTTGAACCAAAATAGTCACACCTTTAGCTTTTGTCAAAGTATCTGTGAGGTAGACCTGCCCCACCCAATAATTGAGATTTATCCTGTTCCATTAGATGAGTCTCTTGTAAATAAGCAATATCTACCCTTAACAATTTTAAATATGCTAAGATTATATTTTGTTTCCTAGATTCTCACAGCCCTTTTACATTAAAACTAATTTCATTCACTAATTTTATCTTGACCCACTTATCAATATTCTCCCCATAGCAATTCATTTTATGACCTGAACCATTTAACAAATATCTAGTAATGAACTTTTCTACATTTGAATGTTTATCATGTTTTCTGATATTGCTCACAGATGTAGAATCTCCATAGGAACTCAAATTAATATTCAAATAGCATTATATTACACATATATATAGACTGTATACTTAAAAGGAAAAAAAAGAAAAAAAGAAAAAAGAAAAATGTGATTATGTGCAAGAAAATAAAACAACGAACAAGTAACATTATTTTAAAAAAAGATACCCTAAAAAGAAATAAAACAAATACACAGAAATACATGATTTCCCAGTGTGATAGTAGTCTATAGTTTCGTCTCTTACTATAAGTAAATACATAGATCAGTTTCAAACTACTCATTCAAGCTAACATATTATTTGTAAGATTCAGAATTCTCCTTCAACAGTTTCTATGGAACGAGACATAATCAGGTTGATAAATAATAGAATTGGCAATATGCCCAGACTTTTTATCTTTAACCATAATAGAAGGAAGAGAGGAGTACAGGGAAAAAAAAAAAAAGGATAGCATAGAACATTTAAACCAAGGCTATAGTTACACATACCTAGGCAAACTCAATTTCTCCCTCAACGGATCTCATGGAATGAAACGCAATCAGGCTTATCCATCAGCAGATTTCAAAGATAAAATAAAGGCCTCTGCATTCAAAGGATTATCAGATTTGTGAATCTGATCTTGATGATTAATATAGAACGTAGCTGGGAAACACATGAAATATTGAAGTTGTATTGATTTGGTGAGACTTCGGGCTTTTATGAACAGCCTTCTTTTTTCAGAGACTTCCTTAGTAAAATCAGGATTAAATTGGTATCTATCTTTGGCTAGAACCCCGCTTCAGTGGAGACTTTACTGATTCCTGGTGAAATATTTGTAAAAACTCGTCTCTTGTGGTAACAATAATGAAATTATTGTGGTAACAATAATGATATTGTGGCACAATAATGATATTGGAAGTAGTTCCAGTCTTTCTTCTCATTAAAGGAATTTTAATCACATGATAAATCTCGACTGGAAAATCCGTTCCCAAAGGAAGGAGCTTTCTGAAAAAATCTCCATAAATTCAGCCACGTTTGGTTGATCTGGAGGATTTTCGATGCCAATCACGTGTAGATTTTTCCTGCACAATTGTGACTGTAAGTAAGTAATTCATTTATCCAAAATGTTATGACTGGCTTGAATAATTCTCATGGGCAACCAATCGATCCTCATAGTGAGCCATTTTTTTATTGCACCTGTTTTAAATCACATTTAAGCTCTGCCAGATCTTGTTGGATCAACTTCAAGACTTGTACCTGAGCCAGGATCTCTTTTAACAAATTGGTAGAAGAATCTTCCTCTGCCATCTTGCCTGGCCCGACAGACAGTGGTGCAGTTGAAATTAAGCCAACTGTTCAATGTTTAGATCGAGTTGCCATCCCAATAGCTCATTAAAAACAAAATGTTGTTGTTTAGTCGTTAAGTCGTGTCTGACTCTTCGTGACCCCATGAACCATATTGCGCCAGGCCTTCCGGTCCTTCACTGCCTCCCTGAGTTTGCTCAGTTTCATGCTCATTGCTTCAGTGATGCTATCTAACCATCTCATCCTCTGCCGTCCTCTTCTCCTTTTGCCTTCAATCTTTCCCAGCATCAGGGTCTTCTCCAAAGAGATCTCTCTTCGCATTAGGTGGCCAAAATATCTGAGCTTGAGCTTCATTATCGATCCTTCCAATGAGCAATCAGGGTTGATTTCCTTTAAGATTGACTGGTTTGACCTCCTAGCAGTCCAGGGGACTCTTAAGAGTCTTCTCCAGCACCACAGTTCAAAGGCATCAATTCTTCGGCGCTCAGCCTTTTTTATGGTCCAGCTCTCACAGCCATACATTACTACTGGAAAAACCATAGCTTTGACTATGCAGATCTTTGTCGGCAAGGTGACGTCTCTGCTTTTTAATATGCTATCTAGGCTTGCCATAGCTTTCCTCCCAAGGAGCAAGCGTCTTTTAATTTCATGGCTGCAGTCTCCATCTGCGGTGATCTTGGAGCCCAAATAAATGAAGTCTGTTACTGCTTCCATTTCTACCCCTTCTATTTGCCAGGAATTGATGGGTCCAGATGCCATGATCTTAGTTTTTTTAATGTTGAGTTTCAAGCCAGCTTTTGCACTCTCCTCTTTCACCCTCATCAAGAGGCTCTTTAGTTCTTCTTCACTTTCTGCCATTAGGGTGGTATCGTCCGCATATCTGAGGTTGTTGATGATTCTCCCTGCAATCTTAATTCCGGCTTGTGATTCTTCCAGCCTGGCATTTCTCATGATGTACTCTGCATATAGGTTAAATAAGCAGGGTGACAGTATACAGCCTTGTCGTACACCTTTCCCCTATTTTGAACCAATCGGTTGTTCCATGACCGGTTCTAACTGTTGCTTCTTGGCCTGCATACAGATTTCTCAGGAGACAGGTAAGGTGGTCTGGTATTCCCATCTCTTTAAGAATTTGCCACAGTTTGTTGTGATCCACACAATCAAAGGCTTTTGCATAGTCAATGAAGCAGAAGTAGATATTTTTCTGGAACTCTCGTGCTTTCTCCATGATCCAGCGAACGTTGGCGATTTGATCTCTAGTTCCTCTGCCTCTTCGAAACCCAGCTTGTACATCCGGTAGTTCTCGGTTCATGTATTGCTGAAGCCTAGCTTGTAGGATTTTGAGCATAACCTTGCTAGCATGTGAAATGAGTGCAATTGTGCGATAGTTTGAGCATTCTTTGGCGTTGCCCTTCTTTGGAATTGGAACGTAAACTGACCTTTTCCAATCCCGTGGCCACTGTTGCGTTTTCCAAACTTGCTGGCATATTGAGTGCAGCACTTTAACACCATCATCTTTTAGTATTTTAAATAACTCAGCTGGAATACTGTCATCTCCACTAGCTTTGTTGTTAGCAATGCTTCCTAAGGCCCACTTGACTTCACTCTCTAGGATGTCTGGCTCAAGGTCAGTGATCACACCAGCGTGGACATCAGGGACATTAAGATCTTTCTTGTATAGTTCTTCTGTGTATTCTTGCCACCTCTTCTTAATCTCTTCTGCTTCTGTTAGGTCCCTGCCTTTTTTGTCCTTTATCATGCCCATCTTTGCACTAAACGTTCCTTTCATATCTCCAATTTTCTTGTAGAGATCTCTAGTCTTCCCCATTCTATTGTTTTCCTCAATTTCTTTGCATTGTTCATTTAAGAAGGCCTTCTTATCTCTCCTGGCTATTCTCTGGAAATCTGCATTCAGTTGCTTATATCTTTCCCTTTCACCCTTGCTTTTCGCATTCCTTCTTTCCACAGCTATTTGTAAAGCCTCATCAGACAGCCATTTTGCTTTCTTGCATTTCTTTTTCTTTGGGATGGTTTTAGTTGCTGCCTCCTGTACAATGTTACGGACCTCCGTCCATAGTTCTTCAGGCACTCTGTCTACCAAATCTAATCCTCTAAATCTATTCATCACCTTCACTGTGTACTCACAAGGAATATGATCTAAGTCATACCTGAGTGGTCTAGTGGTTTTCCCTACATTCTTCAATTTAAGCCTAAATTTTGCAGTAAGAAGCCACAGTCAGCTCCTGGTCTTGTTTTTGCTGTCTGTATAGAGCTTCTCCATCTTTGGCTGCAAAGTATATAATCAATCTGGTTTCGGTATTGACCATCTGGTGATGTCCATGTGTAGAGTCGTCTCTTGTGTTGTTGGAAAAGAGTGTTTGCTATGACTAGCTTGTTCTCTTGACAGAACTCTATTAGCCTTTGCCCTGCTTCATTTTGTACTCCAAGGCCAAATTTGCCTGTTATTCCGATTACTCCTTGACTTCCTACTTTAGCATTCCAATCCCTATGATGAAAAGGACATCTTTTTTTGGTGCCAATTCTAGAAGGTGTTGTAGGTCTTCATAGAAGTGGTCAACTTCAGCTTCTTCAGCATCAGTGGTTGGGGCATAGACTTGGATGACTGTGATATTGAATGGTTTGCCTTGGATACGCACTGAGATCATTCTGTCGTTTTTGAGGTTGTACCCCATTACTGCCTTTCCCACTCTCTTATTCACTATGAGTGCAACTCCATTTCTTCTAAGGGTTTCTTGCCCACAGTAGTAGATATAATGGTCACCCGAATTAAATTCACCCATTCCCGTCCATTTCAGTTCGCTGATTCCCAAGATGTCGACGTTCAATCTTGTCATCTCATGTTTGACCACATCCAGCTTGCCTTGGTTCATAGATCTTACATTCCAGGTACCTATACAATATTGTTCTTTACAGCATCGGACCTTCTTTTCGCTTCCAGATACATCCACAGCTGAACGTCCTTTCGGCTTTGGCCCAGCCGCTTCACTCTTTCTGGAGCTACTTAGAATTTCCCTCCGCTCTTCCCCAGTAGCATATTGGACACCTTCCGACCTGAGGGGCTCATCTTCCGGCGTCATGTCTTTTAGCCTTTTGACATTGTCCATGGGGTTTTCTTGGCAAGGATACTGGAGTGGGTTGCCATTTCCTTCTCCAGTGGACCACATTTTGTCAGAACTCTCTGTCATGACCTGTCCGTCTTGGGTGGCCCTGCACGGTATAGCTCATGGCTTCACTGAGTTACGCAAGCCCCTTCGCCACGACAAGGCAGTGATCCATGAAGGGGAAAAAAAAACAAAAAACAAAATAAAATGTACCAAATAATGAAGCCCTTATCCACACAGGCTGATCATTCAAATGTTTGAAAACACTATAGTCAGGTGAAAGGCGAGAGACGTGCACTCAGAGCGCAGTCCCAGACAGGAAGTCATGCCAGTAGAGTTTCTTTGTACAACCCATCCTCACTTTTGCATAGAATCGCAGCCTAGCAAAGACAATGCCAAAGCTTTCTGCACCTGAGCCTCTATGGATTTGCCATAAGCAAGCTGTGGACTTGGGAAAAGTACTGAATGTTGGTATCTCTGTTTTCAGAGAGGGCAGGCCTGAGGCTCAGGCTGCATATTCTATAGTACAAATGACTTTGGCCCCAGTTTCCTTAAGGGCCTACCTTTACTAGGGCTCTGCAGAGTTTTCAAGGGGTGTTTTGATGTGGTGAGGTGCTCCTTCACAAGGGAACCCTAGATCAAAGAAGCACCATTTCCAGCGGAACAAACCAGACAGTTGAAGTGAGATGGCTTTGACCCCTGTGTTTCAAGGCCGAGCAGCACCACTCTACCCAACACTAATTTTCATTCATAGGGAATATGGGCAAATTGAACTCCTGCCATAAATGCCTGCCACCATCAACACCATCAGAAATATTTGTGGAAGAGAAGCTGGTTATGCGCTGGTTGTGGATGACGGGACTTGGAGTCCAGTACATTAGAAAGGGACCTGACTGGGGAAGGCTGGCTATTGTAGGTCCTGTTCCTTCAAGTTGCAAGTAGAGTTTGGTCCAAATACCTTTTCTATATTGCTTCATAGATCAAGAGTTTTCATCCCCCAGTGTTCTGCAGTACAGCAAAGTTGTTGGAAAACTGAGTTGTATTGAATCCCCTATCTTCGTACATCAAATTAATATAGCATCAGTTTCAAAACATACAATCCCCTTTGTTTCAGAGCAGTCATCCTGCAACATCTTTTCAAAGCAGCTCCAATTCACTTCCCAGGTGTGGTGTTTCCAATTTTAATTTCAAATTTTGAGTACTGTTGCATCCCTGGTGAGGCTTTTTAAATTGTTGCTTTGCATGTCATAATTTGAATAGATCATTAGATCCTAAACTTTTGCATGTTAGTGTATCTAGCCATTACAAAGTCAAATCAACATTTATCTTATATCAAGCATGCATTTTAATAAATCATATAGGCAACCTACAGTAAATGACACGTCCATATTACATGTGAAATGTTACATTGCACATTCTACTGATGTGAGACAAAGGAATATACTTAAAGCATCATTCAGTTTTTGTCAAACTCTGATTTAGAGGAATTAGTCATATTGTGTAGCCAGTTCTTACAAAAACTGCCCTCAGTTTTAACTTAACATGTCAATTTCAAATCTTCCTGGGATTAGCATAAACCAGATTGGCAGTGTCTTCTAATGCAATGAGAGAAACAGTCTGATTGTTGTCCCTAAAACTGCTTTTAGCAGTCTCCCAGTCTTATCTCTTTGGAAACCATAAATCCAATTAATCAGGGCATTTTTCAGGCCCAAATTAACTCTGCCCTTTTTCAAAACAATTTAGATAACCTGATCTAACTATTAGTACCATTTTCACCTTTCCTTACAGGAAATTCCTTTGCAATCTTCATAAGACTTTTCTAGATGGCTGGGAGAAGATATGAACGGCTATGAAACTTGCCAAAATGGAAGTTCATGAGTGTGGAGGACTAGAGAGGTTAACAAGTGACCTTAATCTGACATCCTGTTTCCAATGATGGAGAGTGACAGACCTCTGGGAAATCTACTAACAGTGTAAAGAAAGTAATTCTTCCCTATCAACGAGCATCTGGAATTCAGAGATAGAATGGCTTTGAATATGAAGAATAAGAGACAGACAAGAAAAGATAAGACATGATCAGAAACAATAAAGAATAGTAAAGAACAGCAAGCTAAAAAAGAGTTGTGGTTTTCACCCGCATTCATGGGGTATTGGCACACAGTCACTGCATCTTCCAATGGAGGATTCCCAGGACAGGGAGTCCCTGCAGGGAACTCTGGGGTCTCTTTGGATCAGATGGCACCTAGGCTTGGCTAAGCGCCAGTGGATTTTAGGATTTTAGTGGATACTTACAGCCATTATCATGAATGATGCCAATGATGCTAGGGTTAGGAGGCTAGATTAAATAACCGGGGGTGACACATGCTGAAAAAATTCAAGGCACTTGGGCAGAATAGCAGATTTTAGTTGCTATTCATTTGCCTGATATGCAAACCCTCCATTACGTAGGGATGTCTGCAGGGAAGGGTCAAAATAGTCAAGATGGCAGCCACCCTGCAAGTAAAAAAGGGGCAGAGCTTTGATTGCATAGTTGAGGCTGCCATGCTGATTTTTGATCCTCTTCCTGCATGGATGTGTCAACCTTTGAGGTAGACAGGGTCAAGGCATGGCACGGATTCCAAGAATGCTCTTTATTGCTGTAGGGCAGTGTTATCCAAACTTGGCCACTTTAAGATGAGTGGACTTCAACTCCCAGAATTCCCCAGCCAGCCATGAGTTGAAGTCCACTCATCTTAAAGTGGCCAAGTTTGGGCAACACTGCTGTAGGGTATGATAACAGGATCTTGAAAGCCTGCCAGTTTCTCTGCCCAACTTATACCAAGCAAAATCAAGATGTGGTTATTTTAAGTTTTCTTCTCATGCATTCTTCTTTCTTAGGACTGAGCTAGCTTTTCTGAAAGTCCTCCTTAACGGTTTGTTCATTCCTTCCTGATTCCCAAAGCCCATTTCTTCACGATACGTCACTGTCCTGGAATAGACACAAGGGTCAACCACTGGTTCAGGATGAACATTTTAAAGCTTCTATGGCACCAGGTGCGACATAGCAAATGAAGACAAGAATGTGTTCCCTTCTGCACATTACATTTGCATATTTAAATGAAGGGATGAATCCTCCTAAAAGTAATTCTAAAACACTTCCTATGAAATATTAATTGCAGAGAGGCCATACAGTTCTTCACACACTTTAGGGCTGGAGTTTGAAATATAGACAAGCCCTTCCAGATCTGAAATTGAAAATGCTTCAGTTCTTTTATCGTCTTTACAGTAAAGTAGCATTCAGTTTATAAAATGTGTGAAGGATGTCCTAATGGATTTTAAAGCTGTTTTTCTCTTTTAAAATAAAGTCACATAGTTGTATGTGTTTCTTAAAACAACACAGTGCATTTTTTTTCTTTAAAACAGACACCGAGGCCATCTGGTGGTTTAAAATCTGTACTTTAAATTCATTAGTACAGTATATTCCTTAGATTCAGATATATCTAACCCATATTTGATATTTTTACAATCACTTTTTCCAGATAATTGTCTGGACAGAAGCTAGAAGTTTATTTTGCCACCTCAGTTAATTAAGAATAGTGCCAGGGGCTGCGTAGTTTTGACAAATGTGTTTAAACATCTGAGGTTTTTGCTCAATTGGCATCAAAGTCATGGGACTTGTAATGCAATGCAATGGATGATGGATTCAGAAGAGCAAACAGTGACTGAAGCAGAAGGATTTGGGTATCTAGGTTTTCTCAAGAAAACACACAAGAAATCCTCCCAGACCTTACAGATGGCACCAAAACCTGGTTACATTTTCTGAATCCTGGAAAGGCACAATATGTTGATGGCTGCTTCAGCATCTATCTCTGAAGGTATATAGAGAACCCTGGTAAAAGCATTAATTGTGATTAGGAACTAAACTCATCATAACAAATCTATATCTATCTTCCTTTCCTCTCTTCCTAGCCGCATGGTCCTCAAATGGAAAACCTGGGGAATCTTGTCTATGTTTCCATGTTCTTACAACTCTCTGAATCAGTGCTGACATTTCAGAAGGATTGGGATTTGAATTCAGTTCTAATTCTGTACCAATTAATTGATGAATATGATATCAAATTCTAAAATGCAGTGAAGTCTCTAGGAGTCCCACATTGTTTAAGTGATGTTGGCAAGAGTGAGGTGCATTGAGAGAGTTTTCAGATGGAATATTCATTCTTTCTGATTACTTGATTTGTAGGAATGCATACCTAGGTTCTGCACAGGTTGAATATGTGTGAATAATTGTGCAAGAATACAGAGCAACCGCAGTACACAGATCGCATATAATTAGTACACATAATTGCATTGTTTGTGATGGGAGAAGGCTGCTGTAGTTTCACCTCTATTGAAGTGCATGCAGAGGCACAAGGAAGGAAGTGATGTTGTCATGCTGTTGTTCTGTAATTTCATAAGGGGCTGGTGCGCCAAAGAATGGCAAGGACCAAAGGACATGGAAGGAAATGGACCGTCTGCTCAGTCAAACAAGGAAGCCAACTGAGCAAGTTAATGGCCTCTAGGGTCATCAGCCAAAGTACCACTGTCCAGACTGTGAATGGGGTCAGAAATTTCTGGATTAAGCAAGTGTCATCTGGGATATGGACACTCAGGAAGGGGAAAATATAGTGAACTTATTTCCTTCCCATTCAAGATCTGAAAGAACAGGTTAGAGATAGATCGTCATGGAGAAAATCTATCTAGGTGCTCTCTAAGAGTCAAAAACGACTTGATGGCACATACTCAGTCCACCCACCACCCACAAAGATCCATCAAGATCTTTGTCCCCAGTGGTCACAAGCACCACAGAAGGCAATGGTACAACAGTACAATAGTTCATAGGTTTATTGAATAACGCTTGAATACAGTTGTCCCTTTAATACATATCACAATTCTAGCACAGCTAATTACAGTGATCAACACAATTTTCCCAACTAATGTAAACAGAGAATTTATCTAAATCAGAGTGTTACCCAAAATTGTCTTGTACTGTAGGTCTTTCATTCCAGAAAGATTTCCCAGGGCAGAAATGGTAGCAAAAGAAGTAGCAGGCACGAAGTAGCAAATCAAGAAGCAAGCTGTAGAAGAGACAAGCTTTTGCACTCTACGTATATATCTGTACACACTCCACATGCTTTTCCCAGCTTGCGCACAGAGCTCTTCTTTGTTTCCCATTTTATAACCTAAAAGTGCTGAACTCTGACCTCTTGATTTTAATCAATCTTGGCATGGAATAATGTTACAATTTAGAAGACAGTTTGGGGAGAATCTAGCTGTTCTTGAGCAGTTTTTGACCATGGAAGTTCATGATGTTACTTTTATCCATTAGTCATAGGTCAACCTTCTCTTTAGTATATCACTGTTTTATTCCACCTTAGCATGCTTGTGCATTTCCATGCACCTGTGTGTTGAGGTGGACTATGTACTTTATTAAATTAGTATTCATCATTCAGTTCATTAAGCTCCTTATCCATTATGATCACCAGAAAAGTCATGTGCTAGGCAAACCTGCAAAGAGTTTACATTCCAATCAAACATGGAGTCTATCTGGTTCACTAGCCCTTGATTTCTGTTTAGCCAAGATACCCCTCCACCATGGATCTATTTGAAGTTATTACATTATGGAGGAAAAAAGATTACATTTATGAAAAGGCTTCATTGTTCATGGGCTCAGAGAAAGTACACATACTATTATATCATTTATCCTTATGTGAAAAAATTGATGAGCGCTCTTTCAAGGAATGTATGTTCCAGAATGTTTTGCTCATAAGAGAGTTATAACTGACACAATGTTTTGGACTCAGTAAGTCCTTTGACATCTTTCTGTATTTAAATCATTTTGTCCCTCTATCTCCATGACCTTAAAACAGCTTAAGTAAAAGCTACACACATTTTCTAAACCATGGGGGTAGAAGGATGGCGACAATGAACTTAGTGACAACTTATTCCAGTCCAGGAAATTCCATCTTTCATAAATCTATGCTAGCTAAATTATTTCTGCAAGAGGACAATTGATTCCCCACCCTTTGCCAAACAGCAGAGGAAAGGACTTGATGAGACTGCCTCAGGGAAATGAATCTGTGGCTTGGAGGCAGGTGAGTCAACAGAAATGTGTACTAAGAAAATATTGTTTGTAGGGTTAACACATAGCAAAGGTTAAGATAAGGAAGGCTGTGCTGAAACTAAGACAAACTCAGTTGTATCCATAGGCACATCACTTTCTCCTTAGCTAAAGATCCAATATTCTCCCTGAATTCTAAATTTCAGTTATTCCTAAAAGAAAAGTTATTTTTTATTTTTGGAATAAAAGCCAACAGATAATTATCTTGCTGTGCAATAAGAAGTGGAAAGCCTATTTCTCTCTGTCAATTCTTCTAATAGAGCTGCCAGATCTGGACTGCAAAGATCTTGGTCAACCACTAGATGGCAGGAAAGAGGTGCAGAAAACACAAGTCTTTGTGTTTGCAAGAAAACACAAGGACTCCACAAAACACAAGTCTTTGTGGCCATCTCCTGGTTGTCTGGGGCTTTACAACCCATCTCTGATAGCCCTATGCTTGGATGACTGATAAGAATCTGTCTGCGATTTTGGTATTTTCTTTATTTGAAATTTACCATTATACTTGAGCTAAGCTTTTTAATACATTAAGGTGACAACCCTAGTTCGCTTTCCTGAGAGTAAACCTCACTCAACTCTGAAGGACTTTATTTGGAGCAGGCTTGCACAGGATTGTATGGGTGAGGTGCAATCCTGAAATACTTTCTTAGACAGAAGCCTACCAAAATCAAGGGGTTTGCTCCAAAATAGACAGGTACAGCTTGGCATGGGAAAACTGGATTCCTATATCCATTCTCTTGGGATTAAATCAGTAGGGTGTATTTCTAAAGAATCAGATATAGCAAGACAGCAGTGTAAATCATTCTAACACTGCATGTTAAAATTAATTTTAAAAATAGCTGTGTTTAGAGCGTATTGAGTTTCATTACAATTTGCAATGCTTTCTCTCTTAGGTAAAATTTCTGCCTTGAGTTCTCATAAATATAGAAATGTGAAGTAATTGAACAACTGGGGGAAAGCATGTTCTTCTAAAGATGCAGGGGGGAAAAACTCAACCCCCCCCCCCCAAATCCACCCTTTGTTTATGTTTTCTTGGGGGGGGGCATTATGTAAAGGCATGAATAACTGAGCAAATGAACAAGAATTCCAAATGTGTTGATTAACCTTTTTAAAAACCTTCATTTTAACTCTTACTTGCCCCTCCTCCCCCGAATCCATTTAGGACAGTGTTGTCCAAACTTGGCCACTTTAAGATGAGTGGACTTCAACTCCCAGAATTCCCCAGCCAGCCATGCTGGCTGGGGAATTCTGGGAGTTGAAGTCCACTCATCTTAAAGTGGCCAAGTTTGGACAACACTGATTTAAGAAGAACATTCAAGAATACCTCCTTTCTTTTCCTATTGAGAAATCAAATTTACATCAGTCCATCCCCATATTGCATCTCTACCAATGAGTTTCCTTCATGACACCTTGATTTGCCCACTTGAATTGGAGATGATGAGCAAGATCACTCCTGCTACTTTTGCAGAGATAGCGAGAGAGAAGCTTGAGCTTGTCAGCAGACCTTGGGAGGTTCCTTCTCCAGAAGCACAGAAGCTCATAGATTTGCTCGGTGAGATTATCAGGACACTTCAGTTTAATAAACTGAAGAGTGCTTTGGTGAAGAGGCAGGTAGAGTGCAAGAGAATTGGCATTTTCTTCCGACAGTTCTTCTGACAACCAGTACAACAAGTTGTTCCACATCACCTCTGCTAGTCAAAATATTATAAAGAGATGGAATTGCATGCAATTAAAAAAGCACTGAACGCATACGGGGAAATGTGTTGCATTTTAAAGAACTGGAATATGACCAAACTCAAAGGAAGAAAGGGTTGATTCATTCTGGAAAGAGAAGCCAGAAAGGGTACAGATACAAACCAGTAACAAAGTTCCTTTGGGAATAAGCATATCAGAATCTGTTCCAAAATATGGGCAAAGACTTAAAGCACTGAGTTGGAGGGAGCCTCTTAAGTCAACAAGTTCAACTCCTGCTCATTGCAGGAGTCCATATTTTCACAGTGGTTAAACAGCTTCTGCTTAACATACCCAGGATGGACAACCCAACACCCCTCTGAGTGATTGGTTCTATTATCATGCTGCTATTACCATTAGAAAGTTTCCCTACTTTGCCTTCCTGTAACTTAAGACTGTTAATCCATGTCTTGCATGCTAGGACATGTTTGGACTTGATGCTGGCAACCCTTCAGCTTCTTGAAAAGCACCCTTTAAGTCATCTTTTCTCAAGTTTAAAAATAACCAGTTCCCTCAGTCTCTTCCCCTCTTCTCTACAGCCCTCATCTGAATCACTGTCCTAATTCCATGTGGCTAGGCACTTAAGAAGACCCAAAACAAAACAAAATAAAACAAAAATCACATAATTGCAACTGAAATCTGAAAACATGAGCTGGCCACATGATATGTAACTCTGCCCTGAAACCGTTCAAGTACACTTGTTCGATCTGCAAATTCCATCTTGAGACTTACTCTGATCAGCAGATCTTAAGACTGCTAACACCTAGACTGATGCCTTAATAGATATTTTTGCTTCTTCTTTATCTCCTGATCTCTGTGATATCTTGTCTGATATGAAGTTGTGGAGAACTTAGAAGTTTGCACACTTTTTGTGTTTATTGATCCTTCCTAATACAGATATGATTAGTCCCTGATTTTCCTGATGGGGCCACGTGGCTACGCTTGCTTTTGAGTTCAGTGAAAGCATAGGATCATGCTGTGAGGCTTCTAAATGTATAGGGTTGAAATGGATGCTATTTTGTGGTCAAGACAGAGTTGGAAACCTCCTTACCTGATATGTCTGTTGAGATTATTTTTGTGCTTTGTGGACGGCTGATCAACTTTTCCTTCTATTAAGGTGGAAGATATTAACAGAAAAAGAAATATTATTGCCGTTTATTAAATGAACCACAGATAATGGGGCTTCTGCAAAGAAAATCAGGGGTGCTTTACCAAATCCTAAAACTCTGAGTATGAAATGGATGAAGATAGACTTCCTTATTCTCGAGTACCTGTGTCATTTCATTATGTGACATAGGAGTACCTCTTATCTTCACAACAACCCTTCAAAGAATGAATAACAGTTTGGGCTTCCCAATGGAATGTGAAGCTAGACTTTTGCAGCCTAAATTAAATAGTAGCTGTTGGAGCTCTGGGTTTTTTCTTCCAAACTCACAGCATAATTAGGGTTTTCACCCACAGCCAGGTACCAATTGTCCATAGATGTTTCTGTGGTTATAAACTGGCTGTGTGTAGTGCAATCCTCTAAGCCTGGTTCATTACAAATGGCAATGCATTGTCTAGACTGAGCCTCTTTCGTTAACTGATTGTTCATTTCTTTGAATAAACCCAGAAAATAAGCTAAGCGTGGTATGTGAACACAATATTTCCATGATTTGTTGCAGTGTGGCTTTAATTAATTAATTACAGCAACCTGTATGTTGCCTACAGATTGGACTATAGGCAGCTTTCACTTCTAAAAACATCAAAATACAATTCACAGTACAATCAGTAAATTCCCCCCAAATCCATACACTATTCCACTGCTGTTGACTACTGAGGACTATCCATTAGAAAAGCCCTATGAGAAAGAACTGTTTTCACCACCTTCCTAAATGACATAAAGGGAAGACACGTTATTCCGCAGGGAGGGAGCTGAGAAGCCCATCCTATAAACCTTGCCTCCTTGATATCCAAGGAAATGGTATTTGTAGTGCCTTCTCCCTGCCTTTCAGCTAGACCATGTTGGGTGGAAAGTTTCTACCTGGAACAGAAGTGGTTGCTTTTGGGAAAAGGAATTACAGGCCACCCCTTCTCTCCCAACAGGATTACCAGCAAAGGATGCCGCTGGCAGGAGACACCAAAGAGTTTGGCTCTTCTCTAATCCATTACAGATCACTCTTTGCAATCTGTTGGAATTCTCCCAGCTTCGAGTCTGATCCAGTAATTCGATGGAAGAGAGATTCTGATATCATGGAGAAACTAAGTACAAAGTGTGTTTGGATGGGGAGGCTGGTAGGAAGTACAAGAGAAAAAGATATAATGTAATCGGTAACATGATAGTAACAGCATTTTTTCTGAGTCCTTTTATGGAGAGCCAAGGACATCTTGGAATGTGGCTAACAAATATTATTACAAGCCACAAGTTCCCCATGTTAGGAAACAGCTCACCTTTGGCAAAGTCAGAGCCAATTTACACAGGAAGGAATCCTGTTCATGGTCTTCCAGAAGAAGAGGTTCTACATTCTTGAGAATAGCTTCTTTTGCCATTTTGTAAAATGAGGCAGTTCCTTTATAATGGGGTGAACTGTAGTTGCCAAATTCATCCACCTCTTTGATCTGGAGAGCAAGTCTTGGCTTTCTTTGAGCATGAAAAGCAAGCTTGTAGTTTTTTCCATAGACTTTCCCATCATCTGCACATACGCAATACAAATGTTAAGCTAAGACTTGATTTTTTAAAAAGTCAGATGCTTTAACCAATTGATAGGTTGATTGAACTTTACACAGACTTCCCTTCCTTCCTTACTGTTCTGAATCTCCAAAACAGATCGTTTAATTTAGACTGGATTGTGAGATTGAAGTGGTTGCTTCCACCTCAATATCACAACTGAATGGCTTTTTAAGGATTCATAGAAAAACTCTGCCCCCCCCCCCCACCAAATCAAACTGACAATCCAGACAGGATCAACTAAATTCAGACAGCTTAATTTGGAAATATAATTTAAATACGCATATGATTTGAAAGCAAGTGTAGACAGTTTGAATTGTATCAAGGATCCAAAGTGGGTTTGACTCAATGTGAACATCCCTATTATTTACCACTCTTTTAATAAAACCGGTGTGTGTGTGTGTGTGTGTGTGTGTGATATTAGTGACTTTTGCTTGAGAAAAAGAATGAATCCAAAGTCATGATACATGGAGCTTAGTGGTACATGGCTGAATTCCATTACCTCTGTAATTAAAGTACAGTACAAGACATTACAGTGTTACATTTAACTGGGAATGCACCCTTGTTCTCAAGGTCACTTCCAACCACAATTGTCAGCCTGGGCTGTTAGAAAAAAAATCTGAATAACAGTGCCATAGCTGCCACAATTTCATTCATAATTTCAATAGGATACGTTGTCTCCCAAAGCAATGATTTTGTACTTCCCATTCTTTCAGCAGACCATCCCAAAAGATGGAGTGTGATCTTACGGGCAGTGCATACACACACCACCTCTATAACCTGCATATGCAATCTGACTGTCTCTCATCAGAGAACCTGAAGGTGCGAATGACTCCTTTCAGAGATATTGCTCTTTGGGCAAAGCCTTCCTTCTGAGCTATGGAAGCCAGCTTGCATCAAGGCTAGCTCCTTTTTTGGAATCTAGCTGTTGGGCTGAGGGAGGGATCTTGGCAATCCATTGGACCCCCCCCAAAAAAAAGTGGGGGGGAAGAGAATGATTCAAACATCATTTTTAGACATGTGGCGAAAGCAGATAAGCAGAAAATAATGCAGACAGCCTGTGAGAAAGAGACTGGTTAGGCCTCTCTCAAAAGAGATTTCATTTTCTGATGAATGCAGTTAATCTGGCCCTAGCCCTGTTCTCCCAACAAATAGATGGTAGAGCTGGTGTTTTGTTATAGGCTGATTACATTTTATGCTTGCAATTACTGTATTGCGTCCTCCGTTGTGTTTTGATTGTGTTTTTCATGAATTTGGTTTGTCTTTGATTCTTTCTCATTGTCAGCTGCCTTCAATGTCTTTTTTCCCCCTTTCAGGTGGAAAAAATGGGTTATAAATCCAATTAGAAGTAATCAGAATAATAGAACAAAGATATGGGTGGGTGAGGGAGAAGGAATCGTCTCTGTGGCCTGTTCTCCAAGGTCCTTGAGTTCACTGAAAGGAGACTTCCTCCATCTGGGACTTTCAAAACTCTGGAACTCCGGATTGACCCTAGAGATTTAAATCAAAACTAGCAGGATGTGTTCCCTCCCCACACCCCCATGTTTATTCTGAAGCCTCAGTGGTGGAACAGTAATGAGGTTTTTTTTAGATTTTTTTTTATCCCGCCTTTCTTATTTTTATAAATAACTCAAGGCGGTGAACATACCTACTACTCTTTCCTCCTCCTATGTTCCCCACAGCAACAACCCTGTCAGGTGAGTTGGGCTGAGAGACAGTGACTGGCCCAAAGTCACCCAGCTGGCTTCCATGCCCAAGGTGGGACCAGAACTCCCAGTCTCCTGCTAGCCTGGTGTCTTCACCACTAGACCAAACTGGCTGTGTAGCAACATGAAGGTGGAAGACCGAGCTGAATGGTTTAATGGTTCAAATGCCTTATATATATTGTGGAAACACAGAAACCTCTAACCCACATATTTTGGAAATTGTAATTGCTCTTTCCTGTCACTGCAAACTGCTTGTCTGAACAGGACCTTAATGGTAGAACTGATTAAAACCCTATAAATATCAGGAGCATTAAATTATAAAATCCATAAATATGTTGAATTCACAAAACAATGGAGTGCTTATTATAAGAAGGGACTGAAGAAGCTGGCCACACAAAATACCACTGTCAAGAAAACAAAAATAAGCATTTTATCTTTGAAAGGCTCATTTATAAAGCCTAAACAGCATGACCAATACCCAGCAATGGTGTTTTTGTGCAGAATGGAATTATGCATTAAAATTGATTTACCTGAAGCAAAAATATTTCCACTGAATCTAAAGTAAATCTGCTCTCCTCTCATTTTAAATGGCTTAGAAGGCTCTGGAGGGCCAGAATATCCCTCCTCATGTAGACATTGAAGCTCCACATTTAATTCCTTGGATGGAACCAGTAAGACAGTGATCTTGTAACAGTCTTCTTTATTCTGGCATAGTACTACTTTCACCATAATGTTGTGGATGGAATTTTCCAGATTCTGAATAAACTGAACGAGATGTGTGTTGTCCATAGCAGAAGATAGGCGAACAATAATAAATCTGCATTAAAATGAAGACTATGTTCACACCAGCAACTTGTAACTTAAGTAAACAGTAGAGAACATTGTAGATGATAAGATGATGCTGTAGAATCCAATACACATGGAAAACTACAGCAGTTAAATTAGACAAGTGTTGGCTTTTGCCTTCTTCAATAAGAGAGATGGGATTTTCAGTCAGTCCAGATATGGGTTCTCCATGTCTGGAGGTTTTAAGAAGAGACTGAACAGCCACCTGTTAAGAATGATGAAATTGACTTCCTTCACATTGCAGGATTGGACTAGTTGATCCTTGTGATCCTTTTGAACTCGATGGTTCTATGATTCTAAACCTGATTCTCCTGTTTTGATCAAGTCAAGAATAACATTAAAAAGTTGTTTCACTCTTGCAATAGGATGGCCATATCTGCAGGGATAATTAATAAAAAGAAAAAAAATTATAAAAAGGAAGAAAGTAGAGATTTGGCTTCCACTGAGCATGCCCAGGGCTTCAGTTAAATCTGCACTCTTGAGGGTTGTTACTAAATTACTTGCTTTACTATCTTCTATATTTTTAAAACTGTTAGGTGGCTTTCAAGTCATGAGAACCTCTTCAGGAAGACTATTGCAAAATAGTTTTAACTTGATGTATCCCCACATGGGAATCATTTAATAAAGGAAAGTGAGGTAGAAATTTTCTATATGAAGATATGAAAATTCACCAGCAGCCTTATGTCAAGGGTGTGGTCCACGAACCAACTTCCAAACTTGTTGCCAAATTGTAGCTGTTGGTATGATGCAAGGGAAAAGCAATAAGCGTACATGGAGTTAGCATGTTAAGGACTTTTAACTGATTTAATTTGATTCAATTTATAAGCAATCAAATGTCATGTTTGTCTCTCAAAGGGTAAATGCAGTATTTGTTATGAAAAAAAATGTGCTTCCTGATGGTTCAGTCTAGCCAGAATCCGATGCTACCTCATGCCACCGAATTCTAATTTAGAAATAATTATGCCCAATGGGACCTATGTTGTGTAACTAAGGTGAGACATTGCAGATACTGAGTTAAAATGTGAAAACTGAGTGAATGATCCGGCCTCCCTGCTCCCGCTAAAGATCTGAAACAGGATGAATAGATGTTATGCTCCCTATAGTAAATTATGAATTTCACAATCAATGTGTCAAATATTTTGGAATGTTATGCAGTACAGAGTAGATCAGGGAGACCCAATTCATGTACCCACTTTATTTCATCTCACCTCTCTAAGGGTTCATCTAATTCAAATGACACAAGACCGTTGCTGGCATTTCGCACTGCAGTGTCATCCAACAGAACCCATCCTTCTTCACTGTTCCTGTAGCCCACTACTTTCAAAGGTTCCTTGAGGTTCTCCCTGGGTTTTCTTGGGGAAGCACTCAGACCTCTGGAAAATCACAAGGCATGGTAAAGAATATCTCTCTCTCTCTGTCTCTCTCTCTCTATCCTCCCTATCATTATCTCTTTTCTCATATCCTTACCAGCTGATTTTTGTGATCCAAAACCAACTTTTTTTTTTGAAGTAGCTCCCCATATCCTTACTAACTGGTGTCCCTTTAACTGAAACAAATACATGGGCCCAGTTTTCAGCTCTCAAAGTGCCCCAGTCAGAAAGATTAAAGAGAAAGCCAGCTGGGGTTATAGGACGTGAAAGCTGTTTTAGTATATTTTAATTAAATTTTCATTATAGATAAAACCAAATCTGCTGGGGGTTGAAAGGTTTCTACTATTTTTCATTAAAATTAGATAAAGGAAAAAATGCTGCCTGGGAAAAATTGCTAAGGAGTTCTGACTGGCTTTTAATGAACTTAAAATGTTAATGTTCAAGTTAGCAATGCTGACAGTTCGTAGCTCAACAAACAGATGTTTAAATCAGCTTTCTTCATCCTTTTTCTCTCCACATGCATTAGACTACATCTCCCATGATCATTAGCCAGCATAACCTCTGGTTATGCTGGTTGGAGATGGTGAGAGTTATGGTGCATACAACTGAAGGACATCAGGTTGTGGAAAGCTTGCATAAATGTGCATTTTTTAGAACCACTGTGCTTCTACCTACCAAGAGACAACTCATAAACAAGATGTTCATTTCCTTAGCTTCTACAATGTTTTCTTTCCCTGTTTTAGAACAATGGTTTCTTAACAGTGCCTCAGTGCACGTTCTGGTCTATCAACATCTTACTAGGAATTTTTCAACAGAAGAAGAAATGTGTTCCTGAAAAAAACAGTTTGTTTTCCTGTACCAATATCCTCTTGCAAGCTAAATTCCCACCAGCATTAGGACTATACTAGAATATACCCCCATGGCAAATAAATCTACCATGGAAACTCCAAGGAGAGATCATTCAGAAATTGCCATTCTGAGATGTATTACTATCAGGAGTGAAATATTCAGCTCTTGATGTCCACTTTATAACAAACATGTTTGCTGCTTCTCCAAACTGAGGAGAAAGTTGAAAACCCACTTTGTAAACATACCCTACTTCCTGGGAGGAATAAACTATTCTATCACACTGCTCAATTATGCATGCACAAAGTTTTCTTCTATATTTCTAGGAATTTTTCTGGTTACTTCTCTATTGCTGGGTCCAAAGTTCCTAAAAACGCCAGCCAGGTATATGGAATAATTAGATGTTATGAACTTTAGGAAGGAACTATGCAATATTCTTGATATGAACTACATAGACTGTATATCTTCCCCCCTATTGTGGATTCATCGATCCCAAGTTGTGACTTCCACTACCCCTTACATTGGCTCCAGATAACTGTACACAACAAAATTATACATGAAGGGTGTAGAGTCAAGCCTCCTGAACAAACGATGTGGAGACAGGAAGTCATGCTCTGGCCCTACTTCCTTATGTGCAACTGATTGTGACTGTTGAAGAAAGCCTGAAGCAGCACTGTAACAACATACATACATTACAATCCTCCATGTGCCCTCCATCTGGGAGCCACGAACGGGAAAGTCTCCCATTCTCTCCATTACAAAAGTTTAACGGGGCTGAGCCAAACATTGTTACAGTTCCTCTTTAGGCTTTCTCCAGCTACATGGAGATGTTAGAAGAGAATGATTGCCTCCTCCCCATAATTAAATTTGAAAAGCTGAAGACGACGACTGCAAATAACTAATGGATTCCTGGTCTACCTTAGAAATTTGCTAAACAATGTACATTCTTTTCAAGGATGTGTTCCTTCTTATTTCTCACCGAAAATAATGAATACTTGTAACTCTGGGAACAGAAGCACTCGTTGCTCTCCCGGGATCTGTCTCCATGCCCTCTCTTCTTTTTTCTTGATTTGGAGGGCAAGGCAGAACAACAGTGACAGATCTGTTGAATGGCAGAGATGAAGAATGTTCCAGATGGACCAGAGGACTGGTTGACACGACTGAATGATATACATCATGTTTTGTTCTCAATATTGAAAGTATGGATTGATCAATTGGTTGCACCTGTGCATAATTAATATTATTACTGGCATGATTATCCATCATTCATCTTTCATTCAGGATAGTTTAGAGTATTTGTTCATATATGCTTAGTGACCACACATCACATACCACACATCAATATATTAAAATATTAAAATTAAAACTTTATGCAGTGATGCCCATATTACTCTAAAGAACAAAACTATTCAATTATGCCTCTAACTGCAATGATGATTGAGCAGAATTTTGCAGCTCACCCCTGACCTCCACTGACTTATCATCTAGAGCATTGGCTCCATCTTGTTTTGAATGGAAAACCTATTACATGGAAATTGATGACTGGACAACAGAAATGGATTCTCTACACCCCACTTATCACTAAGAGCCTAGTCCATCAAATATGAGAAAGACAAATTGAAGACCTGATATTATTGTAATTTATGAATAAGCTGTTTACAGACATAGACTATATGTGACAATGAAAGTTGTTCTTTTTTGAAACGGTTGTGTACAACTTTCTATATGTATGAGAAGCCTTCATAAATATAATTTTGTGGTTGTGATTGCTTTCTTTTCTTTCTATCATTTTCTTTTAACTTTTTCTGTTAATTAATGGAAAAAGTAGATGATTTCCAAATTGGCTTTCCCAGTTATATTGGCTAGTAATCAACTGCCTACCAATGATACTATCTGATGTATAGCTGAGCTTTGATTGTAAAAAGGAATTATATTGCATTGACTGTAAGATGTCCCAATGGAATTCAAACACTAATGTATATGGGCAGAAATCAGTGCCAAAGTCCAAATCCAATCACAAATCAATTACTGGAACCAGATTTTATCTGATTTGCACAATGCTGTATCTACAAAACTAGCATTGCAGGCCTTGCTTGTTGTAGTTTATACAGTTGGAATTACACAGGCAGGCAAAGTGGTTGTTGGCCAAGAACATACCAAAAGGGACAGGGTTGGCAAGAAAAATCCAACTCTGTCCAACGCAGGGACCAGGGATTACGGGTTAATTCTTCTGTCCTGCAAAATACCGAATTTCCAGATTATTTTGCCATAGGCACTGATTATGTAAAAGGACTCAACTGAATGAAAGCCTAAACCCTAGATACCTTTATTTGCTTCCATACATAAATCCAGTCAAGTGACATTCCAAGATCTGAATTTGACCCAGTGGCCCCAGTTGCAGACCACCCAATATGAAATTAGCATAGTATTAACCAACAACTACAACTACCTAAGAAGTCATAATATTGGTCCAATTGATGGCTAGATGTGGATCTAATAACATTAGGTCTGCTAATGTTATCATCCTACATTATTGAAATGTATTAGCCATTTCAACCAAAATATTAGCCCAGAATCCCTAAGACTAATATATTTGCGTTTTCCTCTCACCTGAAACAATTGCATTGTTGAAATAATCCGTGTTTCGCTTTTCCAGTTATGTACATTTAAGATTATTAATTAAGTAGAATTGTGGCCTCAGGCCATAATAAACTAATGTTCACATGTGCATTCAAGGGTTTCCTCTCCCTGCAAGCCTGGTGATGTTCTGGATGGCAGTTCGCCATCTGGGCACAGAAGCCTCCTTCCTTGTTACTGATGGGAATTGGTTCTCGTCCCCTCCTCTCGGCAGGTTGGAATGAATAATTCCCGCTCTATTTTCACTGGCACCTAAATGGAATGGAAAGTAAACAAGCAACAGCAAATCAGCAACTGCCATTGCGCACCAAAAGCCCAGTCGACTATTGCCAAATTATTTATCTATGTTTGGTTACAAATGAAGCACCTACAGAATGGTCAGAATATCTACAGGGCACCTATGCTGCCCCCTTCTGCAGAGGCATGTGAACAGCTGACTGTTCATGGCAGTTCTTCCTCCTTTAGTTAGAAATGTTAGGAGTATCAGTAGGCAACCCACCTTGAGGTCCTGAATGCCCATGTGTGGCCAACCTATGTGAATGCTTTTTTTTTTTTCGGCAGAAGAAAATCTGGACAAAATCTGAAAAGGAGCAAAATGAAGCTGTGCTAAAAAAACTCTGAATACAGTAGAAAGCAAGAGATGTAGGTGTTCACATTTAGCCATCAGCTGGACCAATATTATGACTTGTTAGGTAGTCGCCGTTGTTGGTTTTCTTCACACAGATGGAACCACTATTTGCTACTGTAGGCCTTGAGCAGCAGCTAAAAGGAGGCATTTTGAAAGCTGTTCCATCTGAGATCACAGATGGTAGAGCTGGCTGTCTTCTCTGCTTTTACAGGTACATTTCACTTTCACACAAGGAACTGGTATGGGAGGAAAAAACTCAAAATAGAGTCACTGAAGTCTGGGCATTTTTAAAGAAAGTTGCTGAATTGCAAAGAGTAGGCCCTGCAGATCTGAATTTTTGGTATCTTTACTAGTGGTGATTTGGATTTTTGAGAAAGAGAATAAACCACTTTCCCTGATCTTGCCACTTTTCAGACAGGTTGGCTCCATTCCCCCAGAACGTTCACCAGTGGCCATTCTGGCTGGGAATTCTGGGAGTTGAAGCCTACACATCTGAAGGCGCTCCTAGATTGGGGAAAGCTGGGGTACACCAAATCTTAAGTGTGGACATCAGATTCAACCAAAGCCCAAAGCTGAGTGGACAATCCAATACAAATGTACACTTCACATCTTGGCTTTAACAAAGATGTGTCTTGCCCTGTTGGTCTAGAGCAGTGTTGTCCAAACTTGGCCACTTTAAGATGAGTGGACTTCAACTTCCAGAATTCCCCAGCCAGCCATGCTGGCTGGGGAATTCTGGGAGTTGAAGTCCACTCATCTTAAAGTGGCCAAGTTTGAACAACACTGGTCTAAAGGAACATGAGTAGCATGCAGAAGTAGCCATTCCTTTTCAACGGGGAGAAAATGTATATTAAAAAAAATCATTTAATCTCATGATAGAGAAGAAACGAGAAAATTCTCTCAAGAAATCATGGAGGAACATTCTGTAGTGAATGTCTTCCTAACACTCTTTCATAAGCTACTGCTGCCACCCAGGGATGAACTGAATGACAGCCTCTGTTTTTTGATGTAAAAAAATCCTTTAAGCAGTTGCAGTGCTATAAACAAAGATGAGCAGCAATCTATTAATAATGACTTTTTAAATCCTTTTTGGACCAAAAACGGAATCCCCAAAAGTGCAGAAAAAGTTCTTCATCCTGCAAATTTGGTGTAACTTCCCATCCCATATAGCAAGCTTGGTGCATTTTCTTCTTTTTATCTATAAGGTTCCCAAAATTGTCAAGGAGTCAGGTGGCCTCAAAATTAAATGAATGGATGGTAAATAGGTAGATAGATGATAGATAGATAGATAGATAGATAGATAGATAGATAGATAGATACATAGATAGATAGATAGATAGAAATATTGCATAGAGTTCTACTTTGTCCTCTTAAAGGACAAAGTTATAGATGGAGAAAGTACTGAGAATGATTAAACTCCTGGGTGACCTTAAAGTAGATCCTTCAATCTGAGGCAGAGAATAGATTTTTCCCCCCTTCACTGAAGGAAGTCATTCTCTGTCTGAATTATTAGCTATAGTATTTGATTCTAGATCTGTTCCAATCAAGAAAGGTGTTTATGCATGTTGGTTGGTGAAAAATGTGCTAATTTCCAAGAAGTCAGGCCATGAGTTTTCAAGCATACCTTTAGGTGCATTGTCACTCGAGAACTGAAAGTTGATGGTGGATAGCAAAATGAAATTCTGGGATCCATATTAAGCTTTTGTGAAAGGCCTTTCCTTGGAATAGTCAATGTTTCCTTCTTTAAGCATGAAACAACAGAAAAGATACCAAGCTGGCAGGTTTTCACCATGGCAGCTGTCCCCTGCATGAAACCAAAAGAAGAAAACCAGTTATGAATCATCAGAAGAGATTCCAAATTCTAATTAGGAAAATTCATCTGAACCAGAGATATGGAGAAAAATCCACTCCAGAGTTGACTCATTTTGAAAGACAGATTTTTCCATTATGTTTCTGTCATAGAATTACATCTAACAGCCATATATTTGTTACAAGAGAACTTTGGTCTCCTTGTCATTGCTCTTGTGACAGATGAATGAAGGAACTATGCAGAAGTCTTGCCTTTTTAGAGCAATTACTGGAGCACCACCATCAATAATCTGTGTTTTCCTGGACCCTTCAGGAAGCCCATGGTTGCAAACATTGATTAGCAGTGGTAGATCCCCAGTTTCACACAAGAATATTTCCACAGATAAAACATACCCTCTGCTTTTATTTCACTTGTTTCTGGAATGTAAACTCTTTGCATGTATAGAAAAATCTATCTATCTATCTATCTATCTATCTATCTATCTATCTATCTATCTATCTATCTATCTATCTTGTTTCAAGTAGATTCCATGATTAGAGCCAGTTTGGTGTAGTGGTTAAGGCATCAGGCTAAAAACTGGAAGACTGTGACTAGTCCCACCTCACTTTGGGCCAGTCACTCTCTCTCAGCCCTAGGAAAAAGACAACAGCAAACTACTTCTTGAATTTTGCCAGGACGACTGCAGGAACTTGTCCAAGCAGTTGCCAGGAGTCAACACTGACTTGAAGGTGTGTGTGCACGCGTGCACACACTCACTCAAGACTCCATGATGTTCAGGGGATTGTTTCCCCCATTAATTCAAAATGACCATATTTAAGATTTCTTCTGCCCTACAATTTAAGCATGATATTGAATTAAAGAGTTCACTAACCTTCTGGTTACCTTGATATCCTTCCAAAGAGGTAGGAGTTAAATAAATTGACTGAAAGTTTATGTCAGTCACCTTCACCATTATGTCTTTGTACATTCCTCTGTAACATGAAGTAAATGGGATTGCAATGATGATTGGAGAAGCCATTGGTTGGTCAATCAACAAACACTCGGCAGAGATGACATTGCTGACAAGTTCTTCTGCATCATTCACAACTAATGAACTTAAATCATTAACAACTGTGATTACTAGATGTTCTAGAATACTACAAGGGGCTGTAACACTACGGGATACTTCAGGCTCTCTCAGACTGTTCACTTCCATGAAAAATCTGTAACCAAGAAACAACATTTATGAGCAAAAAAAGAGAGTAATGTATATGGTAACTTGTACCTAGTTAAATAAAAGACCTGCAGTAGGCCTGGGCAAGGCAACCTGGATTCACTACAACATGGTGCTTTCAGCAGCAGGGATAACACCTTGACGATGTGAAGAGGTGACAGATTTTATTTAATGAGGCATGCTGTGTTGCTTCGTAGCATCACTTACTTCCAAGAGCTGGACGAGGCTCAGAAGAGAAAAACCATAAACATGCCCACTTTGCATTGTTCATAGAAGCCAGGGAGACATACTTCTATGAATATCGTGAGCTTCTTTTCTCTCTCAACCTTATCTGCAGGACCATAAATAATAACGCTCACTACTTGGAAATGCACGGCCACTAGAAAGTACTATTAAAATGTTAAGTATCATCTGAATGAAATATCATCCAATTATCCAGCTTCGTTATAAATTTATAAAATAGTTAAAGGGAAATTGATTTTATTCAAGGTAATGACACGTTTTTATGCAACAGTAATAGGATAATGGGCTGCCTTGAATTGTAGCTGCATGGTCCAGCTAAGGGTTCTAAATATTGTGTGTTTGTTTCCCTAAGAAATCTTGTGGAAATGTATGCCGTTCTCCTTCACCCCTCCCTCCCCTCGAATGGACTGGGCTGTACCCATATAACATACTTTGAAAAGTTTGATTGGCTGTCTGGGAAGGAAAGCATGAGAACAGATGTAATCCCTCAATAATTGGTAGCATTTCCATTTAAAAAAAAATCTATAGTTTTACAGCCCAAGACAACACTTTAGATCAGAATCGACCTATCTGTACCATTTTTGCTTGGTAAACACTCCTCTGCAGTGCCCTGTTTTCCAACACAGAGGTGTTTATACCCAAGTGGGTGACATGCCATGTTGGTTTATGGGGCTACATTACAGCATAATCCCATACACCTAATATATTGACAGTTATTTGTGGTTGATTTTGACGTGACGGTCGAAGGGAAAAGCAACATAGCTCCCTATATCCACAGGCTGAGGATACAGAGAAGACTGTTTTCTCTTACTCTTTTCTTTTCCAGCTACATTCATTCTCCTCTTCCTCCAGCTTATCAATCAACAGGGCAACAGAATTGCTTTCACGCAAATCTTCTGATCTTGTAGAACTTTCTTCCTTGCTTTGGGCAATTTCATTATTCCTCTGCTTCTGATCGAAATCCTCATATATGCTCCCTGGCTTCATTTCCAGGTTGCAATTCCCATTTCCTGCCTCATCCAAGATTTCCTTGGTCTCTCCCCGGGTTTTTTGAGCGGGGAGCATCTGAAGATGATTTGCAATGATGTCTTCCAGGTTTTGGGACACAATGATATTTTTTTCACTCTCTCCTGAACTGAAGTTTTCATGGATTTTCTTGGCTGAAGAATTCTCTGTGTAAGAATCTTTTCCATTGTCGTTCTTTGGCACCACACATAGTTCTTCTGATTTATTTGGATTTTCACTGTTTACAAGTACTGGGCATTCCTCCTCTTTATCAGATTTTTTTTCCTTTAAGGGGATGATTGTTTCCAATTCCACCAACTGGTTTTCCTTGGGCCTGGTTTCATTTGCCTCTCCACGCAGAGAGGGAGATTCATGGGGTAGGCGATTTGTACACCTCTGTAACTGTATATCTACTTCCTCCTTGTCAGCATCACTCTCAAAATTCACAGACCCGTACTGGGTGTGCTGCACATCATCTGCTTTTCTACAGCTCATTTCAAGCAGCTCATTTTCGGACTGTCCAAGGTGTTTAACAACATGCAATAGATGGGTGCTTACTTCCAGAAGCCATTCTGCAAGTCTCTCCCATTCTGAAAGAGCAAACACAAGGACCTTTTATGAGCAATTCCCTTAAAAAAAAATACAGTTGAAATAATGTAAATAAAAAGAAAATAAGATCAAACAAAAAAATAGCTACTTGATATCATTATGAAAAGACTTTCTAATAACGCATCCCTTCCATTTCCATCTCCAACTGATGACCGCAATTTGGATATCTGGAATCTCAGCTTCTCATTTCAGAATGGAGAGATTTTGGAAATCGGGAGGAAAAATTCCTGGTTCTGGCAGTGAGGGATAGATTAGGGTGGGAGGAGACCGAAAAAAGGATGAAAAGGAAAACAAATGAAAGGAAGAGATTCTAGATGGACCTCAGGTTTTCTCATTTCTGGAGGGATGGGGTAATTATTGATGATTTGAAGGAAAAATTCCTCTTATTGGAAGTAGGGTAGGATTGGAGATGGGTTGGAAGGAAACCAACACAAGGAGGAAAACAAAGGGCAGGAGGAGACTGTGGGCTGAAATTTAAGCTTAAAAGTGGTTTTCGGGACGGAGTGATTTTTGGTTCTCTGGAGGAAAAATTCCTGAAGCCAGCAGTTGGGGCCAGATCAGAGTGAGGTCAGGAAAAAATGAAAGCAAAAAGGAAAAAGAAGGGCAAGAGGACATTCAAGGCTGAATTTTAAACTTAGAGGTGCTTCTATTTTGTTCTTTTGTGGAGGGAGCAATTTTTGGTTCTCGTGAGGAAAATTTCCTGATGCAGGCAGTTGGGGTCGGATCACAGTGGGGTCAGAAAAAAATGAAGTCAGAGTGGAAAACTAAGTGCAGGACAAGCTTCAGGGGTGAATTTTAAGCTTAAAAATGGTTTCATTTTGTTCTTTTTGGGGGTTGCAATTTTGGTTCTCAGGAGGAAAAACTGATGCTGGCAGTTGGAATAGGATCAGGGTTAGGGTCGGGAAATAATCAAGACAAAGAGGAAAAAGCAACAGACAGGAGGAGATTCAGGGCTCAGTTTTAAGCTTAGTGGCAATTTTGTTTTGTTATTTTCAGGAGGGAGCGATATTTGGTTTTTGAGATAAAATTTGATGCGGTTGGGATCGGATGGTTGGGATCGGATGGGGGTGAGGTCCCCCAAAAAATCAAGGCAAAGAGTAAAACAAAGAGCAGGATGAGACTCAGGGCTAAATTTTAAGTTAGAGGTGCTTTTATCTGTTCTTTTTGGGAAGGAACAATTTTTGGTTCTTGGGAGAAAAATTCCTGATGCTGGCAGTTGGGATCGGGTTGGCGTCAGGTTGGAAACAAAATCGAGGCAAAGAGGAAAATGAAGGGCAGGAGGAGATTTGATCCTGGATGTCTGGCTTAGAGTTCCTTTTCTTTTGCCATTTTGGGAAGAAACGTTTTGTTGGTTTTGGGGATAAAATAGTGCTGATTCTGGCCGTAGGAGTCAGATCAGGTTGGGGTCAGAAGAAGATCAAAGCAAAGAGGAATGGGTGGGATCGGATGTGGTTTTGGCATAGTATGCTTGTTTTTGTCTCCTATGTAGGGAACCATTCAGGAAGCATCTAGAGAAAACTTGCCATCTATTAACATAAATCCAAGATGCGTCGAGAAAAAAGATATAGAAACTACCAAAAAAGTCTACTAAAAAGTAAGTAAAGAGACAGGTATTGTACACGTTAGGGTCTATTGTTATGGAGGTAAACCATAAAATCCTTCCAAATTTGATAGAATTGTGGTTCCTTCCTCTGATGTCTCATTATTTTAACTGGGTCTGTGATTTTTCTAATTGAAGAGGCCTTGTTAACCCACATCTCAGTTGTTACATTATCTAGAGTCTTCCAAGGTTGGAAGTTTAGCTATTACGTTAGCTGCTAACATTAAATAGACAGTAAGTTCCTTATTTTTAAGCCTTTTGTCCTGCAAATAAATGCAGCAAGCCCAACTCTGGGGACCATTCAGTTCTTTGCTTAGTAAGGGTACTTATGTCCCCTCAAATTTTAGACCAATAGGATATAGTTGTATTCTTAAAATTGATATAAGTCCGTGTTGCTGAAACTCTAACATTCCTATTGCCCAAAAGAGATTTGGGTTGATACCAGAAGAACCATTATCATCCATTTATTACTATATCTGATCTTTATTGAAAGGTTCCTATTATTATAAGAATCTTTTAATCTGCAAAGATTGTACTCTCTCAAAAATTTTGCTTTAGCCAGACCATAGTGATTATCCTGATCCACATATGTTATTAAAAGAGGTAAAGGAGAAGTATCCTTTATCAAACCTTTGTATTTACTCTTCCATACTTGAAGCATTGTTTTAATGAAAACATTTTCAATCTTATTTATTTTTGAAAAATGTTTTGGGTGAAAGAACCATTGTTTATAAAATTATTGGCTCTAATATAGTTTCGATTTGGATCCATTGTTTAGAAGAGCCTTCCACAATGAATGGAATCATACGTCTTAACTGTGCCGCTTTGGGTATGTCCCAGCCTCCCTATTTTGGAGGTCCATATCAAATCCTTTGATTTATTCTCAATTTTTTAATGAAAGCAGAAGCTTTCTTTTTTTCCCCCCAATATCTTAAAACCCGTTCTGAGATTTCCACTGGGGTGCATTGAAATAGAAAATTGAGGCTTGCAAGAATTTTCATTTTTAGCACTTCAATTCTCCCTAAAATGCTGAAATGTTTTGAAGCCCAGTTTTTTATTTTCCTGTTGAATTTCTTCCATATTGGTATATATTCCACTGGGTTTTTAAGAGGTAGAAGTCCTGAACCCTAAATCATACATACCCCCAGGACAAAGAAATGTGCAGATTTGGGCCACACCTGACATTTTATTTATATTCAAGTTGAATTAAAGTGATTTACAGTTAATATGATTCTTCCTCATGAGCTTGGGTAAAAATTACAATTTGGCAGTAGCTTTGGAATGGAATTTTGGAAATCTCTCATGGGCCTGGAAACTCACAATGAGTGCTTCTGCATAATGAAAACACTACTATAAGGACTCCGTATGGAAGATTTCACTAACTAATCTGTTGAGACTCTGTTGCTGTGCATAATGATGGTCCTAGCACCAACTCTTTTGGCTGGCAGCAAGTTGAAGATGATTGCTGATTGATTATACTATGAGTCATGGAATCTACTTTATAGGAAGTAGATATCTTGATATTTGTCGATGGGTGAGGGTTGATGACTGATGAAATCATCCCTCTGAAGACCACCTGTTGGATTGTAAGTTGGTGTCCCAAAGCACGGGAATTAATTTCAGAGACCTCTTGTTAAGATAGGAGTTGGAAACACTCTGAATTAGCATCTTCCTAGGAAACAAAGAAACCAGGCGAAATGTTTCTGGCTTTCTAAAGTAGCTTTTAAAACTATCTTGATATTGTTTGGAAATGTCCATGGCCTCTTTGCTTCTCCTATCCTAAAACCTGTCCATTTGTAAACAGACAATTTATACCCAAATGAGCCCTCTTTCAGGCACCCCAAATAGCCAGCCCTCCCTTCTCTGAATTTGCAATCCAGACAGAAACTGCTGAGCATGAAACACTCACTTTGCAATTACATTTTAAGAAATGTTTTGACAGTTTCTAGAAGGGCCTCCATGCTAATCTTTTCTGTGTGTGTCTCAGAAGGTTGGGAGTCTGCCAAGTTCTTCCTTCTCAAGCAGAGACTAAACAGAGCAAATGATAATGAAGCCTCTGGATAATGAGAACATGAATGAATCGGTAGACACCTTTCAAGGCAACTTGGTGCTTATGTTGCAATCTGTCTCATATACCTTTTGGGGGAATTGGCAAGCGCCCGGCCTCATCTGCCTTTAAAAAAAAGATGCTGATTTATTTTACTACAAAAAGGGAAGCTGATACATTGCAAAGAAGTATGTTTTCAGAAAACTAAAAAAATGGAGGGTGAGTCAATGCTGTGTTGGAAGGATCTCTTCTATCTAGAAAAGAAAAATAAGAAACTGGGTATAGCAGAGACCATCCTTGAGAATTATAGAGTTCCCTTTCTAATAAATACATGATTTGTAGCAGGCCACATCTACCACAGAACCTTTTTGTGAACAGCCAACATTTTCTTGTGGTGGGTGTTTTCGTTAACATTCTCCAAAGGCAGGAAACTTCTGCTTTAAATTCATCTGATGCTTCCTTCATCCTTGCCTCTCCCCACCAGCCATTCCATTCTCTTCCCAAATGGGTTTCAATAGTCAGCCAACATTCCATTGACATTGGCTGAGTTCTCCAGGGTTTAGTTATTTATTTATTTTTAGGGATGGGCTGGCCTATGGACTTCTTTCTCAAGAAGTTTTGCCTTTCTGCTCCCTGCAGGACCATGAGACTCTGTTGATCCTGGCCCCTTGTGGATGGCTCTTGTTATTTTGAATGTGCAAATGACTGCAGTTTTAGAATTAATTCAGAAATGGGGAAATGGTATTTTTCTTCCTGCCCAGTTTCCATCCCTAAGATTAGGGTTAGTAAGTCTAGGCTGCAAAAACCCAGATGACCACTGGATGGTAGGAAAGAGATGCACCCCCCCCCACCTCATTATTGGCCTGTAGCAGTTAAATGGAAGCCCATGATCTGGTAGCTCTGTAACTTGCTCACTCTTTTAGTCATTCTCTGCTTCTCTTAAAGTCCCCCACTTAAAATCAAATCTGAAGTGGTAATTAGTTTCAAAGACTCCATTAGCCACTTTCTGATGATTGGGAGCTTAATATATAATATTATATTGGCCACTGGAATAGATAGCTTCTAAGAGTGAGGAACTGTGGCCCTCCAGATCTTGCTGAGTTGCAATTCCTAGCATCCTTCATCAATGGCCATCTTGGCTGGTGTCTGCTCATCTTTGTGGAACAGCAGCATCCAGAAGTTCAGAGAGTCTTCTCCCCACATTAAATAAGAATTGGAAGAATTGCTCAAATTAATGGAATGAATTGTAGCTCTTCAACTGTGATTAACCATCACATTGTATGCCATGACTACGAGAGTAACTCAAGAGCTAGCAGCTCCCAGGACAGAAATGTCTGTGAAAAAAAGTCTACAACAACTTAGCTTCAAATGTAGTCCATTGAAATGTGGACGGATTACTCTATCAACCCATTGTCTACAATATTTATAAAAGTATATAATTTCAATAATACTGATAAAATTGTTGATTAGTCTGTAAACTATCCATTGTTTTCTGACCATTATCCAATAACATTTCTCATATATTTTTTTGCTGCCTTTTATTTTCACCAATGTGCTAATAATTAACTACTTTTTTGCCAGATTCCCAGTATTTCCCAATATTTCAGTTTAAGTCTCTTTAGACTAAATTCAACTTGATCTCTATATAAATTACCCAAACATATCTCAGCTTGTAAGTATTTATTATAAATTGACTCTAGAGGATTTTTAGCATACATGAGGAAAAGATGTTTGGCCTCATATTCCAACTGATATATAGCTTCATCCCAGTGTTCAGTAAAGATTCTTATCTAGCCATGCCCTGCTTGAGGGCCTGAGGACATCTAGCTAACTTCATCGGGTCATGTGCTTGGTCTTTCTGCCGAGGTTCTGCCAGGGACCCTGATCTTGCCTGCATACCAACCGCTGAGGGTGAACAAGACAGGAGGCAATCAAGTTTAATGTCCTTCAGAGCCATCTGCTGGCCACTGCTGGAAACAGACTCCTGGGCTAAATCTAGGCTAGCAAAGTTGTTCATTGCACGTGAGGAACTACAAGTTCACCAGTAGGTTAATGCAAGAGCGTTTGGCTGACTAGACCCTTCCTTTCTTAGGAATGTAATGTTTTCACTAAAATAGGCTATTTTTAAGAGGGCAAATCCCTCTGCTTTTCAGTGGAATCCAGGAATCACATTATTTTCCAAAGAGTGAATAAGTAGTTCTCAAAGTGATTTCTTTTATATTTAATATGTGAAACAGGGCCCTACCCATAGGTGGAGCTGAGTTCCCTAGTTATAGTAAGACTGTAACAAGAACTGTGCCAGTATCTGACTCTCTTAGGCTGTTTAAGTGCTTAAAATTTCTACTTGCTGCTTGTCTAAACAGTTGCCATAAAACCTGCTTTTTTTTTTTCTTTTCAATTTGTCCATTTCTATGGCTGCCTTCTGTTCGTTCACTTTCTTAAAATGATATTGCTTTAAATTCCTGGTTCTTTTAAAAAAAAGTTGCATTAAGTTAATAAAGCTGTGATCACTGAGCTTTACTGTGTTATATTACCAAACATGGCACATTTTGTGCTAGTTAGGAGGGCTATTCCAAAGGAAAATAACCCTGCTTTCAATGGGTTGATCTATTACAATGCGAAGATGTATTTCCTGCATGATTAGTTCAGACTCTGACAGTATACAGTATAGGTGTGAAGTTGGCAAATGTTGTATCTTACTGGATATGCGCTTACATCAGAATTTTCCTGTATACTTGTTCATTAGGATTTCACAACCCACACTATTCTGGAAAAGGTTCAACAAGTGGCTGTCGCACTGATTATTCCTAGCTCCAAAGCATGTATGAATAATTTAAACGCCACACAGATCCTACATGATCCTCACTGCTTAATTCAGAACATTGGCATCATATACTTCTAAGTGCCAGACTGTTTACTGCCCTCCCAGTGGTTAAGGTGCTGGCCGAGAAACCAGGACACCATGAATTCTAGTCCTGCCTTAGGCACGAAAGCCGGATGGGTGACTTTGGGCTAGTCCCTTGCTCTCAGCCCAACTCGCCTCACAGGGTTGTTGTTGTAGGGAAAATAGGAGGCAGGGTATTAGATATGTTTGCCACCTTGAGTTTACACACACACAGATATACATACAAAGGTGGGATAACAATATATTAATAGCAACAGTAATAAATACAATTTAAGAAGTTTGTCAGACTGTAGTGATCTCGCATGAAGATGCTGAGATGCAAGATTTGGGGGGTTGTGTATGAGATCTCCTGAGATTTCAGGGTGCGCTCATCAAATTTGTGAGACTCAAGGCAACTCTTTTTTGTCTGGGGTGGGGAGAATGACCATATGATGAAGCCAAAGTCAAGGAAAAAAATGATCTGATCCTGGTTTTCTTCTTCAATGAATGTTCTAATCCTATATCCATTTATGTGGCCACAAGTAAATTGAACTTAACAGGACGTATCCCCAAACAGACATGTTTCAACTTAGATTTACTAGATTTACTGCAAACTTTAATCCAAACTTCAGTTTGTGATCTTTAAGAAGACATTTTCTTTTATCTCCAATGCTAAGTAACCCATCAGATCACCCAGATCAAAATTTCCCAAAACATGGTTAATGTACAGATATTTCCAAATGCTGGTTTATAGAAACACACCAGCATACACAAATCATATGCTTTAGTGGTAGTTCTTTGGATACAGCGTAACAAAGAAAAATACCAAAAGTATTGCTTTTTTTCTTGATTGGATCCCAGCTTCCAATGTTCTTGGGGTAAGGGGCATACTTTTTCCATTAGGACAAACAACTAACCTCACAACCCTGTTTTCTGCTCCTTTAAAAGCAATTTGATCTAATACAAATCAATGTTTTGCACAGCAGGGAAGGTAATTGTGATTACTTACTAATATCTGTGGACTGAAATAGAGCCCAGAGGTATAGGGGGAGGATTTGGTTACAAAAATAACAACTTCCTTTGACACTTATTTTGAATTTTCAAATGCAACATTATGCTATGGAATTTATTTAGTAAATTACATAGCTTAAATATTGCTTTATATATTTTTAACAGTTTCTCATCTACCTAAAAATAACCTTTCCCCAGGATACTTGTTCTGTATATCCCACAATAAATTTGGCTGTAGAGAAAGAAGTGGCTTATTTAAAACCGAAGCTCTACTCAACGGAAAGGAACTTATCTTTAAAAATCCTTTATGGGAAAGGGAGTTCTAGAAATGCACCTGATTAGATTTATAGGACCTGAGAGACCAATTTAACCTAATCTACATATTTAACTTTACAACAGAAGCTGGAACTCTGATTCATAGACGCACTCAAAAAGGAACATTGACTCATAGCTACTGAACCCACACTCCTGGTTGACAAATGTAGTATTACTTGCCTGGACAGGAATCCTCCTGCTGACTTTTATCATAGACTATATTCAGCAACTGGCAGGTATTTTGAAGAATCTTAGTTGTGAACTCCAATTGTTGACTGAGAGTTTTGACCAGAACCAGAAGGAGTGGAGTCAGTTTTGGAACATATTCCATTATCTTCTCATTGCCTTGATGGTTCCCTTTGAGAGCAGATTTGTTTAACGTTAGATTGTAGTGCTGGATCTCCTCCAATATGTCATTTGGATGGCTGACAATGGTTTCCATGGCTTCCATAACCAATCCTTAAACGAAGAGTGGATGGCTTTATTTTTCCTTTTACATCGAGACAAAATTTTAAACTTTTTCTTCCTTTCCAACTATGTATTGCCTACCCAAGGAAATACTGTACGCAAGTCCTCTTGGCAATGAAATGCCGAGTTGCTGTTGATAGCAAAAAGTTACTAGGTGACAAATGGGTGTGACCTTCTCACAATGAAGCTCAGAGTATTAATACTTGATTAGGTTTAAAGGCAAAAATGGTGCCTTGAAAAGTGAACTGATGACACTGCTACCTTTGAAAAAAATAAATTGCAGCCCATAGACCATTTCACTCCATGATGCTGCAGCTAAGAGAATGATACATCTTAGCTCCTGATGACTACATGGATGTATCAATGTAGTTTTCTTGGCAGGATAGAAGCAGCATGCCGTGTTCTTTTTCTGAGGCAATTTTTTTTGCAAAATTGAATATACCAGACAAAGAAGCTGAAACTAGCCATTTTTGCTTAGTCCTGACAAATTATGAGAAGCCTCTATTCCATATTCTGCACTGATGAGGGATGGAAAGTAGCAATAGTATCTGTCTGAAGTTCATTGCTTTCACTGCCCCTTATTTTTCTGCTGTTCCTGACAGACTTATGTTCTTGGTCATTCCTGGGATATATAGCTATGACGGCTCTTCAGGCATCAGAAGAAAAAGTGAAGCCTGCTTTGAGCTGATTTCCGGCAACTATAAATCATAGAACTGACTCACTAATGATTTCCCAATCTAGCATATAGACATGAGATTGCTGTTGGTTTCCGGATCTAGTATTAATCAGTTCTCCTTAGCTTTTTAAGTTCAGCCATGGTGAACCAAATGCTGCCACCTTGTTCAGTCGTTAAGTCACGTCTGACTCTTCGTGACCCCATGAACCACATCGCGCCAGGGCTTCCTGTCCTTCACTGCCTCCCTGAGTTGGCTCAGTTTCATGCTCATTGCTTCAGTGATGCTATCTAACCATCTCATCCTCTGCCGTCCTCTTCTCCTTTTGCCTTCAATCTTTCCCAGCATCAGGGTCTTCTCCAAAGAGATCTCTCTTCGCATTAGGTGACCAAAGTATCTGAGCTTGAGCTTCATTATCGATCCTTCCAATGAGCAATCAGGGTTGATTTCCTTTAAGATTGACTGGTTTGACCTCCTAGCAGTCCAGGGGACTCTCAAGAGTCTTCTCCAGCACCACAGTTCAAAGGCATCAATTCTTCAGTGCTCAGCTTTCCTTATGGTCCAGCTCTCACAGCCATACACTGCTACTGGAAAAACCATAGCTTTGATTATGCGGATCTTTGTCAGCAAGGTGACGTCTCTGTTTTTTAATATGCTATCTAGGCTTGCCATAGCTTTCCTCCCAAGGAGCAAGCGTCTTTTAATTTCATGGCTGCAGTCTCCGTCTGCAGTGATCTTGGAGCCCAAATAAATGAAGTCTGAGCCCAAATTTTTCTACAACATCTCCTGCTGCCCAGAATAATTTCCTGTGTCCTTATGCTGATAATCAGAGGAAAAATGAGATTCTTTGGCAGTTTGCAAAAACACAAAACAAACACCACCACCCGAAATCAAGGGGGGCAAGCGATGGTTGAGTGTCAGTGAAGAAAAACAGGAATTTGTCAAGGTGGGGCAGAAAATGAGTACACTTTCTTAAGATCTTAAAAATGTCTGTGTAATGAAGTAGAGAACCCTAGCTCTTGCTGAATTACAACTCTCTGCAACCCCAAACAAAAGGGCCGAGAGTGAGTGAGGCTGGGAGATGTAGTCCACTCATTTCTGTAGTGCTACAGATCTCCAATTTTGTTCTGAAGGCAGTTATGGGTTGCCGAGCAGGAGGAGAACATGCTGTAACTTTCTACTGCAGATTCCACTGGGATAATTAAGAAGAAAGCAGTTTTATCAAGCAACGACACGTGCTGTCTTTTGAAAAATGTCAATTTAGCTCACTGAGTTTATACAACGGATGCTGCCTTATTCCACGTAACTTGGTATTGCTCATTCTGATCAGAACTGACTTTTCAGGGTCTCATCTGAGCATCTTCCCAGCTCTGTACCTAGAACCTGCTGAAACTAGATCCTGCTGTTCCTAAATGAGGAACTATCATTGAAGTATGGATGGTCTTTTGCAAATGCTCTACACTGAGCAGCTTTGTATTCACGTACATATACATTCTCTAAGTATGTGCACTGCTCTGATGTAAACTACTTTAGGCTAAGCAGATGAAACTCAGAAGGTTCTTAACATAATTCATCTCTTTCATTTTTTTTTTCCACCTGTAAAATTTCCAGATTGACAGAATGTTGAAGGAAATGCTTTACAAAGGTTTTTAACATGCCATTTCAAGCCGATCTTTACTAGTTCGGTTTTTAAAGAAGAACAATGCTAGCACAGAAGCACCACAGAAAAGAACCAGATAAGATAATAATATCTCTGGTGAATAGCTATCAGCTGATATTTCCACACTAAGAACAGCCTGGGAACATTGTTAGCTCTTAAAATAATGTTGACTTCTCCCTCTTGCAAAATAAGAATTGAATCAGGTTCCTGGAACACATTTTCCTTTCTAATTTTCTAAGATTTGTTTTGACTCCGATGAGTGAAATGTTGGAGTGAATTTACAATATGCCAAAACCTTAATTCCTTTACAATTCCTTGCAATGAGCAAGATCTTGGAAAATCTGATCCACCCTCCGTTCCCATTTCTGCAGACTATTATATAGGAGTCACATAATAAAATAACCTTCTATATGCAAGTTCTGTAAAAACAAACAAGAGTTTAGTACAAAATATACAAGCGAAAAAAAACACAAGGGCAGTTTAGAAACAGTGCAGTCTGTTTCGTGAGTGGCTGGGGAAAGGAAACTGACACCTGCCACATTTGTCAACAGAAAGTTCATAGAATATAGAGAACTAGTTCAGAACTAGAACATTACTTGAACTAGTAATGAAGCACGAAATACAATAATCTGAGATGGGTTGGGCAAACACACACATCCTCCATCTCCAGAATGAGGAATTTAAGCCCATCCAGATATTGCTGAATTACATGGTCCAAAATCTCAGCAAATAGTAGGACCTAATATGGCTTAGAAACTAAGCAGAGTTAGGCCTGATTATGACTTGGATGGGAGATTAGTAGGAGATCCCAGGGCTATGAGCTAGACTGCAAAGTTTAAAAACTTTCCAGAAGAAGACAGAGGCAATCCAATTTATGTCTTTATTTTATTTATATATCAAATTTGTCACCGCCCATCTCGTTCAAAAGCGACTCTGGACAGTTTACAGAAAAGGTAAATATTAATTAAAAATACAATATAACAGTAGTCCTAAATAAATAATAAGTATATTCCAAGGATTGATGGTAAGTAGAAAGTATTATGCTCGAGGAGCAACTTAGGAGGGCCAGCCACCCCCAGGGTTGGTTCAAACTCTTGTTGCCCCACAAAGCTGGCAGGCTTTAGTTAGTCTTTAGGTCTTTCTGGAAAGCCGGGAGGGTAGGGGCCCGCCGCACCTGTGGGGGGAGAATATTCCAGAGGACGGGGGCAATGGCAGAGAAGGCTTTCCTCCTGGGCCCCGCCAGCCAACATCCTTTCACTGATGAGGTCCATAACATGCCTTAACATGTCCGTAAGGTTGCCAAGAAAGCAACAGGAATGGATTGAGTTCAACTCGAAGGAGACTCTTTACAACTTTCAGAAGTTTCCATCCAGCATGGCCACTGGTAAGGTGTGCTGAAGGTAAGGTGGGTTCAGTTGCAAAGGTTTTCTATTAAGGCGGGGTGGGTGGGAATAAATGAGAAAACCACCAACCTGTGACTGCTACTGTTGTAAGCCGCATTGCCATGAAGAACATAGGATACGGTGCAGCAGAACAAAATTACTGCTGTATAAGTCCACATAGGGAAAGCACAACTCAGATGGTTGCGTGGTTGGCTACAGGCATAGCCTGACAACCACATTAAAGTGTTTTCTTGCAGTCTTTGGCCTGACAGAAAAGCTGTTTGGCCCAGCTTTTCTGCCAGACCAAAAGTGAAGTGACTGATGCTCTCTCTTTAATTTCTCTTCCCATCAGTCCCCTCCCACCATTGTGCTGTCAGTGGGAAAATAACCACCAATTACTCTCCTAACCTGGGCATGGAAGGGCCGGGCAAGTGTGGGCAGGCACTTGGAATTGCTTGTTTAGCTATTTTCATGTTGCCCAACAGATCACAGGCCTGCGACCTGTCTGTCAGGCTATTTCTGACTGTAGGTCTAGCGCGCTTCCGAAAGAACACTAAACCTGTGTCTGAAAGTAGCCCAGCTGAAGAGCCGCAGGACTGATGTGACAATTGTGAGGAACATTTGGGGCATTTTGTATATATGATTAGTTTGCGTGGTTAGTTTATAGTTTAGCATGTTGTACAAACCTAGACCATCAGGCTGAGTAAATCCTGGCTCAGCTAAGCATGGAGCACAACAGGCAAGATGTGAGTCCATCTTCTACCCTAATTATTATTTAATTATAAGGCATCATTTTCAAGGCTGCTGTGAGCATTTTTTAAAGCTGGCATTCTGTGGATTAAGCTCACGTGGGCAGTTACTTCACCAACCTAGCAGTGCAATATCTGGGAACCCAGGAAAATGTACTGTTTTTTTCTCCTTTAAAATAAATACATGAATGGACTTTGATTTTCAAGCCTGGGCATTTCTTCTGCTTTTCTGTCTTGTACTGATTAAACGCAACCTTAGATTGCTTGTGCTGTCTTGGATCAACCTTTGATCCTTTTCCTGTAGCTCTGCCTTTCAAGGCACTTTGATTGCAGCCCTGAACAGTTGATAATGCTTATCTCAATGCTCCTAAGCCTTTACTTTGAATCCAACCTGCTGTAAATAATGGAGCAGACCACTTAGGATTCTCCTAAGGGGCCCTGAATATGTAATTTTCTGTCCTTAGCATTAAACTGCTTGGGCATTTCCAAAAGCGCAGGTAGGCGTAGGTCACCAAATGATGATTAGCTTTTTTGACATACAGCCTTCATCCTATGCTATCCTCAGACATTCCAAATAAACCTTGATTCTGTTACTCTAATGCAGTGTTTCTCAACCTTGGCAACTTTCAGACGTGTGGACTTCAACTCCCAGAAATCCCCAGCCAGCTGTTCTGGCTGGGGAATTCTGGGAGTTGAAGCCCACACGTCTGAAAGTTGCCAAGGTTGAGAAACATTGCTTTATTGAATGAAGAGTTATTTTTAAGGAACTGTGGTGAAATTGTTCTCTGCAATCTTGTTTTGGGATTCCTTGGAAGCCAATCCCACACAGTTCAGTGGAACAGACGCTGACGTTCAAAAGCCAGCCACAAATACTAGTTTTTTTAACAGTTCACACAATACACTTCACCAAGTCAGTTGACCAGCAAAGGGTTGTGTAGGAATGGGCAGGGGAGATGAATCTGATCATGAACCCGAGTATGTGGAAGTTGAACCTGCATATGAGGACATGTGTGGTGGGCTGGCATACGAGAATGTGGGCATCTGTGATAGAAACTCTACTCAGTGTTCTTGTCAAGAGTGATGTATTCCTTCCCAATGACATGCCTATGCAATTTTTAAAGATAATGATGTGCTCTATGGCTTCCTTGCAACCCTCTTGCTTGTTTTTGTAATCCTTAAGCTTTAAATATAACTATATTATTTAGTGATTTCATTGTATCCTTGAAGATAAAAATAATTGTATGATTTGTGATTTCCTTGATCCTATGGCAGAGGTGGAAGAGACCAGCTATGGTCTGTCCGATGAGGTGGGTCATGGCTTGGTCAACTGACAGAACATACAAGATCTATAAGCCTGTAATGTTATTCTCCTGATAGGATAAGAGGAAGGGGGGTGGGGTTAAGATAAGTTTAAGATAGATAATGAGTAATAATTAATGTATGGCAGAAGGAGGTTGTGAAGGACACAAAAACCCATTTTTGGTTGAAGTCACAGTGACCTGGTGAAATAATTTTCTAAGAAACAGCTGCAGATGTTTGTAAGAAGTTAACCGGTTTCTTTGTTTAAACTGTCACGTGGATCCTGCGAAGAAAAAGTATATAAGCTATGTTAAATCCATAATCAGGACTCCCTCCATGAGCTGGGAGTCTCCAGTTTGTTTACAGCTCTAAAATAAAGTGGATAGAAAAAGTCTGATTTTCGTCTTGGTGTTCTGTTCACCTGGCACCAAGTCCCGAATCTGGTAATTAGGGTCGATTGGCTGGACCCAAACAGTTGCTTCGGCACACCCTGATAAGATGGTCCATTTTAACCTCTGGCTACGTGTGAGTTAAAAGGTTGCACAAACACGAGTTGTTAAGGCTGAATGTGTTGCGCAAACCCTGAAAGTGGGCTTCATTTCGGAGCCTGGGTAGGGGAAGGCCGCCAGCCCCCCAAACCCATCTCTGAAAGTTTTCCCATTCAAAGCGCAGCTCCTACGCGCCATCGAGCGTCTCTGTCCTGCCCGTGCTAAGGAGCCTGCTTCGGATCGCGGCCTGCCTTGCCCTGCCCTCGCCCCGCAGGCCAGGAGGAGCTCTACCCGTTGGACTTCTGTCAGGCAGCAGCCTCGAAAGAGCCAGGAACTGAAGCAGCGGCCCCGTCGGCAAAGATCAGCTCGCCTGAGCGCGCACGCCCGCCGCAGCAGCAACCGCCTCCCGCAACCCACGCTGCGGCCCTGCGCGTCGGAAAGCGCGAGGCGGCGGCGGCGGCGGCTGCCGCTCCAGGTGGCCCTTCCGCCTTCGCCTGGCCTTAGGTGGCGTCCGCCTGGCCGGACAGCCCTTCCTGGGGCGCCTTCCCAGGCCGGGCGGAGGATGTGCCCCGCCGGGAACAAATCAGGAAGGAGCGGCGCGAAGGCGAGAAAGAGAAAGTAAAGGCGGGGACGCGCCGGGAGCCGCTTCCTTTCCCCCGCGAGGTCGGCGCCTCCGAAAAGCCTCGAGGTAAGCTGGCGGGCGGCGCGAGGGAAGCCGGGCTGCGCCCGCGCGGCCCGCTTTGCCCGGCTGCCGGCGGCGCCCGTGCCCGGCGCTTCCGCAACACCTGGACCCCGAGCCCGCCCCTAAAGCTCGCCAGGCTCCGGCGCGCGCGGAGAGAGCCGCGCCGGTGGGCTGGGCGCCTTGGGGGGCAGCTTTGGCGCGCTCCGAGCTTGTCCTGCCGGCCGCTTTCGATGTCTCTTTCTGGCCGACCGGGGTCTTCCCTTCTCGCCCGCGACCCCCAGAGAAAACAGGCGGGTCGCCCTCCGCGCTGTAATTGACTCGCCTTTTTACTCGGGTGCTTGAGGGACCGGAGCGGAGAAGTCAAGCCGAGTTAGCAAAGACGAGCGGTTCTTTAGTTAAGAGGCGCGCAGCTTCCGACTGATCCTGTCTGTGGTCTAACCTGGAGGGGAGCTGAAGAACGGGCCACCTTTGCGCTTCGGGGCAGCAACGCTGCCGGGGCCAAAAGTTCTCGACGTATTAAATACACGGATGGCGCGCTGGGCTCTTTTGAAAATCGGAACTTCGCACGTACGTGTACGAACATATTCCGAGGCTTGCCAGGAGCGTGCTTAATCCTGGTAAGGTATAACGAACGGCGTGGTTTGGGCTGCATCCGTACATTGCCAGAAACCAGGATCTATTGGAATATCGTGGGTTGGGGAATGGGAGATGAGAGGTTGAATGGATAGGAGAGGGGCTGGGTTTACGGGCGTTGAGGGACCGGCTTCCCCTAAAGATTCGGGGCTCTAGAACTGCTGGTGCTGACGGAAGTGGGGGAGTTTCTCGCATTAATGCAGAGTTAGAATAATAGTGTGTTTTCTCCTGCCTGGTTTCCAAACACTACGTTTTTGGGATCTAGGTTGCAAAAATGCAGCTGTCCGTTAGGTGGCAGTAGTGCCTCTTGGCTGCCACCTGGTGGCCCACTCTATAAATGCAGCCCAGTCTGGTAGCCCTACTCTGGGCAACATCCAGGGCCAGACGTATAGCTCACCACTGGCTATACTGGTTTCAGCAGCTGCTCGGGGAACTTTAGTAACCTTTGACCTACAATGACCCCAGCTTCTAACCTAAAAAAGCCCTTTGCTGGGAGAGGTGCAGAAGGGGTGCAGAACCAGCCATTTTGTTAAGACTTCTTAAGACCCAACAAGATGTCCCATCCTGGGTAAGGTGGCAAGTTGAGTGTTTTGATCTGCAAAATATTTCCTATGAAATGTTTATACCTTCCTGCCTGGGCATGTTTGATTGTTTACTTTATTTCAGTTGCAATTTTATTGCAGCCTTTAGCCAGCATTCTGATTTCTGGGCAAGGTAGGATGGGAAACAGAATTTGAAATCTTTATTTTTTAGCACTCTCTTTTAAGACCCCGTCTTCTTGTTTCCCAAAGGTCTTACTTTAGCAGAGCTGGCAGACAGGACCAACTACAAGTTTAGGCTAGTGGGTTCAATCCAATCAATTGGATGTTGAGGGTAACAGCGGTGGATTGCAACTGAGTGCTGAGCTCTGTTTTTATAAAGGCTTTTCAACTGAATCTACGTTTTCCTTGTTTACTGCGCAGGAGCCCCACCCAGAGATACAGGAAATGAGGATATATGAAAGTGCCCCTGAGCAAGTGCAGAATGCACTTCCTTTGAGCCCGTTAATTGACGCATTTCCATAAATGCATAAACTGCCCTGCTCTTAAGACACTGGATGCCCTGCAGTAACTGAGCTAAAAAACATCAGACAATTAACTATATCCATCAGCAAAAATGACTAGCCTGGTCACAACACATTTGCAGACACGTAATTTTAAACCACTTGATGAACATACTCTCTTTGTGTGAGTGGCAAGGGAGTAGAAATTGCAAGCAAACCTGGTTGCACTCAGGAGCTTCATCACCAGTGAAGGGTTGTCCTTTGGGAAGCCTGAGAAAGCCCAAGATGAAAATTGCTTCACTCAGCAAATTGGCAAAAGCAGCGAAGCAACTTTCCCCAAGTGTTAGTGTTGAAATGACTTGCTGCTCTGAAATCACAAGGAACTTTCTTTTTAAGGGCAATTGTACCTGTCATGGAGTCCTTTCAGTGGTTTTTCATTTGACATGGGCAGCAGGCTTCCCAGAAGCTGGGTCATGTCAGATCCTTCCTTTTAGTTATATAAGATTTTAAAAGAAAAAGGTAAACAAAAATAGAAAAGAAAGAAAAAAGGTACAAAGAAGTAGTTTCCAATTTTCCAAAGTACAATGATAAGCTTACCTCTTACTCTATGGCTACAACATACCTCTCTTCTTTCTATAAGCCATTCTATCGAATAATCCAAACCATAAACCATACATTTATTTTTTTTTTCCTGTTTCACACAAAAAGTCTATAAGGGGTTTCCACTCAGCAATAAATGTAGATATTGTCCTTTCTCTAGTCAAAGAAGTCAGTTTGTCCATTTCAGCAAGTTCCATCATTTTCACCAACCATTCCTCCATGGTGGATAATACCGAATCTTTCCATCTTGGTGCATACAATAATCTCGCTGCAGTTATCATGTTCAGAAACAAAATTCCATGACTTTGGACATGTCAGATCCTTTGGAGGGGTCCTGAAAGTTAGAGCATTCCTACCGTCCTATTTATTGGGAAGTAGACTACAGTTTGCTCTTCGTCTTAAGACACCAACACTCTTACAAGTCGATTCTGATAGGAAAATCCCTTTCTGATTTGTATTCTTTTGGGCTGTGGATCAGACTGGGAACAGGAGGCCTCTCTATCACTTGCCTTGCCAGGGTTTCAAGGGGCAGATGGAACTGAACAACTTGGATCTGTTTCAGTTGTTGAGTATCTATAAAATGGCTTCTTTTGTACTGAACACTTAACTTGGTTAAGCAACTCTTCCAAGCATTTCATAGAGCCTTGCTAACAAGATTCATGAAGCTCAGAAAGTTAGGGTTATAGGAATTTCTGCAGTTGACTTCTATCTCACATAGAACTAATTTATCCCCTGGAGTACCTTAGGGTGGAGATGTACTCTGATTCTTCTTAACAACTTTCTTGTGAAGTGGCATTTGCAGATAACAGACAACTTTGCAACTCTCTATTTACCAAGCTATCTCCTGAATCTTTATCAGTCGGTAAACCAACCCTTACAGGCACCACTTGTGGTAGCCTTTGAGCTTATGCTGGAAGTTGATTGGTGGGCCATGCAGGACTTTCAAAACTTGGTTGCTCTGAATTCTCTAAGTCTGAGCTCAGCCTATGTGGGGCAACTTGGCTTCTTCTTGATGTGGTGCTTTGCCTCACAGAGACACAGGTGAAGTGGGGGCACAGTTCCATTTGAGGCTTTTACCTCCCTTTGAAACTCTGGCAGTTCAACATGCATAGAAACCTCTTCTAATTTTTGGACATGCTGGAGAAGATTTCAGAGGTGAGGCTAAATGAAGGAACATGTCTGTTTCCTTTTGGTTGTAGAAGTGGAGGTGGATGGCATTGCTTTATGGGCCTCTTCAGTGGGGCTCTCCAGTTGAATCACCTTGGAACCATGTCCAAAGTGGCCATCAAAAATATATATGGCCCCATTCTGGACTACAGGGTCCTCTGTCTTGTTCTAGAATGGACTGAAGTAGAGCTTCCATTAAACAAGCTAAGATAGAGCAGTTGCTGACTTAACATTCTGAAGGTTTGCCTCTGGAATTGTTAAGCATGTTCTCATTCATCAAGAATCTTTGAAGAAGCTCCTTCAAAGCTTTTCTTGCTGTTGAAAGGATTTTCTCTATGGTATTTAAGTTAATAATTGTCAGCCCTTTGAGGTAGACCCGATTTGGAAACTGAAGTCATGTAGGCTAATACTACTTTATTTATTTTTTTAGATCTATCGTAACAATCTGGCAGGTCTGAATGCACTCCCGCCCCCGCCCCCACCCCTCCACTTTATTTTTGTGAGAACTAGGGAGGATCTTGCCTGACATGCTTACTCGGGTTACAGTTCTGCCCTAGACTCAGGTTTCTTTTATCTGACCATTCTCTTGGTAGCGGCTTTTCCTTCTGTCCCTCAAGTTTATTCCTTCTGCCTGTTGCAGGAATTAAACAGTTTATTCAATAAGTCTCCAGACCATCTCAAGTGTACACCAGTATTTACATACATCTTAAAACAAGACATTATTATTTAAATATGTAACTATGATATATTTCCCTTGTTTTCTTTGGTAACTGCCTATTTTAAAAACGACAGATCAAATGCTTTCCCCAAAATAATGTGTATGTTTTGCTAAAACCTTTAGGAGGGTGCAATATATTTTGCATGCTGTTGTTGTGGACAAAAGCATGTGGTGTCACCCTATTCTTTGCTAAGATATAGTTAGAAAATTTAACTCTTCAGCTGAATTTTAAAGTTGGGTAGTTCCGGTATCATTGGCTTGGTAAGAAACAGGACTCTTTTTATGACTGTATAAACTCCATTATTAAAAGGTGTGAGTAAGAGACCAGTTTGTTGAGCTTGCAAACTGAGAAGCAAAGTTAGGACTAGCTCCATACATCCTTGTGCAAAGGGTGGAGCCCAGATGAAAAGGTGTCCGGAGCCCTAATTACTGTCCGAATAACTTGGTCAGAACTCACACATCCAATTCAGCTCTAGGCAAATACAACCTGCTCTGGGAATCAAAGGTTTTCTTGAGTGAAACGGATTGGGCAAAATTGATTTCTGCCATTTCCTTATTTAGTAGGGCTTATAGGTCACTCCAACAGACACTAAGTGGCTTAAATTGCCTTCCTACAGTAAAAAAAAAAGTTAAGATACCTCCACATACAATCACATGCGTGCACACATACATACCTAGATATAAATATGATAAACAATGATCCAAAATAATAACAAAAGTTACTAAAAAAAAAAAAAAGAAAACCTGAGGCCAAGATGGGATACTGACTTATCCTAGATCCCTTCTCTGGACTTTCTTAAAAATTGAATGCACGTTTAAAACACAGCAGGTTGGGGACTAGTCTGACCTCAGGTGGGAAGCTGTTTCAAAGCTGTATTTGGGCTCAGAAAGCCATTCTTCTATTGCATAAGCGTTAGAAATTCTCAAGAGGTGTGTCTAGGGATGGAGAAACAAATCCCCAAATAAATTTTAATGTCTTAATCGAGGAAGGCTCTCTGTGTGTGTCTATCAAAACATTTGGCTTGATTCCTGATAACTACATGGACATTCCTGATAACTACCAACTGTCCATGTAGTTTTCTTGGGACCAGTACAGTAGTGATTTGCTTTCTCTTAAGATTTTTTCCTTTTTGTTTGCCTTCCCAATCCAGCCCAAACCCTGGGATTTTCTGGATTGGGCTCCCATCCCAAAGCTAATCAGGAATGATCCTGCTTAACCTTTTTTTTTTTAGATCAAGCAAGATTGGCTAGGAGCTTCCTCCTGCTATGGCGCATGCATGCAATCTCCCTTAACGTTTTTGGCTACAGTCTGGTGTTCCAAAGCTGATGATAATCATTTTGTGTTCAAAGAAAATTGAGGATTGTCATTAACATGAGGCTGTGTGTGCGCGTGTGAGCGCACGTGCCTTCAAATCAGTCTGAACTCCTGGCAACTGCCTGGACAAGTCCATGCTATTTTCTGAGCATTATTTTTCAGAAGTGGTTTCATGCTGCTTTTTCCTAGGGTTGGGGGGGGGGGGCAGAGACTCCCAGCTAGCTTCCATGCCTTAGGCAAGACTATAATGTGGGTCTCCTTGCTCCTAGTCCAGTGCCTTAAAGACTTGAGCAAACAGGCTTTCTCTCCTTCTTGCAGGCTGCACAGATTAATTTTTTTAAAAATTTTAGATAAGCAAATGGAATTACGATTGTCCAAGTGCAGTCACTCTATTAGAGGTGACCCTGGATTATATGAATTAAATCCTTAATAGTTCATTTGCCCATTCAGGCAGTTTCTACTTACTTGCATATGAACCTGCTGCTTGAAATGTTTCACACAGCTACTTTTGGGGTTATATCAGTGCAGCATAAGTGTTAGAATATTAAAACTGCAAAGGTGTGGTTTCACATAGCCCTCGGGGGATTGAAACGTACTATGTTGGGGGAGAGACAGTCTAGAAAAATGGCAGTGGTTGATAGTGAGATTTTTTTTTCAGCTTTTTTTTTTTTTCCTGTAACAGTGATGCATTTCCTACTAGACCAGAAGTCCTGTTTCAAACTTAGATTGAGACTGATTACTGGCAAAGTACAGAGGTCTGCGAGACTCAGTTGCAGGGAAAATATAAATGGGCCACATGGGCACAGGAAAGGAGTTAATCTGCTGTTTGATATTAATGAAGGAGAAGAGGGTGTTGTCACCAGTGCAGAACTCTTTTTGTTTGCTGATCCACCTGACAACATGTGACAGGATGTGCTAGCTCATGTCCCATCCCTCTGCTTGTTGGTAGGCAAAGAAGTGTAAAGAGGGTGATCTAGGTCATATACAACAGGTGAAAAAAAAAATAGGCTGTATCTAGCTCCCTGGCACCTACTTGTGGTCCCTAAAGTTTCCCCAGATGGAAGATTGTAAAGGCAACATTGAAAATTGCAACTCCTTAACAACTGGACCGGTTTTGGACTTTGACTTTCCCAATGGGTCCTAGTCATGCTGTGCTTAGTATTAAATAAGAATTGTACTTAACCCACTTCCCCTGGGTCTTACCTTGATGTGTAAGCTCAACTTTGGTTTTTTCTTGGTAGATTAAAAGAAAATTCAGGTTGTACCACGTGCTGATCCAACAGATAAAGAAATTGGGAAACGTATTTGTTTCAACTTTCAAAATCATTTCCTTCATCCTTCATTCCTTCATCCAAGAAAATCACCACCACTTATTTATTTTAATGCATATCTAGAATGTTATTAATAGCCTAATATGGTTAGGTCAGCATTTTCACATCAATATTTAGCCCATAAAGCAGATAACGCCTATAAAGGTCTTTACTCGCTTTCAAAATCACTATATAGGACATACTAACATAAGGGCAGAAAAACTCTTTTTTAAAAATGCATCATTATAAACCTCCAGTATTACTGGAGTTAAAAACTCTAGTTTGTGTTTTGAATCACTCGCTGGGTAGACTTTTGCTGTTTTCAGAGATTTAATGGTGTCTATAATTTCTTGGCGAGATAAAGGTTCAGTTTTTGGCAGGCAGCTTCTGATCTTTCATAATCTTAGAGTTACGTTGAGTAAAAATTGATTCCTTTCTTCCTTTATTATAGTTGACTCAGCATTACATAATTGAGAGTAATTTTTAAGGTGTTTATTTATTGAATCAACATTACATAGTTTACCCTGGGTGATCTTTACAATGGAGATGTTACATTTTTGCAGTTATTTCAGATGAGAACCTAGACTTCCACTTACACTCAGTATCTTTCCCTTAGATGGGCCAATGGATATTCTGTCTCAAGTGTATAAAGGAAATTAAGTCTTAGCATTTAGAAAAACTTAATATTAATTCAGATGTAGTTTGTCTTGGATATGCGCTCAGAAGTTCTTTAACTACTCCTCACCTCATTTTTATGTTTAAACAAACAATAATATAACCATGTATATATGCCTTAAAAGTGTCCCAAACAAACAGCAAATGCATAGGATGTGTACATGTGCTAAAAAAAAAAAAATCAAACTCTCATAAAAATAATTTCTTATAAAAGTAGGTCCGAGGAGTTGGATTACTATTCCATGTAAATTTTAATCTAATAAAGGATCTAAGACTTGATTAACATTTCCAGCCATTTGATCTACAGCTGAAGTAAAAAGTTGTTCAAATGTCTAAGCAATAGCTATAAAATCTTTAATAAGACCATCTCAATAACTGCAGTATGTTCATTAAAACAGTTACCAACTTTTTTTTTCAAAAAACCCTTTTGAATCACTTATTTCTTATTCTATCACAACGTTTTTGAGTCCCTGTTAAATAAAATTGCTACACTTCTAGCAGGTTTTAAATTTTCAAATTTGATAAGCATCTGCCTCCTCTTAGGGGTACGTCTAAGGACTTTTACGTTCCATGAAACTTACATAATTTACAGATTTGTGCTATTGGGCTAAAACGAATATGTATGTGCATAAATATATACATGCATGCACCAGTATTTCTGTAGGAAAAGGAAAATTAAAAAATGATCTTGGATGACATGAATTAAAAAAAAAAAACTACCAAAAAAAAAAACATGGAAAAATCAAAAAAGCCAGAGAAAGCCAAAAAGGAAAACGAGAACCAAAACTAAAAACATAAAATAAAACCTTCTAGGATTTCTGAATGAGGTGTACTGAACCTCATCTGCTTCTCAGTCCAGACCGGTTTGGTTGGGTGCTGGCAGCGATTGCATCCTAAAATAGTATTAAAAAGAGAGAGCTTCTCACGTTTAATCAGCTTATAGTATTTAACCTGGATGGTAAGAAATTTATTTATTTATACATCGCATTTCTATAGCCGCCCATCTCACACCAAGCAACTCTGGGTAGCGTACAACAATTAAGATAAAATAACAAGTAAATAAAAACAGGCATTATAAAAAAGATAAAAAGTTATTATTAGAATAGAATTATCACAGATTTTAAAAAATAGATTTTAAAATATACAAACCCTACGGAGAGAGTATCAATTACAGTGGAGCCATCTAAGAATGTCTCCAATTCCCAAAGACCCCCCAGGCCTGATGACACAACCAGGACTTGAGGGACTTCTTAAAGGACAGCAGGGGAGGGGCGAGCCTCACTTCAAGGGGGAGAATGTTCCTCAAGGAGGGAGCCACCTGGGACCCACCAAATGCGAGTCCCTGGCCAATGGAGCACGTAGTGTACCTTCCCTGCCAGATCTAATGGGACGGGCTGATGTGATCAGGGAGAGGTGGTCGCTCAGATAACCCGGCCCTATGGCACAACGGGCTTTAAAAGTAAATCAGAAGCATCAGAAATCCTTCTTTCAAAATATGCTCTTCTCCCATGTCTTGATAATCCACTCTTCAGGTAGGAAGAAGACACAGCTAGTTAATTCAGGGAATGGGAGAATGGAGGATTTCGTTAGGTTAGTGAATTCATCGTAGAGAAAAAAATAGTGAAACGCTATATTACAGAAGGACTGGAAGCAAATTAAGAAAGTTCTCTCCTTTCTTCATCAATCATATAAGATATATCAGTTAAGATTTAAGACAGTTTGAACCGTGGTACATCACAATGCCGTTTCTTTAAACAGCAAGGGAATCTCGCGTTGATATAGAAGAACTCTATCAACCACAGCTGCTTCTCTGGAAAGTCTTTAAAGACTTAGGAACCTGAGTTGGGTTTTGAATGTGATGAACTTCAGTGGAATTCTCCCTACTTTAGACTGCCTGTTAAATCCATTTTTGCAAATCATCAAGAAATAATGATTGAGATGATTCACCAGTGGCGTTATCCTCCATTAACACCATGTTATACTAATGTAGTCTCTCTAGATTCTGTCGGAAAGGGCGTAAACAAATTTGCCCATATTTTTGTCGCTGATTGCAATATCCAGTTAGTCAGCACTTTTGACAGTACTGAGTCTGATTGTCGTTTGTGTTTCCTCCAACAATGGGTTCAATTGTTAATGGCCAGATTTGTCACCATAAAACATTGGAAAATGGAAGCCTCTCTGTCACCGGAACTTGGATGTTTGGGAATTCAGAAAAATTGACTCCATGGCCAAAAATATCTGAGAAATCCTGTAATGAAGAATATGTTAATTCAAACATAGAAACATTTTATTTATATTAATGAGTTGCCTTCCCCCCCATTGCCTCCATTAGCACAATGCTCATTTGTGATAAATATATGAAATGCTTATGAATAATTTTCAGTATTCTTCTTAATTATATATGTACTGACAGTTTTGTTCTCCCAATAATTTTTTTTAAATGATTTTCTTATACAGTGAAGTCCGCATACTTTTCATAGTTCTCTTCATTCCTTTTAATTTTGCAGACAGAATTGTTATACAGTTTTATGTTTCACTCTTTTGTTTTCTAGTATAAAAAAAGAAAAGTTAAAAAATAAAATAAAATAAAAAGACAAACCAAATTTGACCTAGCTCCGGAAAACGGGAACTGAAATTGACAGATTCACATGGTTAGTTGCGCTGCCCGATAGAAAACCTAGAGAGGTTATTTGTTGCAATGGTAGAAATTGTCCTCCCTGCTGTTTTTTCTTTTTTTAACCTTTTGTGATGAAGAAAGTCATCTACTTCATTTTCCTCTGAGTTGAAGACCTTTATTGTGGCAAGAAGGAGGGATCAATTGCCTGCCTATGATGGACCGACTTGAACCTCCTCCCACACCATGGCCATTTCTGGAAATGGCAGGAGTTGAAGCCCACCAACATCTGGAGCATATCCAGATTTGTGAAGGTTGGCCTACAGTATGGCAACAAAAGTTGGAGAGTTGTAGGGTTATGAGTATTTTAATTAAGAAGTGTTTCTTGGAGGCATCTGGGGAGGACGACTGGAATTTTGAGGGGAGAGGGTCAAGTCCCCTTTCAGCCAGCGTTCAGTTAGCATCTGAAGGCTTACCTGAATGGGATAGGAGAAATGGAGATAATTTAAATATCCACCCATCATCCTCAAACATTGCCATAGTTAGAGTTGAGAGAAACTTCAGGTCCCCTCTTCTTAAAGAGCAGCACTGCAAGGAAGTGCTAAGACTGGGCTCTGATTTTGCACACAACCATTCCCATTTGGGCTCTGATTTTGCACAAGTGTTTCCGCTCACTCTGTCACTGTCACCTATCACATAAGGTTACCGTTCTTGGAATACAGTAACGGAGCAACATCTAGTGATGTTAATGCTGGTCTCATGGGCAGCCTGGAAGTTTCTTCCATTGCCCACACAGAAGGAGCAAAGCGTTTAGAAAAAGACTATGAAGTCAAAATTCTGGGCTGTGCTGTCTGTGGATGTAGTGGGATGTGAGAATAACCTTGGGAGACAGGAGGAGGAAGAGCCGCAGCCTAGACAATGGTCAGAGAAAAGAGATATCAGCCCACAGAAAGAATGGGAGCGTGGAAAGCGCCTGAGAAGGGACCTCGCTAGTTCTCTGGAAAATAAAGGCAAGGGAGGGGAGAAGTGATTTCAGATTTGCAAGATTGATGTGAGCCTTTCCAGAAACCTGAGTAGTAACACTACCTTTCTTGTAAGGTTACAGTAACTTCTCCCCTCCCTTGCCTTTGCTTTCCAGAGAACTTGGGAGATCCCTTCTCAGGCGCTTTCCACACTCCTGTTCCTTCTGTGGGCTGAGCTACCTTTTCTTTGACCGCTGTCTAGGCTGCGGCTCTTGCTCCTGTCTCCTAAGGTTATCTCACAGCACATTACAGTTGATTAGGATTGCTCCCATGGAAGAAAAGCCCAGATAGATAAAATCCTTATCTAGGGAGATGCCAGCCAGTGGGACCAAACCAAAGCTCCCTTCCCTCTGAAATGTTTAGCTCTTTATACATGCATGTTTGAAAAGGGCTCTTATTTTAGTTCTGTAACAGAGAGAGATGGGCAGGGTTTCTACAAAAATGGGTTCAAGGAGGCAAGTTGGTGGGGTTGTAATGCTATTTGTCCTATCAGTAAGTGGGAACAAGCTGGTTGTGGTTTCTCAGTGAAAAAGGGTGTGCTACTTAGGTCCTAAAAATAACTATGAATCATGACATCTGAGCATAGTTTGAAGTTTCTTCCTGGGCTGTTGAGGTATGAAGAAAGCAGACACTGGTTCCTGTATCCCAGGAAGTGAATTTGCAGTCCAGGAACATTTACAAACCATTTTTTTTCCAAGGGTGGAAATCAGATCGAGGCAACTTGATACAAGTACTTCAGCATTTTTGCTTAAGATTTCCTGGGATTGCTGTACAAGTTAGAGCTCTTCGTTCTGATTGCCCTCGGGAACTGTGAAACAAGCCAGCCTTGGGAAGAACAGTAGTTTGAATGTCTGAACGATATTTCTGTAGACCCTTTAACCTTTTCTTAAGGTTTACCTTGAAGGTTTGTGAGCAGATGCTTCAGGCAGGACATAATGCAGGTGCTTTTGAAGCTTGGCAAGAAACCAAAGGATTGCAAAGTCCACTTTGCACACTTCTTATGGATAAGGTGGAAGAAAAAAAAAAAAAAAAGTTCTGGTTAACTTCCATCACTAAAAACAGAGCAGCAGTTTTTTCTTTGTCCTCTGTCTTCAGGGTTTTCAGCATTTGCTTCAGTTGCTAAATGAAGACTGGGCCAAGGCAGGGTGTGCTTTACCTGCCAAAGAAAAGAGTTGTGTAATACATGAAGGAAGTTGGTTGTTATGGCTGAAGCTACCTGGCCAGATTGACCGAGCAAAATGTAGTGTCATATTTGTGGAGTCCCTGGAGTTCTCTGAGCTTGGCTGTTTTCTTGCAAATGTTTCATTACCCGGCTGGGTAATGCTCTGTGTACTTCTCTGAGATCAAGTCCTCTGCTGCTCCCTTACTGTCCAACATATAAAGAATTTCCATGAAATGAACTGTTTAGATGCTCAAATTTCCACAGAAGGCTTGACAGTATTGATTTCTTCAAAGATTAAGATGCTTTCTTGCCTGCCTGCTAGGGCCCTCTACTTGATAAACAGTGTAAAGCAACAGTGCAGTGTTTCATTTACAACAGAAGAAACAAAGCATTGTTTTAATGAAGCAGGGTAGTGTTAAAATCTGTGCCAGTAGTGATGGTCATCAGCCTTTCTTCCTTCCTCCTGGCAGATTGGTGGTTTCATGTGTCCACGTCCAGTAAAACTGGAGGACAAAGTAGTTGTTTCCTGCCAATGAGCTGATCACCCAGCACACAGAACTGGCTGTCTAGAAAACAGGAAGGGACTTTTCTCTTGAGTAATCTGATCAGTTCATTGGGGTCTTGTAAGTAATGATAGCAGGAAACAAGCAATTTGTTTTCTGACGACCACCTCGTGGCACGGCCAGAAGGAAAAGAGGGTAAGACTCCGGTGGCTTTGGTGGTCATGCTTTTTGTGACTAAAGACACGTGGTTTGTCCATTCCTGGTATTGTCCTATATCTTCATTCACTTTAGATTCAAGCTTTGAGGATCCCAAAAGTAAATGGTAGTTTCTTCTAAGCTGAGCAGAACTTTACATTTTAACAAGCAATTGATTATTGTTAGATGGTAAACTCCTCATACATATTTTTATTTTATTTTATTTTAGATATTTGAAAGCACAACCCCATCACCACCCAAATAAAACAACAACAGCAACAGCAACAACAAAAGAAATTAGGAAAGAGATTTACAAGCTATATAAAGTTGAATAAGAATTTTTGGAAAAAAAATAAATTAGTGCTACATATACAAATAATCTTATGTCCATTTGGCACTTCAGAACCATTATTAAAATGAAACCGATATTCAGTTAACAAAGCTAGCATAATAAACTATCAGCTGTCAGAATGAACAATTAACTATCTGATCTAAAAACAACAGAACTAAGATTCTAATCCCTTGTTAAGAGAAATTCAAACTTTGGTATAGGGTCATATGGAGAATTATCCATAAATGGTTTCCAGGTTAAATTCAATTCTGTATTAGACTTGTTTTCAAACACAAAGTTATTTTTGACATTGATACACACTCTCATAACTTAGTCTATCTAGAGATGAAATCATATATTTCTTTTAAATGAATTTTGGAAGATGCAAATATACATTCCATTCAAATAGTTTTGCTTTCTTTGCATTCTGAAACTGATCATGTTTTAATTCTGGTGATTATGTTATAGTTGTGAGTCTATATCGTAACTGCTGTTTAAATACTGTGTAGGATTTGAACCTTGATCCCATAAAAAAGCATTCTGTGTTTTTCTAACTGTAAAAAATAAAGTCTTAGAAAACAACAAGAAGTTCAACATGAGGAAAAGAAATATAGTACAGAGGTATAATACTAATAAGAGCAAAATGTCAATACTGGACTTTTGCTGATTTCAAAGAGATTATAACATGAGTAGCCGATGGGCTTCTTTGGAGAGGGACTTCACATACGGGTTATCATCACAGAGTTTGGGAGCCGTCTGCCACTCCCGCTCACTGAGGACATCTGGACGTGTAGCCACAGAAGACGATCTTAGGATCGGTGGAACTGTTAATAAGAAAAACTAATTTTTCATGTAATTGGCTCCAAATCATGTAATTCCCCTAAAAAAAAAATAAAAAATCCCTAAAAAAGCACACCCTCTGTGGGTCATAGGTGGACAGGTCCAAAAACTTTAGCCTATTTTTTTCTATTTGGGAACATGTTAAGGGGCAACTATGCAGACGTCCTGTATAAGCACCCATTTCCCCCTTGATATTGGACCCCTTTAGAGTCACGGCCTCACCCACTTTTATAGTACGAACCTCAACATGCTGTGACAAGGCATGGAAGTTGTGCTTCTTTGCTCTGAACCTGCAGACAGACAGGAACCCACAGAATTTCAAGAAATAGCCAAATTTGATTGATTGATGATTGGCATTCTCTTTTACTGGGATTATTTCAGATGACTGGTGCCCTGCGTGCCCTCTTCGATGTGTTCCTTAATTTAAAATACATGTCCTTTTGCAAGGAGCGTGAAAGTTTGTGTAAGGGTTGAGCTAAGCCTCTCTGGATACGATTGAACTGATGAACAAGATTACACAGGGCTATACTGTTGCTTGTATTATTTATAGGTCGAATTCTAACTCCTGAAATATGAGAATTAACATCTCTGCCTTCAGGTACTTACAGCGTAAAATTCGATACAGGAGAAGCAACAGAGGGAAGGGGAAGGAATTAATGACATGGTAAACAACAGTGTCATATGAAATTGGTTCAGGTGACTAAGTTTATGGATCCCTACCTTACCTGCCTGCTTGCTCTCACACTTTGTTAGTCATGTGTGGGGCTGGCTAAAGAAAAAGAAAAGTCATTCTCTCCCAATCTATAAAAGATTATCTGGTTGCTTGGAAACAGGGTGAATGGTTAATTGCAAACTTATGTTTGTCACTTTATTTTTATTGTCTTCAGATCTAGTTATAGGTTCTTTGGGTGTTGAATGTTCTTTCCTGTAGGAAAGAATAACCCGGAAGATCAGAAAGCTGATCTTTAATTCTTCCAGCTTGAGATGAGAGACCAGGTGTTTGTTTACTTTAAGGCAATATTTTCCTTGGCCATAAAAATCATGAAAGGGCTTGAGTTCTTTATAAGTATCAGTAAAAATGCTGATTCTGGAATATTAAAACCAATTTTACTCTATTGTTCTCCTTCCCTCCATGTGTAGGACTTGAAAGTGTGTGGGACTTACTTGCACGCCTGCTGATTGTGGAAGACATTTCATTCTACGTAGGAGAAGAATTTTGTCCGGCTTCTGAATGAGTGCATATAGAATCATGCCACTTTGGCATTCTGATAGAAAAATCCACGAATGAAATTGCCATTATGTCATTCAGGGAGACTGACGCAGATATAAAAGCCTTTTTAGTCAGCATCAACTTGGGACAGTACCTCACAAACTTTAATGACTTTGGCTATAACACTTTGCAAGAGTGCGTGGGAATCGACGACAGTGTGCTTCAACACATTGGAATATCACCTACGGGGCACCGCAGACGAATTCTCAAGAACTTGGAGGCCACGTTTACAAAAATGCCAGAAACAGCTGCATCAAGTAAGAGCCACTATTCCAGGCAGCTTCTCAATCCAAACAAGAATGAAGCAACTGGCTGGCCATCTGATGAACAGACCAATACAGCTTGTGGCAATAACTGTGAAAAAAATCCAGAATACCCATCCCATGTCTCACTGGGAATCAGAAGTAGTACAGTTTTGGATTCGGACTCTGCCGACTCATTTTGTCCAGACTTGTTGACAGATCCTGCCATTGTTGCAGGAAATGCACTGAAAAATGTGATGTTTGAGAAGATATCTTGTATGGATAATTATCTTAAGCAAGGACAGCCAGAAGCTTTTGAGTTTCAGCTTAATGCCACACCCAAAGAAGGATCTCTGTCTTTTGCTTCCCCTCCCTCTGAGAAGAAAACGAGTGAGGAGGATCATCAGCTCTTATCAGGGTTGGAAAGTTTGCTTGGTGATTTGCAGGAGACACCGTTCTTTGAGTTCAAAGGTGAAATGGTGGACAATGATTTGTATGATACTTGTACCCAGAGTCCATCAAGAGTAGGCCCTAGACCAACACGATCTTTCATGCTTCGGCACCGTCCTGTTCCAGAAATACCAGATGTTTCCTCAGTGGCAGCTTCAAATAGGTAAACTTTAACTGTTGATAAATGTGAAATTGTATGCCGTATTTTTAAGTGTTTGATACATGTTACGTATGGTGCTTCGGGAAGACGTACAACCTTATCAAGCAGGTTGGGTCATATTCTGTGATCTGGTGAAGGTTGAACTGAAAGGTGGGTTGGGCTAAAAGGGAAGGTAGGTGGCCTATAAATAGAAAGGCAGAATAAACTGATAAATAAATTATGTATGGGAATGAATAAAAAGCAGTGTCCAGCTAGATGCTTCTAAGGAGATCACCTTAAGACCAGGATCTGATAGTCAGTCTGAAGAGGAGTAAGTCTTCTGAGGGATGTTACCAAGTTAATTACAATCCCTCAGGACACAACTTGGCATCAAAAGTTTCTGTTTCAAATAGTTAATAGTATTATTAAGAGCGTACAACGACAAAGAAATACACAAATGGGCAAACAGTTTAGGTTTTAAAAGAAGGAGGATGAAGAAAGAAACACTGGAATAAATTAAATAATGGAAGAAATAAAAAGTTGTGTCCTCCTAGATATTTCCAAGGATTTCTGAGAATGAACATGACATTATTAGCAGTCAGAACAACATATAGACATTTGTAGCAGGGCTGTTGTGCTTTTCCTTAAATTAAAATAGACACACTCAGGCCATTTTGTAATTGAGGAGAAGATTTGGAATTAAGAAAAAAGGTGCAATGTATTGTCGAAGGCTTTCACGGCTGGCATGCGATGGCTGGTGTGGGTCTTCCGGGCTGTGTGGCCGTGTTCTGGAAGTTTTGTTTCCTAACTTTTCGCCAGCACCTGTGACCGGCATCTTCAGAGTGCAGGAGCACAGTCTTATAGATGGAGCCAATTTTGTATGTTGTAAAAATGTTGGGTTGACATTCAGAGATCAAACGCTGGGGAAAACAGGGTTCGGCCCTTCTTAATACATGCGTGGAGAATAAATGTATTTTAGATTGATTTCAAGTGAGGTCTCCTTCGAGAAGAATTTGAGTCCTGGAAATTGCATGGACATGTCCATGTAGTTGTCTCGGCCACAGAATAGAAATGGTTTGCTTTTGCTTTCATCCATGATATTTATTCAACTTCTCTGTCTAGCCTACAGCTCTGCAGTTGTCTTGTGATCTTCCATTCAAGTATTAACCAATACCAACTCTGCTTAGTTCTTGTTGAAACCAGCCAAGGTTGGTTAGGTGCTGCCATCTGTTGAGACTTATACTGATTACTTACTTTATAAAAATTCTACCACCACTACTACTACTGTAGTAATTGTAAAATCAGAAGAAACAGAGTACCTAAAAATACAACAAACAAATTCTTTTAAAACACATGCTGAAGGCAGCTAGAGCTAAAACTATTATAGTAGGTATCTTATACAAAAAAACGACCATCGGTACTTCTTGGAATGGAAATCCATTAAGAAATAAAAATCAAAAACTCTTGCAAAACGTCATAGAAATAAATACAGACAAGCCTTTTTTAGGAGACCATTCCATTATTAGGGGCCATTTTGAAAAAGCCCTCAATTTTATAACTATCCTCTGAACTTTGGTTTGAAGACTTTAAGGGCTTCCCTAGATGTCCTTAGGAATAATAGAAGGGTGGGCAAATAAAGACTTTGGTTTATTTTCAAAAGCCCTATGAATGGATTGCAAACCACTTCCATGCCATTGCAAAGAAAAATGGCATGGTTGAACAAGTCACCTGGAATCTAACTTGACTTGAGGACATCAAGCTGTGTGATAAAAGTTGTCTGTCCATTCTATGCAGCTTGCTACTTGTGAGAAAGAACAAGGAGTCAGGAGGAAAAGAGAGGGGGCATTATTGGGAGAATAGAGATTGTACCATCCATGAAGCTCTGAAGATCCTCCAAAGATTGCAGCCCCATGCAGAATAAAAAGTTGTCATCTGCCCTTAATGTAACACATACAGAGGGACGATTCTCATCCATACGTGACTGCTATATGTATCTCTTGGCTCCAGACTTGAGGAGATCTTCTTTATTTGATCCTTTCCAGTTATTGATCTCTGAATGGGTGACTGTCATTTTAATTTCCCCACAACACAAACTGAGGTGTTATCATACTGGGGTATAGAGCAGAAATTAAGGACCAGAAGATTCTTTAAAGGGGAACTCTAGACAGGTAAGATAATATGTCGGGTTACAGTAAACTCTCATTGGATATGCCCTCTTCCACACAACAATAAAACGTTGAAGAACTCTGTTTTCTTACATTTCTGGTTTTTCTTAACTCACGAAACGTCAGAATCTGTGCATCTTCAGATAGACATATAGTGCTCAGATGCTTTGCAGGAAGAATGGTTACCTATTCTTAATAATGCATGCCCAAAGCCAATTTTGGAGGAGGTTATGGATATTTTTGATATTCAACAGGTTGCTGGTAATTTTAAAATATCTTGTCGCTCTGTTGAGCAAGAAAACAGTGGAAGAGTGTGCTGAGATTCAGAAGGCTTCTGCAGAAATAGTAGGCATGTACTGAATTCCTCTATCTCTTTCTGCCTTTGGCTCAGTGAGCTCCATAATCTGAGATATGTTCCAGTGTATGTTTCCTTTTCATTCTAGTAGCAGTTCACGATCTGGTGCAGAAATATGGTCCACTCATATATTTTTCATGTGAAAAGTCCCAGTTTCAATGCCCATCATCTCTGGATAGGGGGAAATTTCACCCTAAAAATGTAACTGCTGGTTCATGTTAATGTGTTTGTTCGACCAAAGGCGGCTTCCTAGACTGGAATTTGACTTACCGTTTTTGGCCACAGTCCCATGTTCTTTCAACCCTCACTCCTGCCCTAAAAGAACTTGTCAAAAACTCATGCATGATAAAATCACAATATGTAACCCTGTGGTCTCTCCCCCTTTTTTGTTTTTTCCATGTCTTAAATGCAGTGCGTGAACATGAACATTTTTAAACCCAGACAAATAGCTGACTTCGGAGCCACGAGCTTCATTGTTAATACTGTCGTTGTTCCATCTCAATGCTTAGAATCTTTTTCCCCCTTGAAAAGCAGAATGCCCTCATGTGATGTGCTGATCTGATACTCTTTCATTCTGCTTTTTGTATCCTCCTTCTCCTTACTAAAAGGCTAAAAGACAGAACCTACTTTTCAAACCTTTCTGGGTCTTTCAAAAGCACTTCCAGTTTGTAAAGAACAGTCTGTGGATATATACAAAGTAAAGAACTTTGTGGGATGAGGACGAGAACAGTGGAGTTGCCAGCAGGATTCCAAACCCTATAGAAAGTTTGTAAAGCTCACCACTTCTTTATAGCGCATTGCAGATATTTATATAATATTCCCATCATTGAGCTTTAACACTGTGTCTTATACAAAATAGTCACGTTAATCAAGAATTATAATTATCCCAAAGGAAGCTCATCTAAAAGTGCTCCATCTTAAAAAAAATAATAATCAGAAGCAACTTATTTGCCTTATTACCATATTCTTAGCACATGGAGAATCACCTCCCCATTTTGACACTGTTTTTCAGGGAAACAAAGCCAAAGCTGCTTGTACTCCACCCCATCCTCTGCCCTTAGTTTCTAAGTTGTTCGTTTGAAACTGTTAAATTACACTTCTGTTTGTGTTAGATTTGGGAATTGCTTGAATCGTATCGTATCCAGTGTTTTCATTAAGAAAACCTGAGAGCCAGTTTGGTCTAGTGGTGAAGGCGCCAGGCTAGAAAGCAGGAAACTGGGAGTTCTAATCCCACTTTAGGCATGAAAGCCAGCTGGGTGACTTTGGGCCAGTCACTGTCTCTGAGCCCAACTCACCTCACAGGGTTGTTGCTGTGGGGAACATAGGAGGAGGAAAGAGTAGTAGGTATGTTCGCCACCTTGAGTTATTTATAAAAATAATAAAGGCGGGATAAAAAAAAAATTAAAAATCGAGCTATACTCAACTCCCGGTGACTACATGGGCAAATTTGCTTTGGAGTGCAATAACACCCTCTTGATAGGTCTCCCCTTAACAAGTTGTAATCAGTAGTTGTATGGAGATAGTGAGAATCCCTTCTCTATTCAGTGTTCCCTGCCCATCTTCACTGTTGTTTGTTAAGGGGAAAACTTTGCCCAGAATTCCTCATTACCACTGTGGGGTATAAACATAATGCTAATAGAAAGGTAAAATCTCTCTTGAGTTGAGCTCGATTTCGGTTCAGGAATCCAGGCCAGACTCTTTCCTCCTGTTTTTTCCCACAACGACTCTGAGAAGTAGATTGAGTTGAAATCATGTGTCTGACCCAAAGTCACCTAGGACAGGGTTCCTCAACCTTAGCAACTTTAAGATGGGTGGACTTCAACTCCCAGAATTCCCCAGCCAGCATGGGGAATTAAAGTTGCTGAGGTTGAGGAACCCTGACCTAGGGAACTTCCATGACTAAGAAGAGACTAGAACCTCAATCTCTCTGGAGCCAGTCTTAACCGCTTCACCACATTAGCTTTCTGGTTTTTGTAGTTTACCTGGTGACAAAATAGTTGTGTTCTGTCTCTGTTCTTCCCAGGATACTTTTTGATTTCCCAGACATTTTATAGCCTTGGCAGACTCACTGCAGGGCTGGTGCTCACTGTACCAGTCTATTGTACAGGGTTTTCTCACTGCTTCCTCATGGTGAAATTGTATAATGGAATGTCCCCGTATTTGCAGTCCTTGATAAGCTACAGAGACATAGGTCTGAAATTATTTGCCTCTTGCTGGCAGGTTTTGACTCTTCTGTAATACAGCAAGTGGCATTATATGTAGCAACAGCAGCAAAGGCACTAAGAACTAAACAGAATTAACATTTCTCACCTCCGGCACAATGCATTTAAATTTATTATTTATTTACTTTATTATGTGAGTTGTACCGGAGGTGAGAGGTGTTAATTCTATGAAAAATGTGTCAATGGGCAGGTGATAGCATAATAAGTTGACATTTATGGGCTGTACCCTGATGTATGGATTTTATTTTTTAAATGATAGCTAAGGTATTTAGGGATTGCTATCACCATAAGGTTGCAGTAAGGTATTATCAGCAACTTCTCAATCTAGCTTGCAATTATGGAATTTCCTAATAGTTTCCTGTCAAGGTGCAGCCCTCCTTAACTTTTCCAGTTTTTTCCCTGATAGTACCAGTAGCTCAGTTAAAAATAGTTAATAATAAATGGAAATGCAGGTTTGGAATACATGAGAAGTATAATGATAAACACATCAGATGTAAGGCATTTAGCAGCTATCTCCAAATTTGTAAGTACAAATATTGTGCTGGTTCAGCTGGTGTTATGCACCAGCATTAGGATGTTAGATACAGAAAGTTGATGGTAGGCATCTTCATTGGGCAAGGGTGATCTTGAACTACCCTATAGATACAGAAAGGGTATTTTTCTGTATCTGTAGGGTAGTTCTAGATCAGCCTTGCCCAATGAAGATGCCACCAAACATGTGATTTCAACCACCCGGAATTCTGCAACCATCATGGTCATTGCTGGAAGCTCTGGAAGCACAGGTAGGAAAGGTTACACAGATATTATGGGAAACCTGAGCTGTGATCAGGTTTGTCAATATGCAGAATTACTTCATCATGATATGTATTCAATAAAATGAAGCAGGAGTATTTAAATGCAGTGTGTTGGAAAACTGTAGCTGTGAAGGCAATGGAAGGGAGGAGAAAGAGGGGTTTTTCACATTGTCCTGATGTTGGTGAAACAGTGAGCTATTAAATAAGTGAACCACTCCAGATACATGAAATGAAACAATTACGTACCTCTGTTGGGTAATGTTTTTTTTATTGCACAGATTGTGAAATTTGTGCTGGGGAAGCTAAGTCAGAACTAGTTAATCACCTCCTCCCCCTTCATCTCCTTCTCCTCCGCCTCCTTCCATCCCGCCATTTCCTATTTTAAAAAGATAAATCTAAAGGAAAGTTTTGAAAAGAGAAAATGAATAAGTCAGATACATTTCCCAAAGTTTTGATCTTGTCTCGGGAAAGATGAAGAGTTTGACATGATCTCAGTGGGCCTTCTTTTCTAATGAGTTGGATGGAAAGTAATTTATTTAGAAATTTTAATAAAGGCAATGAGCCACACTTTTCTTATATGAGAAACCTAACTGATTGAGACAACGCAGTGACATTCCATCTCAGTGAAGACATTTATTAATTTTTAATTTTTGGAGCAGCAGCATGTGTTTAGCAAATTAGTTTGTTGATCTAACATTAAAGGCTGTATGAGAAAGAGAAAAGTCCTAAAGGCAATCTTTCCCAACTCTTAGCTGCCAGATTATTGGAAATAAAAATTCCCTGCCCGTTATGATGGCTAAGAATCTTGGAACTTTCACTTCCACTTTTACACCTTAAGTAAATGAAAAGACCCACTTGCCCAAGAAGAAAAACAGGAGCCATCTACAACATACAGTGTAAGGACTGTAACAGCCACTATGTAGGACAGACGGGCAGAAGGCTAGCAGAGCACATCCGTGAACACCAACTAGCAGTCAGAAGACACGATGAAAACTCCTTAATCTCACAACATGTGGATAGACTCAACTACAGTTTCAACTGGGAAACTCTGAGCATCCTAGACAAAGCTAAATTCAAAAACACTAGGGAATGGAAGCTCGTTATTCAGGCAAGACAACCATCAACAGGCACATAGAGATTAACAACATCTACACACCGTTCAAAGGAGACAATAGAAAGGAAACAAAGACCAGAACATCTCCTCACCAGCAATAATCACCCAGATAAACAGAGATTAACACCAAGATTATCACCAGACGTACAATCAAGCAGTAAACAATACTCTAATCAAGGAACTACCAGGAAAAAACAAAAAAAAAACACCAAAACGGGCAGGGCAAGCCACTGCATATAAACAGAGCAAACTCCACTCCGTTTTAGCACTGAAGATGTTACCTAGCTGGGTAACGAAACGTTTGCAAGAAAACAACCAAGCTCAGAGAACCCCAAGGACTCCAAGGCTTCAGGGCTCAGGCAGAATATTTTCTTTCCCTCTTCCGCTCAGATTCTTGTTGATGGCAGTTTTGAGGATAGAGACCACAGCTTTCTCCTGTGCTCTTGTATCAGCTAGGTATGTAGGCATTTCCTAAAAGACCAAATATGCACTGATCTTCCCATAGCCCATAAAACGTTATGGAATATTGAAAATACTTACTGGAGAAAACCCATATAAACTATTTCAGGAAATGTCAAGGTCTGGGATGATTGCTCTATAAGAATTTGATGCTGGCTGGGGAATTCTGGGAGTTGAGGTCCACCCATCTTAAAGTTGCTAAGGTTGAGGAACCCTGATCTAGAGTATTTGCCATTCCCTCACATCATCTCCCAGATATACAGACTGTACTCGTAGCTGATAAGCATTTTATGCTTTATTAGAACTAACTTATTAAGAATTTTTGAATGATTAACATAATTGCTATTGCTTTTCTTTCAGCCTTTGCAAGATAATTGCTACCATGGTCTAAATTTATCCACAACGCTTCCCCCCCCCCCCTTCTTGTTTGACCATTGAATTTAATGGAATAAAGCCATTCCTTTGACATCTTGGGGTGGGGTGCAGCCAAAATTCTACAAATATGTTTAGGGAGTATATTTATTAACTTTCATGAACAAGGAGACTGCCATAAGGAGACTGCCATTTTTTAGGATTTTGATTTTGGAACAGTTGCTATCAAATTTGCAGTGGTGTTGAAATGTTGGCTTATCTCTCATGAATGTAATGTGTCATCCTTGTATTCCTTTTGGCATTGATTACTATTTGCTTGGAACTTAAAGAATCAATGGGGATACATAGAATACTACTAATACTACCGGTAATAGCAATAGATGAAGGGAAACTAAATTTCCAACAGCATAATCCAGCTTTTAGACCATTAGATGATACCAGAATTGTTGCAGAAGAACGATTCCCACCCTGTGATCTATAGATCACTGGTGGTTCATGAAGGTTCTCCAGATGATCCATGTTGAAGGTGCCAACAGAGGAATGATTTTTTAAAATCTTACATTAGAGGTGAGAATTTCACAATCTCACAAGGTCTGGCAATCTTGTGAGATTTTAGTCTTTTTTTTTTTTAATCATGTATTTCTCAAAATTAATTTGTATTTGTTTTTGGGATCCCTGGATGCCATTTGGGATATGTATTATGTTGTGTATTATGGCACTGTGTTGCTGATACTTTACTTGTAGGATAGTCTACAAAAATGTATCATGCCATGCTCCATGTAGAGGGCCATGTAATAGATGCTATCTGTTAAGGCGCAGCTAACCATCCTTTTTGTCTTAAAGGGATGGAATTCCATTTCTGTGACTTTATTTTTTTTTCCTCCTCCTCTAGCAGACACTGAGCATTATCAATTTCAATCACCACCACCACCTCCACCTTCACCATCATCTTTTTTTATACTCCGGGGGGGGGGAAGAGGACAGTCTTGACTCAAAAGAACTAATTATTTAAGACAAACAGGTTATTTAAGATAACCAAAGACTTTCCCATGATAAAAGAACCCCTCCCCCAGTTTCTTTAGAAGAATCTGTCATGTCATAAATTAATAGGCCAAATTGCTCCTCAAAATCATGGGTGGGCTATATGAAATATAAATGCCAGTGTTTCTCCCTTCCATTTGATCCATAGTATTAGAAGCTCATGTTTGTGTGGAGAAGTGGTTGCTCTGAATCTTAAAGCATATTCTTAATTTGGAGGAGTATTAGGAACTCAGAAGATGATGTTTATCAAGTTGGAGTAGTAGTCCATTTCACTCAGCATGGTCTATATCAACTACTGCCAATTCTTCAGGAATCTTGTGGAAGTATGTTTTATGCCCCATTGCTGTTATTTCTTCCTCTGGTTCCTCCTAAACAAGTTAAAGTATAGATAAGGGTTGGTTTGGAAAATAATCAGTCATTTCTAAGTCAAATTTATCATATTCTAGAGTTTATCAAAAGGCTCTGAGAAGTTGGATTTGTGCTTAAAACACTTAAAACAATATGTTCACCTTCACCTTTAAACTTGTAGAAGTAGTTTTAAGTCCCACTCCCTTTCATTATAGGACGTGTATTCTAAACAATGAATATGGGTTCAAACCTCTATTATTAGATTTGCTTTTGATGCAAGAAGGTAAAGAGGCCCTTGAGGGCCTCAACTACATATACACATCCATGCTGTTTCTGGCAGCTGTTCAGAAATAGTTTGCTATTGTCTTCTGGAATGATGCTTTTACCTTCCAGTCTAGCGTACAGCCTTGAATTCCCTGCAGATCTTCCATCCAAGCCTGACCTATTTCTTCCAAGCTTCGATGAGGTCAGCCAGCAGTTAAAGCTTGATGAATGCATCTCTAAATGTCAAGAGTTGTATTCATGTCAATGTCATGTGCATATTCATGTGTGATAGCTCCTTGTAAGGCAGGAGTTTGCAGCTGGTGGCCTCTGCTTGTAGCCTGGCATTGACTCTCTTAATTATGTATAATACCACAAACATTGCACTCAGATTAGGAACGAGAGTGTTCATATCTGCAGCATAACTTGGTGATTATCAGCTATTTCTATGTGGGAGAGTCCTTCTTTGTACACCAGCATTTTCTGTGCAATTTGAGGAGGAGGACAGACTTGTACATATTGGTGGAACTTCAGTTCACCATTTGGTGCTATATGGAGCTCTTGGGGCTGAAAAATATATTCACCCCTGTTTTAAGACATTGACCTTTGATTGTCTAGGACCTGTTAGCCAGATAAAGCTAACATCACCAAATTTACACCTGCCTTTTACAGTAGATACCCAGCAAGAAGAAAAATGTGTATGGGCTAATTATACCCCCACCCCAGGGGAAGAGCATGAACTAACACATCGATGCTGATCATAATGTAGGAGATTGGTCTGTTCTTGGCTTGTAAGTAAGTTGATGCATACCCAATTTTCATAGGAAGCAGTTTTTATGAAGTCTCTTTGAATATTTTTGAAGCACTGTTTTAATTTGGTACTAGAATTATTGCTATTTCATCTCAAACTCTGACTTACCCCTTCCTTTAAGAAAGTAAACATAGTTCATATATCATTTCCTCTCCCCCCTCCCCAGTTTTATGTACTACAGCATATGCAATGGAAGAGAAAATAGGTAGCTCAGGGTTGAACTATAGAGTTCTTGGTGCTCTCTGAGCTTGGTTGTTTACTTGCAGACATTTCATTACCCAACAAACAGCCTCAGAAAGCATCAAGAACTCTACTAGGGCATATGGTAGATGAAGCTGTTTGGTAAACCAAAGCTTTTTGCTGACACTTGCCTCAGCCTGCCGGCCTCGTCTTCTGTCTTCAATTCATTATTGCTAAGGAGTTGTGAGTTCCCTAATTGGGAAGTGACATAGCAAGTTTGAGATTTTTTTTTTTGCTGAGAATGAGTGTGCAAATCCAAGATGTTCCCGGTGACTATTTCACATCTTAGAACAAGCAATAGTTGGAATTATGCCAATACTTTTTTTTTTTTGGACCTGTTTAAATATTTTACCTTCTGCAGTTACGCAAAGTAGGTTCACTGGGGCTCCGTATGTTCATGCCTTTCTGGATCTGCTGAGTCAGTAGCACACATATTGTTGTACTATTCTTTCTTCAGGGACTCCTGACATTTACCAGTAACACTTCTTCCAAACCAATATCTAGGTAGATCAGATACATTTTATGTCAACCTTCCTTTATCAGATTTAAAGGCAGACAATACTTAGAAGATGGGAAAATTTCTCCCTGGGACTATAACTGTTAGAAAACAAATGGTATCACAAGTGCTATGAACCTAGAATCATAGGGCTTTAGTTCAACCCCCTGCCCAGGGAGGAATCCTCATACATCCCCATACATCCCAGGCTGTCCAACCTTTGCTTGAAAACCTCCGGTGATGGAGTATCCGCAACTCCAAAAGGCAGGCTGTTCCACTGCTTAATACCTTTCACAGTCAGAAAATTCCTCATTTTGAGTTTGGATCTCCCTCTCTAAAGCTTCTCGTCCTATCCTCAGGAACTATGGAGAATAAATCTGTGCCCTCTTGCCTGTGACAGCCCTTCAAGTGTTTTATCTGAAGACTACTATCACATCTTCTCTGTATACTTAGTCTTAATTTTGCCACAATTTTCTAACCTTGATTTTTCTTCTTCTCCTATTTTAGTGTTTGTTGTTCGTGCCATCTGTTTTTTCCCCCACTCCTTGGACAGATCTTGAACCAAACTAAAAAAACAAATCTATAACTTAGTACTTTAAATCCTTCGTCTATTATACTTCATAATCTAGATTATTTAATGTGCTGACTGCTTTTAGTCTTATTTCATTTATTTTTGTGCTATTCTGTTTTATTATCTATATCACCGTATCGTAGTCTTTATTGTTTTAGTATTAGTGGTAAACTGATTACAATTCTTATAGTCAGATCTTAGTATTATAAAATTAAAATTTTATACAGTAAATCCCTATAATTTTGTTATACAGAAATTTATTTTTCTGTACCTTCAACAGGTTATTCCTGGAATGGTTCTAAAGTTATATGTTTTGTAGTAGTTTACAACAGAAATAAAGATTCATGATGGAGTTTCTGTAAAAATGGAAGAATGACAAAGGTTCACTTTAGGAATAAGAAAATATATTCATTGGAACCCTAGATAAATCCTTAAGGGATTTATATGCTCTGTGTTGGCACTTTTAGATCAAAGTATTAACTGCAGTGAAAACTGGAAATAGAACTAGAACACTTCCACCTAGTGCTGTTTCCATTCCCTTGTCCTTCCCAAAGTCATCCATGTGGACGTCTGCACATCTGTTGACTTCAGAACGCTTGAGAAAGGCAGACAGTCTCCCTTCCCCACTCCACCCCCAGTTCAACCACAGTTGGCAGCTGATCAATTGGTAACTGGTAAATTCATCAGTCAGTCTTCTGCTCCAAGCTCCTGGGGGAACACAACTCCCCTCTCTGCCAACCCTCTGTAGAAATGTGAAGCAATACATTTGCTAACTCCACCACTGTGTTTTTAGGACACGTTGGATACATTTGGTTATTTTGCAAAAAGGTAACAACTGACAATAGTAAGGTACCACTGTTTTCCAACCTGGCCCTTCACCCAGTTGCAGCTGTGACTGAGGGTTACGCTGGAGGGTTGAGCAACTGAGCTCAGACAGTGGAGAGTGGATGGAGCAAGAATTCAGTTCTTGCTGGTTATATATGTAAAGCTAAAGTGAGAGGTAATGCAGTGTATTTGCATGGTTATTGTAAGGAAACCTTTTATGGTGTGTTGGAAAACGACAGCTGTGAGGAGAAAGTAGGCTGTGCTTTGCTTCACTCTGTTTTTGCTGAAACCCCTAATTGTTCCTGTTGCTTTATGGTATATATTTTGGATTGTGACTTGATGGGGGTTGGTAGAACAGAACAGAAGTAACTAGTTCTACTCCTCTGTTTAATACAAGTAACTAGTTCTAATTTAATTAATGTTTAATTCGATGCAATTATGCCTGTTTAATTCGATGCAATTATGCCTGGCTAGCCATACCTATGGTCCAGGAACAGCAGAGACATTAATTGTTTGATTATGTGCCATCAAGTCAGTGTCATCCCTTAGTGACCACATAGATAGATTTTCTCCATGATGATCTCTCCCTAACCTGGTCATTCAGGTCTCCCAAAGGTGCACTCATTGCCACTCTAACTGCGTCCATCCACCTTGCTGCTGGCCGCCCTCTTCTTCCTCTTCTTCATTAATAGGGTTTAATTAATAGGGCTTAATTAATTGAGACATTAATAGGGCTGCAGAAATCTCTCTGTTGCGAGATATAGATTGCAACAGTCCCCCAAATTTTGCACCCAGCAAGTAAGGCTTCAGATTCACCCAGGCAGGTCTAAAGAGTGGGAAAGGAAGCGGAGGGTATTCAAGAATATTTGTAGTGTTAATTATATCTTCATCTTCTTGTTAATGTATTTCCTCTTTGACAATGTTAAATACAAGGTGTTGGACCTGTGCTGAAAGCAGAAGAAGGATTGCTACCTGGAGAGCCAAATTGTATATCAGGGCCCCAAAGGTTCCACATAAACAGGGATAATCAAGCTGGACAATATTTTACAAGGACTGACTAGAAATTGAATAGAAGGATTAAGGGTGAGATCCTTAATATGGTCACCTCTGAACTTTACTGGACAGCTCCAGGTTCAAGAGATGGGATGAGACAGGACCAAATATTCCTTGGCCCCTCCAGATCAGTGGTGCTCTGGAAGCACAGAACAGAAGTGTTGCAATTCAGGCTGGGCCACAGCTAAACCAATGTCATGGGGACACAGGATGGTGCCTATGCCGGATTCATACAACAGTGTCCTTAGTTTTGCAAAGGGATAAAAGAGCTTTGTTAAAGGTGCTAATGCCTAAAGCTATAACTCTGCAGACTGTAGATAACAAGTACGTGCTAATATAAATCTATTCTAATATGTATTTTTTGCTGTTGGTGGTGTTCCAGCTCCCCGCAAGAAAGAAGAAGCACAAATGCTCTAAGTATCCATTGTTCCGAGAGTTGTATTTCCAAAAACAGTGAGTAAAATTTTGTGACTAATTGTAATTCATACTTGAAAGATAGGAGGGACGTGCAGAGTTAGGGAATGTCAGAAGGCTGTCATAATAAAAAAAGGGTTTTTATAGATGCCAAACTGGAACATCTTATAATGTCTTTTGAAAAAAGAATGTGCTTACTTTTAAATTGGTTTCCAACTGGTAGCACAGAGCTGCTCCAGTTGTGATATAGAAACCATGGTTAGGACCACTTTCAGGGTAAGAAGGGATAGATATGGTGGATTTATCCCTGGCGGAAAACACCAGTACAGTGGTACCTCGGTTCACGAACTTAATTCGTTCCGCGACTCTGGTCGCGAACCGAATTGGTTGTGAACCGAATCAAATTTTCCCATAAGGTTCAATGTAAGTACGGTTAATCCGTTCTGAACCATATGTATTTTTTTTTTAAACCACAAAAATATGAAACAAAATACAGTACATTATGAAGAGAGAGAACGCTAACCTTGCTCGACGCGACTTCTGGCGTGGAGGACAGGAAGGCGGGTGGGGAGGCGGTTACTGCTTGGAGGGAGAGTCCCCCCCCCCACAGGAAGCTGCAACCACGTGTCAGGGCAGGGAAAATGGCCGTGGATCCTGTTCGTCACCCGATCCGGCGTTTGTGAACGGAGGCAAAATTTTGCGAACGGAGCTGTTCGTGAACCGAATTGTTCGTAAACAGAAGCGTTTGTGAACCGAGGTACCACTGTACTCCCGTTATTGGAATGCTAATGCATTTTCTTGTGGAGGAGATGTGTACATTTTGCTTTACTATGAAACAGGATTTGTGGATTGCTTACGTGTTCCAGGTGATAAATCCATATCACATTTTGCAAAACCACTTACATTGTTGGTTTCTTAGCCCAGCGTGTTGAAATGGCCTTCTTTGAAAAAGTTTGCTTTTTAAGTGTACCTACAGTATGGCCTTCTAAATATACACAATGGCAACAGATCCAGTTTTCAGATGATTCTGGGTGGACAGTGAGAAGCAATGAGTAGACTTCCTTGCCTTCAGATTGAAAGCAGCTCATTAAATAATCAGAATCAAACAGAGTATCCACCCCAGCAGTAATAATAATCTCTCTTAAAAGCCAGCACATTCCTTTTCTAAAAAAAAAACCACAAAAAAATCCCAATCCATATTAACTAGTATTTTTAAAGATAAAAGTCAGTTTTCTCAATTAAAACTCAGAGTTTCTCATAGGAAGTTATTACAGTGAAAAAAGAAGGGGGAAATTGTATGCCTGAATAAAATTAACAAAATAACCTAACAGTGAAATTTATCAAAGAAGAAAGAAGAAAGAAGAAGAAATGGACAACAGATTTATTGCATGAATAAAAGAATTCAGATTGCTTGAAATTCCTCTTTCTTGTCCCTTTGTAGAAAAGAAATTCTCACCCCTAATTCAAATATTGACAGTTCTCACATATCAGCAATCCGCTGCTTTAGGTCATGCATAAATATATACTTTGAATATTATATAATTTTTGGCCAACCCTGTGGCATGAAAAATCTACAGAGTTTGATATCTTAATAGAGTTCAAATGCTAGAGATATAGCCAAGCAGAACATATGCATCCTTAACTAGCAGTGATCAGTCTAAAGTCATATTAACAATGCTACAGAGTTGAATCTCAAATATGACAAAATCAGGACAAGTGCAGATCATGAGAGTTAATGTTCCTCTTTCTAAATCAGCAGCAAGGCAATTGCATCTCCTCCTTTTAAAGCATTCTTTCTGGGGTCCAGAATCCATCGAATATAATTTTCTGTTATATTAGCTTGATTTTAAGGTCAGAAGAAATTAATTTCCTATTCTGTAAGGTGACAAAAACAGAACCTTCAAGCTCCTTGTTCCAAAATTCAGGTACAGTAAACAGGTCAATTCCATAAACTTTCTTTGATTTCTTGTAAAAGTGAGTTACTGACTTAGGAGACTCATCTGGTCTTTCAAAGCTTCCAGCAGTGGTGGAATTTAGAGGCAGTGATGCCATCAGGACCAATTCCAAGCATTCCATACAGCCAATGCCTCAATTGAATCGACTGCCAAGATGGAGAAGCTTCTGTCTTATGACTATTGCCTGTTGGGCATTATCTTCTACTCTCTCACCACACACAGCTTTTTCTTTTACCTAGCACCTTCTCCCCAGTTGCTGTGCTCATGCCAGACTTTTTCTGATCCTCTAGTTGAGCCTTCTTCCAAACTTGAAGCCTTCCAAATATCTCCCGTTCCTTGACAACATAGGCTGTTGCAGTTGATATACCTGGAAGGCACCAGTTTAGACAGAGGTGCTCGATCTGGTTTCAAAACTGCTGTGCCATGCAACTCCTTATTTGTTGCATTCTGGCTGTACCATTAATTAAACTCCTTCCTGATGTTCCATCAGAGAGAAGAGGATTAAGAAAAAGTAATAGTGCTCCACTTAGTTTTGTGAGGGCTGATAAATGGAACGGCTCAGCTTCTTGAGTGAACTTTTGGCTTAAGGTGTGATCACACGTGTTTAGACGCATTTTGTACTCCGTCAAATAGCCTTGCTGTTGGCTGCGAAAACCACAAAAGACTTTCCTGTCTCTTTCTCCTCTTTCACGCTTTGGAAACTATGAGACCGCTTTGGAGGTGGTAGGATTATTTTTATTTTCCTTTTTAAAAGACTTGGATATCCTTTTGGAATTGTTTACTTTGTATATTTGAAACTTTTGAGGGAGGGTCTGAAAAAAAATAATGGCTGGTAGCTTTCTAATGCAACCATCTTCCTCACTTGATGATTGAGAGGAAAAGAGTCAACTTTGTGGTGAAAATTAGGTGATTGGCTGAAATAATTGTAGAGGCTTTTCTACCCATGCATTCCACACATCTTAAAGTTACTGAGGTTGAGAAACCCTGCTTTAGAATGTAGTAGAAAAATGCACTGTATTGTATAAAGAGCTGCAGTTTCAAGAAGGCAGTTACTGAATTCAAATTTAATAAATTGCAGAAGTCTTAAGGTGGGCTGTTGCTTGAGGTTTGTTAATATCGTGATTATAGAGAGTCTACAGCAACTGGCCTGGGCTGATTTCAAAGAAAGCTAAGCAGGTTCAGACCTGGCTAGTACTTGGAATGAGGACTAGCAAGAAATCACACTAGTCTAGCTTGACAGAGTAAATGCATCCTCTTAGCAACTTCCATATTGTTGCTAAGAGGTGTTAGCCAGAATTGACCTTCATGTGAAGGAGATTCTACCTTTTTATTGGCATTAATGTTTTCAGCTAACATAGGAATAGGGGACTTTGGGCAAAATCTCTCCCTCTTCTTTGAGGAACTCTTGTCCTCCATAAATGGGATCAGTACAAGAGTTAAATTTTTTGCATTGCGAACATGGACAGAAAGTTGTGGGTAAAGTTGGAAGACTGATCTGAATAAGTACATGCTGTAGTAGCTTGCTGGGTGTTTAGTTCACCTAATTAAAAAGCAAGGGCAAGTTTCAACAGCTTTGCCTGCTAACCTGAAATCTGACATGTTGCTTGCATGCATTCAGGATCATCACTTTGTTTTACTTGCAACTTCAAGCGTTGATGTGTGGATTTTAAATTTTTTTTAACCTTTCTTTAACAAAAGAGAAGAAAAAATTAAAAGAGCAAAAAAGAAAAGAATAAAACAACAACATACATTATCAGTATATAAGATCTTCTCCTGCATGAATATAAGGATATAAAATTTCACATGGCAGTTTCAATAAAGGATTACCATATTTCACTGTAAATCATCCATAAATAATCTATGTCTATAAGCAACTCATTTATATGTTGCAAGTAACACCAGATCTACAGTCTACTGAGCAATTGGGGCCGTAGATTTATCTTGTCAACATCGAAGGACTAGTCTCATAGAAGTAAGAAAGGTGTAGGAAATCCATTTCTGTTTCCCAGCCATCAGTTTCATATAGTTCAGGTATATAGTTCAAAAGACTATGGTCATCCCAAAATACTAAACCTTGCCTCAAAGTCAAATTAATAAATGCAGTTTCTTCTTCTCAGAACATGCTAACTTTAGGATATTGCAAAAATCTATATTTGAATGGAGCACTATTCTTGCTGTATCTGCAACAGTGCAGTGATTTACTTGTTCCTTTGGTATACAAACACAATGGGGTTCACCAAGTCAGAAATATTGTTTTGTTGACTAGTATGAATGAATGTCACAAATTGAATTGAGATGGTGCATCAAGGCAAGTCCAACCCAGGATTTTTCTGCAGGTCAGAACTGATATTCAGTCACAAGGGACCATGTGTAGGAGATACTGTGTGATACAGTGTGCATGTCTGTCTGTTTTCTTTTTCCAGGAGATGTAGCTGAAGAAAAGCCACCCCCCATTTCTCCATATGGAGAGACCTTCCTTATGAATTCTTCTGAAGACATGGTGAGTTGTTTACTACCCAAAAGTCTGCAGTTGCCATTCCAATAATGGTGAAATGGGTAAGTGGATGGGGGAGTGAGAGAGAGATAGGCTCATATACCTTCCCTTCCCTTCCCTTCCCTTCCCTTCCCTTCCCTTCCCTTCCCTTCCCTTCCCTTCCCTTCCCTTCCCTTCCCTCCCTCCCTCCCTCCCTCCCTCCCTCCCTCCCTCCCTCCCTCCCTCCCTTCCTTCCTTCCTTCCTTCCTTCCTTCCTTCCTTCCTTCCTTCCTTCCTTCCTTCCTTCCTTTGTTGGATAAGGCCAAAGGTACTGTATATCTAGTCCAGGATGGCATCACCCATCCATTCAAGAAACGTACGTGTGTGAGCAAGAGCGAAGTAGTGCTCCTTAGCTCCTGTCATTCAAGGCAAACTGCCTTTTATTGCAGCAGCTAAACAGGGCCAGACATGGAGAATGCTTGAATCACCAGGAAATCCCAAGCCTAAGAAAGTTGACAAAAACATCCCTGGAAATATGCAGTGGCAACTCATGTTGATATTGTTGCCCAGAAAAGAACATGGAGGCATCTGGATAGACATCAAGAATCAAGTCTGAGTTAAGGGAGATTTTACTTTTTATGGCTAGATTGTCCTTTGTTATAATAATGGAAAAATCCCCTAGGCATGTTAACACAAACAAAAAGGTGTCAGTGAAGTTACCAGGAACTGAACCTGGCCCAGAGACAGGATGATTAGTGTAGAAACTGAACTGAAACCCACTCAAGATGGCAGAGCAGACAAGAGACAGTCCTATCCATTCATATACAGTTTTAGGCACAGCACATATGTAGAAAAGCCTGCCTAGTTTTGATGTGTGGAGGAATACTATAAATGATAAACACATCTGTTTGCTTAGATACAAGACTGAAGGAAGATATTGAGCAAGACATGGAGGGCATATAATTTTGGTTTTTAGGAATGCCTGGAGAATAATGTTAATGAAACACTTAGGAATTAAAAAAGGAAAATAAATTGGCTGGAACAGGACAAATGTATCTTTGCTGAAAAATGAGCTTGGATGTGAGAGGCACCGTGTTGTGTTTTCAATAGAGATGAGAAGGTTTTCCCCCCCCCTTAAGATCCCAAAAAATATACTTTGACCATATTAAAGATCATTATTTTTCACAGTCTGCAAAATCAGCCTGGGTGATAAAACATCACATTTGCCTTTGGACTTATTGTGTGAAACAGGAAAAAAAAAATGAAATTATGATGTATGGATTTGATGATCAGAAATAATAGTGTACAATGGAAAAAATGAAAGTTATGTTATAAACTTAGAGTAAGAGTTTAGTGTAAATGTATACTTATATCTGTTGTGAGGAAAGTCAGAAGTCGTTCTTTTTTGTATTTTTTCTTTCTTTCTTTCCTTCCTTTTTTCTTTCTTTCTGTACTTTTGACTTTGTTCTCTTCTTTTTCATTCTTTCCTTCTTTCTTTACTCTCTATCTTTATTATCAGTTTTTGTTAGTTTTTAGTTTTCTTATCTTAAAATCTAATAAAGTTATTTGACAAAAAATCACATTTGCCCAGCATAATACTTTTTTTTTCTTTAAAAGCACAGCTAAATGACATCCTTCTTCCCCCCGATTGACTTCAAAAGACATTTGCTTCTGCTATGAAGCAATTTCCTCACACCATTGGAAATTCAGAACTAATTTAGCTGGGCTGTGCTCTGATATTGTGTAATGTCAGGGAGTGTGTGCGCATGTAAATATGCACCAACACACCCAGTTACACAGCACACATCCACACATATATGAATGGGATTATTTACTAGTTCAGTAATGGAAGGAACTTACTCCAGAAAAATATGCATAGGATTAAATTAATCTCCATGGCTCTGGATAGCCCATAATAATCGTAATATGCAATGGAACAGCTGAAACAGCAAAGATACATTCCTAGAGTGAGTTGTTTTTTTGCTGTTCTGTTTTATGTGAGACCCAATTTAAATCTTTAAACAAATGGGGCATTTTCATAAAAGCACAGTATGTACAGTTTCCAATGGATCTTAGAGAGCATTCAGTCTCACCACCTTGCTCAGTGAAGGAATATACTACTACGTTATTCCCAACGAATTTCAGTGAGCTGTCAGCAGTTGTAGTGAATGGATAATACGGGGATAATAGCAAAACATGTGCATATTCTCCAACTGGGTGATGATTAGACCATTCATTGGTAGGAACACTGAGTGGAAAGCTAGGAAATCTGTCACCTTCATTTCCTCTTTTTGCCACAAGCCAGGTCCCTCTGATCATGATTACTAAAAACTGCCAGTACAGTTTTGAGTGTGGTAAACTGGCCATTTTGAGTGTGGTAAACTGATGACAATAACAGCATAAGCCTTAAAATAGAGACCTCACAGTTGGAGCCCACAAAACTTCTCCAAAGCCTAGGCTCGCCCACATGTGTAAGGTGACTTCATGCAATTTGTGGTTCTCCACCACTTCCCATGTCAAATGTGGCTACTGGCCACCATGAAGTTGCACATTCTGACATAATGAGACTACCAACAAATCAAAAAGAGAGAAACTGCACTGTGGGTTTCAGTGACTTGAAGCGAAACCCTGTGGAGAGAAGTTCCTCTTCTGGTTTTCCTCCTGCAATTAGCCATGCACCCTTATGTTGATTGTGTGGGTAGACAGTATGTTCTCATGATTTTACATAAAACACCAGGAATAGATGTCCCCTCCTAGTCCAGAACACCTCATGTTAGTCTGTTGTCAGCTGCTGAGGAGAGATGCTCCATTCTAGCTGTTCCTGCCTAAGATAAGAATATATTTAAATAATCTGGCAGGGGATCCTTCAGAAGGCTGAACATGTCCTGTTTAAGAGGAAGCTTTTACCTACAGTGTTTACATCAGGTGAACTGGCTTGCCAGACTGCTATTCAGCAGCCATTCATGCCTTGCTACAGGTAAAGCAACAGACGAGTTGCAGGATGAGAACTCTACCATTTCAGACTGCAGACAGGCTCAAGCAAGGCCGGACTGAGGCCTAGTTGTTATCCTTCCAAAGGGAAACATAGATGGGTATAGGTTGATCTCTTAGTTAGACCCCAATTTGGAAACTACAAGCTGTTGAGAAGGAATATTACTACAAGAACACTACTTTGCACAACTTGCTTTGATCTACCAACTTTGAAGACTTGTTTAAATGTTTACATTGCATAGAATGCAAATATCAAGTACTTCTCAGATTGATTGTTACCAATACAAGATACATCATAAGTCTTGTTTTTATATCTGTGTTTACATGAGGTGAGGATAATGGGTACATGTAATCTAAAGACTGGGGCAAATGCCTTAAATTTGTCTAGCGTTTGAAAGATGTATCTGTTTACTCATTGAATCTTTTCTTCTAGGAAATCTTCAGCAAGGAACCTTCAGATATATCAGAAGAGAAGAAAGAGAACAAAAGTACTCTGAGCAAAACAGGGTATTGGATTAAAAACTCTGAATTGTACAAACCCAATATCTTTTTTTCTGATTAATATATTATGCATTAGTGCGGATTGAAATTAGGCCTCCCCCCCCCAACTGTAGCATTTACAGATTATATAAACTAGGGGTACACCCCCAACTGGAAGATTTGATTTGGATTGAGATTCATTGTTTTGGAAGGCTGGTTAAATCCTTTTTTTGTTTTGTTTTCTATGTGTGCTTGATAGATTTGGATGAGATTTCTAGGAAAAGTCCCTTTTGAGAGGGAACGGATACCAAATGCGAGATACATGGTAACAGGAAAGTTTGGGTTTAGGTGCATTTTTTAAAAACTGAAAGTGCTGCTAGCTCCTCATTTTTCTTGGTAGAATAATATGAAATTTAAAGGTATCATGGCACCTTGGAAAGGATCATACTTATTAAATGTGAAGCCATTTGAGTATGGCAACATTCCCCCCAAAAAAGAAGGCTAAGCATTCCTTGCAATGTTCATAGGTAATTGCTATAAACCCAACTTTTAGTATGATAGATGTGCTAAGAAAATTTCAAAAGACACATTTTGCAGGGGGGTTCATAGGTGTCTGTGTGGAATACTTAATTTATCTGCTTTCTCTCTCCCCGTGCCCCTGCTGGTACTTTTGGCAATTGATATGGCAAATGCATAAGCAGGAACCCTGAAAAAGGGTAAGAAGTAACAATTTTGCAGAAAAGTATAAGAGGTAGCACGTGTAATGGTGAAGATGCTGGGCCAGGAATGGGGAGATTCAAGTTCACACCTGCTCAGGAAAGCTGTCTGTTAGCCCAGCCATTCTCTTTCAGCTCAGCCTACTTTACAAGTTTGTGGATTAAATGAATGGAGATCCCCCTAGAAGTCACTGAGCTCCTGGAGAAAGGCAGGAAATAAATCCAAGGAATAAAATAGTAACAATTAAAAATGCAAGACATTAAATGTAAGAAAGATTTAGGATTTGTTGTTATGTCACAGGTACCAAAGTTATAGATAATACCATAGGAAAGGAGGTAGATGATGCAGAGGAATTTAAACACCCTGTTTTTTTTCTTAAGTGTGTTCCCAATACTGTATCCTCCTAGGTCACCCAGACTCCATTGATGGATTGATTATGTGGCATCAAGTCGTTTTCGACTCCTAGCGACCACATAGATAGATTTCCTCCATGACTAACCTGGTCTTTCAGTTCTTCCAATAGTGTACTCATTGGCACTGTAACTGAGTCCATCTGCCTTGATGCTTCCTTCCATCTTCCCCAGCATTAGAGAATTCCAGAGAGCTGTATCTTCACATAATGTGTCCGAAGTAGGATAATTTGAGCCTGGTCATTTGTGCCTTGAATGAGAACTCTGGTTGATTTGTTCGATGATCCATCGGTTTGTTTTCTTGGCCGTCCACAGTATTCTCAGGTGTCTTCTCTAATAACAAAGTTCAGAAGTGTCAATACTCTTCCTATCCTGATTCTTAAAAGTCCAACTTTTGTCTCAATAGAGTGTCACAGGGAATATCATGGCTTGCACAGTTCTGATCTGTGTAGGTATAGACACACCATGGCATTTGGATCTCTTTTCCAAGGCCTTCGCGGCTGCTCTACCACGTGCTGCTCTCCAGGATATTTTTTGCCTGCTTGTTCCTCTATTGTTGATGGTTGATCCTAAAAGGCAGAAGCTCTCCACCACTTCAGTATCTTCACTGCCAGTTCCAAGGCTGATTGTTCTACCTGTTGCCATTAGTTTCGTCTTCTTTATATTTAGTTTTAATCCCATTTTTTTTCCACTTTGCTCCTTTACTTTTATTAGTAGAGCTTGCAGATCCTTTGCATTTGCAGCATTCGAGGTAGTGAGAGAAGTTTCAAAAGCCCCAGACTTACAGTGAATTGGGTTTCTTTATAGAAATAGGTTTAAGAACCTTCTTTTGGATCTAAAATGGTTGAAAAGTATATTTACATATCTCTATAACTTTACCGTTAATTATGTTATAGGGTTACCTTCTAGAAATCTCAATTTTATCCATTTATTTTGGCTAAAAACCTCCTTTAAAATGAGAAGTTAGTCATGGTCCAAGTATTTGGTTGTGTGGGTCTTTCATTTGGCCAATATCAGATGAATTTGCAAGAGATTTCTCCCATTAAAGCAGCCCATATCCATTTGAATGCCACCAGCAAGATTGTACTCACTTGTTAGAGTAAGTTCTCAGTCTGAAAAAAAAAAAAAAAAAAGGAAAAGAAATCAGGCAAAGCTGACTATTGCTAAAAAATAAAAAAGATGGAAGGAGGCCAACCCACTCAAAAGAGGGGGCCAAGCAGTTGGCGAGAAGGCTTGAACTTTTTGTCTACCTAGGGCTTGTTCTTGAATCACAACAGTTGCTGAAATCCTTATAGTTATGGCTTTCTAACGCTCATCAATAATTGTTCCGCCTTAACATGAAGTTCTCGGGGTTCTTGTAATCTTTCCTAAGTGATTCCTGTCCTCCTTGATTGGGTAAAGCCTGACATCACTGCCGCAGAATTTTGGAGTATGTGGGATTCACCAATTTTGAAAGCCTAGTTCAAGCCAAGGCATGAGCAATGGAGCCTCTGTAATTGCCACAGCATCTGTGATACTATTACACAATGCTCCAGGGCGGCTGCTTCCTCCTCCCTTTCTTCTTTCTTCTTATTCTTCCTCCTGCTCCTTCCCAAATAAAGAAGAGGCATGGCAATCTATCAAGAGCTGCCTTTTTTTAAATTCTTTTCTTTAATCTTTTCCTTATATTTAATTTGTACCTGAGAGATTGTAAGGAAGTTCACTGCCATCCTGAAAACTGACATTTATAAATGAGTCTCTCCAGGCTACTGCCTCATTCAGGCCAGGCCAGAGTCTGTAGATGAGTGATGGGGGATGTTGCAAGGAAGGCTCTTTCTGCAGATTGATGCTGGCATGTGCTGAAGGCCAATATTAAGTGGGGGTGGGGGTCTGTTTTATCCCGAGGAAGGTTGATGGGACTAAACCTTTCTGTCTGAGGGGAAGATGCCATGGAGAAAGTGTTATCTTATGGTATAGCTCAGTAGTGGTCATTGTTACTGAATGGTCATTGCTTAAAGATGTTGCCAGCTGCAGGCCTGGGAATCTGCCCCTATCAGGAGTCAGGACTCAAAAGCAGTTTCCCACAATTTGATACCATTCACTTACTTACTTATTTGGTGCCTTCGAGTCAGTCTTGACTCCTGGCGACTGCTTGTACAAGTCCCTGCAGTTTTCTTGGCAAGATTTCAGAAGTGGTTTGCCATTGCCTGTTCCTAGGGCTGAGAGAGAGTGACTGGCCCAAGGTCACCCAGCTGGCTTCACACCTAAGGTGGGAGTAGAACTCATGGTCTCTGGTTTCAAGCTTGTGCCTTGACCAGTACACCAAACTGGCTCTTCTCTTCACTTATATGGGACTTTAATTCCCATAAACCTCAGAAAGCATTGCTGAAGGTTGAAGAAGATAGGGACATTGTTTCAGGGATCAGGTGGACCAGTCTCTAATCATTTGTGGCCATTGGTTGCCTTCTAGATAGACACCTGTAGGTGCCTCTCCTTTTCCTGCATCCCATCCAATAGCTGCATTCTGGGAAAGATAAATGTCTCTGTGTGCCTTGTCTGTGTGTATTTGTGCAGAGCCCCATAAACAGTTGTGGCCCTTGGGACTGAAGAGGTCACCCACCTCTGTTCCAGAGAGTTGTTGCCAGTCAGTATTTTAATCTTTTTAAAGACTCACAAGGCTTTTCTTCCATGCTTTGTTGAGAATCAGCTTTTCTCTACACTAAATCTGGAGTACTGGTGGGTCTTGAAAATATTGCTAAATCATAGCTGCAGTCATCTCTAGCCATGATAACCCGTGATGGGGGATGCAAAGTCTATAGAACCGCTTCTCCTGGAGGGCAACCTGTGGTCCATATCTGCTTTATTTACCCTGAGTATATGTGTGTGTGTCTATTACAGGGCCAAACTCAGTGGGATGATACTAAATAGGTCACTGAAAAGAACTGCAGCTGTTTACACTCTCTTTCTGTACTGTTATGCTGATAAAAAATAGTTCCCTGCTTTGAAAGGAAGAAATCTATGTAAATTGTAATTCTGCCAGTAAGAATCTCTTCCCTCCCCCCCCAGCCTAAGTAGGAGAAATAGGAGGAAGGAGACAAAGAGGATAGGATAGGATAGGATAGATACGTTAGGCAGGTCAGATAAGAATCTGGTAGAACTTGGATAGAAGTCCACCAGCAAAACCCAGAACTGTAGATTAGACTGGGAAGTTCGAGGGCATCCCAGAAGAAAGCAACGAGCGATCCCTTATGGTTTATCAGCAGGGAAATTACACCAATGTGTTCATGAAGTCACCAGGTGTCAGCATGTCTTTGGAGCCAAATGGATTGATGGAAGTAACATTACCTTTCTTTTTTCTTTTTTCCATAGTTTGCCTACTAGTAATCAAAATCAGAAAGCCTCTGAAAATGTAAAAGACACAGAATTGGCGTCCCAAAGAGACAGAAGTGCCTTTCCAAACAAATTTGTCGGTGAAGCGGAGTCCTCCTTGATGAAAGAATGCTCTCGATATGCTTGGAGAGGAAAATATAAACCGTCAAAGGGGCTCGGAGAGTTCAGAAGTGGGAATCTGGATCTTGAGGCTAAAGACCAGATGTTTTCTCCCCAGGCTGCTTGTGGTGATGAATTGGTCAGTGACTCCAAAGACACAATTACACCTTATGCCTGCTTTTATGCCCCAGCAGCAAAGAAGATTAAAGAAGGTTGGCTGGATAAACTCTCTCCTCAAGGGTATGTACCCAAGTATAGTCAATTATAGGACTTTAGAGAATATGAAGGGTAACTGATTAGTCTTAGGGGTTTTCCTTTTGTCTCATGGAAGGCCCATTTCATGACAAGTGAATTCAGGGAAGTCAAAAAAGAGAAGAGGGGGGCCAAGACTGCGATGGAAGATGCTTGTAAAAAGGGGGCAGAGCTTCAATCGCATGGTTCTGGCCAACACTGTGATTTTTTTTTTTTTTTTACCTTCCTGGACATCTCTGAGTTTATGAGGTTGCAATTCCTTCATTGCAAGGTTTGATGAACGAGAAGAACTCTGTTGTGATTTTTGCATTCTGTAGACTTCACTGAGTGCACAGGACAGGGAACTACCCTAGCAGACCTCTTCTTCTTTTCAAAAAGCCTTTTCCTTTCTTCACCTGTAGGAAGCATGTGTTTCAGAAACGCTGGGTGAAATTTGATGGCGAAAACATGTCTTACTATAATAATGACAAGGTAAGTCTGTGTTGTGCTAAATAATATATATTCCTCTCTGAGCGAACTGTCAGCATGTACTTAGCTGTAGACGACTGCTTAAACATAGGTTTTTGGTAGCAGTGTCACACATGGTCTGATTTTATTCCCTCTGAAGGTACAAGAAAGCAGTTAGATGTAGAGAGGAAGGAAGATAAGATAGAGATGGAGATATGCACGAACCATTACCTAGCAAAAGGGGCTGAAACATTTTTTAAGTCTACCACAAGATAACATTTGGAAGTTTGGCAGACACCTCCCTAATTCACTGGAGTATAAGGAGGAGCAGGTGCAACACAATCAGAATTGCAAGATTCTGTTATTATGGCCAATCCCCATAAAAGTAGTTTTAGCCTTCTTGCGCAGTTGATTTTCCTGGTCTGGTCTACTGAGTGGGGTGGGAATTGGGAAAGCTTATTATCCAGGGATTTAAAAGTCCTAGGAGTTTTGGAGTAATTAGTGGCTACCGCAATGAATACGCGACTAGTTGTCATTCTCAGCTCATTCCTTGTTAGTTTTATTGGTATTTGTTATATTATTTGATAATTGGTTCTAAAATTATTTTACATGCCCAGGGATTTTAGAATTACTATAATAAGAGATAGTATCTGGATTAAAAAAAATATAACGTGTCTTTCTGACGCCTAGATAGAGAGGTCCATGTTGTTTTGTTGGAAATGATAGAGAAATGGTTTATATTGCTTTCTTTTCGGATTGGCTAATTCTGTGCCATCAGTTCAGTTTTGACTCTTAGTGACCACATAGATGAATTTTCTCCAGGAGGATTTATCCTCAACCCTCAGATCTTCCAACGTTGTACCTATCACTGCTGTAATTGAGTCCATCTACCTTGCTGCTGATCATCTTCTTCCTTTCTTTCCTTCCACCTTTCCCAGCATTATAGACTTGTCCAGAGAGTTAGGTCTTCTTTGGGGATAATGGGCTTTACTTCCTGTTTTTTAAGCTACTCTATCTAGTTGAGCCCATTGGATTTCCATCCAGGTGGTGACAACATCTGTTTCGACTTAGCTTTTCCACGATCATTCAAAATTAAGCTTGGTACCATGACATGTAATTAAATGCCATGAGTTAAATAAATGAGAATAAATTTATGTAAGTTCTCTGGCAGACCTTGCATCCTGCTTTGTGGTTGTCAGCCCTTCAAGGTAGTCCAGAGAAGAAGCACAGACCATGAATACTAACATTACCTTTATTGTAAGATTACAGTAACAGAATCTTGCAAGTCTAAAAGCACTTATCCCCTCCCTTGCCTTTACTTCCCAGAAAACTAGGGAGGTGGGATGGAATGGAATTATGAAGGCCAGGCTGAGGGAGATAAACATTTTCTTAGCTCACCGGAGGAGCTAAGGAGATGGGGTTTCAGTCTGGGAAGATTCTTGCTAGAGGTTGTAGCTAATAAACATAGCTGAACTGAATTTGCATTGTCTCTTGGAGTTCCTTGGGCTAGGGCTGACATCAATCTTCCCAGACTGAAACCCCAGCTCCCAAGTCAGCCAGCCACAACATTGTGAATTCCTCAGGGAAGTGCCAGTCTCCTCCTCTTGTATCTCCCACACTCCTCTGGCGAGCTAAGAAAATGTTTATCTCCCTGAGCCTGGCCTTCATAATTCCATTCCATTACAGGAGGGTCCCTTCTGAGATGCTTCCTACTCCTCTTTTCCTTCTGTGGGCTGAGATATCTTTTGCATGATGGTTGTCTAGGCTGTGTCTCTTCCTCCTGTCTCCCAAGGTTATTCTCACATATCGTTACAGTGGTCTGAAAATGGCAGAGAAACTGTCCTGTGCTATAAGTTGCTTTAAAGCAAAGCACTCTGTCGTTTGACTATGCCTGAATGAATGCACTTTGGTTCAGCAGCAAGCGAGCATTATTCAGCATTTCAATGCAGCCACCCATCCACGTGCTCCCAAGCAAATATTTGCCACCTTAAAGATTAGAAGCTTGCTTTCAGAACAGGAACAAAAGCTGAATTTCAGGGAGCTAATTTGGCTTAGAGCATTAGATATTACTGATTGGTAATTGCAACAATCCACAGGCTTTAACATGTTTTCATTTCTTAACAAAAATCAAAAACTGTTATAGATACTTAGCATTATTTGTGCTTTCACCCGTAGGCCAACAAATCTCCTTAACTTGTAAAAAATGGATAGGTCTTATTCTGGCTGCCTGATGGCAGAGAACAGAACAAAAGCAAAAGCTTGCTTCTTTGAAAACCTGGCATGGGAAGAAATATAATCCTAATTATATACTTCTCTTCCATATTTATTTCTGAGTCATGATAATATTTAGAATGCAGCAAAACATGCACTTTGAAAAGCACTTTGAAAACATTACCTTTATAGCATCCCTGTGTGGTAGAATAGGAATAGAGAACATGACTGTTGTAGACCTGGGGCTGAGAGATTTGTAACTAGCCTTCTGCATTCAGAGCAGAAATGCACATTAAAAGGGGAGGGAGGGAGGGAGAGAGAGAGAGAGAGGGAAAGAGAGAGAGATCTGGCTTATAGTTTTTAGTTTTGGCTACTATTTGTCCCTCCCACTTTCAAGGATACATCAGTTCTCCACACTCTCAATGCTTGGTGCGTTAGTTCTCTTATTTTGGATATGCACCTCTGTCGCTCTAATCTTTAATCTGTCTCTATATCTATTCATATCTGTATATCATACGGCCGCTTCATGCTCGCTTGCTGAAAAGAAGGCAGGATATAAATCTAGTGATTAATATCATGAGAGAATTAGTTGAATTTGCAGATCTGTTAACTTGGAATGGTCTTTCCTGTTACAGGCAGAATTCTGATCTACCATGTCAGAGTTCAGAAGGAGTCTGGGATCACTTTTTCATAAGCTCCTGAAAGCTTATGCCTTTTAATAATATCTGGTAGTTAGAAAAGGTGCTACCAGGATCCTGTTCGCCTCCAATTTCTTGATTCTTGATGGGGACAAATTCTCTACTGCAGGCCAGCTGTCTTCTGCCTTGTGTCTACCTAACACAAATGTTGTCTTGCTACAACATTTCAGAACTGAGTCACTTACCCTTCCGTTGTTTACTGAGAAGCTCTCCTTAGCTTTGACTTTACTCTTCTCTGCTTAAATTACTAATACACGTTGGTCCCCTTGCCTTCTGATTGTGTTAAATGCTCATTTCTTTCTCTTTTCAGACTAAAAGCGAAACCATTTCACTTCTTCCCTTTAAGGATGATTTGGAAGCTTGGTTCTGCAGTAAGATAATGAGGGTTCCTCCCTCCCATCCCAAAGCTTTCGTTTTGGATAGAAGCTCCTTTTTTCTAAGAATGGAGGATTTGGGAGCTGGTACAGGGAGAGACCGTAGATTTCAAAATTGCAGATATTGTGCTAGTAAAGAGACAGTAACTGCAGTACCGTATCTAGTCAGTAGATGCCTGTAGATACCAGGACATGATTTCTGGAAGAAAAACTGCCATGAATTTTGCAGCAGAGTTAGATCATTGTGATGAAATGGGCAGGAAAGCTTCCTCTGTAGCAGCCTGATTGCATATAGAAAAATGAATATGTGAGAGTGCGATTGAATATGAGTGTGTACGTGTATGCACGCACCTGTTTTTTAACCAATGTATAACGTTGCAGACAAGCTGCCAGACCTCCAAGGAAATAAAACAGTCTTGTAGCTGGAGTTTTTCTAGCAGTCTGTTTGCTCTGGTTTCTCTTTTGTTGCATGGCACATCCTTAGTCATTCCATTTGCTGTCTTTATAACGAGGAAGAGGAATTTGTAGTAACAAGTTTACCTGCAATAGCACATTTCTGAGAGTTTGCCACTTGTCCGGGCGTGTGGGTGGCGGGGGCTTTTTTGTTACTTAAAATATATTTTTCTACTTCTTAAGAAACTGCTTTTTAAAAGCAAGCTGGTTCTTGTTATGGCAAATGTGGTTATTGGTGTTGCTGCCTCTAAAATATGATTTAAAAAAGAAAAAGTAAAGTCACCAATGAGTTGAGGTTGACTATTGGTGACTTATGTAGAGTCATTCATGTAGTTTTCCTAGCGTGAGAAAGTAGTTGTTCTGGGATGTTTTGATTGACGTCCTCATCTAGCCTGCAGACCTTTAATTTCCAGTAGTCTCCTGCCCAAGTCTAACCAGGCCTACCATGCTGACTTCAGCTTAAAAATAAACACTGTTGCAAAATAAGGAGGAGGAGAAACAAGAGCCTTCCTACCACCCAGCTGGAGTTCTACACTTTCTCTCCTGCCTCCTTTATCATCCTGTGCAGTGGTCTCTTGGCTCCTCTTGCTTCCTTTCTGCATTCACCCTTATGTGTCACCTATTAATATGGAACATGACTCCAGAAATAAAACTAAAGGAGACCAGCCTTAGGGCCTGCTTGCAAACAGTGAAGGCTGGTTATTACATTTGATGGAGAAAGCCAAGCCTTTGAACCAGAAGTAGAGTTTGCAATAGCTTTACTAAGAATGAATAGTCTTGTATTTTGGTTAAGGGAACCCTGTACTTAAATCAGCTTTTCTTTTGCCTTCGATATAGGACATCTATTCCAAGGGCATAATTCTTCTCTCTGCGATAGCTACAGTCCGAATGCATGGAGACAACAAGTTTGAAGTGGTGACAGCACACAGAATATTTGTCTTCAGGGCTGAAAAGGAAGGTGAGACTCATTTCTGAAGATTCATTTCTGGATTCTTTTTCAGATCAAGGGTGCCAAGTGCAGGGTCTCCCAGAACAGAAGAAGTGGAAAGCTCTAGAATTATAGCATGGAATTGAAATCTAAAACAACAACACAGTAACAAATGGGGAGAATGTGTACATCGGTTCCATTAGGAAAGGCTTCAATATTTTCTTTATACTGTCAATCTGACAGTTCTTCCTATACCAAGCAGAAAATGCCAAGTTTTGTTTGTGTTGAGCTTGCAGCCTTATGAAAGAGATCCAGTCAATTTGTCATATGGTGTTCTTCTCATTACTTTGTCCGCTTCCCTTAAGAACCTGACTATTGTACCATTCCCAAGTTGGTGCCTCCTAAATGTGTGAAACTACCTCTTCCATCATCCTCATCTTGACCACCACCTTGCTCCAAAACAGTAGCCTTTTTTGATGGATGGGCCTGAAAGCATTTTCGATATCATAGATCAACTTTGATTATTCTGCTTCATATTTCTACACAGTCTAGAGTCCATTGGATCTCTGGGAGTCAGTCAGTCTTATAAATAAATACATGGACAAGCAAAATGACTGTGGGGCTGGAAATAGATGGAACAGAAAATATGTGGCTTCTAGTGACAGCACTCCTCTCTGATCATATTATTAACAAGGCAGAGCAAATACAAAAATGATGGTTGGACCTGGTACTGGAGACATCCATTACTCCATTATCAATTTCTCTATTCAGGCAATATTCAGATAGGTTGAACCTTTCAGGAACTGCTGGAATTGGCCTCTGAGAAAACATATTGCTGTAATCCAGGGTTGGGTGGCTGGGTAAATTGTAGAGTAGGCAAAGCTGGTGAAATCTCTTAGCCCCTGTGCCAGTGCTGCTCCCATTAATAGAAGACAGCATCCATATATGTCTTTAAAAATCCAGTTGCTGCTTAACTTTGTCCTGTTTCTGCTTCTAGGCAAACTTCAGGAGTAACAGATATGGAAGTATTTGTTTAGCCATTGAGCTACCTGCAAGCTGAATATGAGAGCCAGTTTGGTGTAGTAGTTAAGGCACCGGGTTAGAATCCAAGAACCCATGAGTTCTAGTCCCACCTTAGGCACAAAGCCAGCTGGGTGACCTTGGGCCAGTCCCTTTCTCTCAGCCCTAGAAAGGAGGAAATGGCCAACCACTTCTGAAATCTTTGCCAAGAAAACTACAGGGACTTGTCAAGTCTGACTCTAGGCTATCCGTCTACCCACCCCTATGCATAGTTGCAAATGAGCCCTAGATCTCTGTGTCCTAGATCACACCCCAAAAATTTAGTAGCAGGTTGCTGAAAAAACTGGCTATACAATTTCCTGCCATTTAGAAAACGCACAAATCCTTTGGGTTGCCTTAGTGCACCTAAAAACTAAAAATAATTTCTCCTCTTGAAAATTAAATGAACTTTGTTTCAAAAACATGATCTTCAGGTGTACAAAAGTTGTCTTTTCCTGGATTAGCAGATAAGAGCAAGTTTCTGTTTACTAAACCCCTAAAATCAACATTGGGATAAGTCTGGCCATCCATTTTTCCCCAAATGAGAGAGTGATTAGTGTATTAGCAAAATAGGTTCTTAACTAAACCCACAAGAATGAAACTGAAGATTCAGGAAACACCCACTGAGAGTAATAAACTCTTCTTTATGACAGTGCCATTACGAACAGTATGTATTTCTCATCAAATGGGATGCACTTGAATGTTCATTAATTACTTTAAAAACAAGACACACTGAAAATAACTGTGTTCTCTTTAAAAAGACTATTCACACGCAGTACTAGCCTTCATTTGTTTAACTGTGCTTTGTTGAGTAAGCCACATATTATTTGCTTGGGATGAGGATTAGGATGAGGTGCTAAGTCAATCCTCAACTTTCCCCCAAGATTGACTTAGCACCTCATCCTAATCCTCATCCCATTATAATCTTTAACAATAATTTTGATTTATTTCTATTTGCTGCAGTCATAATTTTAACCCATTGTAACCTGCCTGGACTCTTTTGAGCGGAGTAGGCTATCAATGCTGTACCATAGATAATGCCTACATCATAAATTGTGGTTCACAAGCTCCAGTGACTGGGTTTGCATAATACCAAAGCTGAATAATACATTATAGTTTAGTGCACTGGAGACATTCAGCCAATCACAACTCCAGTTATATTCTTGTACGGTGCTATAACATTTATCCTAGCCTGATGTTATCCACTGGTATAGACTTTGTACTAAATTAGACTCTGATGGGAGGATATCACCACCCCAACAAAAACCCTGAGATAATGTAGCAGCTTGCAAACCTTGTAGGGTAAAATCACGTATCAAGGCCAAAATAACTGCATTTTCAAGGGCTTTTATGTCATCGTATGAAGTGGAGCTTGTCTGAACCTTCTTTAGCACTTATTAGCACCACTTAAAGCTGTGCTATCAGCCATCTGCTGTGAGTCAGTCTTCAGTGTAAAGCTGACAAAGAGCAATGAGAAGTTGATGGCTTGAACGTAAGGATCGAAGAAAACCTGATTTTGGATTTCATGCCACTTTTACACAGACAGATGCATAGATCCAGTCATTGTATTTGCCAGAAAGGAATGCTGGGTTCCTTCCACCCCTGACAATAATTTATTTTTTAGATGGGATGGTGTCAGTTCATGAAAGCAGATGTGCTTTTCATCTGATCTTCCTTTATGGGAGTAGGAGCACCTTCAATTTGGGGACAGCTTCCTGTTTGGAGAAATGCAACAGCACATCATTGTTTGGTAGGGTGCCCAGCTGCTTTTTAAGTGCTGGAGGCAGAAAGCAAGGAACAATTTCTTTGGGATTAATTGATCCACCTTTTAGCCTGTCTGATGCTGGCCCGGCATGGAAGTGACTGGATTTAAATGGTTGTTGAAGAGAGTGGGAAATCAGGTGGCCATAGAATATAATAGAGGGAAAAAAATAAATATTTTTCACCTATGTACCTCTGAAGTTTTAGTGGCAAAGATAAAAGGACAAGACTAGCACAAGTGAGATGGGGGTAGGGAGTGGGTGTGTATCACCCATTATCCAAAAGCTGTTTTCACGAGAATACAGTTACAGAAATTGCAGGAAAAGCTGCAATTCAATTGATTATTGAATCTTAATATATAAAAATACATCACCCATCTGATCTACTGTAATGAAGTCTTCCCTAATCTGGTGGCCTACCAGATTTGCAATCTTTGCAGCCATTGTCTAAAAAGAATTACGGGATTTGCAGTCCAGTATATCTGAAGGGAACCACGGGGAAAGCTGCTATGGTTCATCTGTGATACTTGGACACATTTCCAAAGGGAAAGTGGAATTACTTTTCCACTTCATTTCTTTAGGTCCTTGAGTGATGCTCTCTCCTGACACCTTTCTTTTATGGAGGTGAGGTCAACTGAGAGCATAGGGAGGTGGCAACCTGGCCACATTAAATCTCCGGTCATAGTGTGATGCTCAAGTCAGACTTCTTTCCAAAATTCAGAAGTTTATTGTTGGGACCACAGGTCATAACAACATGTCACAGCATAAAGAGGAATGGAATTAGTAATAAACAAAACAGAAAATGTGTGAAGGAATTAAATTAAGATGGAACCAATACTGCAATAAAGAGCTTAAATATTTCTTCCTAAGTTTAAAAGAAAGTATGTTACCTGACTGCTAACAGTTGGAATCACATCTGCAAGAAGGTAGTTCTGTTGTTGAGCATGTGACTTTTAAGTTTGCTTATCATCAGTGTTTTCTCCCTGATTTCATTGGAGATAGGGCAGTAGAGGACGTAATAGATGATGTCCTTCACTTGGCCACATCACAGGGACAGAGGCACTGTTCCACTGGACACTTACAGAATCTCCCTTCAAGGTGTAGGGAAGGCATGGTCTGGAAGCAGAGAGATGTAAAAGCCTTCCTCAGTGAAACAAAGTGATGTTAAAAGAGGCTTCACTGTGTTTCTCGTAGTGGTGGTAACGAGATGAAAACTTTGTACTGCTACAGGCATCCCATTCAGACAGCTTATCAATGATGTTTTCACTTCTTCAAAAACTACATTCCTCTAAAGGGGACAGGGATGCTCAAGAAACAGTGTTGCTTCTTTCAAAGGTGCTTACTATTCTTGGGCAAGATACTGGGCATGTTACTTTTTTTTAGTTCTTGGTTAATGTTTCATCTGCCTATCCAGCTGAAGTATTATTTTGTGTTATGGTCTCTGTCTATGAAAGGCTGAATAACTATGTCATTGTTGGTTCTCCTATATGATGGACAGTTAGAGCTTCCAGGAATTGTAGTAACCATATCTGGTTGCCTATTCTGTAGTATAGCTTTGAGAGCCAGTGTAGTGGAGTAGTTAAGGTGTTCGAGTAGGACCAGGGACGATCAGGTTGAAGTCTCCTTTCACTTTGTGACTTTGATGGAATCAGTCTCTCTCAGCTCAACCTTCCACACAGGATTGTTGTTGCAGAGATAAAATGAAGGGATGTCTTCATCTAAGCTGTCTTGAGAACCTGTAAGAAAGGTGGAATATAAATATAATGTAATTTAAAAATGATATAATCAAATGTTATAAATAATATGTTTAAAAGAAATGCAACAATAGATGATGATGATGATGATGATGATGATGTAATAATATAAGCCTTAATACTGAAGGTTATTTCTTTGATCCCTGTATTATAGCCTTGTACAGTGGTTATAGTGCTGGTCTAGGACTACAGAGACACGGGTTAAAGTGTACCTTTGTCCATTGAAGGTCATTGGGTGACTTTAAGCCAAACAACTTTCTCCTAGCCCAACCCATCTCTCAGAGTTGCTTTGGGGATAAATGAAGAGAGATCTCATACTACCTTGATTACTTAGAGGAAAGGCGGGATATAAAATAACATGAATAAATATATGCAGTAAGTTTTTTAAAAAGTCTTTAAAAAACAAAATCTCATTGCCTTTAAGTCAAATGAGTTTGAGTCCAATTTACAACTTGCACTAAAATATTTACAGTGAAAATAGGCCTTTTGGCCAGGTGTGCATTTGGTAATGAATTCAAAAAGCTGCAAATTAAGTAGGTAGGTATGTTTTCCAGCTTTCAGGTTAAAGCTGAGAACCAATGTCGGCTATAACCAGATCAACCCTGGACATATCTGCCTACGGATACAAAGAGTAAAATAGTAGAGAGATTGACTTGTGCAAATGTATGGCTGTGGGCTTAAAAGAATTGCAATATGGCTTTCTTTGTGAAGGAGAAAGAGGGAAGGTATATTTCCCCACGGATTTTCTTCTCGGATCTTATTCTGGTCATAGGTATACAATATTTGAAAAGTTACTGCAACGGACGTGGGTTTGGAGAATGTGATTATGCCATGTCTACGTGAAAGTTCCACTGTGTTTCACGAAGCTTCCTCCCAGATATATCTGCATCAGAATCTGGCCTAAATGAAAACAAAGTGTTGCGGAAGGAGCCACGCATGATTACGCCTGTATTTCAGCTTGTCGGTTTGCTTGATTTCCAAATGAATATCCTGTCCTAGAAGCATCCCCAAGGCTCAGAGTAATCAGAATGAAAGAATTGGTCGTAAACAATGCCATCAACCCTCCAACATAAAAGTCACATTTTAAAAAGTGTGAATGGGGGTGGAGGGCTGGGGTGGCGGTCTGCACGGATGCACAGCATTGTGACATTTTCGTTTGTTTATTTTTAGATGAACGAAATGACTGGGTAGCGACCATCTTTAGCGCTCTGCGGTGCCTGCCTGAAATTTCTCGAGTACGAACGGCCGTTCCACCAGAGAAAAGTGGGTATCTGGAATTGAAAGGATACAAAGCCAAAGTCTTTACCCTGCTGCAAGGGAACAGCGTGTGGATTTGCAAAAGCAATCAGGTACATCCTTCGTTTTCTTTCTTCCTTGATAACACAGCATCAGTAGTGATGTTAGGGCCACAGAGAAGCCCTAACCAGGAAGCTTTGCCCAATCACGTATTTACAAAATGGCACTGGGATAGTGAAACGCTGAAGCGTGGATTGCGGAGTAATGTCCAGCCATTGGTTTTAAGCAGATGGTTGCCGTATTAGAACACTCACATACCCTAGATAGATGGAACAGATGGCATATTATTATGTATGTGTGTGTATGTGTGCATGTGTGTCTATATACATCTATGTACACACACAAACTTATGTGTATAAATATTTCCACCCACCCACTGGCAGGCATATAGACTTTGATTTGTAGTAGCAGAATATGGGTTCTTGTTTTCTCATTTTAACCTCTGACTTCAAGATATTTTCTGTTTCAAATCTCAATAAGAGTTTATACATTTCTGCAATAACACGTTCATCGTTTGTACATCATTCTGTTTCAGATTCAGTCTTACAGTATTCAAAACCAAAAGTTCTTTTAAGATATTTTCAGTGAGCGTTGCTAGCTGTGAGAGCTGGTTGTCAGATTAATAAAAAGGCTAGTTTCCAAAGCAGTCTAAAGGTATGGGCCGGCCTCCTCCTCTTTACGTCAAAGGTGTGAGAGAAAGAGAACAAGAGAGACTCTCTTGATTTGTCTATATATAGCCTTGCAGTTTGGCCTCAGTTGTGTTGAATAGTGTTGTGTGGTTTTTACGTCTTTGGTTATTTTGGTTGCTGTTTACAATCCTGTGTTAGCCACCCAGAAAATTTGCAAGCTGGACTGCCATATAAATTGCTGAAATGAAGGACGGAAGGAAGGGGAAGGGAAAGGGGAGAGAAAAAGGACATGGCATGACAGTTCTATTCTTGATCTAGAGAAGCCAGCAGCATTGATGGGATGTTCAGAATGATAGCTAGGAGAGGTGCAGTTGAGGCACATAGCGGGAAGAGCAAAGACAACTAGAAGAGAAATGAGAAAGCTTAATCAATTACAGGAAATTGGAAGTCCTATTCAGGTGAATTCAGACGTAATTGCCTGCAATTTTCTAAATGGATGATTCAGAGAAAAAGGAGTTTTGATGGAGAGGAACCAACTTAATAAGGCCTGAAGGAGCTACTTTCATGACGCACATTGCTATGAGACAAATACATTCATTTTCTTAAAAGCTAAGAACAAGACTGTTGATGATGAATTGGGAACCATCGACAGGACAGATCCATGCAGAACATTTCAGAAATGGAGCTGAAGGGATGTTCACGAAATACCAATTTAAGTAGCATTTTTCATCTTAAACCTAGATGGTTAGCTGACCTTAGCTGGTCTCAGTAAGCTGAACAAGGCTGGACCTTGTTAAAACTTGGACAGAGATCACACGGGAAGCCAACAGCCTTAGCCTAGACTGGGAAGTTGGAACACATCCCAGAAGAAGACAGTGCCAAATCTCTTCCAGCCAAAAAACCCCCTACATAGATGTGTTCATGAAGTCACCAGGAATTGAGCTCAATTTGAAGGGGCTTTATTTTTTTCTTTAATCCTGTAGTGATTTGCTGATATACTATTGGAAGGGGAAACAGAAAAGATCCTTGAGTTTCTTTTGGAGGTAGCAATGTTGACTATTGATTTGTTCCTCCTCTTAAGAGAGAGAGATGGGAGGATGTGAAAAAAGGAAATGGCTGTATGTAGCTCTAGCATCAGATAACCATGTTAGAACTATGCTTGTGTTTTCTAATGAAAGAGCTTTAAACTTTATTTTCCGCATCCCATCCCATTCTGTCCTGCCCCCTTCTTGCCAGGTGTACCCAAAGTCATCCTGATAGTGACTGGGGTTGTTCTAAATAACCAGTGTTAAATGCCCAGTGGAACAATTGTCTTGGGGTTTGTCAAAACGACAAGGCTGGATGGAATGATTGTTTTCATGGACCTGTGATTCTATTATCTTTTCATTATTGCTGGCTGTTAAGCAAATGCCAGTCACTGATATTGACTCTTCAGACATCTGAATATAAATGAGCTGAGCTGGGGACATAATGCGATCACAATTGCTGGAGTCCATTAGCTACCAGAGTGTGAAATTCTGAATAAGCTCTGCTTAATTATTACAGTGTTCAGCTGCACTGAAAGCAAAGCAAAACTAGGCAGAAAGACCCTCTCCTTGTGCAAAAAAGGAATTGTTTGATTGTGGCCAATCTGTTATTTTCCTGCTGTGGTCTGTCTGGCTTGGCTATTGTGATGCCTTCTGGCTCACCACTAATGAGAAAACATTTGGGATGTTCACAAAACGATTTGATCTGCATCCTCGCAAGTCTGCCTCTTGATCCATGGAGTTGCCTCTTGCTTATTAATCTCTGCCATTAGGTTTCTATTGAAGCACTGGGAAAAAACAAGGCCATCGTTTCAGATAGCCAGGTAAATACACAATGTTCTCTTGAAATAAAGCTAATTAAAGCAGGTTTCCTCCGTACATGGCAGGGTAAGGATTCTCGACAATGCCCATCATAGATCTTTCTCTTATTACGGCTGGGACAGAAAGTGTCCCTATCACCCTGGGCATTATGTTCACTTGAAATCATACTGCCTGATACACAATTAAGAGATAAGGAGAGTAATATTTCTCTACGTGAGCGGTGTACCAGAAAAATGCCGGCTCAGATTTTACCTTATTCTTGCATTAGATCTTGGTTGCTGCCACAGAGTGTCACTGCAGACCAGAGTCTAGAAGCTGTTGTGGCTAAAAATAAGTGTGTGTGTGTGTGTGTGTATATGTGCAGTGTATCAGTAAGAGATGTTTGGCTTTTTAAAGATGGTATTTGGACCACTCAGGAAGTAGAAGAACTGGGCTCAGAAAAGTAAGCAAAATGAGGTCCACTTCCTCCTTGAATAGAAGACCAACAGGAAATTCTAATGATGTTGGCTAGACTGGGAAATTGAAAACACACCCTGGCAGAAGACAGTAGTAAACCACTAAGCTCAACCCGAGGGCATCACTACCTTTTATACCTTAAAAAGCCGTGCACTGTTCCTGGTTTTGGAAATGTTAAGAGTTTTCTCAGTGTCTAAGGAAGAAATCGTTAGAAAAAGAACACGTTGGAATCTGCGTTGGAATCTGCATTGAAATAATGCAGTGTCTCATGATTGACAGCATTACAGTAAAAGAAATAAATAAAACGTGTGCACATCCTTACATTCTCTAGAAAACATTCTCTAGAAAACATCCTTGCAGTCTCTAGAGAAGAGTCTGTTTTCTTGTTTATCAAAGAGTTGTTGCCAAGAGAACGAAGAAAGGTCTGCTCTAGTGAATTCAGAGGTATGTCAAAGTGTTCCATAGTATATTAAAGTATTCAGTTGCTGAGATTTGCTAATCCCTTTTCATTATTAATAAATCTGGATAGAGAAGCCTTATTTTGGGGCATCTTGGTCATTAAGGACTTGACAGGGAATTATAGCGTTTTGGCCAGTTTAGGGAAAAAATTAATGCATGATAAACTTGAACAATTCAGGAAATAATACCGTTAGAATATGCACTGGCACCGTGGATTCTAGTCCTGTGGTCTGCCATGATTCAATCCCTTGCTTTAAAAATGTTGTTTTATTTTATCGTTTGAAAAAAATAATTTGCCTAAATGTTAATAGTATATATCATTGGTGTTAAATATACTGTATGTATGTATGTATGTATGTATGTATGTATGTATGTGTGTATTTAATATGGCTGCCTGTCTCATATTCATGATTCTGGGCAGCTGACAAAGCAGAGTAAAAACAACCAAAATAACATAAAATAGCAGGCCAGAACAGTCATAACGACCAGGAATTGACAACTGCTCTGCACACTTGACTTCTCTCTCCAACTTTCCTCTCCAGCCTTTTGGTTCACTCCATGCACAGACTTCTTTTCTCCCCCACTTCTTTCCTCTCCTCCTCTCTCTCTCCAATTTCTAGGTTAGATTTGCAGCATATCCCCCAGCAAATGAGGTGGGTGTCCCCCCAGGGCTCTAGTCCCCAACATCTGTATACCAGGCTGGACCATGGGACTGCTGTCTCGACATCTCCCCACGCCAGCCCTGGCCAGCAGCCGGGTCAGCTCATCAGGCCTTGTGACAGCACAGGTGCTCTTCAAGACCAGAATCTTTTACTCACTCCAATGGCTGGAGCACGCCAACAGAACAGCAACCAGGTCAGGCCACTAGAACCCCTTATGCCACAACTCAACACAGTAGAGACTGTGGGTTGGACCTCTCTTTCCCTATCAACACCAACTGGAATCAGCCGTGGAGGAAGAGGAGAACCATCACAACGCAGAGCCGCCCACCCCAACTCCTGACGCTGGTCCAGAAAGATACCATGATCAATGGTATTGAAAGCTGCTGGAAGGTCAAGAAGAGCAAGGACGGATGTGCCAGTTCCCATCCCTCTTCCACCAGAGATCATCCAAGTGTGTGATCAATGCCATCTTGATTCCATACCTGGACCTGAATCCTGACTGAAAGGGGTCCAAATAATCTGATAAAAAGGGAAGGTTGGAAACTGGACAAAAATTGTCCAGTACTGTTGGGTCCAGCAATGGCTTCTTGAGGAGGTGGTTCCTCCTTAAGAAACGATGAAACCATCCCCTCTCTCAGAGAGGAATTAATCACTGCCAAGACCCAACGACGAGAGTCAGTTTGGTACTGTGGTTAAAGCACCAGGCTAAAAACCAGAAGATCATGAATTCTGGTCCTGCCTTAGGCACAAAGCCAGTTGGGTGGCCTTGGGCCAGTCACTCACTCTCAGCCCTAGGAAGAAGCAAGCAAGGGCAAGCCACTTTTGAAATCTTGCCAAGAAAACTGCAGGGACTTGTCCAGGCACAAAAGACTCAATCACACATCACCTCCTAGGAGGCCTTAGCCAACCAGGAGGGATATAGATCTAATATGGAGGTGACTCAGCTAACAGCCATCAGAACTTCTTCAGCTTCAGTGTATGCTTATACTGTGCAATTTATTTATATTTTAGTCATCTTGCTTAACTTTAAAAGAGATAAACCATATAGGAGATTGAATACATAGAAAAATATGCAAACAGCAAATTTTTAAATAATCCTCCAGTTAAGATTCATGATGATAGGATGTTGTTCAAATATGAAAAGTAAATTCTGCAGACCATTATTCAATCAAATTATATTACTTTGTATATTTTATTTATTAGATTTTTATACCATTGCAATCATGACTTTCAGGACATGCATATAAAACAATCATAATAAAATACATAGAAGGTTAAAAACAATTAAACAAAAATAATATTTTGCTAATATGTCTCCTTCCATCTTTATAATAATAACATTTTCTGCAACTGAAAGAGCATGAAATATTCTTTAAAGTGCTACTCAGCAGGAGGAATTATTCGGTGAAATACAGTATATCTGTAATAATAATTATAATAATCCAGAGTGCAAGATTTGATAATGCTGTTTTTATGGAGTCAATTTCAATTGTACACATGGACACATACAAAATGCTGTAAGTTTTTCAGTTCTCCAAAACTCTTCATTGGGTGAGATGTTACAAAACAATAATCTAAAGCAGACTCAACCTATTTCCTAGCATCGATCCCCTTCTTTTTCTTTCCTTATTTCTTCTGCTGTGATGACCATGTTAAGCCAAACAAAAGGAAAACAGTTTCACTTTACAATTCTGGTTCCTACAAAAGGAATTTGTATGAATCCACTCAATTTTTAGGAAAGGAATGATGTGCTTGACAGGTTTTGGAGGGCAGCTAATGTCTCCTGATGGAGCTGGAGTTTATTTTGACATACCAGTGTAGCACTTATCAGCTTCTTGGGTTGCATAATGAAGAACAAATCCTTAATTTCACAATGATGTAAATCCATCCATACTAGGGTGGTGTTGTATTTTGATTTGCTCTCCCAGAATTGCTTTGGAGAACCAACATAGTAGCAGCCTTCAATAGCCAGCTGGTTTATGGTGCAATTAGCAGGTACAGTGGTACCTCGGTTCACGAACTTAATTCGTTCCATGACTCTGGTTGCGAACCGAATTGGTCGTGAACCGAATCAAATTTCTCCATAAGGTTCAATGTAATTACGGTTAATCCGTTCTGAACCATATGTTTGTTTGTTTTTTAAACCGCAAAAATATGACACAAAGTACAGCACGAAGAGAGAGAAAGCTAACCTTGCTCGACGCGACTTCTGGTGTGGAGGACAGGAAGGCGGGTGGGGAGGCGGATATTGCTTGGAGGGAGAGTCCCCCTCCCTACAGGAAGCCACGACCATGTGTCACGGGAGGGAAAATGGCCGTGGATCCTGTTCGTAACCTGATCCGGCATTTGCGAACGGAGGCAAAATTTTGCGAATGGAGCTGTTCATGAACCGAATTGTTCGTGAACAGAAGCGTTCGTGAACCGAGGTACCACTGTACTATATTTTTACAGTCATTCTGAAGCATGCTTTGGGTGTCCAATCAAAACACTGCACAGCCTTAAGACACACATTCCAATAATGGCATATATTTGTCGTTAATGACTCCAACATCTCTCTTACGATGTGAGAATCCGTTTCTTTCATTCTTTTTTTAAATGTTACAGTTTACACCCCAATTTTCCCTTTGCATGCTCAAGAGGCCAATAAGGCATAAATCAGAAAGGAAGGTAGCATCACCCTGGATCAGTGCAGACTGATGAACAATATAAAAGTCTTTGGATGAAGATGGTCATTCTGGTTGGAGTCAAAGCGATCCATGATTGCTGTTTACAATGACAGTTAGGCTCCCTTGCCAGCTGCAAGGATTGGAGATTGCTTCTTTGCCCATTGTGGATAGATATTTATCCTGCCTTTGCTCAAATTGGGAAGGAGGATTGATGATTTTTTTTTTTTAAGAAGCCTGATTTGACATTAAGGGATGTTCATTGTCCAGATTTGGCTACATCACAAATGGAAAGGGAAAACATCTGTGATCAACCATGCAGTATGCCATAAACAGAGGAGATGGGCATGGTGTGGTATTTGAGGCTATTTCTGAGGATCCTACTCTTTTGACTATTACAAATCCTTGTAATGTATTCATTAACCTCAAATTGATTTTTGTCTGTCATGTCTTGTCTGATTCATGTATGTAAGGCAGTACCAGTAGTCCAGAAGGCAAGTAAAGATAGACAGACAGACACACTTTATAGTTTGATCTAGTATAGCTGTTATTTCTGTTTACTTTATCTCTTAACATATACATCACATAATATGCTGTCAAAGCCAAGTGGACAAATGATTATAGCCATCACCTATGGGAGACAGATTGGATTAATAAACCATTGGGTTGTCTCCAGAGAAACCTTTGGTTTGTGGCTGAGCAGATACATCTAGAAGGTTGTTCGGCTAAAGGGGGAAAAAAAAGAACTGTGAAAGTGGATGAGGACTAGTGACAGATGAGGGAGTGGTAAATTTCTCCGAAATAGCAAGTGGAAGCAATTTTTTAAAAATCCTGAAAATTCATGCATACGGATATTGTAAGAAATATTGGAGGATCAAGAACTTGAACCAAGTAACCAAAAGTTGAAATCAGGTTCACCCAAAATGAACACTCAGGTCTCTGAATCTTGTTAAATGCGCACCCCTCTGAACTTGCTGACTTTGATTCTACACAGAGGTGGTGACCTCAGATACGTCCAAGTTGGGTTGGACAGCTATTTGTTGGAGATGCTCTAATGTGGATTCTTACATTGAAAAGGGGGTTAGACTTGATGGCTTCAGTGACATCTTTTAATGCTATGATTTTATGAGATGTTGAGAGATAGAAGTTCTGCACTTGATTCACTTGTGAATTTAGTTAGTGCCTGAGGCAAGATAAAGAGTCTCTCTTCACTATAGGCCTACCCTCATGTTCAGACTTACGATATGCTTTTGGCATGTTTCTATCTTGGGTTTCACTCTTGATTATACACACACACACACACACACACACACACTTCAGACTCTTAGGAAAATGTGGGGAAATACATTGTATGAAATCTGCTGTTTATTGTAGGACATTAAAATTATAATTCATGGAATGCTTGAACTAAGCAGTCTTTAATGCAAGCAATAAGGGAACATCCCCTTGGTTTTGTATTCTGCAGAGACCCATCTATGCAATTCTGCTTTCAAAATACATTTCATCAGATTTTTTAAAAACCATGAAATTGATGTCCTTTTTTTTTCTCCTTCACTCTAGGATTTTAAGTCTGGCTATGGCATTACAATCATACCTATGAACGTGGCTAATGTGAAGCAGATAGATCGCACAGCAAAACAGTGTTTCGAAATAATTACACCTTATCGAAGCTTTAGGTAAGACCAGTGAATGTTTGTTTTTAAAAATGTGCGGCAGCATTTTTGGGGAACAGCTGAAACCACCCACTACATGAAATAATGGATATTTCGGTATTACAAGGAATATTTATAGTGAATAATTTTGCTGCGAATTGGGTTGAGCAATAGTCTACTTCCTTCTGTTTTTCTTATCTCAACTTTTTTGCCTGCTATTTTTATTCTTTTCCAGTTGCATAATGTTTCTTTCCCCAAAAGGAAATAGTGTGATCGGTATGTATATAGATTAGTATGAGTAATTTATGCCAGTGTGCAACAGAAACTCCTTTCTAAAGTTGGAGGTAACTTTTCACATAATCTCAGTAAAGACTCAAACGTGTCTTTAAGATAATATAGATGAAGAGGTAACCAGTTAGTAGGAAGGGTATTTTTTTTTTCACTCCCCAGTTCTGCATATATTGGCAAAGTCAGTTTTGTCCAGCCAGTCTCCAGGAGTCAACACTGACTCGAAGGCTCATCATCACCAATAATGATAAATAAAAATCAGGACACTTTTTGGTGGAGAAGAAGCCCATTGAATGTTCATTGGTTCTTCTGATGTCAGGCTCTTCATGGAGCTAAGAATCAAAGCTGCGTTCAGCTTTTTTTCCCTTTTTTTTTTCAATGCCTTTGAGTCAGTATTGACTCCTGGTGACTGCATGGACAAGTCCCAGCAGTTTTCTTGGCAAGATTTCAGAAGTAGTTTGCCATTGCCGCCTTCTTCCTAGGGCTGAGAGAGTGACTGGCCCAAGGTCAGCCAGCTGGCTTCGTGCCTAAGGCAGGACTAGAACTCATGGTCTCCTGGTTTCTAGCCTGGTTTCTTAATCACTACATCAAACTGGCTCTGAGGCTAAATCAATGTATTTCAGCTTTACTGCAGAATCTGAGAAAGAAAAGCAGGATTGGATTGAAGTGCTGCAGCAGTCCATTGCAGAAACTCTCTCTGACTATGAAGTAGCTGAGAAGATCTGGTTCAATGAATCGAACAGGACTTGTGCTGATTGTAAAGCTCCTGATCCTGACTGGGCATCCATCAATCTCTGTGTCATCATTTGCAAGAAGTGTGCAGGTAATTAAGAAACTCTCAGATCCTACTGAACCAGGATGGCAACTTTAAAAGTAGTGGCATGTATAAAACAGATTTATATTATTTTATTATGGGTTTTGAAATCAGTTTCATGATTTGGACTTGCGTGTACTGTTCATGTTCGTGGCCACTGAAACTATGGTAGCACTGCGGTTGTAGATACAACTAGATGACATTGACTGTCTGGACCAATTACAGTTAGGATTGCTCTGTTTGTTACCTGACAACCAGCAATTCTGTCCTGGAAGGATTTAATTTGTGCTTGTCTCACCCCATCCAGATCCTATATCCTCCAGGCCCTGGTTCAGGACTTTCATGGCATATCTGGATCTAACTGGGGTGGTAAGATGCAGTGGTACCTCGGGTCACGAACTTAATTCATTCCGCGACTCTGGTCGCGACCCGAATCACATTTCCCCATAAGGTTCAATGTAAATACGGTTAATCCGTTCTGAACCATATGTATTTTTTTTTTAAACCACAAAAATATGAAACAAAGTACAGTACAGTACGAAGAGAGAGAACGCTAACCTTGCTCGAGGCGACTTCTGGAGTGGAGGACAGGAAGGCGGGTGGGGAGGCGGTTATTGTTTGGAGGGAGAGTCCCCCTCCCTACAGGAAGCCACGACCACGTGTCACAGCAGGGAAGATGGCCACGGGTCGTGTTCGTCACCCGATGCGGAGTTCGCGAACGGAAGCAAATTTTTGCAAACGGAGCTGTTCATGACCCGAATTGGTTGTGAACAGAAGCGTTCGTGAACCGAGGTACCACTGTATAACTGAATGTCATCAACTTATTGATGACACCTCCCCCCACAATCATAGATGATCTTTTACAGCATGTAGATGTTAAATAATATCATGTACACGATAAATAACACTAAGCTGTGTAAGAGCTCACATTGGGAAGCCTAGAATTTTGAGTACTTCTGCCCCATGACCACTGACTGTAACTGCTCATTCAGGTAAGAGTAGAATCACCATAAAACTGTGTTCCAAACTCATAACCCTGGCAGGCAATCCAGGAGGATATCATGGTCAACGATATCAAACATTTCTGAGAGGACTAATAGGACCAAGAGGGATTATACTCCCTCTTCTAGTTCTTGATGAAGGCAATCTATCAGAGTAATCATTGCCATTTCTGTCCCATGACTGGGACTGAATCTTGAATAGAAAGGATCCAGATAATGTGTTTCCTCTAGGATCCTTGTAGCTAGTTTTCCATCACCTTCTCAACCATCTTCCCTAAAAAGGGAAGGTTGCAGACTAGACGAAAGTTGTCAAGGATGGTTAGATCCATGGAAGGTTGATTATCTCCCTAATCCAACTCCTCATGACCTGCCCAACCACTGAAGGAATCAGGATGAATATGGATCAAGCACACAGGTGCTGGATGTTGTAAATGTAAGTAAAATTAAAATGAATGCCTGTCTTGTCCAAACCACTTTGGAACCAAATGACTTGTTCATTGTATCTGGGGAATATGGAATGTGCACTCAAAATCCACTAAAATGAGAGTCTGTCAAATCAGAATTTTATCATATTCAGGGATGTGTCTGGGTTTCATTATGAATTTATCTGTCATTTACTTTAGAAGACACCCAGCTCCTCAAAGAATCTGGGGTGGTGTAGAGCATTAAAAGCAGTAAACACAATAAAACAAAGGAAAACCAATGTATGTCAATAAGAGAAAACATTCAAACTAACATATATCAGTTGGAGGCTCAGCACCTATCTTATCCCAAGGTCTGGGGAAAAGACCTGATTTTCAGAGATTTTTTAAATACAGAGAGAGTATGGGGCCCTGTGGAGCTTCTGGGGGAGGCTGTCCCAGAAGGCAGTTTAAATTAGGACAAATAGACTGAATCTTGATATTGTATTGGTTGGTAGAAAGTATTGCTTGTCATTCAAAGCCTGATACTGAGATTAGGATTCAACTTGTTTGGTAAGCATTGTGCTCTTCTTGAAAGATCATCTTTGTAGACAAGTTCCTTCACTAATTTGGCAACAATTACCAGGTCCATCATGGTGTCACTTTTAACTAAGTGCAACTGTATATAAGGGTATGCTTAAAGTCAATCTAAAGCTTCAGTTGCCTAAAACCTGACACCTAAACCGCAATTTGGTGCACACTATCAAGGTCTTATCACCACAATATTGAAAGATGTACATTGCTACCAATTCTTTTGTAGGGTGACCTCAAAATATTATTCTTAAACTTGAAAGTGAGGATGGCATTCTTTTTCTGTTCATGACTGCATTTTCTTAAGAAATAGGCTGGGACCTGCATGAGGGTAATTAATGAGCCCAAATCAATCAACCCTCCCTTTTCCCCCTCTTCTTTTGCTGTAGTATTCTCCCTCTGCTTCCTTGTCTTCTTCCCGACTTCATGTTCCCAAGGAAGGAATGCATCAATTTTCCTCCTGGTAAATTGATTATTTACTGAGAGCTTTTGCAATTAATCTCAGGACTGCATGAAATTAAGTCAAAGGCTGTGAGTGGCCCACCTCTGCTATAGAGCTTTACATGGCTTAAGCTTGGCTGTCTGAAAACCCATTTTTCTCATTATGATTAAGCTCTGCAGGAGAGGCCTTGTTGATTAACATCCACATGGTTTTAGATAGACATGCTCGAGTCAGCAGCACTTGTTCAAATTGCATTCTCTGATTATAAGCCCTGGAAGAGCTCACATGTGTTCACTTGTATGTGCAAGCATTCTTTAGTGTCTGTAATAGAAATTTTATCAAACTTTTCTGCTTCATGCATATTCGTGTACCTGTTGTCTCTTTGGGTTTATTTGCCGTTAAAATCCTCTCCTTTATTGTTAACCTTCAAGCATGCTTTATTTTTCTGTTTGTCCCAGGGCAGCACAGATCGTTAGGACCCAGAGATTCAAAGGTCCGGAGTCTCAAAATGGATGCCAGCATTTGGACCAATGAACTCATTGAGGTAGGAAAGGATTGAGGTGGAAAAAGAAGAGCAGGAGAAGTCACCTATTACTTGGAAATTCATGGCATTTAAATGCACATTTCACAACAACTTGAAATCATTTGATAGTAACTAGCTAGTTATAATGTTCATCTTTCTTCCATCTTTTGTTTTCATTAAATTATTTTTTAAGGTTAAGCCTTTTCAAGATGGCTTTGATGGGACATAAATATTAACTATGGAAAAGTTTTTTTTTTGTTCTTTTTTATTGGACACCTAAAGCCTTTTGCCCCTTTTGGGTTTGTGTCAACCTTTCCAGGTAGACCAGACAGGAAACACAACCAGATGAGCTAATTCTATCTAATTGTAAGGCCATGAGAATCTTGCAAGTCTGACACTACAAATCTCCCACCGTCTCTTTTATCACAGCCTGATAAATTAGGGAGGTCCCTTTCTGAGTTTCTTTTTCTGCCTATTATCCAGCTGCAGACTATACCTTCTTATCTGATCATTCTCTCCTTCTCCAAAAGTCCCACTTACAGTTGTGTGAAAAAGAAAGTACACCCCCTTTGAGTTCTATGGTTTTACATATCAGGACATAATAAAAATCATCTGGTCCTTAGCAGTTCTCAGAAGTAGGTAAATACAACCTCAGATGAACAACAACACATGACATATTACACCAAGTCATCATTTATTTTACAAAAAGAAAGCCAAAATGGAGAAGCCATGTGTGAAAAACTAAGTATACCTTATGATTCAATAGCTTGTAGAACCACCTTTAGCAGCAATAACTTGAAGTAATCGTTTTCTGTATGACTTTATTAGTCTCTCACATAGTTGTGGAGGAATTTTGGCCCACTCTTCTTTACAACATTGCTTCAGTTCTTTGAGGTTTGTGGGCATTTGTTTATGGACAGCTCTCTTGAGGTCCCGCCACAGCATTTCAATCGGGTTGAGGTCTGGACTTTGACTGGGCCATTGCAACACCTTGATTTTTTTCTTTTTCAGCCATTCTGTTGTAGATTTGCTGGTGTGCTTGGGATCATTGTCCTGTTGCATGACCCAATGTCGGCCAAGCTTTAGCTGTCGGACAGATGGCCTCACATTGGACTCTAGAATACTTTGTTATGCAGAGGAGTTCATGGTCGACTCAATGACTGCAAGGTGCCCAGGTCCTGTGGCTGCAAAGCAAGCCCCAAATCATCACCCCTCCACCACCGTGCTTGACGGTTGGTATGAGATCTTTGTGCTGATATGCTGTGTATGGTTTTCGCGAAACCTGGTGCTGTGCATTATGGGGAAACATCTCCACTTTGGTCTCGTCTGTCCAAAGGACCGTGTTCCAGAAGTCTTGGGATTTGTTCAGATGCAACTTGGCCAACCTAAGCCATGCTGCCATGTTCTTTTTAGAGAGAAGAGGCTTTCTCCTGGCAACCCTTCCAAACAAACCATACTTGTTCAGTCTTTTTCTAATCGTACTGTCATGAACTTGAACATTTCGCATGCTAACTGAGGCCTGTAGAGTCTGAGATGCAACTCTTGGATGCTTTGCAATTTCTCTGAGCACTGCATGGTCTGACCTTGGGGTGCATTTACTGGGACATCCACTCCTGGGAAGACTGGCAAGTGTCTTGAATGTTTTCCACTTGTGAATAATCTTCCTCACTGAAGAATGATGGACTTTCAATTGTTTGGAAATGACCTTATAAACCTTCCCAGATTGATGGGCAGCAACAATTGCTTCTCTAAGATCATTGCTGATGTCTTTTTGGTACTGTGTTAACGCACACCTCAATGCTCGAGACCAGCAAACTCCTAAAACTTTGGCTGTTATAGAGGTAGTCACACTCGCTGATGATCAGTTGATCAAGGGCATTTGATTAGCAGCACCTGGCTGCTACTTAGCCTCTTCATACCTATGGAAGCAGGAAGGGTGTACTTAGTTTTTCACACATGGCTTCTCCATTTTGGCTTTCTTTTTGTAAAATAAATGATGACACGGTGTAATCTGTCATGTGCTGTTGTTCATGTGAGGTCATATTTACCTACTTTTGAGAACTGGTAAGGACCAGATGATTTTTATTATGTCCTGATACTTAAAACCATAGAACTCAAAGGGGGTATACTTTCTTTTTCACATGACCGTACCCTTACAGTTTGATTGATTCCACTAGCAATTAATGCATTTTTAAATTATTTTCTTGATCTAAGTAAATCAAATGATTTTCAGACAGTTTTTCTACACGATGTCAGTGTGTTAGACTTCACAAGTATGATTTATAATGTACCGTGTTGATGCAAAACTTTTCTCTCTTTGCCCAAATTTCCCATTTTTGTTTTGTTTGTTTCATGTACACTCCTGCACTAAGTCATGTCGTAAGAAATATGCTGTTCATCTGTTTGTTTGTTTTTTCCTTTTCTGCTTTTCGGTGGCTTCGAGAAACATGTAACGAGTTTGCATGGTTTGCATATTAACTAAATATATACATTTGCTAAACATTAATTATCCAGTGGCAAAATAATTGAGTCTTTCTTGTCCCAGGATAATCCTCAAAAAATATAAATTCAGGTACACTCATACACACCTATTGGAGAAGAACATGGAAAGACTATTGTTCTAATTTGATTTACTTCTTATTTTTCAATGGTAGTGTAATCTTACATATTATAGTGTCTTCCCAGAATAATTTTAAAGTGGGGAACTTTTTTTTTTTGCTTAGAAGGTCCTTTCCAGACTCCTTTCATCTCCCCTTTTCCCTCTGATTAACAATTTTCCTTCTTCTGTAGCTTTTTATTGTGATAGGTAACCAAAGGGCCAACAGCTTTTGGGAAGGGAATCTTCAACCACATGAGGCCTTGAATTTTGATGTGCCAGCTGACCAGAGGCTAACTTTTATTATCCAAAAATATAAAGAACGAAAATTCATAAAAAACACCCTGCTCTCTAAAACCAAAGATGAGTTAAATAAGGTAATGCGGATGAAAATGTTGAGGATGGGAACAATTTTGGGTCGTTTTGCTTTTTGTTTAAAAAATATAAATCACTTGTGAAGTAGAACCATAGGAGAATCTTTTACTATGCATTGGGATTAAACAGGGCACACGTTTCTTAATAAAAAGGAATGGGTTTGCTAATGTAATGAGTGGAAATGAAATAAATGTCCACAACCAATAATGGCACCTTAGAGTGCCTGAAGGATGTGCTTTCCACTCATGAGCACAGGGCGATGTGCATTGTCTTGTGACTTCCTTCACGTCACCCAAAATGTTTAGACTTGATCCAGATCAATGAGCACATGTAATTGTTCAGTTAAACATCTCTTTCATCTCTTCATATGTAGTGGATTTCATTGCTGTCAAAAAAGGAGATGAAAGTTTAGCAATTCTAGGGAGGTATGGGATGTATTTCACAACTGCAAATTTATTCTGTAGGAGCCAGGTTGAATTGTTTCATTATACACTACTCTTCCATTTTAGTTTCCTCTGATGGAGGAATTAAGAAAGAAGCATCCAAGTATCCAGAAAAGGGTTTGGGGTTTCTGTAGTTATTTTAGTCAGACATAAATAAGGACCAAGGACCTATTTTTCCAACCTAGAATATCCTTGAAGAAGTAATTGCACTCCATGGTAATTGAAGCATGCTACGCTTTGTATCCTACATTTCTGTAATCCCATGAAGATCTTTTTCGTTGTATCAGTCATCAGAGATCAAAACTCATTTGGTGTTCTTTGATAAAATACCTGGTAGAAGACTCTCAAGGCCATGTTTCCGGTTGTATACTTTAAAAAAAACAAGGTGGATGTTATCCCACCTTTGTAGATAACAGATGACAAGGAGGAGTCCTGGGGGACAGATGCAGTCATAGTGGAAATACAAATCTAGCCTCTCCCTGTGGACAACCCTCTCTATGCATGATCAAGGGCCATATAAAATCTTAAGAGCCATTATGCAGATACAGTGGAACCTCGCGTTACGAACGCTTCTGTTAACGAACTTTTCGGGTTACGACCAGCTCCGGCCGCAAAATTTTGCTTTGGTTGAATTTTAATGGAAGCTATCAATTCCATAAACATGCCGGTTCAATTAAGAAACATTAATCCCTTCCTCTTTGGCACTCTGCATATCGCTCATGCTTTTCATCTTTGCAATCAGGCTCTCTGTGCTGCAGTGATGAAGCCGGATGTATTGGAAACAATGATGTTGTTGTTTAGTGGAGCAGACGTGATGTGTGCAACTGGAGACCTTGTGTGCAGCACCCCATATTTGTTAGCCAAGAAATCTGGGCAAAGGTTGCAGATGGAATTCCTCTACCACAATAAGTTTTCAGGTACAGACCCGCATTAGTATGTGCCTTACATAGTTTGAATGTGGGCTTCGTGCAATGTGATTTGGGGAGCTCAGGCTTCATGTTACTAGATGACAACAAATAAGGGAGCAAGGATCCTTGTGGATAAAAGGCTCTTAGGCTTACCAAACCTTACCAGGTTTTCTTTGGAAAGAAACATGGCAGGAAGAGATAGAGAAACTGTTTAAAGTGTGCACTTTTATTTCTAAAGTTGTTCTGAGGAATAAAAGCAAGATAAGCAGCCACCCTGCCTTTTCTTCAAGGTCCGGGCATTCATCAATTATTATGGGATCTTAATGAAACAGATATTTCATTGAATGATAGACTCGAACAGAGGATGGATAATTGAATGCTGGTTAATGCAAGGTGTGGTTTTTAAACTTAGTTAAAATAAGATAGTTTCATTGTTTGGCATGAACTAAACTAAACTTGGGTATGAACTTTAAGGTTGGCAGTCAGCTGCCGTAGAATTATATGCAGCTCTTGAGCCTCCTTTTGTTGGCCCTCAAGGTCCCTTCTCACCATGTCTACAGAAGATAGCTTGCTCTTTGTGTGGGCCCTAAAATAGGCAATTAACACACCAAAGGTGGCAAACCATCTTTGGAACTAACCCCACCCCACCCCGCATGTGTGAAATGTGTCCCTCACCCCCCGCCCCGTTAAATGTGACCTTCGACCACCAAAAGGTTGCCAACTGCTCTCTTAATCCCTACCTTAATCCCTACCAGGGCAGAGAGTTCTCAGAGGCTGGGAAAAGTAAGTGAAGGTAGAAGAGCCATTAGCCCTACAGTAACACAATCTAGGAAAAAGTCGCTTCTCTCAACCCTAGGAAGGAGGCAGTGGCAAGCCAATTCTGAAATCTTGCCAAGAAAACTGCAGGGGTTTGTCTAGGCAGTTGCCAGGAGTCAACACTGACTCAAAAGGCACACACAAAATCACAGAAAGAAAGTCTGGGCAAATCTTGCTTTTTCTTGGCCATGTGTTGCTGTTTAGCCCCCAGTTCTGGGACTTCTTGAATACTCAAACCAAATGCTGAGTAGGTCTGATTCTGCTTCATCATAGGTTTTCTAGATGCCGCTCTTCAGAGCAACTCGTCTCAAACAATGGTTTGAGATTTAACCTCCATAACTAATAGTTCTTCATTACTTTACAGATTTTTCAAACTGTGATGGCCATTCAAACAACAGTTCCTGTCCTGATTCATCCTTACATTCCTTCCTTTATGATAATTTATACATGGTTTCCTTCAACACTCCAAAGCTGTTTATTGAGAGAAAAATACAAGAAGGTATGCTGGTCTTTCCTTTTCTTTCCTTTTGCGTAGGTAGCCTGGTACAATACTGGTACAGATGACTGACCTTTTAGTGTTTTATTTTAGAACTTTATCAGTAATATATATATATAAAAAAAGCATTTCGAAACATGAGAGTGTCGGAACAAGTAGGAGAAAAGATAGGGAAAAAGTAATTTCCCTTCAAATGAAATAATGTTCTGTGGTCACAGGTTCACATGAAAAAAAGTGAACAGTATTTTGATTGCTAAGCATTGCAGTCTCTTAAAACATTCCTTACCCTGATGAATTTATGAATTTCTCCATTGGAGTAAAGCTAACTGGTTGAATAATGTTCAAAAAGTACTTCTTAACAGCCAGTGGGACATTGTAGATAGGCAACATAAGCATAGGTTTAGGGGGTAGATAGCAAACAGCCTTAGAATTAATGATTGTATTGTTCTAAAAAGAAAATGGAGAAATATATTTTCCTGAGAATGTATGGACTCTTAGCATAGTACTTTTTTTTTTTAATACAATATATTTATTTATTTGCAATTTCTGTAATCCACCGCAGACCAACAAGGAAAAAAAAAAGATAAAAAGGACATAAAATAATTTCTCATCTCAACATAATGCCAAGAGATGACCCCTCCCAAAACAATCAGATTGGATTAAAGACACAGCAGAATGGAGATGTTTTGGCAGCTATAAAATGAAGGGTGTTTCATTAGGGTTCACAGTGAGATGCTCTCCTTTTCCAGCAGCCCCCAATTAAATAACTGTGCAGCCAATTTTGCATGTTTTCAGGAGTTTGAGATGTTCATTTCCCTGGGCTACCTTCTATTTTAAAAAGGATGGGAGCTACAGAACATACTGTGATGTGCAAGTCCCCTGTTTACTGTCCATGCAGCTGCAAGAACTTCAAAAAGAGTTTTTATATTGCAATATATACCTAGTGAAGCTAATGAACAAAATTGAAATGCATCATAGGTACAGTGGTACCTCGGGTCACGAACGCTTCTGTTCACGACCAATTCGGGTCACGAACAGCACCGTTCGCAAAATTTTGCTTCTGTTCGCGAACTCCGCATCAGGTGACGAACAGGATCCATGGCCATTTTCCCTGCTGTGACATGTAGTCATGGCTTCCTGTAGGGAGGGGGACTCTCCCTCCAAACAATAACTGCCTCCCCACCCGCCTTCCTGTCCTCCATGCCTCAAGCAAGCTTAGCGTTCTCTCTCTTCATAGTGTACTGTACTGTACTTTGTGTCATATTTTTGTGGTTTAAAAAAAAATACATATGGTTCAGAACGGATTAACCGTATTTACATTGAACCCTATGGGAAAATTTGATTCAGGTCGCGACCAAAATCGGTTGGCGACCAAATTCGTAGGGGTCAGAACGGATTAACCGTATTTACATTGAACCTTATGGGAAAATTTGATTCGGGTCGTGACCAATTTGGGTTGCGACCAGAGTCGCGGAACGAATTAAGTTCATGACCCGAGGTACCACTGTATATGGCAGCATGGAAGGATCAACAGAACTGAACTTTGATAAGGAAAAAGAAAATTGTTACAGTGGTACCTCTACTTACAAACGCCCCTACTTACGAAAATTTCGAGATATGATCAGCTCCGGCCCCAAAAATTTACCTCTACTTACAAACTCACCTCGACTTACGAGCTGTTTTTCCGCCCGTGCCACGTGGTCCACGGCCATTTCCCGCCCATTCCACGTGGTCCGTGGCCATTTTCCGCCCGTTCCACGTGGTCCATGGCCATTTTCCGCCCATGCCACGTGGTCCGCGGCCATTTCCCACCTGTTCCACGTGGTCCGCGGCCATTTTCCGCCCGTTCCACGTGGTCCGCGGCCATTTTTCTGCCCGTTTCACGTGGTCCGCGGCCATTTTCCCGCCCGTTCCACGTGGTCAGCGGCCATTTTTCCGCCCCTGACACGTGGTCAGCGGCCGTTTTTCTGCCCCTGACGCGTGGTCCAGGGACGCCGGAACAGATTAACGGTAATTACATTGATCCTTATGGGAAAATTTACTTCAACTTGCGACCAAATCGACTTGCGATCAGAGTCACAGAACGGATTAAATTCGTAAGTAGAGGTACCACTGTATTTTGTTATAAACAGAACAACCCCCCCCCAACTTGATTATATCGCTTGAAAGTCTTCCTCGCCCTTGGTTTTTGTTTTAAAAAGCTAGATTGAATATTGACAAACACCACATATCAACAAACAGTTGCTAACATCTAAAGCAGCAGGAATGTGGCACAATTCTGCTTGATTTCTGCTGCCATTAGGAAGTTCTGGGCTTAACCCTTATTCTTATGGGGGCTCTTTGGTGATGAAAACCTAAAGGTATTAAAAGTAAGCAATCTCCCTTGGTTGGTTGTTTTTAATGTGTGCTGCATTGCTTTTTTGGCTTTTGACCGTGAATCAGTAAAATAGTCTAATTATAAAAATCAGGTATATATTTCTTCTTCCAGTATTGTGCAATAATTATTTTAACCAACTCCCATGAGTACAAAAACACAGTTCCTGATAGGCAACTATAGCTAAGAAGGACATATGTGCCCTTAATATACAGCAGTTAATCCAGAGTGGTATTAACAACATATTGCATGATTAACATGTCACTGAAATTAACATGTCACAATAAACGGTGTTAAACGTGTCTCAGTCTTGCTCTGTTTTGATTGCAAGACCTGGACAAATCACCCGCTCTTGTATTGTGGGGGGTTGGAAACTATAGCTTGGACCAAGGATTCAAGGTGCAGATGAGAAAGGAGAAAGATGGCCTGAGGTCAAAATTTGTTCTTACCAAGTATTTTTTAAATTTAATTAATTTAAACTTATTGGCCACCCAACTCCAATGTAATCTTGTTGGCACAGAAAACTAAAAAAAGACATAAAAACAGCTAAAGGTATTAAATCAATAGGCAGGCTAGACTACAATGCTGTAATTACAAAATCCACAAAACAAAATAGGGCCGTTATCATGTTGGTTGTGGTGGAAATAAATCACATAAATAAATGGATGCATAGAGAGCAGAGAAATGCTACATTAGATAGTATGGATGGATGATAGATGATGGATGATGGATGGAAGAGTAGAGAAATGCTAGATTAGACAGGATGGATGGATGGTAGATTATATAAGAGAGAGTGTGAGATAGAAAAGTGATAGATACTGTAGAGAGAAGGAAGGAAGGAAGGAAGGAAGGAAGGAAGGAAGGAAGGAAGGAAGGAAGGAAGGAAGGAAGGAAGGAAGGAAGGAAGGAAGGAAAGGAAGGAAGGAAGGAAGGAAGGAAGGAAGGAAGGAAGGAAGGAAGGAAGGAAGGAAGGAAGGAAGGAAGGAAGGAAGGAAGGAAGGAAGGAAGGAAGGAAGGAAGGAAGGAAGGAAGGAAGACATCTACAGTCTTCTTCCTCCCTTTACCCATTTTAAGAGCAGGGAGTAGGAGGTAATGTTGGTCAGTTTTAACACTGTAGGAAATCTTGCATGGTTATATTTATTACAAATCTGATATGAATATACTTTGGGAGATGATTTTTCAGGCTCTTCTTTTCCTTTATTTCCCCCCAAAGCTATCGATTGTTTTCCTTAGCTTCGCCACCCTGAGTAGGCTTTCTACCATCCCTTCTACCAGTGTAAAATAGATTGACTCTGGCTTGGCCTCTGTTTCCACCACTTGTGGTGGGTTAGGAGGGAGAGTAGCACCTTTTGCTATGACTCAGCCATTCATTTTGCAATCAACTTCTGTCAAGGTACATTTTTTCCCTGCAGCTTTCATTTCTTTTTAAGTTCAGACGGTGTCTTCTTTTTTCTACCTATGGTTTTTTGTTTTTTTTTTTGGTCTCCCTCTCTTGTTTGAGTCTTTATGGTTTCTATAAATCTGAAATTGGCAAATACAATATGAAGCTTTTAAAAGCTTCTGTTTTTCTTTTTTAAAGGGGGAAAAAAAGCCACCGTATCAACTCAATGAGGCTGTTTACAAGTATCAAAAGGGAGGGAATAAGCTTTTCCATGCTTTTCCATTAACAGTGAAAACATCCACTTGTTTAACTGAAAGCTTGGTTGAAATTGGACTCAGCTATTTCTGAGCCTACGCATAGGGAGTGGGGTAATTTAATTAATTACAGATCTGATTATTTCTGAAAAGGATGGAAGTACAAAGGGCCTGATTTGGTACAGAAGCTTTGGTAAAATATATATGTTCATTATGTCAGATGTGAAGTGTGCAAATACTGGTTTTAGATCCAGGCAAGATCCTACTTAAGAGATGCCCATTTGATCCCTGAGCATCTGCCTGGGACAGTTGGACTCATTTGTGTCTCGATATCCTACCTGTCTTATTTGAATTGACAGCATCTGTGGGGACTTGGTTTTTAAGAGCATCATGACCCAATTCATTTAAACCATCCAACAGAATGTAGCATCCAAATCTGAACATAGGACGTCCCCAGTCCAGATTCTTAAGTATAAAATAACTTTGGAAAACATTCTGGACATCAAAAACGGTATCCCTTACAAGTTAAAATAACAGCTAACAAATCACTAGCTCCCTGTTGTGCATCACTGAATCACAGAATCTTTTGTAAAAGGCAGATGGAAGATTTAAGTTTTGCAAGACTCATTGTAAACATTTTGTTGGCTATGTGTGTTTCAGTCATTCATTATTTGCTAATTGCCATGTGATAATGGTTGTGCTTCCGTCAATAAACTAAACCATCTTGAAATGCAGAGGGCAGTAAGAGATGGTGTGTCTTGGAAAGTGGCTTTTTGAGTTACTATGAAAATGAGAAGATGGCTACCCCAAGTGGCATGCTGGACATGAGTGAAGTTATCTGTCTTGCCATTCACAAGTCAGATGTCTCCTTATCCATGGGGTAAGTCCTCGGCCTTTGTTGATTTTGGTTAATGATTTGTTCTGTCGGTATTGATATTATTATGGATTTTTTTACAATACAATTTTTTACAATGGTTGGTACATTCTTACTGTGGATGTCTTAATTGTTGATTTATTATTGTAAAGTGCTGGGAGTCCACAGCAGATCCAGCAATATACAAATAGAATGAATGAATGAATGAATGAATGAATGAATGAATGAATGAATGAATGAATTTAATAATCTGAGAAATGAACCTCGCACATTATGGGCAGTGTGAGGATTTGCTCTCCCCCAATAAAACCTTACTCTTAATGGACTTAGTGAAATTAAAATTACTTGATATTCATGGTTCTTTTTAAATCAGTGGAGCTTGTAAAAATTTTCCAGAGGCATGAGGATATTCCTGTCGATTTTTTAAAGCCAGGATTTACATCTGTGATAGCTCAGGGGTATTCTTTCCGGAAGGGGAAACAGACTTGAAAGGTATTGGCTCTGTGTATGCAAGAGTATATTTTACAAACTAGGAGGTGGAGGAGGTGGAATAATTCAACCATCTCTGGCAATTTCTCCCCTACTTCCAAATAAGGCTGAACCTCCTGATACGCTTAGTTTGTCCAGCTGGGAAATTCTTATTCTTTTACTCTGTTTATTCCAACTGCAATAGAAAAGGAATCAGTTTAGATCTCCTTTCTTAAAGGCCAGAAATACAAACTTAACCACCTTCTGCCAGTCCTGAAATACAAAGGGATAGCTGTGCAACCATGTAGCCTTGCACGTGGAAGATGTAATGAAAGAATTTCCCTTGTGTACGAAACCATATATCTAGATATAAAAGGGAATTCATTGGCAAATGGAAATATAAGGGAAGGGGAAAAACAAGGGAAGGCAACACAGAATTCCAAATCAATACAGTCAGCCTAGCTGAACTAGTTACTTATTATCTCCTTAAATAAGGTCTTGGGATTTAGCTCATATTTGTTGTTTCCTGCAGAGAAAATGCTTGGAGAGGGATAATCTGAGCCTCCTGTTTGGATGTTGATAGGCAGGCCCCCTTCCTTCCTTCCATTATCCTCTGTTTTATAGAATACAGCCTCTTGAGAAAATGGTCTGTTGTTTTGTCCAATCAAGGGGGAAAAAATGCTCTGTTTCTGGTGTCCTGGCTCTAGCCAGAAAATCAGAAATCATCTGGCAACTAAATTTCTCTTCCTAATGACTCTGACTAGAATGTCCTTGCCTCTTCTTTTGGTTCTGAGGAAAGCATAAAGTTCTCCACTTTAATTTGCTGTCATAATATCAGGCTATATCCTTAGTTCCTGATCTTTTAAAGCTAGGAGAGAGAGAGAACACAGGCTTAGCCATTTTGGCTTCCTTTTACTGTTTCCAAGCTGAAACCTGGGCTGTTCTTTTCTTGTGATTTTCATTGGCTTTGAAGGCATAGACAAATGACATGTGGGAATCCACATCTATGCTTGGCTGTTGAGTGATATGCTGAAGGCCAAATTCATAAAATTGGATGGGACAGGAAAATAACAACACAACAACAACCTGAGATTGAATTTCATTCATTGTTACATTTAAAATTTAGATAAAGTAATGAAAAACGGCTGCTATTGAATATTTTCAGCTGTTGGAAGCATCTGGCCAACCGTGGCAGATCTAGAAAACTAAGCAGGGTTGGGGCTAGTTAGTACTAAAGGTATGGAAGTCTGTAGGTGATGAAGCCCTATAAAAGGTAGGATAAAAATATAATAATCCCAAAACACTTGAGGACCATCGGCATTGACAAAATCACCACCAGTCAATTGCAAAAGGCAGCTTTACTTGGAACAGCTTCCATCCTGCGATGATACCTTTAACACCATCAAGCAACAACATCTGCTTATCCCAGGTCCTTGGGAAGGACTTGATAGGTGGATAAAAGTGCCAAATCCAATCTAAACTTCTGACTGACTGTGTGACCAACCATAATAAGGTCAAAGATCTAGAAAACTGTGACAGTTACATCAGTAGGAGATGAAACTTACAAGGTGAGGTAGGTCTAGGTGCTTTTCATAATGTCTCTTCTTTGTAGCTGAAAATGCCTTGTGCAGTACCTGTAAAAAAGGTGGCATGACCTTTAAATCTATCAATGAAAGGCTTTCTGCAGTAGCTGTGTGCATGCATCTGTGTTTGTGTTTGCATGCACATAGACTGAAGACACCATATTTTCCATTTCAGGTGCAAAAGTTCTAGGGGTGTAGTTACATGTAATTCAGAAGACTTAGCTCTTTTCTCAGTTTGAAATAGAGTCTCAACTTGATTGGGCAACATGCTGAACATTGTTATTTCCCAACCTAAATTATTGGTTTAGCTCTATTATTTTAGTGTTCATTTCCCAGTATAGTTTATCCCTCCTCCATTCCCTCTTCATTAGACTATCAAATACATATTGATTTTCCATTATCTGCAAAATAAATGCAATGCAAATAAAGCACGTTAGAGAGTGTACCTCTTGCTGTTAGTTTCCAAGGCAAGAGGAATGAGACTCAGAGGTCTGGGAGAAAACTGTACCATTTACTGTTTTGTAAAGCTAATACTAAATAAATTTGATTCATCTTGTCCTTGGCAATTTTAGAGCTCTGTTTACCTTTGAAATCTACTTACTGTCAGAACGTGTGTTTCTCTTTGGTGCTGAAGCTGCGCATACTCAACGAAAATGGACTCAGGCAATTGCCAAGGTAATTTGGGTAATTATCTGTTCAAGTTAAGCCAAGCACCTTAAAAGTAAGTGGAAAGAAACGCTGTTGTTTTAGCACAAGACAAAGCCAGGTTTTTAATGGAAGCAAATTTGGATCTTGAAGAAGTAAAATAGTTTTCTTTCTTAATGGAAATGGTTCTTGTGCTTTTAAGGAAACAATGCACAAACATAAATAAAAATTCTAAGTGTTTTTTATAAATGATTTTATATTCTTGGGTTAGAAAATTCCACCAAACTTGTTAGATGCAATTTTAAGAGTAGATGTTTTTCTTCCTGGTTGAATGAAATTCTGACTCTTCTGTTTCAAAAAGTACTGATGGAGAATAAAGTTTTGTAGGCTTCTCTGGAACTTTTGAATTCTAAGAAGTGTGTGATAGGAGCCTCTGGTCACACCTTTGTACTGAGCCCTAATATTTGTTTTTGTTTGAAATAGCACTTTGTACCTGAATTGGCCAGATGTCTTCTGGAGAGGAATGCTGATGTAATTGGCCAGCTGTTCTATAAAGACTGCCATAATCTTGATAATTGGAAAAAAGGCTGGTTTGCTCTAGAGAAGACCAGCTTGTATTTTTGCCTAGAACTGGAAAATTCTCAAGAGAATTCAATGTATCTACGGCGGCTCCAGGAGTTAAGTAAGACTTTGAAAAAAACGTTTATTAGGTTGATTTCATAGCACTTTGAAAACTTCACATGCTTAAAAGAATAAGAAGGAAGCCCATCGTGGATAGATATGAATCTCCTTGCCTAAATCTTTTCCTGAATCCCATGGTTTCTTCACACACATCTCCCGTAATGTGTAAAGCAATATTGTCAAGTACTGTGATATATCAATTAACTGTGTTGCCTTGGTAATTATAATGATGGAATAGCTGTAATAAAATCAGACTGCAAGAAGTAGTTTGTAACATTGTAAAGTTGGCATTGCAAAGCTGTGCAAAAGTTAGCACCAGAGGAGGAAGAGCTACAGTGCCACTTCCTGGCCAGCCATCATGGTTTCCAATGAAGCTTGACTAAACCAGGCAATTAGGAAACTTGTCCTATCTCCCCCAAATTCTACCTCCCACAAGGCAGCAAGGCCACCTATCAGAATGGTCCTGTACTTTGTTGAAGTTTGTAAATGGATCTGTCTTTCATTTTTCAGCAATCAGCAGCTGTGTCCAAAATGGAGAAAAAACAGATGTTCTGCTACTGGTTGAGAAAGGAAGGTAAGGTGTAATTATAGGGATAAGCATTAGGGTTGTGCAAACCAGTTGGGGAGATTTGCTAGCAGTCCCAGCAAATATGTCTTCTCCACATGCACACAAGTGTGTGCACAAAGCCTCAGAAGACCCTCAAAACAGATGGAGATAGAGCTACCTTGACGCTTCGGATATTCTTGGAGAAGTGCTTAGCTCTCTAGAAAGCACTTTGTAAGCCCTAGAAATGACCTTGTTTTCAACACGTAGGGTTGTTTTTACCAAAGCCATATTGGCTATTTATGGTTAGAAGTAAAATCTTTGCTGGGCACCAGGCTGTGGAAGACTGATATAGAAAGTTAATAAACTTGGTTCCATCCATTACAGATACTTTAAGTGCCCTATCACATTGAGTTGTATTTTTAGAAGTATCTCCTTTCAGTTCAGATAAGGTAAAGGTAAAGTTTCCTTCAAGTTGATCTGGACTTCTGAGGACTACACAGACACGTCCAGGGTGTCTCATGACCATGCTTCCTATAGAAGTTATGGCTGGCGTCTTTTTAATTATTATTTATTTTCCAGCCTGGCCTATAATCTTGGGATTTTCTAGTATTTTCCACCCAGATATTAAAGAGGTCCCATCTCGCTTAGCTTTTGGAGATCATCCAAGGTCAGTTTAGTGCAGCCATCTAGTGGTGTTTATTGTTTAAAGTATACCCCAAAAGATACAGGTCACTGCACACACATGTCTCTCTAGACCTGATCTCCTGAAGACCTAAACACATATGAAAAGGTAGGTATCCCTTTTCACAGATTCTGTTCATTGTGGAGACTTTGAGAAAATGAGCAATTCCCAAGAGTTTAGTTCTCTTCCCTCCCCATGCTTTTGATATTTGGATGCTATCCATGTTAAGGATTCAAATTAATTTGTGGCGTTCAGCCTTTCAGTGACCATTATTCCAAATTGGTACAGTAGAAAGGTGAAAGTAATACGGTTTGGCAAAAGCATTGTTCCATGTTGCTCTTCTCTTAGGAAATAAAGCTGTGTGTGCATTCTAAATGCATGCTTATATGCATTTTGGAAAGCCCAAGGGAGACTGACTTTAATAAAACTGCATTTCTTTATTTCATAGTGACTATTTACATGATACTGTAGAATGTCCAACAGAACCCTAAAGACTTTGCAAGTGATATATTGTCCATAAACATGAAGCAATAGATCTGTCAGGAAGGGAGAGCTGCTTTTCCCCTTGGTTGTTATTGTTCTTAAAAAAAAAAAAAAAAATCAGCCAAATAAAACATGATGGAGTACAACGGTGTACCCTGTTTAGCTAATGCGGTATAAATATTGACTGAAAAACTCAACTGAGCAGAGAAAATATATCTTGCACATGGTTTTATCCCTTTGCCTTTTAAAATGTATGTGTGTATCAGGCTGCGCTACACCACAGCTGGCTGCGTTCTAGCTCACATGGCCTGTCCCAAGGGGAATCACTCGGCACCAATTCCAAAGCTGGACGTGAAGCAAAAGACACGCATGGCCTCTAAGATCACTGTTGCATGCTTTTCCCAGCCTTGAAGACTTTTAAATGGAACGGCTGTGTAATGAACGTGGAGCCTTGCAAAGTTAAAATAGGAGTTCTGCCATGGAACTTTGCTTGTCCTTTTAAAGTTAGAAAACTGTTCAATCAAGAGATACGTTCTCAGGGAAGAAAGCTCAGTTGGAGCCAGTTAGCAGACCTTGAAGCCAAAGGAGCATTTTTGTTCTCTCTGCCTTTCTTTTTCTTTTATCCTACCAGACCTGGCTTGCCTTATGTCTACTCTAAAGGTAGATTCTCCAAATCTACAGAGCTGCAGGTAAACCGAGAAGCTATTACAAGATCAGGAGACGTGCTTAATAGCTCATTTTGGTCAAGCAAGACAGGAATTCCAAAAATACCAGGAAGCCGTTTTGTTGGAATGCATTCAAAGGAGTGTTGAATGCCACTAGATTTTTAGAATTTTTAAAATTATTTATTTATTTATTTATTTGGTGTGCAAGTTGTAATAGAAGACGCATTCCCACTGTTGCCAGTTAGGGTAATCCTTGGGGGACATGTATATTTAAAGGTCTTATGTTCTTTCTGGACTAGGCATGAAACAGGCGTGGGTTTTTGGCCCAAATATTTTCATTTACCATGAGACGAATACACAGCCTCAACCCTAAGGATGTTTTTATTTTTGTTTTGCAAGCTTAATTGCAAAACAATTAAAATAATTAGAACGATGGTAATTCAAGATAACTCTGGCCCAATAAGGAACTGACATTCCTTTCCTTCCTATTTATTGGAGGGGTGGGAGTGGGAGCAAGGATGGGGACACTGATCTTGAAAACGAAGGCAACTGTTAGAGATGATTAGATCTGGCCATTTTAAGAAAAAGGTCTCTTATGTTTGTGTGTGTTGTGAGTTACCTAAAGGGCAAACAAGTTGGGCTGATACAAATAAGTGATATGAATGAGACTGTCAGATCAGCTGCTTTCAGTTATTTGCAAGGACACACCATCAAGAACCATAGGAATATCAAGTAGATTCTCTGCATTTTAATCTGTGGTAGTGTAAAACTTGGTAGGCTAGTTTTATAGTGCAAAATCTCTTTATAACTGTCGGTCTGTTTCTATACTCCACGGCTCCCCATCAGACATTCAAGGGCAGTTCCCTTTCAACTTTACTCCTGAGAGGTTGGTTATGTGGAGAGAGAGGAGAGGAAAAAAAAGATGCATTAGTGGAAAATTTCAGTGCGTTTTAAGACTGAGCAAGGATTTAATTCAGCATCTCCCTCCCATCTGATTAGTTGTAATCTACTATAAACTAGAGAGGGAGAGGAGGCAACTTAACTGAATTGCATTTCATCTGAATTTATCCAATTTCACCCTCTCAAAACAAGATGGAGGCTTGCCTCTCTTTTCAAATTAACTCTTCAATTTTGACATGCAATTCTGCCTATATCTATATCTATGTATATCTATATCTGTGATACGTTAAGAAAAGTGCAACATAAGTTATGCCTCGGCAAAAACTATATGTTAGGAAAGCTTCTTGTGGGAAATGTAGCAGGACCATGGTGCACCAAAAATATATACGGATTTTATGCAAAGCTGCCAAAAATTCAATGTGAATGGAACAAATGAAAAATTAAGTCTGAAAAAGAAGAAATTCAGAGAAATAGAAATGGATAGTTTAGACCAGTGTTGTCCAAACTTGGCCACTTTAAGAGGAGTGGACTTCAACTCCCAGAATTCCCCAGCCAGCCATGCTGGCTGGAGAATTCTGGGAGTTGAAGTCCACTCCTCTTAAAGTGGCCAAGTTTGGACAACACTGGTTTAGACTATCCACATTGTTAACTAATTCTAATTTAAGAGTAACTGCAATACATAGCTTTCCAGTTACGGGATCTTCCATTGTTAATCATTTTTCAGTCTCATAGGAAATGGAAAAAATACTCTTGCCTTTGACGTAGATGGGAAAGAGCAGGCAATTTGATGTGTGTCCTAGTAGCTTCAGGTTCGCACTTGTAAGTTCTCCCAGTACTCCAGAGCTCTGTCTTGTAATAAATACATGTGTGTAGGTGCACATAAACACACACATACACACACACACAGCCTTGCATGTGCACCTACATAGATTGAATGAAGATTTTCCTGAAGGCAAAGTCTCCTTGGAACTGAGGTCCATTAACAATCCTGGCAACAATATGGTGGCTTCCTGCTGCCTTGTTCTGGGCTATTGGTTTGTTTTAACTTCCCTGTCTAGTCTACAGCCCTGAGATGTTCTGCTGCTGTCTCATCCAATCATGGACCAGGCCTGATTGGGTCAGTTTCTAAGCCAGACAAGGTGTTCTTTTCTTAAATGAGTATCTGCTTTCTGCAATAGCCGACTGTGGTTTCCTGAACGGCTTTGCACTTGTGGCATTTATGCTATCGGTCCTCGCAGCAGCTTTTCATGAAAAGAGAGACCATATTCTTTGCGCGCTGTCTCTTTGCACCTTTCAAAATATTTTCTCAAACTTTTTGCAGAACGTTATATATCCACGGCCACACAAAGTTGGATTTCACAGTCTGGCATACTGCAATTGAAAAAGCAGCAGGTACAGATGGCAACATGTTAGAAGATCAGCAGCTCGGCAAAAATGACGTTCCGATTATAGTGAACAGCTGTATTGCATTTGTTACACAGTATGGTAAGTAGCCGAGCGTTTGTTCGGATTCCCGAAAATTGGAGATGCGTTCAGATAAAGTGCTTAAGAAGCATCACCATCAGATTACATTACGTGGGCTTGAGCTGTAAAGGCTACACTTTTAGAGGTGCTTGCTGTGATGCTCAGTTCGGGGTAGGTGTGTTGAGAATGTAACATGTATCTCATTATGTGGACAATAGGGCTGGGAAATTAAAACTAGAGCTTCCTGCACCAGAGGGACCTCTTGTGTTTGTATTAGAGGGAATAATTAACTGCACAATGATGGTGCCCTACGTGGTTTCTGTTGCAGAGCAGCTACCTGCTTTTGAAAATTTCACTCCTGCTACAAAGACAGAAACTTGCATGGTGACTGGCAACTGGTACTCTACAATGTCCACACTGGATTCCACTTCTAGCCTACTGGTTATAAAAACGTTTTGCCAGTCACTCTCCCTGGATATTTTCTTTTGCAGTAATCATAGGAAAGGATTTGGTCCACGTTATCACTCTTGGGGTAGCCAAGAGACTCCTCAAGTCCAGACATTGCTGTCCAGTGGGATGGTCAACTTTTTTCAGTCTGGGAAGATGGGCAGGTCTGAAATTATTTAGCCTGTTCTTTCTTTTTGGTGGAATGTGGAGTGTTAAAGTGTTACATGGGGGTTACCTATTTTGCGTCTTATAAGGGCACGAAAAACTCCAAACTCAGCCAGAACTTTGCTAGTATTGCTGCTGAATTTTGGCAGCACAAATGGGAGATGGTTGGGAGATGCAAAATGGTGGCTGCAGCATGGGGGATAAGCAGTTACCTTTTCATATATCTTGACTTTTTGTAACAGGCATGCTTTAGTTTTTCCAAACCACTAATCCACAAGCAGCTAGAGGCGGCTGGGATCACTGAATTGATCCTGTTATTTCTGGAATGTCAAAACCTTGAATGAACACTGTGGCGTCTCCAGTTATATATCTCTTTAAGGCAGCCTTCCACAATCTGTCTCTGTGTGATGCTGGGTGTATTGGAATTCCAGTGATTGCAATTCCCACACCCCCAGAGTTGCAATACCAGCATTCCTGGAGGAGAGGAAATTGGTGAAGGTTGTCTTAAAGATTGGAATTCTGAATTTTATCTCAAACAGCATCATTTAAACAATTTCAGAACATCTGCAGATCAGCTATTTGAGGTTCCACTTATAATGGCATAGAGTATCTTGTTTCTTTGACATTTTTTTTTTTTAATCTAAGGTTTGGGAAGCAAACGTATCTACCTGAAGAACGGAGATCCTTCGTGTGTGAGAGAGCTTCTAGAACGTTTCAGAAAAGATGCAAGGAGTGTTAAGCTGAGGGCTGGGATGAACCAGCTGGAAGATGTTACTGATACACTGAAATGTTTTCTTTCTGAAATAGATGATGCACTACTGACCAAAGAACTTTATCCTTTTTGGATCTCAGCATTAGGTAATGCATTATGGAATTGTTCTGAAGCCCTAGACACTATCTTCCATGCCTCAGTCAGTCAGTCAGTCAGTCACACCGACAGACCGACACACCGACAGACAGACCGACAGACAGACAGACAGATAGAGGGGGGTTATGTTGGTATTCCCTTTCCAGAGTGATCCTTCAGAATGAGTGAGAATGGGGACCAGTCATCTGTTCTGAATAAGTCATTTAAGCATAAACTTTCCATGCATATACGTGGAAAAATTTGAATAGAGAAACATGTTTGATGTAATGAGAGAATTAATGAAGGATACAAGGGTGATAAGTGGTTCTGAATGGAGAACAGACCATTATCGGTTGTGTCAAGAGTGGATCTTATGAAAACATGGACAGAAGGAAAAGGAAAGAAATGAAGGAAATAAAACTAAAAGCAGAATGGTTGCAGGAAATGAATGTGTCTATTCTTTATTAAAAAAAAAAGTATTAGAAGATAGATTCATCACCAACAAAATGAATGGAAAATAGAATGAGTAAAAAAGATACGGAAGGTGCTTGGAAACAGAATGGAAGTAATTGTGTTAGAGTGTCACAAAAATGTATGGCGTTATGTTAGTGTGAAGTATAACAAGGATGCTTGGTGGAATGATGAAATGGAAGAGGCTGAGGATGTGGAAGGATTGCTGTAAACAAGAAGATGAGCAAATGCTACTAAGATAGATAGATAGATAGACAGACAGACAGACAGACAGACAGATAGATAGAATACACACAGAGAGAATATACATTAAAATTAATTAAATGGAAGAGGCTGAGGATATGGAAGGATTGCTACAAACTTGAAGATAAATATAAATAGATACACAGAGAGAAAGAAAATGTACATTAAAATTAACAGAGAAAATTAGGTACAGTTTTGATGGAAATAACAAATTGGGTTGAAGATATTTGAAAAGGGCTAAATAGGAAGCCTGTGGCGGAGCGAATAGAATTAAGAATAAAAATGATGAGCTTTGGGGGCATGAAACTGAAGTGAAGGAATGCTGGAAGGCAGATTTAGAGTTTTGTATGGGAACAATAGAGATATGTCCAATAGGGAATTGAATCAACGCTACACATGTTATTGTACAAGAAAAATTTGATGAAAAGTAATGTGGGAAGCTTTCAAAAAATGATAAGACTACAGGCTTCGATGGTTTAACTGGAATGACATGAAAATATGGATTTGGTGTACTTAAAGAATATCTGTGTAACTTGTTTAATGTATGTATAAGTGAATTTGATGATTGGAGACTTAGTTTTCCAAGTGTGCCTGGCAAGGTATTTAGCAGAATTTTGTAGAGGAAGAGGTGACAATGAGCAAAATGTGAGAAGTGCAGTGTGACTTTATGCCAATAGGTGGTGAGATTTTGCTCTTCAACAATTCATTGAGGAATTTATGAATATCAGAAAATGTTTTTGATTTAGAAAACATGTGAAAATAAACGGAGGTCTTCAGGAATTCTATGCATAAGAACTTCCTTGTTTTCTCAACTTGCTTAATATACTACAGTAAAATTGCATTCTAGGACAGAAGATATAATACAGTACCTTTATTGCTATATATTTATTTATAAAATTTGCATGCTGCCAAATCAATTCAGATTTGGAAAGCATATTAAATATTAATATATGGGTGGGTGCATATGTGTTTCATTAGTAGTCATTTTCTTGATTATTTTAATGCAGAGATACTATCATGCTTGGCCTATTAGTGGCAAGCTTGTGGTACCCTCTTAAAAAAAGATGGGCCTAAGTTGAAGAAGAGAACAGGGCTGCTCAATCTGATTTAAGTTGAAGACAATGAATATGATTACTCCCAGTATTTTAATATTTTTCTCCTTTTGTTACATTAAAACTTATTATTCTCTGTTGTGGTGGATTCTGAGTTTCTCAGAGATTCTGGTTAACTGTATAAAGCTTGAATTCTCTTAGGCTCCAAAACCAATAGCCAATCTTGGTCTTTCCCCACCATCTCTGAGGTCCAGACAAGAGTGGAACATCTCTGGGCTCCTTAGGAGAATAAATCTGTCACCAGATAAAATATGGTTGGTGATGGAGAACAACCATCTTTCTTTGTTTACCTCCAAGAAAACATTTTGAAGCAATGGATTGCTGGAGCTACAAAAGGAACCTAACACGTTTTTGAGCTTGGCCAAAGACTAATCTTGAAAACTGAGACAAGCTATTAATGCAGTAGTAGAAAAGAGAATAGCTCCAAAATTCAATACTGTAACCTCGCAATAACCTACAGTGAGCAACAACAAAAGGAGAGCATCTTTTATTCTCTACATTTGTCCATTTGTATTTTAATCAGCTCTGCTTGTTATGGGTTAGTCATGAGTCAACAGAGGAATCAAGCTTTAAGGATTGTTATTGTGGGAACTATTGCAGACAAAGAGGTTGCAAGGCATCTTTGTTGTCTCCCAGTTGTTTTTCTTTACAATTGCAGTCGATAACCATTTGCATAGAAAGCGAATGATCTGTATTGTGTCGATGAAGGAGAGGCTGATTGGCTAAATAGTCATGGTAAATGACTTGATGCTGCTGAAGTGGCAGATCGATTCCTTTGTCTTTTGGACCTCATTGTATTAATCCTGAGTAATTTAATTTCTACTCTCCCTCTTCTCCATCAGATACACTGGATGAAAAAGACAGGGTGAGAAAATATAGCACTTTTATTCGAACGCTTCCACCTGTCAACAAAGCAACTTTGGCAGCATTAATGGGACACCTTTACAGGTCAGTGCGTCAGCAAATCTGCTAAAGGAAGGCATCATTTGAACTGGTGTGGGATGTCCAGTGTGGTGTTATAATAGCATGAACTAAGGCATTTTGTAGATGAGTGTGTAACATTAGGGTAAATATTTTGTATGCATCATTTCAGAAATTCATGAAATGATTTAAGTGGGGATGGCGGTAATAGTTTATCCTGCTTTCATGATACTTGCTGACCTTTTCAAAGACTGTCATCTAAAATCATTGATAAAATATTGATAAATAACGTCAATCAAAGTAAACAGCAGTAAAGATTGTCAAAACATAACCAGATCTCACACATGCGCATATTTTTACAGTACAGTTAGTACTAGCGGATGCTGTCTGAGGAATATATTAATAATATCTGATATACTATATTAGCCTCCTCTCTGTATTATAGATGTGAAGCGGGATTAATAAAATTGCAGCTCACACAGGGGCATCCTGGGAATGCATATCAAATCGACCAACTGGAATCTTTATTACGGTCATAGACCCGCATACGTATATTCAAATTATAATTTGAAGAAATTATTAATATAAATGTACAAATCATTTCCAGATGACAGCTTATTTTACTAGATGGCAGATGTTGCCATGAGAGCCAATTTGGTGTAGTGGTTAAGGCACCAGGCTGGAAACCGGGAGACTGTGAGTTCGAGTCCCACCTTAGGCACGAAGCCAGCTGGGTGGCCTTGGGCCAGTCCCTCTCTCTCAGCCCTGGAAAGTAGGCAATGGCCAACCACTTCTGAAATCTTGCCAAGAAAACTGCAGGGGCTTGTCCAGGCAGCCACCAGGAATCCACACTGATTTGAAGATGTGCAGGCACAGAATATTGGCGTAGATGCTTAAAAATAATAATCCGTGTGAAGAAAATCTGCATCTTGTAAAGGAAGTGGCAAATTTATTTGCACAATTCATTACCTTCTTGTTGAACAAGGGACTGCTGTACCTTACCCAATAGTTGCCCATCAAAAACTAAGCTTGGCCACGAGGATTAGAAATTTGCAGTCTTTAAAAGTAGGATTGAGAAAAATTAAAAAGCTGCCACACGTAGGAAATTTTTGGCTGGCAATATGTTCTGTGCTTGCCTGGAATTATGGAATAGACCGAGCTCTCTCTCTCGTTCTAATGGCCTGTCTTCTTTATTTAAAACTGCCCTTTAAAAGTGTTATGAGAGCCATTTACTCAGGGTTTTGCTTTTGAAAAACAAGTTTCTAGCTCTTTGGAATGCAAATATATATTTGAAAAACAGGCAGGCAAGACTTGCTTAAATCTCACAAGCTATATCTCGGGTAGAATAATGAGATATCCAGCAGCTAAGAGGCCAAGTTTCAGGTGTGAATTGTATTTCTGACCTTGACTTGCCACTGACGGGAGATGACACAGAATGTCTTATGTTTTTTTCTGAAGGAAAAATGGTCAGGAGGATGACCTCTGCCTGAAAGTTTAGTTTACTGGCCTGAATGGACTTTTGCTTTGATCCAGTTCTATCATGTTCTCACCCTGGATGAGCATTTCCCCATGGTGTAGTACTGATAAGCAGAAGAAAGAGTTTGTGTCAAAATAGCAGCATGAGAATCATAAGTTAATGAGCTGGGAAAAGATAAAATGTACAATTTCATTTTAATGAGACCTTTTCTTTGAGTTGAACTCTCTTGCTGGAAAGGCATCCTGTGGCCACATCTGTGCAAATCAGTGCCTGCTAATTTTTTTTTAAATAGATTTATTAACTGCATCAACAGGGTTCAGAAATGTTCAGAAATCAATCTCATGGATCCTCACAATCTGGCGATGGCTTTCTCATCATGCTTGTTTCAAACCAAAGGACAAACTAGTGAAGAAGTTGATGTAATTGAAGACTTAATTATAAATTATGTGCAGCTTTTTGATGTAAGTACTCCGCATATTGATCAGATCTCTCTGGTAATATAATTTGGCAAATGGGATGAAAGCTTAAATGCTACTTCATGTGTCTGCCTGGGAAGGTTTTTTTCAATCAAACTCAGTGTGATATTTACCACTTGTGTTTTGTAATCAGAAGGATTCTAAATTTAATGTACAGTTTTGTTGAAACTGGTGCCTCCAACTATGACTCCCATGATTTTTATAATTGCTAAGAATAGTGGCAGTTATAGTTGCAACCTATATAGAATATCTGAAAACACTTAGGCGCACTGCCAACTGGGTGAAGCTAAAGCTGTGTTTTTCATTTGCTAAAAGTTTTCTTATGCATCTGGTATCATCCTTTAGAACAGGCTTATTCAGGAGGTCAGGAGCATACTTGGTATTTTGAGGGCACAGTAGGCATGCTTACAAAATACCTGCCATACCTATTCACAAAGGAGTTGGCATAGTAGGCTTGGTCAGTCACAGAGCACCCATTTTCTAAAAGAAGTTCTCCAGGAGAAATACAGTGATACAGACTGGTGCTTTCCTTTGAAATATGCCAGCATCCTTCCCTTCCCTTCCCTTCCCTTCCCTTCCCTTCCCTTCCCTTCCCTTCCCTTCCAGATGGGTTGTGGGAACTTGTGGGAATCATGTAACTCTATGATGTCCATACCTGTAGAATACTCTGCAATATCTTTGAGCATGGTTACCTGCTATCAAAGTACATAGTACTTTAAAAGTTTAATCAGAAATAGAAAAATACACGCTTGCCAAATTGTACCAGTAGCATTACAAATGTATTTTGTTTTTTTAAAAAATATTCCTTTGTTTTTACTTCTACTGATTTGTTTTAAAGAAATGTTTAATTTGCAATAACCAAGGAGCAAGGATTAAGTGTTAGTGTTTGGAAATCTTTCTCTGCAGATATCATGCTTTACTTTTTAGAAAGATCAGAAGAAGTCTGGTAGCACCTTTTCTGACTAACACTTTTTATCAAAAGGCTTTCATGAACTGCAGCTCACTTCATCAGATGCAGAGCGGTTAAGCTGATGTGGGATTTAAACTGGGATGAGGTGGGGTGGGGGAAGAAGAAAGGGGAAGGTAGGGTGGCTGTACAAATTCAGTGGTTGGCCAGTGACAGGAATAAAACATGTTGCCGCCGTTGTTTGCAAATTAGGTTACACAGAAGACAGATTACGCAAAGTGACCATTTTGGAAAAAATATTTTAATAGCACAATTTAATGAGAAATTGCTGAACTCACACACCTCAAAAGGTTTCAGGCCATCTCAGAAGGTTTCAACATACACAATGGGTTTTAATACATTACAATTGTTAATCATGTGCTGGTAATCTGACTCATACACCACCTACATTTGCATAACCACCTTGTCTTCCCCTCTATTCTTCCCCACTTTAACCCAATTTAAACCTGACATCAATCGAGCCTCTCTGTGATCTGATGGAGTGAGCTACAGCTCATGAAAGCTTTTGCCCTTTAATAAAATTTATTAGTTGAAAAAGGTGCTACCAGATCCTGGTTTTTAGTTTCCATGGCTCTCTTCCTACAATTTTTAGAAAGTTGATATTCACATTTCTCTTTTTAATAGCAAAATAGAAAAATTAGCAGAGGGCATACCAACTCTAATTTCAATTTGCTTTTTTTTTTCCAAATCAACATTTTGGTTTCTACAGCTCCCATTTTGTTTCACTGCTAAAATTTGTACTGCATGTTTATTGCTTATAAAATTTGCTAATCCCTTCTTCACTTGTAATGTGCCAAAGTAATATACAACTCCTAGAAAACATAAAACAATAATGGAAACATCAAGAGCAGCAATAAAACTGTCCAGAAAAGCCTATGCTGAAATATCTACTTGTAAATGTGAAATGGCTGGGAAAATAACCAGATTTTACTGTGTACTTTGGCAGGTCATACAAATGTGGCAAAGTAGGCGTTAGTCTATAAAATCAGAAATAAAAAAAAAGCATCAATAAAAGCACCAATAAAAATCAAGTGTGTAACGAGAAGGTGTATATAGTAGACCAGGAAGTTGGTACCAGGTTCCTGAATCATAGGATTGTAGATTTGAAGGGGATTTCAAAGATCTTCTAGTCCAACCCTCTGCATTTTGACGGAAAACCAAATCAACCATCCACGAAAGGTGGTTGTCCAACTTCTTCTTAAAACTGGAAAGGAATTATCATTATCATTAGTTCTGAAAAGTTGGCTTATCAAATGCATAACAACAGGAAAACATCTTCAGGACTTTTCTTCCCCCAGAGCAGGAATTCTATTTGCCACAGACCCTGAATAATTGGCAAGCCTTTCTTATTGTAGAAATGTTATGATTACAAGGTCTTCAAAGGTCTCCTATTACTTACTAGTGATTAGAATTGTCAGAGAATGAAGATAATTAACAAACAGGCTGGATAGCTTTCATTTTCATGTCGAACAGCTGAGATTGTGACATTTCATTGTACGTTGGTTCAAACTTCTAATTAAAAACTAAAGTCTACATTACAGCAGCCTGAAGATCTTTTTTAATTTTTTTATTCTTTTAAAAAAAAATTTTGAAAAAGCTCATAGGCTTTAATCCATTAAAGTAGCAGTGATCCCATTGATTTCGGTGGGCCTCCTCTAAGCATGTCTTATCCTAGATCTAAGCTTGTTTGACCTATGCAAGTCAGGATTAAATATCATTGATTTCAGTGGTTCATATTACAGGATTGCAATTGAAATTTCCTGTGACATGTTATTAATGGTTTATTTTAGCATGTCTGTGTTTTATTAATGTGTTTTTAATGATTTTTTAAAAAATGTACAATAAAGGAGATCTGCGTGTGGACACTTATAAAACTTGTGTACATGAACGTATATATGGTGTACCTGTGATGTCTGCCTGAAGAGGCTATGTACACTGTCATGTTAAGTTCCTGCATTTGAAACCTTAACTCTAACACAAGGTGTACACATGTGAGTGTGTAGTGTGTGTGTGTGTATAATTTTCAAGAGAATAAAAACAATACAAATTTTGAATTAAAGAGAAAAAGAATAAGGAAAAGTAATATGGAAGTGAAAAAGAAATAAAAAAGGAAAAAAAAAGAAAGAATGGCTTCCAGTCATCTAAACAACAGTTACAAGTGCATTTATATTTTACCCTCTCTAAGGTTACAACATGATTTCCTTCTTTCCATAGTGTACCCTTTCTAATCAGCAAACCTGTAAATCACAAATTCATTTTTTTCTTTTTTCTCTCTCATTTAACAAATTTAACATTGATGTGGTCTATTTTCTTCAGAATACAGTTCTAAAGAAAAGGTTTTGCAGATAGAAAGCTAGCTCCAGGAGTACCCAGAAAGAAATCTTACTTTTTGCACAGAAAAATGGACTCTCCCACTCAGGGACTAAAGATTGTCATACTTCTGTCCTTGCAGTCTAGGCTGGAAACAGTTAAGCAGGAGAATATAGGAGTTCTGATGTATGGTATTCATTGGAAGGAAGGTTGAGGTTATAACAGAAGAATTCCAACAAGTACCTTACATGTAGTCCTTCACTTAACAACCACAATAGGGACTGAAAAATTGGTCATTAAGCAAGTCACCACATGACCTGATCCGATTTTACGGCCATTTTTACAACGGTTATTAAGCAGATCACAGTCACGTGGTTGCTAAGTGAATCCAGCTTCCCCAATGGACTTTTTTGCCAGAATTTGCTTAACAACCATGTGATTCACTTAATTACTATTGTAAGAGTCACAAATCACAATTACATGACTGCGGGGGAGGGGGTGCGACGGTTTATGATAGTCATAAGTGCCAGTACAGGCTGAAAAGCACTTTTTCCGAAGCTGTTGTAACTTTGAACTGTTGTTAAATGAACAGTCATTAAGTGAGGACTACCTGTATTTTCAAATGAGACACATTTATATAGGCAACTTGTGGCCTTGTCTGATTCGTCTTGCTTTTTTGATATAAGGGGCTGGAAGGTTGCCTCTTATATGAAGACAGGACAGTTTCCATATGTTTATTGTTTTGGTAAATACTAGGTTTTTTAAAAAAAATTATTAATGTGAGAAATAATTTTGCAATGAGATTGGATGGAATGGATCAACTCATTTGACTGCACATATAGGTCGGGGGAGGGGATTTGTTTTACAAAAGAGTTTGATTGTGTTTGATGTTTAGTATAGCACTGTTTTGGGACATGGAAGTCTCCCTTTATTGTCCTGTGTACAGACCAGGCCAGCATTGCATTCAAGAATAGAGTTGATGTCCCTTGCTTTGGTCAAAAAGATGCTTGGGCAACTCACTTTGTAACACTTTTTTTCTTACACAGGTCCAGCAAGATCAAGTGAAGCAAATGGACATTGAGAACAGCTTTATTACCAAATGGAAAGATACTCAAGTATGTAATCATGATTCCTTCATTTGTGTGGAGAAGGGAATATGGTTCATAGATGCAGGACATGCTGGCATGAAAAAGACTCTGAGTTCAGTCTTAGGTCCGGTTTGGAATCGTGTCCATCTGAAATCTAAGGGGAGCCTCTGGATGAACTGCTGGTCTGGCTGGTTATAAGACAGCTGCTTATAATCTTTCTTTGGCTTACTGGTGAACTTCAGTTATGATGGATTTATAGAAGCAAGAGAAATAATGGACAACATTTGATAGTAATACAAATAATGAAGGAGTTGCAGTTTAAAGGACTTGCTAGGGATCATCCAAACTGGCACTCTCTTGATGAGTTGGGAGTACAGCACCCAGAATTCCTAGTCATTATGGCTATTGGTCCTAACACACCTGGGGAAGGTAATTTCAGGAGTTTTGAGGCAGTTTGGCTCTGTATCATCAGAATGGATTGAGATGAAAAGTTAGTGCAAAACCAAAGGATGAATAAACAGAATAGCAGGATTCTTATTCCAAAGTGTTTAGCTTGTGTGTATCTATGTTGCTTCTTTAGAAACTCAGTTTTTTCAGCGAAGAAATTCCTGTTCGAACATTAAAGGAGGAGTAGAAAGAAGAAGCAGACATGGAGGTTTTGAACAGGGCCTTTCCTTGCTTTGGGGAAAGTTAGCAAGTTGCAGTGACCCACATCTTTTTTGGGGGGGGTAAAACCCTGACCCACAGAAATGTGCGTATCACAACAGTTGAACTGGCCTTGCTCATTCAGTCTCTCTCCCTGTTTGCCTGCAGCCTGAAAGATTTCCAAAATAAATCCCACGTACTGTACTACGATAGCTATTTACCCCCAGTCTAAAAAGAGTGATGACCTATGGCTAGGTCCCCTTACAAATCTGAAATAAAAGGAAGGATAGATTCCCCCTAGATGGAGCTAGTTTCCCTTTGCAAATCTGCTTCTGTTTGCAAAACTTAAACCAATGCTGGTGACGCTTCAGGCTTGCCTGGTGCCTCTGCTAAACTTTCAGAAGTGAAAAATAGCTTTTAAAAGTGTACAGATGTCGCAGTACTCTTTTACTGTGATTTGTTCATACAGTGGCGAGAAGAAATTTGCAAAGCAAAACTTGAACAAGGTTTTTGGTGAGGTAGGAGCTTCCCAGGGTCTTTTGCATTATGAAAAAAGGCATGCTGGGTTAAAAATAAAGCATGCTTAGCCCAGACTTTTGCAGCTTGAAAGAGAAAAACTCATGCTGTTTACAATGACCTTGTTTGCCATTCCAGTTGACACTTGATTAACCATGTTTCTTTTTTTCTCTGCCCACCAAACCATTCTTTTTTTTCTTTACCAGCTGTTTTTATTTGCAGCCCAGATTTTTCCCCCTCCAGTGTGCAGTTGTTTACATATACTAGTGCAAATCAAATGTCAGCTTCATTCTTTCCTACAACCTTTGTGTTTTTTTCTTTCAGTAGAATCATCTCAAAAGCACATTTTGCCAGGAAATGAGCTTTTTCTGAGTCATTGCCAGCATAATTAAGTTTTCTTCAAAGTCACTTTGTAATGTTTTTCCCCTCCACAAATGATTTCATTAGTTTCAGTTCTCCAGAGGCTGCTGTGACCCTAGACTGCTAATCTTTCCATTGTGTGGTTCTTTTAAAGCAGAAGTGTTGCATTTAATTTTTTTTTTTTTTTGGTCACAGAACATAGAGTATTTTTACTAGAAAACTACTTGGACTAGGTTCCGTAACTATTTTGGCTTTTATAATTCTATACCATCATGCCAGTTAATGCACCTTGCCTCTATAAACCATTAGGACAATTGCTGACACCATCACTTTTTATATGTTATAACAATCCTCATAGTAGTTTGTAACCACTTCTGCAATTCTCTTGTGTATCCGATTTATGACCAACTGTTATATGCTTCAGGAAGCCTTGGCCCAGCTAATCTGGATTAGCCCCACCATTTAAAGAGCAACTTCCATGCCCTTCAGTTTGGTGTACAAATTTATTTACTCCCTGACCAAGTTTTATCTCTTCTTATAAAGGAGAACGTTGCTGTCTTCAGGTATTTGGTCAAACATACATAAAAGGACTCCCCCTTCATATGTCAGACCATTCTTAGTGGCTGATTCATCATGGTGTCACTCAGAAGAGACTGTGCTTATGTTGATCTATCCATTGAGATGGGAACCTTGGTGTAATGGTATGTGGGAATGACCTTGGGACACAGGAGGAAGAGTACAGACTAGGCAATAGTGAGATAAGTGGCAGCTGTGTCCGCAGAAGGAATGGGGGGCATGGCAGACATCTCAGAAGGGACCCTCCATAGTATCTTGGACTGTAAAGGTGAGGGGGGAGAGTCGTAGTTTCAGACTTTCAAGATTATGTTACTATAGCCTTACAATAAAGATAGAGCTAGTGCTTCTGGGTGTACTTCTTGTCTGGACTACCTCGCAACATCAGTCTTGCAGGTCTGAAAATACATCTCTCCTTAGCAAACTCTTGCACTGAAGCAAAAATTGGTTTATTACATGGTATCAGAGGCAATGAAGGCTAACATAAAGAGAGAAAGGATCCATCCCCCATATAGATTTATGCAAATTATACTTTACATTTAATCAGTGCAGTAAATTATGAGTTTATAGCATTTGTGTATTAATCTGTTCCGGATGATGAAGTCACAAGGCCAACAATACAATGGTTTATTTAACCACACAGAGACAGCTTTCATAAAGAGATGGTTTCTATCTATGTTACTTTTTGGCCTTGCTTCCCAACATGATTATTATCTTCCAAAACCATAATCAACATTCTTTTGTGTCTAAATGTTTTATGATTGATTGAGCTGAGAGTTTATTTTCTCTGGGAAAGTACATTTGGGAGGGGGGTGGTTTTCTTGCCGTAACTAGAAAAATTTTCCCACAACAGTTCCGTTTAGCGTGGTCAGAGGCCTGACCATTGTACATTAGACTTCTGTTGACATGTGTCAGCTGAGGGTTCAGTAAAGGGAACTGATGTGGAAAAGTGGTATGAGGTAGAATGTATGGAAATACCGAAGTGGAAGAACTAGTCTGGTGCATTTGCAGAAAATTGACAGTTCTGTTACATGTTATGATTATTAGTCATATTTTAGAAGGTAAAATCTTCTTGAAGTTGAGCTCAGTGCCTGGTGATCAAAGGAGGCAACCTTTGTTTGTTTGACAAGAGTACAAAAGTGGTGTGCTATTGCTTTCTTCCAGAACGTTGTTTTCAACTTCTGAATCTAACCTATCACTCTAGAATTTCATGACAGACTCACATCAAGTACTAACTAGGTCCAACCCTGTTTAGCCTCAGTCCACCTATTACAAGATGGACAAACACTTCTGTTTCTTTCTGGTATACCAATCTCCAGGTATCAATATTAATTAATTTACGGCACATTGGAATGCCTAATTCTTTGCCTGGAATTTTACAGTACCCTTTTAAAAAATTTTTAAATGTATTTTTGGCATTAAATAGGAACAGCACAGATGTCTTGAGAGTTTCCCAGGGCTCTCGTCATTTGGAAATGTGGCAGATGGTTGACAGAGGTGTCCCTGCACAAGGGGCTGTCAAACTTTGATTCAGGGACGTTTCCTTGGAATGGGAAGCAAATGGTTGATCCACCCAAGTGTAACCAATATAAAATTTGCTGGAGAAGGAGAAGGAAGAGGAGAAAGAGAAGGAAGGAAGGAACACAGGCTTTTTAATAAGTGGCTGTGGCAACTGGATATTTTCTCTTTGAATATGTTGTATCAGTTCAGACTTCAACCAAGTGAGGATGCTGTCTACTTCACTGTAAATAATACCTAGATAACTAGCTTCTCAGGAAGAAGTATCTAGCCTATTCTACTTTTCCATATGAAATACTTCTTAAAAATATAGAAATAAATCGAATTTGCACTCCACTGAAGCTCATGGCGGCTCAGGACATACTGAAATACAGTGGTACCTCAGGTTACGAACGCCTCTGCATACGAACTTTTCGGGTTATGACCAGCTCTGGCCGCAAAAATTTACCTCGGTTTGCGAACTCCGCCTCGGGGTACGAACCGGATCTGCGGCCATTTTCCACCGTGACACGTGGTCCGCGGCCGTTTTTCCGCCCTTGATGCGTGGTCCGCGGACGCCGGAACGGATTAACGGTAGTTACATTGAACCTTATGGGAAAATTTGCTTCGGGTTGCGAACAAATCGGGTTGTGACCAGAGTCATGGAACGGATTAAATTCGTAACCCGAGGTACCACTGTACAGTACAAACGTCTAGAAAAGAGTAGTATGCTATAAGACAATACAATTAATAAGTAGAGTACCTCATTAAAAAAAAATACCCAAGTAGTGACAATCATCGTAATTCCTCCCAGGCCTTCTGAACAAGCTTCCAGAAGTCCATCAATGTGAGGCCTTCAAGTCTTCAAACTAGGGAGCCCCTATCTGGAACCTGCAGTAGTACCGTGCAAAACCATGTTCTTAGTCATAATTAACGTAAGATGGAGGTCCAGTGCTCATTTGGTGCGTCTCTAAATAGTCTGGGTCATGCATGGAAAATTTGCCATTGCTTATAGGATTTTTGCCCTTCTTTTTGGATCATGTATTTATCCTCATTCATTTTCAGCATATGGCAAATTGTCCTACCTTTGCAGCACTTGAGATGCAATTGTTTCAATCCATACAAGGAAGACTTAAAGTATTAGGATAAGGAAGAATAGAAGCCCCCAATTGCTGATTCATCGCCTTGATTTTTATAAACTAACTTTTATTTTAGATTTCTCAGGCCGGAGACTTGCTAATTGAAGTTTATGTGGAAAGGAAGGAGCCAGACTGCAGCATTATAATAAGGGTTTGTATTTCATATTAAAAAATGTGTATTTTGTCTGTTGCTTTAAGGCAGTTCAAAAGGCCACTCTTTCTTTTTTAAACATTGACGTAAGTTGCTGACTTTTAAATGTATATCTATTTTCATTATTATTAAATTTTGTAGGACAAGTCCCTTACTCAACCATAAGCATGCATGGAACTGAGTTTCTCTATATCTATATATACCTAAGGACCAACTGAATATTAGAGATGCAGATTTACTAGTATCATAGTTTTAGGCCATAGTGTCAGTCAGGAAGGAGAAGAAACAAAAGAAGGCAAATCTCCAAATCCTTTTTCAATCTCCTTTGCAGTTGATTACTTTTGTCAGTAATATGAATTACATATCCACAGCTTTAACTGGACATAGCATCCAACTCTCAGAGAGTGGACTGAGGCATATTGTCTGTTTACCATGTTTTAAACAATAACATAATAGCATCGCTAAACTGTGGAAAGACAATTCGGTTTATATTCACTGTGTATGGAAATAAACAGTAAAAGAAATTGTGAAGTACAAGGTTGGTGAAATACATTTTCTCCTGGCATAGCTACTCTAAGCCTGGTGCTTTAACTGTTTCCAACTGTAGAAATTTCCAAAGAAATACTCTGAAGTCCTCCATAGGATTGTGGGGAGGGCAGGAGGAGGGGGAAGAAGAACATAAGCATTGGTTTAACAAAAGTTAGAGGGATTTGATAGAGATTGGTTTCATTATAATTTTAGATTACATGTCATAGGTCAGCAAGACTTTTTTTTTTTTATAAAGGAATGATGAGACTTGTCTCTTAGTCTCTTAGAAATATCAAATAGGTCTTTGGAGGAAAAATGACATGGGACAAAATGCTTTCAATAGTATTCTTTGTAATTTTTAAACATAATGAGAATCTTTTCTGATATCTTCTTTCACAGTTGATGATGACTTGGTTGGGCATTTTTCCCTCCTCTGAGAGCATAAAGCTCTGACATGAGTTAGAATCTCTAGGTAGTTTTGAATAATTTCTAAACTCTATGTGATCTTCAAAGCAGATATCACCAACAATGGAGGCAGAAGAATTGACTAATGATATCCTGGGAATAAAAAACATCACACCCCATAAGGATGATACGTGGGCTACATTTGAAGTGATCGAAAATGGAGAACTAGGTTAGTCATTTTTGGCATCGTCTTTGAATATTTATGCTTACTATTCCTTGCCATTTCCTTTGCAGAAAAAACAGCAGGAGCCATAATGCTACTCCATGGAAATACTCAATGTAATGAGATTCTGAAAGATGTTCAAGAAGTTCATTTTGGAGAGGTGACAGAAGAGAGACCATTTGACCAAACTCCTCTCCCCCATGCTTTATATATTAACTTAAACTCTCCTATCCTCACTGGCACTAGAGAATCATATTTTAAAGTGTTTTCTGTGCACCTTTAGGGTAGGCGACACCAAATAGCTTAAAACAAATAAGGCCAAAGTAGACAAGCTATCATTTAGTGAATGGGCAATTCCATGAGTGTCCATATGTTATTTTTGTTGAAATAAAACACTGACATGCAGTGCTTGATCCAGAAGAGAGCCTGGACAGAAGACTTCCTGCTGGAGTCCTGACCCAATCAGAAATCTCTGTGATTCATTTTGCATTTGTATAAAAGCCATTACTGGTGGATGTGAGAACTTCCCTTCTGGAGCAAATGGGAAATCCAGGTGTTCCAAGTGCCTTTTCTGTGAGGGTCCTAATCCAGATTGAAATCCCCCCTTTTGCTGTTTACTTTTAAAGAGCTGATTTACAAAATCAGTACTTGCAGAAATAGTGTCTTAGCTCTAACACAGCAGTCCTTTCTTGAAAATTTGGAGAGGCAAAAATTGCTGAGTTAAGGGTGTCCACTAGATCAGGGTTCCTCAACCTTGGCAACTTTAAGATGGGTGGACTTCAACTCCCAGAATTCCCCAGCCAGCAAGGCAAGGCTGGCTGGGGAATTCTGGGAGTTGAAGTCCACCCATCTTAAAGTTGCCACGGTTGAGGAACCCTGCACTGGATATTTGCAAAATATTACATTGGGATGCAAACTGCTTGAGAACGTTCTGTTTTTCTATTGGAATGTTCTGCTTTTCCTTTAAAATTTGCTCCTCTAAGTATGCAATGGGTGGTTCATATGTAGATGGCAACGAAATGTCCAGCACAAGAAATGGTTTGTGGTGTTCTGGATGCATTGTAGATCCGAAATATTTATAGTCTGTCTAAAGAGCTGGATATCATTCTGGTGAGCTGAACAGCTTCATTTCAGTAACTCTTTGAGTTAAATCAAACACACCCATGGAAAAAAACCTGTGGAAATAGAGAGAGATGGCTGAAAGAAAGGGAAGGATCAAAGTAGACATGAATTAATAAGAGAAGGAGAAACGTACCTTTGGAAGGGAAGTGAAAATCTTCCACTTACTGTAATGAGCAGAACCCTTTGGAACAAAAGAATTGGATGGCATTTTCAGAGCACAAAGTAGGTGACTATCTTTTTTCTCTCTCTCTCTCTTTCTTACTGAGACTTCATCTTTGTTTAGATCATACAACACATTGGAATGTGGCTCACTGCCTCCAGAATGACTTGAGTTCTAAAATTAAGATAAATCCTTTTACCATGAAATGCAATACGTTGGAGACCATACAATGGTGGAACTCTTCTCTCTAGAAGAGAGAAGACTGCTAGAAACATAGCAGTTTCTGTTGGGAGAATTGTGGGTGCACATTTATCTTCACAAGTAGCTGTGTTTAATCCACTGAGTCCCTATTTTGAAGTGCTACATTCCTAGTGAAATAACCTAGTCTGCTTTGCAGGGAATTCAGTATTTCTTTTAATAAATCTCAGCTCAAATTGTAATTGTTTACTAGGTGAAACAAAATTCTGAGAAGACAGGTATATTAAAATCCCACATTTTTTCAGAATGCAATTTCCTTCTAATATTTATTGTTAGATTGGAACAAACAATTCTTGCACTGTTTACTGGCAACCTTGGGAGCAGAATAATGGGATATATAAGTTTGACAGTTAGATGTCTGAAATGTTGGAACTAAAATATTAATGATCAGCTGAATTATTTACATATTAAGCAGCAGAGATACAAAATGAAGTTATCTGGCCTTATGCAGGCGGCTTGCTGTGGTGGGATCTCTGGTATATACTATTTTGGTAGTAATTTTGATAAGATGGATAGTTTGCAAATAATGTACGTTGCTAGTAAAATAATGTTTTTCTGTAGAATGATTTATGCTTTATATAGTATATCAACATACCTGTAAATAAAGCAGTACACATTTACTTAGGGAGCTCACACATAATTTGTTGATGTGCCTTCTTTTGATGCCCTTGTTTCTGAAACTATTTCTTTAAGGTAGAGTTGAAGCTATCACACCTTTGTGTAAATAACTCCATTAAATTTTGCAATAGGCATTGGAAGAAAGCTATATCTTGACCTCCTCAGCATCATCTTGACCTTGTCTTAAATTACTGTATTAAAAGGCATTCCTCTTGCTATGTTGATGCTTCCTAAAATGTAGACAAAACTCACTTTTGTGCAACCTTTCCAGCCTGGTTTATCCAGGGTTAACCATAGATGTTAAACTACAGTGCCCGTCATTCCCCAGTTAGCACTGGCTGTGTGTCTGGAAATCAGGGAAGTTGTGCTCCTTTACATTTAAGGGTTTCAAATTGGGAAAGGGTACTGTTCATCTTTACAAAAAGTATTGGTCTCTGAGTGGTCTCTTTACAAAATGTATTGGTCTCTTCTATAATGTTGAGATGAAAAAATGTTGCCCGTGATGTCTCTAAATGATATCTGTGGACCCTCCTACCCCAAAACAATCAATACATACTATCAAATTTTACAGGAAACTATCTTTTTTATATGTGGATGCATAAGATTTCAAGGATGTATTCACAAAATCTTGTGGATGAGATCACCATAATATCATGAGCTTCTTCAACAAGAATAAAATGTGCTTTTTCTGTAATACCAATATAGTTTTAACTGGAGCCAAATATGTAGAACCAGAGAGACTGCTGGCTTGTGATATCCCCTTCCAGTTTTATTGCTCACTGTCTTCACTAGGGGTACACAAACCAATGCCCAGAGCTTCACACATCCCCCAGAGTTGTGACCCAATTGTATTTTTGTGTGTGTGTGACAAAGTTATTAAATACATGGTCAGAGTTTTACTATCTCTGTATTAATTAAATTTATAAGTAGATGAAATTCAGTCAAATTTAGTTTTTGTTTTGTCCTCACTCACCGATTTTTGGGGGAGTGTACCCCAGCATGACATCGCAGGTCAAATGTAACCTTTGGACTAGAAAATATTATGCATCTCTTGTCTCTGCAATTGGGAGAAATACAGAAGAACCTGTCCCTATGTGTCTTAGAATTTTCTGCAGTCAGGATTCTGAATTTTGTGTGGGGAAGCTCATAGATGAAGATTAGGCTTTCTTCATCAGATCTATTCATCCAACATGTGGATTCTAACTGGAGGGAAGAAGGGATGATGGATAAGTTGGGACCAGGGGGTGTGGCTCAGGTATTCTTTCCATATGAGAGATAACCACAATTGAGTTACTTGGCGTAGGCATTCTTTTTTCTTTTTGCAAACATATAATCAGTAATTTCACAAAAGACAAATCAAAGGAAACACATTTGCAGTGATTTCCTGAATGCTTGAGAGTCCTGATTTCTGAAAAATCTGCTTGATGTTTGGGAGGAGAGGAGATCAGCCAGATTAATTCAGCATGGTTGTCTCTCCTATAGATGGCCCATACAAGTGTCTAGAGAGAGCAACAAGTCATTTTATGCACTATATTAATCTCTTGCTTGCTTTAAATGAGTTTTTGCTACTTAAAAAGTCTGTAAAATAAAGAAGATTCTATATATTCTATACACAAGCAACTTAAGTGTTAACTCTGGGTATACTTGCATTTAGTTGGTCAAAATATGGAATTTGATTTTTATAGTATGTATGGCAATACCCAGAATGAAGAACTGACTTCAAGAGCACAAATAATTACATATTTAATTGTTTCTTCTCTTCCAGAACGTCCCTTGCATTGCACTGAGAATATTCTAGAACAGATCCTTCACTGGAGTTCTTTGGCCACTCCCAGCAACGCGTGTCTTATAATAAAGAAGTTTCCAACAGTAGGGCTTATGAATGAAGGTACACAGCAAAACGTATTCCCTGTTATTTCCAGGTAAACAATGTACAAGCAATAACAGGCTGCAGAGACGAAAACAGTTGTAGCATTGGAAGAGCAAGTCCAACTCCAGTTCAGTGCAGGAATCAAAATAAACATGGTTGTCCATCTTCTGCTAGAACACAGCCAGTGAATGGAAACCTACTTTCTACTGTCAAACTCCTGAAAAAAACATTAAATTGGAATCTACCTTCCTGTAATTACTCGATAGTTTGCACTATGGGGTGTTAGAAAGTTTGTGAAAGTTTCTTGAAGAATGCTTTATCTCCCCTTCTCAAGGCTAAACTTATATACTCAGTTTCTTTCAGTCTCTCTTTCCAACATCTCTCATAGTACTGGTTGACCTTTTTTCTATATATATTCCAGCTTCTCTGAATCCTTCTTAAAGTGTGGTGCAAGAACTGAACATAGTATTCCAGACAGGCAATTGCAGAACCCAGAGGAATTATTTTTTCCCTGCATTTTGCACTGTGCTCCTCTTATTGCTATCTAAAATTCGATTTGCCTTTTTTAGCAGCCATATCAGACTGCTGAATCATATTTAACTTGTGATCAGCTCCAATTCCAAGATCTGTTTTATTCATATAAAGCCAGATATTCTTCATCCTATACTTTGGCATTTGATTTTTTTTCCTTAAAGAGAATAACTTTGTTTTCTATTAAAGTTCATTGTGTTGATTTTATTAGCCCACTTGTCTAAGCTATCAAGAACCTTTTGAATTTTGTTTCTGCTTTCTAGAATATTAGTTACCCATCTTGTTTTTGTTTTATCTACAAATTTGAACAGCATTTCCTTCTATTCTTCTTCCATGTCATTAATGAAAATGCTGAAGATGAAACCTTATGCACTGTACTTGAAATGTGTTTGATGAGGAACTATCGATAAGATCTTTTGGAATAGAGTTTTCAAGCTAACTTTGGCACCAAAACAGACATAATCACTGTGCAGCACTTCAGAAGTAATTAGAAAAGATGCTTTTGGAGCATACAGAAACACAAAATATCATCTGTCTGCTTAAGAATTGCATGGTACATTTCTGCTGCTGTGAACTCTAAAGCATTGTTTTGGAATTGAAGTTGAAGCATTGCACAATTCTAATAAACATGTCATCTAGCTTATACTTCATTAGTTTAGTAATCATGAGGTCCTCTCACATGAAATCAAGATATATTTTATCTACACCATGTCTTAGTCTAATCAAGGACAAAAATAAATGATATGACCAATTAGTCTGTCAAGAATTCTGAATGAGCCCATAGTAATTTATAGTAATTTTATCATCTGCTCTAGGATTTTTATCATCTGCTGTAGAATTTTTTCAGATATCCAGGTCAGATGTTTTAAAGTCATTTTCCTGGTCCTTCTTTCTTCCTTTTTTATAGTTAAAAACCACATTTGCCATCCTCCTTTCATCTAATACTTCATCTGTTCTCCAGGATTTCTCAGATATAATAAATAGAAGTTCATCTAGACCATCCATGATTATCAGGTTCTAGGTAGGCTCCTGTTTCTTTTTGCTTTTCCCAATTTACCCAGTGGAGTGTATAGCTTCTTACTGAGCACTGAAATCAACATAGTTCTGCCTTTCCTTTTCTTCTATCTTGACTGGGCAAATGCCATACTCTTTCATTTATTTATCTTTTAGTTTGGATATAAAGACCCACTAGCCCAAGGAAAAAAAAACAGTCATCTACAACATACAGTGTAAAGACTGTAACAACCACTATGTAGGACAGACAGGCAGAAGGCTAGCAGAGCACATCCATGAACACCAGCTAGCAGTCCGAAGACACAATGAAAACTCCTTAATCTCACAACACATGGACAGATTTAACCATAGTTTCAACTGGGAAACTGTTAGCATCTTAGACCAAGCTAAATAAAAAATGCGAGGGAATTCCTGGAAGCTTGGTATTTAGACAAGGTGGCCATCAACAGGCACACAGAGATAAACAACATCTACACACTCAAAAAGAGACAAACATCTACACATTCAAAAGAGACAATAAAAAGGAAACAAAAGGCCAGAACATCTCCTCACCCAGAGCAATCATCACCCAGATAAGCAGAGGTTAACACCAAGATTATCACCAGACATGTAATCAAGCAGTAAACAATACCCTAATCAAGGAACTGGGGGTGGGGGGAGGAACCACACACAGGCAGGGCAAGCTAGTGTATATAAACAGAGAGCAAACTCCACTCCATTCTAGCACTGAAGATGTTACCTAGCCGAGTAATGAAACATTTGCAAGAAAACAACCAAGCTCAGAGAACTGCAAGGACTCCACAGTTGCTACAGATATTCTCTTCTGTTGGTTTGGTTATATGTAAGAAGCTATCTTTGTTGTTCTTAGCTCATGCTTAGCTTTAGAATTTCTTATCATTTCTTCATCTCTATACATCTGGATTGCTTTTACTTACTCTTCCTTGGTCACCTGCCCCTCTTTCCAACTACTCCATGGGTCCTTTGTGACTTTCGGGTTTTCAGGTTGTCATTAAACCTTTTGGGCAGCCACACTGGTTTCTTTTGATGTTCTTTACTTGCCCCCATTGGGTTGGCTTTCGGTATCTCCTCTTTAAGAAAATCTGATTTTGCTTTGCCTTCGTGACTTATTTGCTGACTTCTGCGTTGAAGGTCAGACACATGGCTTCCCTCTCATGAGTGCAATGCCTTGGAAACCTTTGGTATTTAAAAGCTCAACCAGGACTAACATGTTAATAACTAAATGGACTGCTGCAAAATTAGCAAGCCATTTCTCCAGCTGAAAATAAACAACCACAATCAAAAATATGTGTCAATTTATGTGTGTGTGTGTATGTGTGTATATATGTATATAACTGCCACCTATACTACATTTTTAACTCGTTTATTCAGTTAGCTATAGCTATTTTATGAAACCATTGCCTTACCGTTTTGTAATGAATTATTTTAGGTTAATGCTGGCTGTGCGGTGTTCTTTTATAAATCTCTATGCTTGTAATATAATGGATGGTATAAAGATAAAATGAAATACAATTCAAACAAAATTAAGAATATTTAAATCTTTTCAGAACTAAAAAGAGGGCTAAAATGAATTACGCGAAAATGGATACTCTGCTGGCAGGGTTTTACCTTTTTGAGCTATAGGTATTTCCACCTGCTCTCTTTTCATCATCTCCTTAGTAATGCCCTCAGCAAGCAGGATCTTGTAAACATGTCTTCTGCAGGCTTATTCTTTGATAGATTTTAGGGCAGTTAACAATTCTATTCCCCTTGCCTTAACAAGTGGCTCCCGAATCAATCCCAGCGGACTTTCTCATTTTAGCATTATTGCTCCATCTCTTGTTACTGATATATCCTAAAGCTAGGATCTAAAGAGGGAATAATGAAAGTAAATCAAATGTGATTTCATTGTCAATTTCTTACAAAGGGAACAGGCATCTTTTCAGGAGTTTTTAGCTTCAATTGACTGTTCAAAGGAAACTGCTTAGTTCTTTAAGTAGATGATGGGTATAGTTTCATCAAGTAACTGATTGGTGATATGATTCAGCCACATGAATGTATTATTCCACTGATTGAAATATGTTATTCTGCCTTTTAACTATAGAAGCCAGGATAATTAATTGTAATTTTGAAATTGGCTTGTTTTAAATAAGCCATCATTATCATTACCAGGTGGGATCATACATAATGTAAAGCAAAAAATTTGGTTGGCCAGCCATAATGGTTGGATTCATGCATTGCGCTAAGCCAGCAACAAGGAACCCACATCGTATTTTAGCATGCTGCATGAATCCAGCTAATAATAATTATAGATAGTTGAAGTGGAAGCAGATGTTTCCATTTTCCTCCTGTTGGGCTAGCAAAGGTTCATTAATGTAGTGCTAACATATGCTTTAGCATTCTGTAGGAATATTGCCAATGTTCTAGTTCACATATAGTGGTAAACATGGCAAAGAAAGCATGGATCTGGAGTTCTGTCCAACTCCTTCCCGTGTCTATACGATCAGAAGGGAGAAGACTTAGAATAGAACAGGTAACAATATTCTGAGCCACTCCCATAGCAAAAATCATGCAATACAAAGCTCCTGAAAAGTTTTTTATCCCCCTTACTAGCAGTGACCCTGATTAGGCCCTCTAGGATGTATCTGTGTCTTCTTCTGTGTACCTACTGTAGATACTGTGTCCCTCCTTCTGTCCAAGGACAAATTAGGGTGTGTGCATATAAGGGGCCTGTGACTGCATGTGTGTGTATGTTTAAGGGGTCAGGATGTGGTACCTCTGTATGTGGTACCTCTGTAGGTATGTAAAACCCCAAATGGTAGGGGTATGTACAACCCTAAGTGGCAGAATTGGGAGAGACCGCAGGTTGGCACATGGAGGATGTTGGAGTGCCCTGTTCCTGCCCAGGTTTGGGGTGGCATTGGGACCACCCTCTACCAGAACCCCTGCAGACATGAATGCTAGGCTGCTAGCTTAGACACTGCACCACACAGCTGGTGTGAAGGCTCTACTGCTGCATGAGCCTCATCTACCTACTGTAGATACTGTGTCCCTCCTTCTGTCCAAGGACAAATTAGGGTGTGTGCATATAAGGGGCCTGTGACTGCATGTGTGTGTATGTTTAAGGGGTCAGGATGTGGTACCTCTTTATGTGGTACCTCTGTAGGTATGTAAAACCCCAAATGGTAGGGGTATGTACAACCCTAAGTGGCAGAATTGGGAGAGACCGCAGGTTGGCACATGGAGGATGTTGGAGTGCCCTGTTCCTGCCCAGGTTTGGGGTGGCATTGGGACCACCCTCTACCAGAACCCCTGCAGACATGAATGCTAGGCTGCTAGCTTAGACACTGCACCACACAGCTGGTGTGAAGGCTCTACTGCTGCATGAGCCTGGAAGAGTGGCTATTTAAATCAAGCAGTCACAGTCTCCCAGTTGCTAGAAGCAACTTTGCTACCCAACTCTACCTTGTACTCCTGAACTAAATTGACTACAGGTTGCCCCAGACAACTTCTGCTCAGCTCTTGTTGTAGAGAAGACTGCTTTCCATCCACCATTCCTTCCAAGTTCCTGGCCATGCTTCATATCTCCCCCTGTCTCTTGCTGTCTGTGTGAGCAGCTCTGTGTGGAAGCACACACATGATGCTGTCCTAACTCCTGCTTTTCACAGTGCATAAGGGCTCATACCTACTCTTGTACATTTATCCCTGGGCATTTTGGCACCTCCTGCAGTTCCCTATTGCTGGACCATAAAAGTGTGTGTGTGAGTATGCATGAGAGAGGGCCTAATCAAGGGGTTGCATTTGTGCTGCATCTGCAAATGTGTCTGCCTCTCCTCTCTTTTGTTGTATCTGTGTATGCGCATGGAAAGAACAGGGTAGGCTCCATATAGTTTACTCTGGATTAAATAATCCAGATAATTAGAATAAAACAATCAGCAACTTTCTGAGCCACTGCCTAACTCCTTCTGTAGGGATGCATTGGAAGGTGGTGGTGGTGGTGATGGTGATAATGATTTTGCTTTGATTTCTCTCCCAAACAAATTTGATCCCATTTTATTCTATTTTTGAAGAGTTGTCCTTTCAATAAATAGATGGAGTTCCAGGCCCATTTACATAATGTCTTTTCAAAATTTGATTGGGTTTGAAGGAATTAAACTAGATGGTGTCATAAGCACAAGTTATAAGATGATGAACTTTCTGCCCCTCATGCAGCCATAAGAAAGAATTAACATTTTTTAGTGAACTGCAGCTTTATCATGACACTTAAAGTCTAAATTAAGATTAGTCTTAATTCTGTCTTTTGGGAGCAAACCAATTATAGACCCTATAGTGCAAAATTGTCATTTTCCAATAAATCATAGTTCAGATTTAACTGCTGATTGTTTAGATTTAGACATATTAATAAACTACTACTGAGAGTTAGAGAGAGATTGGGATTGGGATTGGGATTGGGATGGCAGGCAGGCCTCCAATTTTGGGGAGAGGAAGAAAGGGAACTTTAGTATTAAATTCAAACCAAGAGTGTTTAACCCTGATTTATAATTTTGCTCTTATCTCTGCTTAAGGTTCCAAACATTCAGTGAACCAATCTTCACCCAAGATTAATTTAGGTATATTGATTTTCCATATCTTATTCTCTATAGTAGTGATGTAATATATGCACAGATTCACAGATACAAAATGACCTATTATTCATCTTATCAAGTGGAGAGGCTGACAAGTAGAAGGAATTACCATTTATTTGTTTACTTAAAGTCAAAAACTAAATGAAAAGAAAGAAAACTGCGTACAGAACAAGCAGAATAAATTAAAAACACATAGAACTGAATAAGATATATGCATAAATCCAAATAGCAAGCAGTATTTATAAATAATAGAAATCTACCATTTTAATCTGTAAAATGTTGGCTGGCTAATCCCAGCTGTAGTGAGTTTAAGTCTGTTAACTTCTGATTTCAGATTCAGTGGAGAAGAACCGAGAGTAGAGCTAGTTTGGGGTACAGACCAGGAACAGGGATATCTGAATTGTACTCTTCTTGGAGGCATCAAAACGGATGACTTGGGGCCACTCACCTCATCACAAAACTATCAGAAGTAAAAAAGTCAAACCACTTGAAAATGTTGCTAAGCAAACCTGATACTAAGAGTAAAGATTGACTTGAAAGGCCATAACAACAAGAAGAACCTAGACACTTTCTTAGAAGGTTCTGTGGAAATATCTGCCAGGAAGAACTGTACGATCTTGGACTCAGTCCAGCCAAAAGGTTGCTTTAAATGTTTGCTTGGATCATATGAATGAACTCTGGTTAATAAAGATAGGTTACTTCCCAGGTTGTTGCAGTGCCCTTAAATTAGGTCTTGAAGAATAATGTTTAATTGTAGCTAAAGATAATATATTTCACACAAACAAGATACCTTCCAAGAGCGAAAAAGTCTAAAATAATGTAGAACAACTCCAATTATTTATTCTTGGTTTTTTCCCCAGATTAACGTTAAGATGTATAAAATGTAATACGCTATATAATATATAAAAAAGAAGGTTGTGAACCAAATGCTTTTTTTAATCATCTCAACAGAGAAAACTTCAAAAGACACTGTCAAAGCCAGCTACCTGAAATATAAAGAAGAACCATCCAAACTACTGTCTGCAAATAAGTTTCAAGACCGTTATTTTGTTTTACGGGAAGGAAATTTGCGGCTTTATAAGGACCTGAAGGTACAAATGCTGATATTGAGCCCTTTAAACTCACACCCAGTTCCACCCCTTCCTTTTCCAGGAGTTTTGACAGACTGATCTTGGAGGTTGTTGTGTTTCTCTTGATTATGTGGATAGTGGGGAAACCCTTTGGTTAGTAGCAGGATGAGGAGTGAACAGTGAAAACCTAAAGTGGATTCTTTTTTAGCGTTCTGCAACAATGTTCTTTAATGCAACATTGAAGTCAGACACACTTGACAAATGGATGTAGGTTGATACTCAAAATTTTTAACAGGGCCCTCAGTTGTGGAATTTGAGTGGTTGGTTTGAGTAGTTTGGAGGACAGAAGATGGTTACTTTCTTCCATCTTCCTATACATGACAAGATGGGTCCTATGAAGGTAAAGCCTAAGACAGGCAAGAATCCATTATGAGAACATTACAGTGCTGAATCCAGACAAAAGGAAAAACAGGATCTGGTGGGAAAAAAGTAGGGGCTAACTGATGATTAATTGATTTTGCTACTCCACAAGCCAATCTAATGATAACTGAATCTGTTTCCCACATCAAGATTCTGGGGAAGAAGAGCATATGCAGACAGCCACGTTGTAGATTCATCACGGTTATTGAATTTCATCCATGGAACTCAACAATATATTTCAGAGAGATACCTTAATATGAACGTGCCTAGAGATCATTTGTTCTTTTGGAGTTCCAATTTCAATATAACATTTTTTGTTCTTTTCTTTAAAACTAGTCCTTCTTGGTTCATCAGTATTTATATAATACTTTGCTTTGCTCCAAATAAGCACAAGTCAGGCAATTGGAAAGAGGTGCTACTTCTTCCTAGTTAATGCAACACAAATGGTAAATTTTGGATCCAGTCCTTGTGAATGGCCATCATGGAACTAAGTATAATCTCAATTTATCCTTTTCTTGGGATGGTAGCTTTTGCACGTGCTTCTTCCCTTTCATCATTCATCTAATATCTGGCATGAGTATGATATGCTTCTTTGTTAAGGAAAAAACATCAATAGACATCATGTCAGCAACATGGCCACCATGTTCATTATGGCATTCAGCTGAGCTAATATTGGAAGTTATCTGCAGAGCGGGATGGACAGATTTTTCTACCATGTGAACTGGGCTTAAAATGCATCCCAAACCAAATGCATTGTTCTGTTTAGCTGAAAACACCAGGGTTTTTGAATAATTCAAATCCTGGCTTAATTTATCCAAGACTTCCTACTTTTTGCCCATCACATTTTCCCCGTGGAATTCGTCTATCTAAATATTACTATAAATTAGACACTGTTCACCAAATGATGCATTTCATAAAAAGATACGAAACTAAGTCTGATAGTATTTTTCTTGAAGAGTGGCATTAAAAAATATCTGGCCAGCTGTTCTTGTAAATGACCTTATACATTTCTCCCCCCAAATTATATCTAATTATTTAGCACTATAATCCACAGGTGGAAATTGGCATCTTTAAATCTTATGCACACACAACTGGGTGCAGAACTGAAGTCTTAATTAGCCCTCGGCAAGTGTTTATCATAAACTGTCTTAAATGTCATTCTTCTTATTAAAATGTTCATATTCTTACCTTTTTAAAAAAAATAGAGCATATACATAGTGTGCATAAAAATGTGTTTCAGTGACAAAAGAGGGAGAAGTTTCTTTTTTTCCTTTTCAGAAAAGGAGCAGTGGTATAAAATTTCAATTTAGCTCTCCTTCAGACGCTGTAGCCCATCACTCATTCCTATTCACGTATTCAGTTGTACTTGCTGGTAATTGAAAACCCAACGTATCTGGTAGGATGGCTAAACTCTTTTATTTTTAGAGGTACTTCCACAGCACCTAGTTTTACTTCCCAACCCAACAGAAAGAGTTTGAAGCCAACCTGCGTGTGTTCTTAGCACAACAGCCTCAAAGCCCTAGGAATGTTTTATGAGTGTGCAGGCTGCAGATGGAGTTTGTCCTTCCAAAAGCGAAGAGGCAGAGTTAATGGAGCATGTTCTCTTGGTTTGCAAATTTCTAGCGCTTGATTTCATCCATACTAAAAAAAATAGCTGGCCGATCTAATTTTGAATATGTGTTTTTAGGGCTTTATTTATTTTATAAAACAGAGCAAAGAGAAAAAGACTGAAACAATAGAAAAAAAGAGTAAGAAAGCAATGCAACAAATTATGTATCTCAGGACTTCTCGGTAGGTAGGTAGGTAGGTAGGTAGGTAGGTAGGTAGATAGATAGATAGATAGATAGATAGATAGATAGATAGATAGATATTATGTGCCATCAAGTCATTTTCAGCTCCTAGCGATCACATAGATAGACCTTCTCCATGATGATCTATCCCTAACCTTCAAGTCTCCCAGTGGTGCACTCAAAACTGGTTCCATCCACCTTGCTGCTGGTCATCCTCTTCTCTTTCCTTCCACCTTTCCCAGCATTAGGACCTTTTCCAGAGACGTAGGTCTTTGTGTAATGTGTCCGAAATAGGATAATTTGAGCTGATTTTTGTATATATATGTGTGTGTGTGTGTGTTTGTAATAAAGGATGACCATATTTCTTTGCAATCATTCATCCATAATCTGTGTTTGTAAGCAACTGGTTCATAAGTCTCAAGTATAATCAAGTTTTCAATCTACTGGATAATTGGGGCCATAACTTGGTCTTAAAAGACTAGAGAATCCATTTCCATTGTCCACTTTCATTTCCGTGTAATAAGTATATAGTACAAAAGGGTACCAGCATAAAAATATTATTTTTTGTCTCAAAATCAAATTAGTATACAGAATACATACTTTTTGTTATCTGCTATAAATGTCACAGTGATTCTTGCTACAGCCAAATTTCTGGCAAGGGCTAGACTTGTGAGTTAATTAGAAAGGTCTGAATTATTATTCTTGGTATATGATTAACAGTTCAGCATTGTTGAAAGTTTCTGTGTAATCTGATGGAAATATGTAATTACATGCTCAGAGTAATCAGACCTTAAATTTTGTATTTTGTTTTGTTTTACATTGGGGTCTTCTGACAATAATCAACTAATTTTCTTATTTGGTTTCTATTCATTGCAAATAGCTCTAACTCTGACTACTGGGGTAATATATAAATATTATAACAAAGAAATGAACAAGCAACTCCCATAAATGTTCCTTCCAGCTAACCAATTGCACGATGATGATAAAAGTATAAAAATGGCACCCTGCTGTCCCTTACTTGTCTAGCCCCAAGGAGAACAGAATAACCCTAAATGTGGGTAGGAGGGGGAACAGATAGGAGTCATGAGTTGAAAACCTAGGAAAAGAATATGTTCCCCAGCTGGAAATCAGAATATTTCTTATTTGTGTTGCACTGCAGCCAAGCCAGAAAGACGGTGATCACGGGGATGTGACGTGGATTGGGGAGTGGTTCCAAACCCCAAGTTTAAGTGCTGTTAAGAGAGGTGTTTCCTTTTCTTCAGATAAGCAGACCATCTCTTTGAGCTTTGAATGGTGTAGCCCAAGACCATTAGCCTGAATTTCTTGTGACCGACCATTGTTAGAGATGTTTCAAACCAACTTACCTTCTCATGCAGCAGGAATGTGCTGATGTGTAGCAGGTAGCAGTGGTCCTGTAACAGTTGCACTGGGCATCCATAGACACAGAATGAACTGATATGTGTGTCATCTTGATAAATTCAGAAAGTGGCCAGATTATACCATCCCATCCCTAGTTCCCCTTCCTCCATCCCTACCAATGAATTATCTGTGAAGAACGGGAATGGCAATTCTAACATACTTGGAGGATATTAGCAGGGGTGGGTCAAAATTGGCAAGATGGTGCCCAGAGCATCATAAGGCAAGCCCTTCCCCTTCCTCCCAAGGTTCCTTGCGAGGAAACTCTGCTTCAAAAGAGGCAGGGCTTGCATCCCATCTTACTGATTTGGATAGACACACCCTGAGACCACCACTAAGCGTGAGGCTGGGGAAAGCATACTCTCCCCAGTTGTTGAAATGTTTGTCATTCTCACTCTACAGCAGTTTGAAAATGTGTGGACTTCAACTCCCAGAATTCCCCAGCAAGCCTTGCTGGCTAGGGAATTCTGGGAGTTGAAGTCTACACATCTTCGAGTTGCCAAGGTTGAGAAGTATTAGGTTGCCTTTCATGTTGACAAGTTATGTAGTAAAATGAGGAATTTAATATTACGGAGAGAAGGTCCTAACATAATTCCTGCTCTGGGGAATCCATATAAACATTAATTTGTACACTTTAAATTTACTTTTATCTTTCTAGACTTCTTTTCTTAAGGCATAAAGCATGTTGCATAAATTCTAGATCATTACTTACAGAAAAGCAAGATTGGAGCTACCTAACAAAAAGCTTCTGCTTGCTCCCCTTTGGCTTGTTACACATTTCTTTATTCCCCTTTCCCCTGTAATTAATTGCTTGTCTGAAACGCACCACTACAAATCTTTGGAAACTCATGAAGTCGGCAAAGTGGTTGTGTTTATTTTATTATGCATAATCTTACATTAATTGCCTGGCAAGAAAAAAAGAAAAACACACACAGAAAAACACCACTGTTATTTTTAAAAAGTGATCACTTCCTCATATCTAGATTAATAAGTACATTTCTGCTGCATGAATGGATGCTTTTATTACTGCAGCCGAATTGGTTAGGAATCGTTTTTGAAATACTGAAAGCCCAATTAGCCATGAAATTCTGAGGGGGAAAAAAAGAGAGAGAAAGAGAGTGCTCTGAACTGAGCTAATTTTTGCCTAAATGACACATAATGTTTCATACTGTCATCCCTAAGCATGGTTGAGCTTTAAAATAGGTAGGGTCACTGTGACACTCTATTTCAGTACTTTAGATTCCCACAGGTATTTTTCGCCTCTTACAAGAAAACTGCAAAATGAATTTCAGGAGACCTCTAATTTTCCATGTCATCACAAACACATTGACACATTAAACTCTACTATTTAATTATGGGATTTCTCCCATAGAGGAATTTGCCTCAAGAAAATATTTGCTTTTCTAGCATCTCTATGTTGAGTGCACAAAGAATAACATGACAGCCCATTGTGACATCCTTCTCTTTGACCTTGGAAAAGACAGGCAGAAGCTCCATCTAAGAATCTTCCATGCATGGCCATGCAGGAAGTTGGGAGCAGAAATTGAAATATGTAAGAACATCTCAGCGGGACTGTGTTTATCAGCAGCTCTCTTCTCATGTACTCTGTTTCTCTCCAGTGGGAAGGAAGGATGAGGTTAACTCTTTCTGTCTGCCAACTGATCTGGAGTAATTTGATATCTGTTTAATTCTAATAGCAGTGAAATTGGGAACATTCCTGTGGGAAGTCTCTTAACTGTCCATCTCAATAGGTCAAGATTGTGTGTGCGTGAAATAACTGATGGAGGAATATATGAATGCAGTTTGTAGACATCACCTGTGAGGTTACTGAAGCCAGAAAGTTTCACCTCCCCAGAATACTAGAGAAAGCAGAACTATGACCTCATGGCTGAGGACATAGAGGTTATGTCAGACACACATGGTAAAAACTCTCCATCAAGTTGAGCCCAATTTCTGATGATTCTATGTATATCCCTATATCATTTTAATTTAATTTAATTTAATTTAAATGATTTATAGAGTCATTCATCTCATGGCAATGATTTTGGGCAATGTACAAGGAGTAAAACCAATAGCAACAACACAATCCAAATTATCAAACTATTATCAACTTACATAATGTATTTATAATAATATAATATACATTATAATAATACAATATAATAATAAATTATTAAATTAAATATCTGAGGCTGCAGAAATAATTTCATTTTCATTTAGCAAAAGTACATACATGGTTTGCTTTCATCTTCTCCCGGCGTAAGTGTGTTACTTTTTAAAATCTTTTCTGTGTAGACTACAGCACTGATGTTCCATGGAGATCTCCCATCCATGTACTAGCCAGATCGAACCTCCTTGGGTCCCAAGCCTGCACAAGCTTGGTCAGATGCCACCACTTGTTCCCACATGCTAGTAAAGAGATGAACTCATCAGAAACGAAGTGACCTATTTTGCAAAACTTTAACAGGATGTTCAGAAGATAAGCAGATCTGAAGGCCTTGTTTGTTAGTTTCTGTTCCACTAACAGTCATTTCTCAACCTCAACAGAGTAGCAAAGCTGAGAAAGTGTTTCCTGTCAAATCACTGAAGCTTTATCTCGGGGTGAAGAAAAAATTGAAACCGCCAACGAAGTAAGAAAGAGACAAGAAAACTGTGTTGCCTTTTTTTCATCCAGAAGCATGCTTGCTTTTTGCTGTTGATGTTGTTAGGATACAGGAACATAAAGCTTTGAACAACCGAACCAAATAACGGAGCTAATCTGTATCTATTGCCTGGTCTCTGATAAGCCACAGTTCCATAATATTAGTTATTTTGGGGCTTGCATTATTACTTTGGTGTTAAGAAATTACTTTATTGAACAGCTATTTCTAATCTCCGTATGCTATCTCCTACATATTGCTTATGTGATCAAATTATCCCACTGCTAAAGATCAGAATGCAGAAGTCGTAGGCAGATGAAACATGAGCGTGACTGTCTATCAGCTCAGAAACAGGGAAGATATATGATGGGGTCTCAGACATCATGTTGCCCAATCACTTAAGCTTGCTACAACTGCTGCTATCTCTGCTTCCTCTTCCTCTGCTGACAGTCTTACATTTCATTAGTTACGGTTAACTCCAAACCAAAATTTAAAACAGTGGTTTCGTATAGAGTTTCAGAGTGGCAGATTTTTATTTGTGCTTGCACCCCTACACCCACACTGTCCATCCTTTCCACAAAAGTTCAAGCAGTGCACAAAAAAACCAAACCAAACCAAACTTCAGCCTCTGAAATTTTATGATTCTCCTAAATTTATGGTAGGGTCTGTGTATGATCTGTGGGCACTCCGAACAGGATAGTAAGAATTCTGCTTTTGAAGTATTAGTCGTCTTGTATTTCTTAATTACACCATTATCTATCTATGAATGATGTTTTGTTTTGCTTTTTCAGCTGGGGCCTAACACTGCTGTCTGAAAAGTATCATTGGTAAGTAAATTACTAGATAGGGGTGTGTATTCTTTGAACATGATTTGGTGGAATAAGTATTTTGGACCTCACCTGAGCATAGCACCTCTTTGTTGTTCATTAAAGCAGCCATGTCTCCCCCCAGCTTCTTTATGAGCCTGGAAAAAAAGATGTTGCTGCTTTAATAATCTTACTAAGTATAATAAGTGAGCTCTTTAAAGCAGTGACATTTTGTTTAAGTTTGTATGGAAGCCTGAAAAGACATGGCTGCTTTAGTACCAACCATAGTACCCACTATCCTACATCTGAACAATTGCAGTCGCAGCAAATCTATCGGTAATCATAAGATAGGAGTCACATAAATTGTTCTGTAAACTTGAATGCTTCCTTTAACTATGTGGGTGTGCTTTATGGGTATGTATACCAGTGTAAACATATATCAATCAGTTTAATATAAAATATATGACATACGTGGCGCTCGCTCTCTTTTGTTTCCCAACAATCTAATGAGCTGAAAGAGAATGGCTTCCCCAAAGAGATTTATGGCTAAGCAGATACTGAGATCATGTGTGCCTAGTTCAGGCTAAAGCTTGATTAATTGCAGCAGACTAGCTCTTTTAGGAATAGGAAATCTAGCAATGAAAATTGATTATCTAGCAATAATAACATCTGCCTTCCCAGATTGCAATGTAATATATGTCTCAACACCCTATGTAATATATATCTCAACCACGCTTATATTATGTTCTTTATTGTGGCGTAACTTATTCTGGCTCATGAGGGCTTAGCTTCCAGGCAGCTAAGGGTTTCTCTTTCAGAATTGCATGAGGAGTGAGTGTATTATGGCACCGGAAGTGAATTCGTGTTAATCTGTCTTCTAGGTATTTGTGTTGTGACGGGCCGGATTCTCAGCTTGAATGGCTGAACAGCATTTTTATGGCCCAGGTATTTGTCTGTCTTTGTTTTTCAGACTCAAATTGCACTAGGCTCTGAAAAATAAATTTGAATTGTAATGGTTGCATACTACATGTTTCTGTGCTTTTTTACGTAAGTACATGCTCATTTGAGCAAAAATCCACATATTCAGAAGTCAATATACATTGCTGTCAACACATACTTTCTAAATAAAATCTAAGTTGCAGTCCAACAGATTATGATTGGTTAATGTTGTTCCCCCAATCATAGCCCTCTTCATGCACAGTATCTCTTTTCTTGCCAGCTTTTCCTTATTTGTTTGTTCAGCTCAAAGTCTTTTATTTTATTTATACACACACACACACATTATAATATATATCACTTTCTAAAAACTAACCATGCCCACATTAAAATGTGCGTGCGTGTGTATTTGTGCCTTCAAGTTAAGAGTGTTGACTCCTGATGACGGTCTAGATTAGTCCCTGCAGTTTTCTTGGCAAGATTTCAGAAGTGGTTTGCCATTGCCTTCTTCCTAGGGCTGAGAGAGAGGGACTGGCCCTAAGTCACCCAGGTGGCTTTGTGCCTAAGGTGGGATACACGCACACATACAAGGACACACACATATATATGTATGTTAACTTTTAAGGAGCCCCAAGACAATTTGAAAGTGACCCCATTTCAAGTTGTTGTTCAATTAAAAGCTTCCTGTGTTTTGTCTTTGTAACATCACGAATCATCTAACTAGGACATATAAGGTCTTCCTTAGAATTGAATCTTCTCATAATAGTGTTGTATTCACCTCTTTAATAACTGTAAGAATTATGTAGTGTAATGAATAGTTTTGCAGCTAGTATAAAAGTCAGGGTTATCTGTAATTTTAATCATTCTATTTATAAGTTTATAAGAGCATATTGATTAACATTCTTGAGACAATAATTTAATCTGAAAATCAGCAATAACAGAAGCATCTAGAAAGACAGTCCACATACTTCCATAGATATTCTAATTTAATGCAGGTTTGTAGCCGTAACTTCCTTTTTCTCAAGGAAGATTTCTCACCTCATTAACTTTCTAGATTCTACTCCTCTTCCATGCTTCATCTGGTCTTTGTTTTTTCATTCCTCACCTACAGGAAATATGTATTATTGTCATTTGACCTGCTCCTAGTTTTCTGGAGATAGTTGATCTGTTTCATTTTTATTCTCAACTTTCCCCTTTATCCTTAATTTTTCAAGCCTCCCACTCTCTTAAAAAAAAAAAAAGGCCTTTTTTGTGCAATTATCAAGTTGTACATAACTGAAATATTGACTTTAGTAACAATGGGTTCAGCACTTGAATCTGAACCAATTTTGGCTCTGTTTGGTCCCAGGAACAATTGTTATGGGACACAATAATCTAAAATGTCCAGTTCTTTGTTGTGTCTGGAGCACATATTTATCCAGTCTTTATGCGAGTAACTGAAATTACCCATTTCTACAACAGCTTCCACTTTAGATATTTTGTTGATTAAATTCTCCATCTTAAATTGTCTCATTATTTTGATAGGACAAACTGATAATACGATAATAAGCTGATACATTGCACTTGATGGAGCTCTTTGTCCTAGTAGAGCTAACAGTGTTATTCTGATTCCTCTATCCTTTATATTTAGACCATTTACAGTCTCAGAGCAGCAGAACTGCTGAGAAGCAACAGCACAATAACTTGCCAATTTAAGGCAGGGAAAACACAAACTTGTAATCTCTCAGATAGAATTAACATAGGTGAAAAAACACAAACGCTTACAAACTCTACCCAACTCAAAAAAAGAAAAAAAAATGGGGAGAAAAATCCCAGTCATGTTGACGGCTATGATGTAACCTCATTGGCTTTATTTTGTCCCCCTGCTCATGATAGACCTCCCATCAAATTGTAGGCTCAGGCCACCCAAAGATTTCCTGTCTCTGAGACAGAGTTCATTTTCAGCTATAACTGTGTACCTCTGGGTATAAAATTCTGAAAACCAAGCAGGGTAAGATCTGGTTACTACTTGATGGGAGGAGACCAGAAAACACCCAGGCTCTAGACTAGAGTGGGAGGTTAAAAGAATGGTCTAGATAAAAGCAATAGGAAATCAGTTCTGTAGTATTGCCAAACTATTCGAACATGGCCCTGAAATCACCAAGAGGCAAATTCAGCAAAAAGGATAATTCATCTGGATATCACTGGTTTTCTCCATTCTCTATTGCACTGCTCTTAAGTTACGCCTGTTACAGATGAGTTCTTTAAACCAAGTAATCAAGTCATTTTGATCCCAAGAGCTTCTAAGACTTGTGCATTTCTCTCTCTCTCTCTCTCTCTCTCTCTCTCTCTCTCTCTCTCTCTCTCTCTCATACACACACATACACACACACACACACCCTCAAATTATAAAACATTCATAAACACCTATACTATGCACCCCTCCCTGGATGCCACTAGCATATACATTTTGGTTTCATTCTCTCTATAGTTCTCCCACCACCTCATCTGGATGAACAGAAAATATTTCCACCCTTACCTCTTCATTCTGGACCAGATGTTCCTATTTTATTTTATTTGTTTTATTTTTTGTTTCTTTGTTTGATTTGTATCCTGCTAATTTTATTGGACTCCTATAAGTTTATGCAGTTAAAAACATGCATAGAAGGAATAATGCTAAAACCAGTAAAACATGTACAATAAGTATAGAACAGTAAAAGGTATGCAATGTTCATTTAAAATCTGCCCATGAGACATTTTGATATTAACGATCAGTGATTGATGGGGCTACCAAAAACCATCAAGATAAACCTTGAGAATAGTGTTTGCCAGTCACAATGCTTGGGTTGGTCTATGTTGGCATCAGTCTGGAAGAGATTGTCTTCTGGATCAAAGGTCATCAGGGTTCTTTTCTGGGTTTATGGTTATGCCTAGATATCTGTTCACATGTCACACACACACACACACACACACACACACACTAGGACAACTAAGTTTTGTCTGGAGGTATGTCCATCAGTTTTGGGGAATGAGTGCTCGTCATTTTATTCCGGACTGCCATTTCATAGCTGGGTTATCACGTATGGACTTCCAGGTGGTTCCAGAACAATTGTTTTGTTTCATACATGGTCTGCCATTTCTAATGATTTGTAAATGGTTTGCCCTACCTAACAGTGGAGCTGGTGACAAAAGACCCTTCCTTTTTTTTCTTCCGCAGCACAGTACTGTGTGTCCACCGAGTGGGAAGACAAGGAAGCAGTCGATTACGAAAAATCCAAAAATCGGTGGCCTACCTTTAATACCAATTCAACAAGACCAAAGTATTCCAAAAGTTAAAGCCAAGTTGGCAGAGGTAAATTGGTGGCTAAATTAGAAAATGTTTCAGATGTAAGTCAGGTTAGTTACACGCACATGACATTCCAATTTATATTAAAGAAGGAAATACTGATTTAAAAAAAAATCCATAAACTGAAGAAGCTCCATTAGGAAAGACTTGGGGTATAATTACACAGTAAGTTACATAAGTGTGTGTGTGTGTGTGTGTATTTTTATATATACATATATATATATATCACACACACACACACAAGTTACATAATTATATGTGTAGGCGTGTATGTATATATACACACACATACATACACACACATTAAGTTACATAATGTATTGCATATGTGTATACACACACACACGAGAGAGAGAAAGAGAGAGTTTTATCAGGCTTATGTTTTTAATAAAGCAAGTGGAACTCTTTAAATTTAAATGCCCATGATGTTCCCTTTTTTCCCTGTGCTATATCACAAAACACCCTAAACAACAAAGCAGCTCTTGAAATGTATATTCTAGAAATAAAGTAGTAAATTAAGCCTGATATGGAACTTATATCCAAATATAATATATTGCCATTCTAATATTCTTTGACTTGAAGGAAAAAGTGGTTGGAACCATAGCAACAAAGTTTTGTTGTATTTCAGCAGACATTTAGGGTCTAACGGGATTTATGTCTTCAAGACATGTATCTTTCAGGATGGATCTTAAGTTCCCACTGGGAGAACAGTTGAGCCTTTTGAGTATAAGTATTTAATGCTATCTCTAGGTGAGGTAGGTAAAAAAGAAAATTTATAGTCCTGACTTTACCCATCCACTCAACTAGAAATCACTGAAAGCATATGGGGACACAACAGATGGCTTGTCTATGTGGATATGATTCATTTTTGAGTTACCAATTTGGGAATACAGAAGAAACTTTTCATACATGATGAATGATAATGATGACAATATAAACTTCTGTTGACTTTCAAATAACTTAATTCTTTTGCTCTAAATTACCTTCCTGCAGTTTTTCTTCCTCCATGCCTCTTTTATACTCTTATGACCTACAAACTCCCATTTAATATCTTCTGTTCCCTAAGTACATTTCCTGTGCTTTGCTGCTCTCCTACCAGTCAAATCCCTTAACAGTTAATTCTCATTTGGCTCATTTTCCTTGTGTTTTTTTTTTTTAATGTGTTTAATACTCTGCTTATCCCACACTCTCCTTCTATGTCATTCATTATGTTTTGGTCACTCAGTTTGAGATGTATATATCTCTCTGTACATCACTACACATATTTTAGAGTTTGACAATCGCTCAGGGAAAAAATGCAGTTGTCAAGTCCACGATGTCCACCTCTCAGTTCTGAAGCATTCTCACACAACCAGGCTTGGGTCAGATAAATACTTCTTTATTAAGAGGTACATGTAGCTTGTAAACAGAACATTGCTAAAACTAACGCCTTGGGTAAACCTCCCTCTATTTATCCCCCCTCCCCTTATTGCCTGGCATCTTGACTCCTCTTCACCTGTTGTTGACCTCTCTCCTTCTTCCCTGAGCTTCTTCCTGGTTCTTTGGGCCCCAGCTGCCTTGCTGGCAATCAAGCCAGTCTAAATTGCCCATATATGGTTAAGCTGCTTCCCAACTCCCCTTACAACCATTAACAGCCACCCCCCCCCCCCTTATTTACAAGTGGCAGAAACAAATCAATCCAACTCCCAACGAATGCAATACAATGGAAAACAACAACAGTTGGGTGATGCAGGTTCTGACAGCAGTAAAGAATGGGGTGTACTAGAACTCCACCCAACATAAAAATAAATGGACAGAAAGCTATGCTTGTGTAAACCCTACTGGATGGGGGTCAGTAGTGCTTCAGTTATAGGACCCTACTGGATGGGGGTCAGTAGTGCTTCAGTTATCTATTACTTATTAACCCTGTGGTCACTGTCCACTTTAGGAAAGCCCTAAGATTTGTTCTTGTTATTTAGTTATTTATCTTAATATCATCACAGTTCCCAAGGATTCATGGCAATGCACATTGAAAATCGGCACTCCTACCACCGATTCAATAAATCCAAATAATAAATCAAGCAAGAAAGTCAGTGTTAACAGTATAATTAAAATTAATATAAATAAGTGTTGAAAAGCCAGATGTCAACCCCCTCCCTGAAGCACTTCTGAATAGTTCTGTTCCCCAAATGTTCCTGAAACTCCAGAGCAAAACCTTTGCATGTCTTTATAGTTTTATCCTTAGTGTGTTGTACTGGACCATTCTAGATTTTAGCTGAAGTTATGGCTTAATTTTAGCCAATACTGTCTGAATTCTGAAAATGCTTACTGTTTCATTATTTTATTATTTTCATTTGTAAGAATTGAAACGGTTGGAAACCAGTCTGGAAGGACCTAACCTCCCAAAGGTGGGCTACAGATACCTGACATGAATGAGTGCATATTTAACTCTTTACCCATCTCTCTACAGAATTCAAAATTGGAAACTGAAAGTGACTTATCTGAAGATAAGAAAAGTTTAAAGGAACGAGTATCACGGGTTGTTCAATACAAGGAACGTAAGGAGGAAAAAATCTGGAATCACGCAAGGAAGCATCACAGCCTGATCTGTTTGGAGGACATGGGTGAAAACGCTGTGGACTTGGGCCAAAGGCTCTCGAAAGAATCAAAGTCATCAAAGAAAAGTGAGAGCAAATTGAGAGAGACTCATTTGGAATCCGATAAGCAGCTGCCAGCAAATGTTATTCACGAGCTCCACACTGTCTTGCAGAGGACCAAAGCTCTCCACAATGAGACTTAGAAACAATTCAGATATGCACATCAAAGAAATGGATTATGTAATTAATGTACAGTGTACAGACTTTCAGTGTATTTATATGTAAATGTTGAACTAAAAGAGATTGGGTGCCCCCTTACCAATCTGAGAACCTTAATAATTTTATACTGACATCTGCCCCTCTCATTACCAAGATTTATTCCCCAAAATAATGTTGGCCAACATTTTCTACGTAGGTGGGAGAGTGACAATCCATTACTTCTCAATTGGACATTAGTGAACCTCAACTAAAAGTATAGAAGTAGGATGTGAACACAGTTCAATAAGGATAATGCATCTATTCCTTCTGGCTGTTGTGCACATTCTGAAGATAACATGAGAATAAAAGATGAAGCATAGTCATTTCCAATAGGCATTTATCTCACCTATATTTGTCATCCAAGTGGGACGTTAGCAAAAGGCTTTAGGCTGGCAATTCTATTGGTGGTCCTAAAGCTCTTCAGTCACCAGACCAGTTCGTTTATTTACTGTCATAGACCAAAGATAGAAATTCAAGTACAGGGATCCAATAAGGAAAGAAGTTGAATGAATGAAAATGAATGAATGAATGAATGAATGAATGAATGAATGAATGAATGAATGAATGAATGAAAAGGAAGAGGCTAGTTTCTAGCCCAGTATTTCCTAATGCTGATTATGATTGATAAACAGTGAACAAATCTGCTAATAAAAATATATACTTCCTCTTCTTCAGGCTGGTCCATTTGCTTAGTGAGTAAGTATGGGGGAGGTTATTAGCTCCAACAGCCAGCTAGTGTAAAAGCCAGTGCAGGAGCCCACAGACAACTGTGTTGATGGCTTCATCCAAACAGGGACAAAAATGTGCCAAGTATGGGACACTGTCACACCTTTCCTCCAACATTCTAGAAGGCAAGATGTTAAATCCGGCTATGGTGACTGCTCTCCTGGAGGAACAGATAGGATATACCTCTGTTTTTTTAAGATTTCTCATAGCCTCTTTCAGGAATGGAATTCTAGTTCAGTCAGTGTTGCTACAGGCTTATCCCTTTGTACAGCCAATAGGGTGGCTGTGCATACACTGGCGTTTATGGCAAGAAAGAGCAATGAGCCATCAGCAGCCATATTTGCAGAGTTAAGTGGAGCAGCCTCAAACCACGGAACTTGAAAAGCGCTCAGGTTTTCCAAGCAGACTTAGCAGTTCAAGGCAGCAAGGTAAATCTAGAAAGAATGGACTTAGCACTTTTATGCATGTAGAGTGCTTTGGATCCCTGCTGTAGGTTGCAAACCTTCCATAGAGATGGCGCGTTCAACTAAGAGAATTCCAGTTACTGTATACCATCGAAGACGCAATGGTATATCTAAGTATACGCATGCAGCAAAGCATAATAGAATCAAGAGACTGTAAAGAATCCTGGTGGAATATGTGTAAATAAAACCTCACTGTGAGTAGAAAATAAGCCTATTGGGGAAAAACATTACTGTTCCATATCCTGTCCATTATGCAAGTTTTCTACTTCCAATGAAATATTTTGCTTAAAATACAGATTTACAAAAGCTAACACTAAATGATATGATTTCTGCCTTCATCATCAGTGTCCATTTTGACCATTCTGGGATTTAAAAAATCTCATTTGTGACCCTTTTCCGCAGGGATCCGACGATAAATGAGTCAATAGGATTTATGTGTATTTGTGTATTACAATGTAATGCTGCTAATACTGTGCTATGTAGTCCCAATCTGTTTGATTGTTTTGATCGGTAACTGGTACAGTCAGGGAAGATTCCTGGGAGTTGTGCAATGAAGGAAAAGAAGTAAAATTTTAAATTATTGTACATATTTGTAATGTAAATAATAATTGCAGAAATGGCAGTGACTGCTTGCCACATCAGTTGGGTGGATTATATGGTGTATGGACGCATGAAATAAAAAAGGGTCTTGTTAAAGTTGGCTTGCCTATAAGCATCCAAGGGTCATTCCATCTGTCTGCATTCTATCAACAAATGTTAAATTTATTTGTAACTGATGTGCATCCGGAATACCTTGCTGAGCAATTCCATTACCATAAATTCCACAATATAAAAGAGTCCTGAGAATTCCAACTGCTACGGGGAAATTATCCATACAATGCCATTTTTTCCCTGGAGGAATCTTCTCATGCCAATACTTCTGAAGATCAAAAACAAAGCAAAGCTATTTTTAATAAAAGAAGACTGTACAAAAATGTCTGTTTAATTGCAGTTATTGATTCAAGTGGTCTAAAATGTTAGAGAATGACAAACACAGAAAAGATGAAAATGCTTTTTTCTCCTTTCTCCTTGAGAAAGCCACGATAACTGAAAATGGAAGAAGATAACTCAACAGCTTTCATCCTGGGTTCATCCCATCGCCTTATACTGCACAGGGTGACCATATATCACTAAAAAAGCACAGCTACCTGTAGCTTAGTGCTACATCAAACATTTTTTGGAATAGATTATCTATGCCTCCATCACAAGGATGTGTTTGGGGATGTGTTTTAAAAAAAGTCAAGATGGTAGTTGTGACTGTGTGGTTGAAGCCCCACCCACTTTTTATTGTGCTCATAAAAATGGGTAGGGTTACGATCACACAGTCACAACCACCAGCTTGATTTTTTGACCCCTCTCCAGACACCCTTGCTCTATCAGATGTAGAAACAAATTGTGTCTTTGGAGTCTGCTTTTATTGTTAGGTCAAGAAATTAACTCTGCATTACTTTTCTTTTTTAAAAGTAAAGTAAATGATTTTTTTTTTTTAAATACAACCATATACAGAATCTTTTTTTTTTTTTTTTTAAACTTGTAGGAATTGTTACCCTGATCCACGATCTGTGGAGATGCACAAAACCTAGCCCATTCTTCCCAGGGTTAGAAAATGATCCACAGACAAATATTTCTCTCAGAAGTAATGAGTAAGGCAAATCTTCTTTCAGGGAAAGCCTTGTGTGCAGTTTAAGACCTCAACAGAAGTTTAAATTGCAACTACTGTAGGTTATTGTCTGCCCCACTCCCCAATTTTGGGGAAAGGGGAAGATTGCTGTTTCCCAGTAGTTTATCCAGTAAATTTATTTTTTTATCCAGTAAATTTTACAGGCGAGTAACTGTTTTGCATCATCACATGTAAACTCGCTTCCTTTTCACTTTTGCGTAGCTGTGAATCGATTCAGTGTGAAACATGAAAGCTGGTATTTTATAAAACAAAGCTGTATATGGGGATTTTTTTTTTTAATAGCTTAGTCATTACAGTTTTCTGCAGATTTCTTTAATGTTTAAGCTTGGCAGGAGAGAGTTTCCAGGAATACAGATCTTGTTGCACAGAGAAAAAAGAGACCAAAAAAAAAATAATAATATTAAAAATAAAAAATCCTTGTTCCCTTGAACATCTGAATTGCCACCTCCCTGCTGAGTTTCTTCAGGGCCGCTAAAACATGGAGTATTCAGGGGATTTTAAAACTGACTTGTCCCTGGAAAAGGGGCTCTTACAGTCTTTTTTTTTTTTTTTAGTCTACCTAGTTTGAACTCTGGGTTGCTTTCAATTTTTGCTTGATGTCTGTACACCACTTGAAGTCTGGGAGAATGGAGCAACTTAGAAGTGTTACTATGAATGAATGCTAAAATATGTATCATGACATAATTGAATATCCTGAAAGTGACAACATGTCTACCATCCTCTATAACAATCCCAAATATGTATGTCAATAAATCCATAGTGGAAATATCCACTAAATAATAGTAAGAAGAAATGTTATTAGGAAGAAGGCTGTACACCAGTTTGAAATGTATCTATTTCTTTACTTGAGTTCTGTCTAATTTAATCCCATTTAATACATTTAACATCATTAGATTCATAAAGATTCAAAGGCAAACATGGGCTTCAGAACATATGACAGCCCAATGAAGTCACACCACTTTGCAACTTCCCTTATGTGCAACAGCATCTAGGGTATGTGTTTGTACAGTCGTGAGAAAAAGAAAGTGCACCCCCTTTGAGTTCTATGGTTTTACATATCAGGACATAATAAAAATCATCTGGTCCTTAGCAGTTCTCAGAAGTAGGTAAATACAACCTCAGATGAACAACAACACATGACATATTACACCGTGTCATCATTTATTTTACAAAAGGAAAGCCAAAATGGAGAAGCCATGTGTGAAAAACTAAGTACACCTTATGATTCAATAGCTTGTAGAACCACCTTTAGCAGCAATAACTTGAAGTAATCATTGTCTGTATGACTATCAGTCTCTCACATCGTTCTGGAGGAATTTTGGTCCACTCTTCTTTACAACATTGCTTCAGTTCATGGGTTTGCGGGCATTTGTTTATGCACAGCTTTCTTGAGGTCCCACCACAGAATTTCAGTCAGGTTGAGGTCTGGACTTTGACTGGGCCATTGCAACACCTTGATTCTTTTCTTTTTCAGCCATACTGTTGTAGATTTGCTGGTGTGCTTGGGATCATTGTCCTGTTGCATGACCCAATGTTGGCCAAGCTTTAGCAGTTGGACAGATGGCCTCACATTTGACTCTAGAATACTTTGTTATGCAGAGGAGTTCATGGTCGACTCAATGACTGCAAGGTGCCCAGGTCCTGTGGCTGCAAAGCAAGCCCCATGCTTGATGGTTGGTATGAGATGTTTGTGCTGATATGCCGTGTTTGGTTTTTGCCAAACGTGGCGCTGTGCATTATGGCCAAACATCTCCACTTTGGTCTCATCTGTCCAAAGGACCGTGTTCCAGAAGTCTTGGGATTTGTTCAGATGCAACTTGGCCAACCTAAGCCATGCTGCCAAGTTCTTTTAGAGAGAAGAGGCTTTCTCCTGGCAACCCTTCCAAACAAACCATACTTGTTCAGTCTTTTTCTAATCGTACTCTCATGAACTTGAACATTTAGCATGCTAACTGAGGCCTGTAGAGTCTGAGATGCAACTCTTGGATGTTTTGCAATTTTTCTGAGCATTGCATGGTCTGACCTTGGGGTGCATTTACTGGGACGTCCACTCCTGGGAAGATTGGCAACTGTCTTGAATGTTTTCCACTTGTGAATAATCTTCCTCACTGAAGAATGATGGACTTTCAATTGTTTGGAAATGGCCTTATAACCCTTCCCAGATTGATGGGCAGCAACAATTGCTTCTCTAAGATCATTGCTGATGCCTTTTTGGTACTGTGTTAACACACACCTCAATGCTCGAGACCAGCAAACTCCTAAAACTTTGGCTGTTATAGAGGTAGTCACACTCGCTGATGATCAATTGATCAAGGGCATTTGATTAGCAGCACCTGGCTGCTACTTAGCCTCTTCATACCTATGGAAGCAGGAAGGGTGTACTTAGTTTTTCACACATGGCTTCTCCATTTTGGCTTTCTTTTTGTAAAATAAATGATGACACGGTGTAATCTGTCATGTGCTGTTGTTCATATGAGGTCGTATTTACCTACTTCTGAGAACTGCTAAGGACCAGATGATTTTTATTATGTCCTGATATGTAAAACCATAGAACTCAAAGAGGGTGTACTTTCTTTTTCACACGACTGTATGTGTGAATGTTATCGAAATGGCAGGCACAACAGGTAATCAAAGTCCTGCCCCTAATTATGTGTTTGAGATACATGTGACACATGTTAAAAAGGGGTGGAGCTTTGATGTCTGGTCATGGCTGCCATCTTAATATCATTGACCCTGCCCACCCCCCTTGCACATGTCCTTGACTGTGTAGCCAACTCTAACTCTTGTGTGCTCCGGTTCAATTCTTTGCACTGTTCAAATCTAAAGCACTGTGCATCCTTCATTATCAGACTGGTTTTGATTTCAAAATAAACATGATGTATATCAGTGTTTTTATGAGCAGAACATTGCTTGTAAAATGATGTAGCTGTGAAGGAAAAGATAAGCACAAAACAAAACTCTTCTGCCCTGCCTTTCAAATACAGCCCCTTCGATAGAACTCCAAAGAACTGGATAACTGGATGTTATTAAAAATGTGATTATCTTTGCAGATATTTTTTTCTGATGAAGTAATTACACAAAGCAAATTGTGACCTGTGTAATTTGTAAATATACAACTACATCCAAGATTTACAAGGCATCTTACTGTGTTCGATATTTACTACCATATGGAGGATTTATTACCATATTTTTACACATGACGGATTCTACAATGTGATGCTGTTATGGAGAGGTTATTAGATCTGTTGATCTATTTACATTTTTTTTAAGTGTCTTCTCTAGCTAGATGAAGGTGGCTCCAATAAGAGGAATGGAAATTATAGAGCATTGTCAGCAGGGGCATCTGAGAGGGGTGAGTGTAAAGAAAGTCAGGATGGTAGCTACAGCCAAGTGAATGAAGCTCTGCTCCTTTTTTACATGTGTTGTGTATACAACACAATAAAGGCATGGGGTTTTGATGACCTCTATCCTGGCTTCTCCCTGCCTATGCCCCTGATTGCTAGAACGATAAAGCACTTGCTCCATCCATCTGCAGTAATCCTCTCTATGCTGTAGGATATCACTCTTGTTATCTACCAGATTCCATTCTCCACCAGGCTTTACTTTTGTTTAAAAAATGGGAAATGTTTAACAGTGCCATTATCCAGCACCATCTTTTATTTCCATGGGCAATCTCAGAAGGTAAAAGTGGTGAGTGGTTTTATTTGCCGATCTACTGAAGAAAGTGCAAGGGAATACTTGGAAAGCGAGAAGGTGTGGTAAAGTGGCTTTACACCTTAAAATCCCAAAATGTGGCCACAACGTCTCAAAAGCCCAGATGTGGCCCAGAATGCCAAAAGTTGTTTTCTCTGAACTGTACTCACAGATTTGGGTGTGTCCAGTATACTTTTTAGCCATTTCAATGAGATGAATCCCACCCACCCTGGAATGGGCAAAACCTAGTCATGCAGTGCTTTTTAAAAAGTATAGATCAAGCCTTGATCTATACTTTTTAAAAACCAAACTTAAAAAGAATACTGCTCTTAATTGCTGCAATTTCAACCCGGTTTTGAATCACGGATGTTCAGTGACATTTGTGATTACCTAATACTAGATATGTGTGCATATGCAAATATGCTTTGATAAGATAGATAGTCCTTAAAATAATAACAGAGGAAAAATAAAACCTTTGCATTAGCTTACTCAGACTGCAAGAAATTATATCTAACTATTATGAGTGAACTATTGTTGGTTCACTCGTTATATGGACGGGTTTAACAACTGGCTTTCTTTCCTGTCTTTATTTCTAATATAAGCTGTTAATTCTCTCAGGAATTGCCATTTGCATCCACCCGTTTCACTTACTATCAGAAGAAAAGCACAGTGGTTATTAGTAGCAATGAAAGCATTTTTGGAATCCAGAAAGTAAACCGTCCCAAGAATTATGAAAAGTCACAAAAGATCAGAGATATGCTGGTTCTTCACACCTTGGTGAGAATACAGATCTTAGGAGAATGGTTCCAATGATGCTGAAGTTCCTTTATGAAGTCACATCCATTTCTACTTATCCCTATCACAATTTAACAACTTGTATCTCATCATTAAAATGCAAAAGTTTAAGACTAGGGATACTGTTTCTGTGCATGCCTAGAAATGTCAAAAGGTCTCAATCTAGAGGGATCAAATCCATGTTCACTATAGATTTTGGAAAGTTGATTTGATTCAGAGGTTCTTTTGTACTGACTTTATATCCCATATTCCAACTGAATATTAACACAGCTCTGCTTGCAGTTTGACCTATGCCAATAAAATACAGGATCCTCCCCTCTTGGGTAAGCTTTTTGTTAATTCTTTGTGCCGTTGTGGGAAAGTGGTAACTATTTCTTCAGGATTTCCTGTGTTGAACTCATATCATCCTGAAGTTGCACACTCATCGTCTAGACTCTTTTTCCCATGCCCCATTCAATCATGGGAAGCCAATCCTGTGAAAGTAAGTACATTCACAACTCGCTTCCTTTCTTCCTCCCAGATCTTTTCTGTCCAGGAATTTACAGAATGTGGGCCTGATATCTTACATCATATTCATTATATGTTATACAGCCTTGCACTGTAACTTCCACTTGATGTATCTGTGTGCCCCAGATCTCTAATGCTGGGTCAGCATCTTCACCACTACCTTTCCCCTTGATTGCAAGACACCTCACTTCCATCTAAACTGCCTATATGGGATGGGGTGGACAAGAGAGGGTAACGGATGAAAACAGTGTTGTGCTGTCAGTCCAGAAGCTCTGCTCCTTTCTTCCTTGGATTGTGACATTGCATGCATGTATGAAAGGGGCAGAACCTGTGATGGGATGGTGCAACAACGCTTTTGTCATTTGGACAAGCAAATCAGATCCTGTAGACACACTGCTGGTGAATATTCTTAAGCAATTCACACAATCCCTACTGGAAATGGAATTAGCACCTGCATTCAAAGTCTTCCTAAAATAAGGGAGGGTTTCGCCTACTTCTTCTGAAGCCCTCAGACCTGGAACTGGACTGTACCATTTCAGACTGCAGGTGGTAACTCACATGACTACCACATGCTTAGCAGAAAAAGGATCTCTTGTCAGAAAAGGATTTGGGCTACGTCTGCTCTTTTTAAGTTGTGCTACCAGCCAAGGGACCCAGAATTAGCACTTCATTGAAATCTAAAATTTAGCATTTGTATTTTTAAATTCATTGTATAAGTGACTCATACCAGGCACAAAGTGTAGGCCACATATTTGACAGCATGCAAATCTTTTGCTCGAGCTGTGTCAGTTTTGTTCATATGCAGCCAATGAGCATAATAATTTCGGCCAGGCCTAGGCTTATGCACAGTCCCCTTAAGGTTAATATGTAGCACATCAAGCATGTTATAATTGAACTGTGGGGAAACAAATTAAAATTATAATGAACTTGGTTCCCTTTGGAAGTAAAATTAGGTACATCATTACCAGCACTGGTAGAGTTCTTGATATTATGGTCTAATCAGCACTTAATAGCCCACTCTCTGTGGCTCTAATTTCACATAATTAATGTGCATGAAAAATAAATCCTCTAAAGGCTTTCCACCTCTTTACTCCACGCTGGAGAAAGTAGGGACAATAAACACAGCTGACTTCTAATCCCTCTGGAGTCTTGATTTTCAAGTATGGGCTCAAAACACCTAGACACCCCTTGTTGATTGCCTTTGATGGAAGTCCCAGTTTTTCTGCAGAATGAGACAGACCAAATAGTCATCATGTGGTCCATGCCTAATTTTATCTACAGGTAGTCCCCAGTTTAAGAACGAGTTCTGTTCCCAAGGTCTGTCCTTAAGTCAGATTTGTATGTAAGCCAGAACAGTATTATTGTATAATACTGTATAAGTAGTATCATGTAATTAACTTGAACCATTGTCTATTTAACTTGAATCACTGTGTATTTAACTCGAATTTTGCTGCAATAGGTTCTGTTCTTAACTATGGGTCATCTGTAAACTAGGCGTTCTTAACCTGGGGACTCCCTGTACATTGATTAAATAATCCTATAATCCTCTGTGTATTTGCAATTTCAACTTGATCCCACAGCTTTAGGAACAGTATTTCTTTATATGGTTCAAAACCAGACCTTAAAAGGATAAAAATAAATATTCAGACACCAAACACAAGGCAGTTTTAGATTATGGAACAGCATGGCAAAGATAGACACACACATGTGCATTTTTTGCAGAGTTTCAGATTCCAGCTGTTGCTGCTGTTGTTTTTTTATTATCATTATCATTATTATTCCATTTTCCTCTAACTCTGTGATGCAGCTGGACTGAGATATATTGATTGGCTCAAGGTCACCACTGAGTTTCTAATGCAGTAGATGAACTTCAGCCTTGGTCTTCTAGTTCTAATCCAATATTTTAACATATGTTTATACACATGTGCATACCTACATGCGTGCCTGTGCACGTACACACACACACACGCACACGCACACACACACATGACATGGTAACACCACAAAGTCAATTCAGAGTGAGGAAAAGCAATATTAACCTCACCTAGAATGGCTGTTTAGGGAATGTTTTTAATTTAGCCCCCTCCTTTATATATTTTTTAATATTTATTCTAACCAAAACTCATGCTGCTTACCGTTACACTGAATTGGCTTTGTGAGGTCATGTCATTAGTCATACACATTAGTCATATGAGAGTTTTAATGAGAAAATCTTCCTGAAACCTTCATGAACTAAGTTGCTATTCCCATTATATCTAAAGTCTCCATAGCTAATCCAGAGGAACTGAAATGCATTTGAATCCCTTTTTACAGTCACATTTGTGACAAAACTTACTATTTCAGCGCAGTGTAAGCACAATGTTATTATTTATTTTAAAAAATAGAAACATTCTTCTCCTGTCTTTTTGTGTATAGCCGTAATGGTTCTGAAAGGGGCGGGGAAGTAGTCTAGCAAGCAACTATAATATACATTTATCAGTAAAATTGTATTCGAACCGAAAACTAGTTGATAAAATGTTAGATTTCCACTGGGAAGAATTGGTAAGCATCTGGAGGGAGAATGGGGTGAAAAATGAGTTCTTTTGAGATACAGCAACTTGTATCTCAAGTGCATACGCTGTGTCCTTGCCCCACTCTCTATCTGCAGGTGGAAAGGGTGTTTCATTTTCTTCTTCTCACATAGCTATGTATTGCCATGTAGGAGGTTTAGAGATTCCCCTCACCTCTAATCTGTCTCTGACATAGAAAGCTTCAGATTGGCCCAGGCAAGGTCACTGCATCCTAGACTGACAGTGAATTGATAGGTTGCTGTCTCACTAATGGATGGACCTCTTGTTTAGCAAGCAACAGGCCAAGCTATTGTGAGGTTGGGGAACAAAATAATTCTTCGCTACATCCTCTTGATTGAAAGGGGACAGCACAATAGCTGACTTCGCTTGGGCCTCATGCATTTTGAAAACTGTCTGTTGTATTATCTCATCATGCTATTTGTCATAAGAATACATTAGACCAAATACAGACTAAAAAAATGCAATGGGGTGTTGATTCTTTAGGCTGGTAATGAGCAAGTGTAGGACCCTTAAGACATGTGTTTTCCTGAAAATAAACTCTCATGGTCTGGGCAGAATCCAGACCATGGATTCTGAGCAAGTTGCATTCAGGCCCTGGAAGAGAATAAGAATGTCTGCCATCAAGATTTTGATTAAATCATCAATATGGTACATCAGATATGGCGTAAATTTTCTAAAAGCCAGGTCAGACTTTGTGTCTACAACAGGGATAATCAAACCCTCCAGATGTTTAGATCACAACTCCACTTATTTCTTGGTATTTACCATTATATGAGTCTTTGGTGTCTAGAACATTTAGAGCAGTGTTGTCCAAACTTGGCCACTTTAAGATGAGTGGACTTCAACTCCCAGAATTCCCCAGCCAGCATGGCTGGCTGGGGAATTCTGGGAGTTGAAGTCCACTCATCTTAAAGTGGCCAAGTTTGGACAACACTGCTTTAGAGTATCAGGTGATCTACCCCTAAATTATAAATTCAGACTTCACTGACAGACTGAGTGAGGTGTACATTCAGCAACCCAGATGTAAGGAAATGCCATATATAAAAACATAGTTGTAGCTAGAAGAGTGCAAATATTTCACTGTGAATCTTCTTGAGCACAGAGCTTTGCAAAATCTCTCTCCTCAGTGCAAAACTGTTCTGACTGCAATATATTCTGTTTTGAGTTTGAAACAGTCTCTTTCACACTCAGAAGTCTGATACTCAAAGTGGGATATTTTGCCAAGTTCCACACTTTAAACAGTTCAAAATGAAACATTTTACACTCCCCTGTTGTTGTGGGTTTGGAGGAGAAACCCTTCCAGTCTGCATTTTTACAGGAATATTCCCAAGTTGTGTCTCTGACACCAACATATATTAACCAAGTCACACTATTTATATCCACCTAAACAAACTGAGAATTCAAAAGGGGAGCAACTGGGGAACAATGAAGACTTCATCTCTCCCCGACCTTACCATGTTCAGATAGAAGATCTGAAAGGGAACCGGACTACGATTTGCTTGAATGAGAATACAGTACTACATCTATCACTCTGTCAGCTATGGATCTCTCTGAATAGGCTTGGAAGCTAAGCAGAGTCTGATCTGGTTGGATGAGAGACTATGGAAATCCCAAGTTTGTGATGTAGATTGAGGAGCTGGAAAATCTTAGAAGGAGACAATGGCAAACTATTCTATAGAGTTGCCAAGAAAACTGCATGAAGGTCTCCATGTTACCAAGAACTGAGGTTTATCTGAAGGCATTTTATCTTTAGCTTTACTGCTCAGGGAGATATATTCAGTGGTCTCTTCCAGGTCAAGGACTGTGTGATTCTATGAAACTAAGGTGGTAAAATGAGAATCTACGTAGCAGCATTCATACAGATCAATCCAAGCTAATGAGCAAAATTCACCTGGCTTAAATTCCTCCTGCAAGCTTTGCCTGCTAGCTAGCATGACAAATAAGCCTGAATGGAACCATGTCAGTTTCTTAGCCATAGCCACTTTCTGGTTGAACGTGCAATTCATTCAATGCAAAGTCAGAGTTCTGAAGTTCTGGGTTTTGCTGGATGTGACTACTGAATTGAACCAACCTCTGTTAGTAGATTGTTTCTCTAGGACTTTAGTTTTGATATCAGTCCTTGACCTTAAATTTAGAAAAAGCTTGCTTGTTTGTTTTCTAAACTAAAAGACAGGAGAGAGAAAAAAACCATTAAAACTGATAAAATGAGTGTATTTGGCTGTGGTTCATAAATACAGTTATTTCCCCCTCCGTTATTCAGAAATATAGGCTTATATTCAATTTTTGTATGGATGATAATTGTAAAGAGAGGGAAAGAGAGATTATGATGCTCTATTATAGAATTTTATGCTTGATGTGTTAACAAGGGTGATTCATCTATCATTCCACTCAATACTTAGATGCTAGCAACACAGTTAATTTCATGATCAAACAGAGAATTAGTATCTGAGGTTTGGTCTCTCAGAGCATTTAATGTTTTAGAACCCTCTGGGGAATGTGAGGTATTTTCTCTGGCAGAAATTAAAGGGTGAGAGAATGAAATCACAAAGAGACATTTTTGACTGTTGTTAATCGCGAACAAGAATGGAAAATGAAAGCAACAGCTACTGACAAGCTGAGATAAGTGTCTCGCCATATAGATTGTAACACTTTAATTATATTCTTCCCTTTGCTTGTCCCTCGGGTTTCTGCATGTGTGAGTGTGGCAACTTTTTGTGGTAATAATCCTTCAGCTAATTAAAGACCGACTGTTTTGTAGAAATTTTCAACACTCCATTTCAAAGGCCAGAACCTGGTAAACAAACTTCAGGGGCACTCAGACTGCCTGAATTACCTCCTGTCACTTGGCATGGATAGTCCAATTTTGTATCACTTTTGTCACTAATGCTTTTTCATGGCTTTCCTTTAGAGCCCTCTAAAATATAAGACAATCTCACATCCTCCTATCGGTATCATATTTTAAGTAACACCTGAGTGCTGTAATGTCTGACTGTGATTGTTGGAGTTTAAATCAGCTCTCAGCTGGTTGTCAAATTGCAGAGAGGAATATGCCACCCTCTTTTCTACTCTTCCCACTGGGAAGAAGGAAACTAAATAGCCCAGTCCATTATCTCTACTTATGTGGGAATGAGTTGGTTGATGAAGCTAATGGTCCATTAATCCTTGATTAACTCTAGGTTGGACTTGTTTTAAGAGCTATTTGCTGGCTATGGTTTGAATGGTAGATGCACATCTATAAATATCATTATACACAAGAAATCATAGGTTGGGTTAAGAACCTGGAACCTACTACTTGCTTTGAACTTTGTTCAAACCTAACCAGAATGGCCAGTGCAAAGGGGTTGTGAGATGTCTGTTCTAACATATCAGAAGGACGCCAGGTATGACAAATAAGAGTGAATGACATTCTGTGGAGGAAAGTCAAAATGAAGGGATGCCCTGAGATCCTGGCATGGTGCCATTTCCTTAGAGAAGAGTGAAAATGGCAGCTCTCCTTGCACAATAGAAGGATGGGAGTCATATCTAGAATTTATATAGTGGCAATCCTGTATGATTGTCATGGCTGCCTCAGCCCACTTGTTTCGAAGTGGGCAAAAAAAAAAAGGCTCTGGAAATATAGCAGACTAATAAGGAGGGTGGAGCCAAATGGGGTTGAACCACTTACAGCCAAATTCCAATTAAACTTTCTTCTTATTGGTGAATGGACACTGCACGGTGAGGGGTTCAACACCCATTTCCCCTCAGGTATATACGCTGTAACGTCTCATGCATATCCAAAAGAGGTGTAACTTGCATAATGATGGTGCAGAACTTCCATCACAATAGTGCGATGCTGTGTTTGTCATTGGATGACAACATTGGTTCCTGTAGATACAGTACCTCTGTCAAGATGACAGAAGTGTAAAGGACAAAGACTTCTTTAGCGACTTCTGTCTTCTCTGGGGAATTCAATCGGACATTTGGCTAGAAGAACCAATAGCACAAATTTCCCCTTCGTAAGTGAATACAGGCAGGAGTGTTATCTGCATGAGGCAAGACCAGTTCCAACTATAATTCTGGTTTGCCCAGGTCTTCCCCAGAGAAAGGGTCTCTTGTGATGCCGTGGGTTTTTCTCCTAGGAAAAAGGGAAGATTTGCACACTGAAGGAAGCTCTTCATATTTTAGTATGCCCAATTCCTCCCTATCTTATCACTCCACCTTTCCTCCCTTTTTTCTTCTGCATGATCTCCGCAAACTTGATCTGCCCCTTCTCCTTCCCCACAGCTGTATCTACAAGTCTGGTCAGTCTCTTCCCTTCCCCTGCTCAGCTCAGTGGAAAATCAGTTCTGCATCTACTGCCTGAAGTACAGAGGCATGACAAGGAAACAGTGAGTGACCTACACCTACAGCAACATAAACAAGCTTCTGGTTAATACAAGACAGGAGGTCAAAATATTTTCATTTTAATATTTAATATTTTTATTTCATTTTAGCAATACATTATGTTAACACGAGAGGTTTATTCTTATTATTATCTGATACATTTTTATCTAAATCAGAATGATGACATTAAGGTTTTACTATGCCTCTTATAGAAAGTAATTTTACATTGTCTGAACATGAAATAAACAGCCATCTGTTTTCAAGCTGACACGCAGTTGAGCAAATAATATGAGTTTGTTGCTTCCCTTCAGCAAATCTATTTGGGGAGAGGATACTTTTCCACACTGGTGATAGATGGGGGGAAAAATGGAATTCCACTATTGACAGATTTGCATTTAGGTTATACAGTGAGGAATAAGAATAAAGTTAATTTCTTCTGAAACCTCTACAACCTAAATGAGAAAACAAATCCCGCCATTCCTGAAATATGCATTGCATCCCAGCAGCGAAACCTAAAGAAAATTGGCTACTGTTATTGTCTCTACTCACAAGAGAACAGAGTTTGTAAAAGGCATGATAAATATAAATGTACTACTGTATAGCATTTGTGATTTTTTTTCCTCCCTATCTCCCCCTCACCCCCATATATATTTTGCTATAGTCCTTTAACCTAGTTAGATTTTTTGCCATGTAATTTAATCACTTATATATCATGAGCTTCCCCCTCCTCCTCCTCCTCCTCTTCCTGACTTCTGAAGTCTCTTGGTGGCTACAAATGAAACCATTAAAAGCAAAACAAAAAAATCAAAGGTAGAGGAAAATGAAGAGTGAAAATGACAAGGGTGACAAAAACTGAATGAGGAGAAACAAGCCCACATAATCCAAAGGGGAGCTACACTCACTGTTGCCCAAAATCTGGGTGAAGAGCCAGGTCTTCAAGGCCCTTTGGAAGCCTTGAAGGTCTGATAAATGGCATGATTTAATTGAAGGGACCCAGAGTGCACCAGTCCTGCCAGATCAAATCAGCTGGCAACTACTATGGTAGACAGGCAGTCCTCAAGTAGCCAGACCCTATTTCTCTAAAATGCTGTGAATAATGTCATATTGAATTTTAAAAATCAGATATTGCTACTCTATGTCGAACAGCTCCATTTGCTTTCAGGACAAGCCTTGAAGTTTACCTTTGAAGTTTATGGAACAACATAAATCAGTAGTGTTCACTTGTGTAGCCATTTCATGTCTACTTAGCAGAATTGTGGATCAGTTGTGCAGATATTTCTGATTCTGACATGTTTGGTTGCTGTGCAACAGTGCACTATTGAGTCCAAATCTTTGCTTATGCAGACATCCAATTATCCATAAAGATAGTACCTTACTATCCTAATGGATACTTGATTATGCTGCCCAACTTCTCATACCATTAGTAGAACATCTTGATAAGTTCTTCTCAAGATTCAACTGAAATCTGCACTCTAGAACATTATTCCATGTTTTACATTCCAGGAAAACACTTTGACTATCTTCTGTGACTTTCCTTCTGACAACTGTATTTCTCAGTTGTCTTTTGTCAAGAGTTCCTACAGTCTCTCTTCTTCTACTGAGGTTCCAAGATGGGTTGGTGGGGTCAGAAATGTCAAGATGGTAACCATGACCACACATTCCAAGCCCCATCCCTTTTGCATGCATCAACCCGCTCAAAAAGAGGTGGGGCTTCAATTGTGAAGTCAGGGTTTCTATCTCAATTGTTTTGACTCCCCATAACCCTGTTTGTATCATTCAGTTTCCTTTCCCCAGTCACCTTGTATCCCTTCTGTGCTTCTGTTCCAGTTTCTCTGATTCTTTTTTAAAATGTGGTTTCCAGAAATGGCACACAAGGTGGGATCTGATTAATGCAAATGGCTGTGGAGTTATTACTATCTATAATTTAGAAACAACACTTCTGTGAATGCACCCCAAAATTTTTAGCAGCCATGTGACTCTGTTTACTCATATTCAGTTGGTGATCAACAGCGGGTACTTTTACCAAGCTAGGTATCGCTCATCCCATTTGATTTCTATGTCCTTCAGTGAAGATATTTGCATTTGCTGTACTGAATTTAATTCTGTTATGTGAAGCCCAGTTTTCTTGAATTTTGCTCTTGTCTTCTTGATTATTAGCTATCCCCCCAATTTTTTTTCCTAATAAATCCATGCTGGCTTATGATAATCACCAAACCCATGTGAATTAGCTCTGGTTCAACTAGAATTGGTATAAAAAGGGCATGATTTTTTTTTTCTTTTTGAGCCTCTTTGAAATTCAATATTTCATGTGATAAAAAGATTTTTCCATTGGCTATAATGGGGAACCTTCAAAACACTGAAACTGTTTCACTTTTGGGAGGAAGGGGATGACAGAGAATTTTAACCCTGAAAGTTTTAGTTGGATATCTTCAAAGGCTTATTACAATAAATAGTTGAAATATTGCCCTCTGGTATCTCTTTTAGTCAGAGATAGCAGAGAGGAAGAAAGGATAGCACAACAGATTCCAAATTGTTTAGCAAAGATCCCATAGAAATGTTGGCTGGATTAATGCAGAGAGTCTCTCACTTCAATTTGTTTAAAAAATCCAATTTTCAAAAACTGTATTAAAAAATAAATAATTTTCTTCCCAACTTTTTCAGGAAGGTCATAGCCTTTCAGCCTTTCACAAAGCCTTTTTGGGAGGTGGGGGTTGCTAGAAGGGTTGGCATAGTTTGATCATTTCTGGAAGCCCCCCCCCCCCCCCCCCCATATAGTTGACAAGCTATGGGAAAATAGGTTGGCACATTAAAGTATAATTTGTAGCCTGGCTACCCCACCACTATTTTTAGGGCAGTAAAAGTTGGAGCCAATACCTGTACTGACTTGATGGTCATTCATACATTGTCAAGAGACTTAAATCTGTCCCAATCATGCAGACTTTAAAAGCAAAATCATCCTTGAACCCATAATTAGGATGCTGAGGGATAAGTTAAGCACCCAGTTGCATTCACAGGAGCAACATGGAACAGTTACAAGTGAGAGTAAAGTTCAGACTTATGGATGGTTGTATTACAGAAGTTGAGACCTGATGAAGTGAATGAAGCCCAATGCAATGTTAGCCTTGTCATCCGGAAAGATCTCTGAGAGTTTAAAGAGATAATAAATCTCATTGGCCAACTGCTCATGTCAGTTAAATCACAACTTCTTGCCCTGAGCTTTGCATTGTTCCAGATCACAACACTCAACCATTTCCAGTAGTCTCCATATAGGGAGCTGAAGTTGCAATGTTCTTTATTGTCTGTTAGAAGCAGAAGAAAGTCCTCAAATCTCAAAGGTATTTCTGTACCACCAGAAATATTGCTTCAATTCCTGCATCTGCATTGATGTGATTTGATCAGAACTTCATCAAATTGAATCACCCAGTCCATGCTTTGCACAGCACTGGTAATCACTATGTTGCTTTCAAGATCACTGGCTTTATTATCTGCTCTAGGACTCATCACATGTTGCTGTCAGACTGGCCTTTACTTCCCCAGATCTTCCTTTTCCATGTTTTTGAAGACAGGGAGAATATTTGTCCTCCTTAAGTTATCCATTCTATAGGATTTCTCAAAGACAATATCTAAAGGTTCAACCAAACTGAAAATAAGTTCCTTCAGTACTCTAGAATGCAATCCATTTTATCCATATGTCTGGAATGATATTTCTCCAGAGATTCATGCAGCTCCCAGACCTATCACATTCTGGAAATTATTAAAAACCTGGTTGGAAGAGTGGTTGTGAGCCCCTTTGTAGTTTAGTTTAGTTTTGTTCTTCTAGTTGGCTGTCTTCACTTTCATGTGTTTCCTTCCTTCCTTCCTTCCTTCCTTCCTTCCTTCCTTCCTTCCTTCCTTCCTTCCTTCCTTCCTTCCTTCCTTCCTTCTTTAATTTGTAAGCTGCCCAGAGTCATTGAGGAGCCTCAGAACTGGGATAAATAAATAAATAAATAAAGTCCTGGTGATCTGATCTCAGTCAACTTTGATAAGTATTCTCTGACTCTGTTTCTATCACGCTTGATCAAGTTGCTTCTTCAATCCACTTTTCACATATAACCTCTTCCGAGCAAGGTTGAGCAAAATAGTTGTTCTGCTCTGTTATATATTAGCTTTTTGCCACTTGGTATAAGGTTCCTTCTCCTTTTCAAAAAAAGCATATCTGAAGAAGCTCTTCTTACTGCTGTTAGTGTCCTTTGCCCAGCTCTATTCATTCTGGGCACTAGCATTTCTGACTCCATCTCTACTAATCTGGTCTTCTTGTGTGTGCTCTTTCTTAGTGATCTGTCCTTCCTTCCAACTGCTGTATGTATCCTTTGTGATTTTCAGATTTTCACTGATGTTTTTCATGCAGCAAATTGGCTTATTTGTGTATGCATTTGCGGGTGATTGTTCCCATACCAAATAAGAAACAAGTTTTCAAATTTGTTTATTTGTTATATTTACATCCCACTTTTCCTCCAAGAGCTCAATGTGGCTAACATGGACATCATCCTTCATTTTAACACCACATTGTCCCTGTGAGACAGGTTGAGATAATGATTGGGCTGGCCTCACCCAACAGGTTTTCATGGCACAGGGTAGACTTGATCCTGGGTGTCCTTAAGCCTAACCAAAAACTTAATTAATCTGGCATTAACTAATCTGCAATTTCACCTGAGGACTCAAAAACCAGAAATCTATAGATATATCTTCCGCTTGCAGTAAGGATGGCTATCTAATATGTTCCTGCATATAGGATGGTAGATCCTTCCTTCCCAAACTGACCTTACCATCACAAGGCAGATTTTGCTCTCAATCTCAGCTTCCAAGAACTGTCCCCAATTATAAAGTTTCTGCATCAGGGTTCTACCTCATGTAGAAGCCTTCACTTGAATCATTCGACATATATATGGCCCTTACTGCAGGCAGTTGTGCTACATCCATGGAGACCAACTCATCCTTGAAATTGCAGTGCAATTTTATAGAGGAGATTATCTGCATGTCCCTGCTCTCATGGTGAGGTGTATCCTGATTTGCTGTGTTTGAATGGGGCTACAGAGGGTGTGTGTAACTGGAAACACATTGCTTCGAGAAGGAACTTGGTTTGCTATCATTTACACCTGATTTGAAAGGTTTCATTTCATTTGTATGCCACTCGCTCCCCACAAAGACAATGAACCAAAATCCAAATCATGTACACTAATCAATGGTAATAGATGTATAATATAACAAAAACCAAGTATTGTGGAACATTAAAACAGTAAAGAGTAAACAAAACAAAACCAAAAAAATCTCAACCGACAGCGCTCTAATGAATGGCATAAAATCCAAGTGATGGACTGAAATGCAGTAGCAAAGTTTCTATGGGAAAAGAGGAGGTATAAAAATAAGATTCTAGTTCTTGAAACAAGCTAAAGAACGGGGAGATTGAACTGATAGGTTGAAACACATTGTTCCTCCTCTTCTTCTCTGTGTCTGCCAGAATTAGTTATATTTTCTTCCGTCGGTCGCTCCCTCTCCCTCTGTGATTCACATTCCTCTTTCCAACTACTTTTTGCAACTCCCTTGCTCAAAATCATGGTACAGGGGCTGGCTGCTTGAGGGTCTCTATAAATAAATAAATACATGTTATTGCACAAAGTCCAGAGAGAACTCTTCCCCTGTTGCTGCCTGACACAAATGTGGGTGAAGATGCCCAAGGAGCTGACTTTGCAACAAAAACATGAGGTCTATTTGGCACAGTGCAAAGCTCAGGGCAAAATAGAGGCCTGGAGTAACAAAGAGTCATAATGAGTGTATTGATTCCGGCAGAACATTTTATCAAAGCAAAAAAAAAAAAGGGGGGGGAATCAAGTTCCAGACTTTTAATTACAGGCACTCCTGATTTATTTATTTGTTTGTTTGTTTATTTATTTTAAGGGCAAAGTCTATAACTGTTATCAAAGCATTTAAATTAGAATTTAGGTTAACATGGGGAGATTTCTTCTTCTTCTTTTCTTCTTCTTAACAAGATGTATGCACCCCCACCCCCCTCTCTTATTGATGAAGAAACATTCCTGGGTTTTGCTCAAACAATTATTGAGCTTTGTAAAAGCTTGAATACTTTTCTGAAAAAAAGCATTCTTGGGGAATGGGGAAACATTCTTGGGGGAAAAAAATCTTGTAGAAAAAGAAACAAAGTGAGGAAATAAGGAGTGCATGTTCCCCTCTGTGGTTGTCCATGCATCTCTGGGCCACCACATAGTTTTCAGAGACCTCCCAAGTGGTCTAGTGTGTACATCTAGGCTGCTTCTACTTATTACCCCAGATTTCTCCTACCACCTGATATCAGTTGTGTTTTGAAGCAGAAGGCAGATAGTCACTTCTCCAGCCCAACCTTCTTCAGAATCATGGCAGATGAAAAGGACAACTCTTCTCTTCCTCTAAGTAATCTTAAACAGAACCCTTGTAGGTGAAGAAGAGTGGGGAACATCTTGTATGGATTTCCTCTTTTTGAAGAATGCTAACTTAAGGATGGGATACTGTTCAACATTGGTCTTGATAATGACCAAGAAGGAATATTAGAATTACTCCTCTCACGTTTCTTTTTCCCCAGCAGAAAAGGAACGCAATGGAATTACTGGGATAGTGATATTGGAATCTTTCTCCATTCTTGATTACTTCTGTAGGGCAATTCAGTGGGTGTGGGTGGGTTGGTGTGTGTGTGTGTGTGTGTGTGTGTGTGTGTGAGAGAGAGAGAGAGAGAGAGAGAGAGAGAGAGAGAGAGAAGAGGATGTCTTTGTGTGGGTGGGTGTCTCACTTGGTCTTGCCAAGCTGTTTTCTCACTAAGAGACCTGGAATCCTTTGTTTGCTGAAGTGGAGATATTTAGGAACATTTCCTGCACAGATTATAGTATTGCTTTACCATGGCATAGTACGGTATTGTTTTACCCTGACCAGTATTGTTTTGGCTTTTTGAATGCTGACTACTTTTCTATTTCTTTTTGATCAGTGATACCCTAGAAATCATTTTGCAAGGTTTTGAAATGATTGAGTTCAAACCATCTTGGATGTATGCTTAGATCTGCCTCCATATTAAATATCCAATAAAGAATTCTTTTCATTGCTGGAAATAATAATGGAATGGAATGTGTACTTACACATGAATGAAGAGGGAGGTGGCCTCTTGGCCTGTTTGCTCTGTCATCAGAGTCTTTTTCGTCTTACCTTTCCAAGTCCAGAAATACTGTCATAACTACTTGGTTATTAGACCTTAGTAGACACTTGATATACATTCTATTCATAATAGTTCTCTCTGGCCCAAGAACCATATGTTTCTGCCTCAGTAGCTTTCCTCACAATATTCTGCCCCAGAATTTCCAGTCTGGGATAACTGCTTCTAATTATCTGAATAATAAGAATGAACAAATCTTGAATGCATATACATGCTTATGGCTTCTATAAGTTAAATACAATTTATAGCTGTTCAATAATGTCTGCTCGGATAATACTTAAAATATTAATATTTAACCAAATGCCCTACAGAATAGAGGATCTGGCTGCTAGTAAAATTGTTTTAGCTTAAAGAGCAATATATATTTTTTTTATCTAAAGCAAATCTTAATTCTTTTGTACTGCCGAAGTTGCTGTCAGTCTGCAAAGTTCAAGAATAAAAAAGGCTTTAACATACAGTCTAAAAAAGAAGGTGCAAATGGGGAAAAGAACTAGAAAATGGAAGTAAAAAAGATTCTGTGCAATTCTGAAATGTAATGGTAGTGTATAATTTTTAGTAACTTACTTTTGATTTAGCAACCCATAAAGATAGATGATACTGAGAGCCAATTTGGTCTAGTTGTTAAGGCACCAGGCCAGAAGCCAGAAGACGGTGAGTTCTAGTCTCACCTTAGGCATAAAAGCTGGCTGGGTGACTTTGGGTCAGTCACTCTTTTTCTCAGCCCATGATGTCAGACTCAGGTGACAAGCTGGTCAGTCAATTCCTGTCACAATCAATGGATCAACATTTGGTTGATCCCCCAAAAAAGTGGACCCTGCACCTGCAGGAAAATGCTAGGAAGAAAAGGAAAAAAAAGATAGGTAATATGTCAGAATAAATGGACTTAAAACATGGAAGATTATAAAAGTGAGAAACTGAGTCTGTAGTAGCATGATTGTTATTAGAAGAATGCTAAGTACACAGGCCTGGCTTTTCTTCATATGAGAAAACATTGGAGACATTGTTATTAAAATAATTTGAAATGAATAATGTTGGATGTTCAATAGCATGTTTGACAGAATACAAATAAGGAGGCTAAAGGACACACGTGGCATGTTTTCACTCTGTCATGCTCTCTCTTATGCTGTTTGTGTCCTTCAAAGAAATCTAAAATGACAATATACCTTCCATATGACTTAATTTTTGCTAAAAATTAAGCAGGCATAATTCTAAGGTTGAAGGGTGGACGTGTGAAGACTCAGAGGGACAATGTCCTTGAACTAGTTGACAATCCTAAAGAAGAAACAGTTGGTTCTGTCCTGATTCTGAAATGAAACACATATCATAGGAAAAGCTACCTCTGTAGGATTGAAAGGCTGCAGGACGGTTCAGGTGAAACCAGCAATGAGCTGCTCGATGCAGGAGATATTCATTCAGGGACAATTTCTAATGAAATCATTTCCCACGTGCTTTAGAAGCACATTCTCATATTCACATGTACAAACACACACACACACACACACACACACACTACCCTGCTTGCATTAGTATGAGGCAGTCTGACTGCAAAGGCTCCTTTGTCCATCTTGCTTCAAATATTTTACTGTAATATATCCATAGATTTTCAATTCTTTTCTTTTCTTTTTTTTTTTTGACCCAGAAGACTCTACAAGAAAAAGGGGACAAAGACAAAAATATGGCCGCTTACTCTTTGCTAAAATAAAAGGGACACACAACACACAAAACAGGCCTAATTGTCATTTTCTCCTTTGCCCTGCCTTGCCACTCCTCAGTTTACTGGAACTAGGTTTGTCGGCTGTGAAAAGTCAGCAAGCACAGCTTTGCTACTCTGAGATAATCCAGCCAATGATGTCCTACTAGCACACAGGAATTTAGGAAGGCAACCCAAGTTTGGAATAACAAATAGATATGTGGGCTCCAATCAGACCAAAGGATTACCATCTCCTAAAGGATACAGTTCACCTGTTTGTGTTATTTAATATCACATTTTGTGAAAATCCGTCTATGGCATCTGCCTGGTGTCTCGGGCAGGACCCGAGTGAGACAGCAGCGAACTTGAGAACCTCAGTTAGATGGTAATCCATCTAACAAGGAGGTCTTAATTAGCATTTGGTGATAACTCTGGAGCCAGTAGTAATCATGTAGAACAGTACAAATAAAGAGTTTGTGCATGAAGTTGATGTGTAAATACTAATTAATATAGACACAAAACATCAGGAAACAAGTGACCCAGACTTAACAATTCTCCCTTACCCATTTGTCTTCTTGAGAAGCCATGGAATTTTTATTATGAAGTTTTGATAATGGGGGACCGGATAGCAGACTATGTCTAAGGTATGCAATGTAGCACAAACAACATTTAGGAAATTCAGATGATTTAATTCCACCTTCATATCAAGAATTTTTTTCTGTCACCGCCCTGTGTCCTACAACTGCTATAGCAATGGACAGATAGATCTGGCCACTTGAAACATATTCCATCAGTTCTCACAATGATGATAAATGGGAGTTAAATAAAAGACTGAGTACATTCAACCAGCTAGGACTGCTCAAAGTGCAATGGAGACCTAGCAAAAGTCTATGAATGCCAGATGGGGATATCATCCCCTGATGGAGATCCCTCAGTTATATCCTTATCTGTGATCCTGGATTTGTTTGGAGAAGTAGTTGAAATACATGACCACAGCCATATACAAGCATTCCACTATGGAATGCAACCTGAGACCCCTGGCATGCTAACTCTGCACACAGCTGGGTTGACAGTGATATTTGCACATCTGGAGAACATCATATGAAGGATACTTGCACAGGCAAGTGCTTTATCCTGCTATCCAGCTGTTTCAGGCCTTATTGTCACTGCAAGGAGAATACGTATGAAGCTAAAACTTCTTATGTATGTATTTGTACAACACAGAGGCAAATGCATTGTGACCCCTTTTCAAAAACAGAAAATAATGCACTGCCTAGTAGGCCCTGTAGACATCCTTCTAGCTGACTCTGGCTGGCCTCCAGTGAGTTAGGTACCTTACATGGGGCTCTGTTTGGCATATTTGGTAGGGCTATATGAAGATTTTATTCAAAAGTTTGATATGAAGAGCATTTGATTGACTCACCCCTTTGAACTGAATGGAACACGCATCATGATGATGTGGCACTTATTTTGTGATTTTGACAAAATCGTCAAAACCTGTGGATGTCTCTGTTTGCAACCGGCTGCTGAATGGATAGAGTGCATTGAATCAAATCAGGGCCCTCCAGATCAGTTCCACCATCTGACATGTCTTTGCCTTGGTGCCAGCTCGCCTCCATCCAAATCAAAGCAAAAATGAAAATCAAGCCCATTTCAATCAAACCAATTGGATGATTCAAATGAAACGGCCTTGGCATCTCATACTGAATCAACAAAGCCAATCAAAGCATGGGTGAGTCACAAATATATGGTTGAGGCTGCCAGTTTCCCCTGGATGTGATCTTATTGTTGCTCTCACAACTTGAAAGAATGGGAAGCAATTAAGTACAGCTTTTTCCATGTTATTTCATGAGATAGAGCTATCTGCACTGCCCTTGTACAAGTGGCTTAACTGCATTAATTGAAATGCAGGTTCTTACCCAGCTTTTGTTTACAGCTCTATTCGAGCTTAAAGCTTTCTGAAATCAAGCATGGTTGGAAAACCAGGTTTCTTACACCAAATGCGACCACTTGCTTCTCCTTGTCACGCAACCTTTTTAAAAGGTGGCCAGAGGAATCAAACATTACGGTGCATTTCTAGAGAACCTTTTTTGTAACAAACGCCTTCTCAAGTTGTTTTTCTGCTTTTAAATATCCTTGTGCTGTATATTATGAAGCAATTTGTTTGCTGTCACTGGCTAGACTTTGCAATAACAGAGCCTTGTGATGCTTTACATTATTGTAGGAAAGTTTTCAAAGCCAGTAAATAATACATTACTTAATTATGTAATAATATTTGGTAAAATTTTTATGTGTGCTGGAATATTAATGTGCCATAAACACATGGAAAGAGCACTGTTTTAATTAAAATAGTTTAGCAAAAGTTACAGAGGGAAGCTTTAATGCATAATGAGTTGTGCTAAGCAAAAGCAATATGTTAAAACTCATAATAAATGCAAGAAAATGTTGATATGGTATGACTTCAAATTTAGCATTATCCCTATGAATTATACAATGTCCTTTTCTACTAATGGTTTGAAGAAAACATGACAATTTTGATTCTATTTATTTTTAATAGGTAAGGTCCATTCGTTTGCGCCGCCCCCCCACCCCAATTTTGAAGGGAGAGACAGAGCATTAAAAATAGAACAATCCAGATTCACTGAAATAGAATAGTGATTTAAAAAGCTTGGGAAAATTAGTTTTCATTTTAAATTATATTTCTGTACTCTACAGGGAATTGGTCCACATCAAGTTTTCCCATGGGAATTGAGGCTTATTATCTAGCCTCCTTGTCCACTGACACATACTCTTTATATTCTTAGCAAAATCTATCAACAATTTTGCTGCCTAACTTCATTTCATGCATTAAATTCCAGATTGTCTCCAGTGAAACTGACATCACTGTTTGTCCAATGATTCTGAAGACCAAGAAGCAAGTTAGACTGCAAGATTACTGGAAGCTGTCTTTGGCTGAGGAAGGTCAACAGTTTCTCTGGCCCAGTAGTTTCAACAGCAATTCCAAGACTTGTGGCTTCACTTTTCAAATTTGTCCCAGGACTGCATTCAAGCCATGCAGCCTAATATGGAAATCATACTCATCTTTCTAATTGTTAGGATAGCCACGTGATTACTACTCAAAAGTAGTAATCCTTGTCTCTGTCCTTGTCTCTGATTGAAAGGGCCAAGTCTAAAATGAAGAGTGCTGAGAATGATTTTGAACAATGATCAAGAACAATGATGTAGAAGTTACCCATTAGAAACCTTTGCAAATACTCTATAAAAGGTATAATTAACTTCTTAAAAGTTAAACTCAACTCCTGCTTATGTAGTTAACTTTGCAAGAAAATGCTGCCATTGTCTTCTCCTGTGATATTCTTTCAACTTTTTACTCTAGCCAAGTGGTGGTCTCCCACCCAAGTATTAATCAGCTTTGGTTTTGTTTAGCTTTCTGAGACCAGCCAAAATGGGCCAAGTGTTGCCACCTAGGTGGGCAATACTTTATAGTTATTGGAAGATTTTCCCCTGAACTAACAGTAAAATATGTGTTTTGACTTAGTATTATTTGCTATGAGACTCATAAAGCAACTTGAAAACCTATGAGAGTATAACTTTCTGATATGACAGTTCAACCAGGAGTTTACCCAATGTACAAGTTTTTTCATACATTTGAGTGCCATGTATGGGGCTGTACTCCAAAGCGAGTAGGGCTAAATCAAAGCCAAACTTAATTTACATTTAAGCGTAATTAAAATTAGAGGACATACAGTTCAGATGAAATACGGTTATATTACCCTCATGTATTGAATATTTCTCCCCTTCTATCATATTACATATTACATCTTGGTAAATACTTTGGGAGCAGCTGTGGAGGCTGCATCTCAATATGTCTGATCCTGGGTGCAGATGTTTTATTTCGCATACTACTGTGCTAAGGACTCAAATAAGCATACAACTCTCCAGTATGTTATCCAGTCACTTAGTCTTGCTGGGCAGTTCATTATCAAAGAAATTAGGCAATGGTAATCTCAGTTACTCATTTATCATTTCAGTGACTAGAGGTGTATCGGATAGACTGTCCTCCTCTAGACCACACTGAACCAGGAGTGGTCTGGAGATTTTCCAGAAATTAATTCAACAAGCTGAAAGAGCTTCATGGTTTCCCAAACCCAGTATTCCAAATGAATCAGACTTCGTTTGGGGCTCAGGCAATACCTGCAATGTCATGAATTATTTCTGTTTCAGAGAGCTGATTTCCCAAAAAATCTCAGGTTCACTTCCAACACAGCCAGATCATCATGGTCTACCAATGGAACAATCACTTTTTCAGTTTTTTGGAATACTCCATTCTCAGAACATTCATTTTTGCACACCCCTGGCTAAATATGCCCTTCAGATATTTTAGACTACAGCTCTTATCAGCCTTAACCAGAATTAAAATCCAAAATATTTCAAGAACGCTTGCTTACTTGCAACATTTTTCTTTTCTTTTGAGTCCCAGTTGACTCCTGGCAACTACATGGACAATTACATGCACTTATCTAGGCAGCATTTTCAGAAGTGAATTGCCATTTACTTTTTCGTAGAGCTGAGAAAAAGCGACTGGCCCAAGGTCAACCTGCTGACTTTCATCCTTAATACAGGACTCAATTCACTCCTAGCTCAGCACCTTAAATCACTAGACCAACCTGGCTCTCACTTATAACTTAGTAAAACATAGAGAGACATTCTTGCAGTCATCCTTAACCAACTATTATGGCATTTTTTGGTATAGTATGCCTGAAACTTATCAGCTATCAGTTGTATGATGCCCTGTGTTTTGCTGCATAGACTAGAAAAGGATGAAAAGAGATAGAAACAGGGTCTGTTCATAGAATTACAATTTAATCTACTTGTATGGGGGTGGTGGAGGGGAAGTAATAGGTGAACCATCCAACAGATGATAGCATTAGTTATTCTTCTTGTATTCCTGAAAAAGATAAGAGAGTGCTTAACTGTTCGATCATCAGAAAGGTATGTTTGAACAGATAAAAGATTGTCATTGGCTTTGTTAAAAGATTAGGAGGCAGGAAGAAAACTCAAACATGTGCAGGAATTCTGAATTTACAGATGAAAGGGCCCACTATTTGATATCAGTAGCCCCAGGATATCCTTTATGGATAAAGTCTTCTTCGTCTTCGTCTTCTTCTTTTTTTTCCCCCTATCATTGTGAGTGCATGCAGGAATACACCTGAAGGACACAGTTGAATTTGACTGTTCTTTCTCACTTCTGCACATGAACCCTTTATTTTTCATTTTTGCCTTTGGGTTGCTATTAAAGATAGCAAAAGAGATGACTTTGACTTGAACTTGAAAGTTATCAAACTCATTCTTCAGATTTTGTTCCCTAAACATGTTGTCATTTCTTAATCCATTTGGAGGAGTTTATAATTCATCCATTTTCAAGTGACGGAACATGCAGATATTTAACCAGTGATTAGCTTTTAACTTTATTTGTAGCACAGGATTCTACTATGCGTGTGTGTGTGGGGGGGGGTGGCGGGGGGGGGGGTTGAGCATAATCCTTACCCAGAGGAAGATGCACAGTTAGGATACATACATACACACACATTCATTGTGCCTTTTCCTTATGCAAATACCACAAAACAAAGTAAGAAAGATTAAGTCAACAATATTAAAGGCATGAAATAAGAGAAGAAGTATAACTCAATCTAGTTTATACCAAGACCATTCACAATGCCTCCCCATGCAGTTTCTGCAAATTTTCCTGGTTTCCATCACCATGTCCATACACTGGCTCACATGTTGCCTTTTGATCTTCAAGCTTCTCACTTCTCTCTTTTGCAGGATCTCATCAGCTCTACCCAACCGTGACTTTCCCAGTCCTCTCTTTCCTTTTGACCCATTCTTCATTTCCTCATATGAGTGTTTTGTGCTTTGATCCTCATTCACGCTCTCCATATGACCAAAGCACCTCAATGCACTGTTTTGTACTTTTGTATTTATTTATTTATTTATTTAGCACTCATTCATTCTTGACTCCATTGCTTCTTCTATCATACACATCCTTTTTCAATGACCCATTCCCACGGTATTCAACTTATTTTTATATTTCTCCTGGCATACGTGTCTGTCCCTTCCCTAGAACCAAGTGTGCAGAAGCATGCTTCTGTACACAGTCATTCTCCCTTCTTTCAACAAATGTTCATTGCTTGCAACAGACCATATACTGTCTTTTCTATCAGCATTTGCATGCCTCACCACTTTTCTGGCCATTTTACCATCTTCAAGAAATATTCTACCAAGATAAACAAATGCATTTAATTACCCCAGCTTTTCGCTGTTTATGTATAAGTTGCAACAGTGACTATTTTCCCTGTCAGACCTAAATACCTTGGCCTTTGATGCCCTAATTTTCAGACCCATATGCCTCATGCTTCATACAATCTATTTAACATTTTCTCATTTAGGCTCTCAACCAACCATGTGGCATTGTCTGCTTGTAAAAGTATACATCTGTTCACATCCCCAACTAACACACCTCCAATACCATTCCTTACATATTTAACCATAAATACACTAAACAATAAGGGGATATCAAACATCCCTATTACTGAAATTTGACTAAACATTTAGCTTATTCTAATGCATGCTTTACTTCCATCATAAAAGCCAACACTGCATTCATCAACCAACTTTCAATTCCATATTTATGCAAAACATTCCATAATTGAAACCTATTCACTATAACATACACAAGCAACTAACAGACAATAAAACGTCTTTTTCACATTTAAAAGCTTCTCAATGACTTGCTGAGGGTGAAATTTTGGTCCGTGCTCCCCAAACCCAGCATAAAGCTGCAATTTTGTTCACTGTCACCTCTTGTAACCAGAATTCTTCCAAACACCTTCCAGGGATGCTTAACAAAGTATTCCTCCTGTAGTTTTTTCATTCAGATTTGCTCCATTTCCTTTGTATAAGGCAACAATAATGGCATTCTTCCAGTCATTAGGCACCCACATGAAGCATGTCTCATACTAACTCCATAGACAAACCACATCCATATTTCAACATTTCTTCAGTTATACCAGTTACATCTGAAGCTCTATTATTATTCTACAACCTCATAGTCTTTATGACTTCCGTTTCATCATTTTTTTTTTCTTTGACATGAAGGTTTATAGCATTGTACACTGAACTGCCATTAAAATTAATGGAATAAGTTAAACCCCAACTATAAATTTAATAGAAACTTGTTTCAGATTTTTATGGGAATTGATTTGTGAGATTTATTAAAATAAATTCCACTTTGATGTAGATAACAGCATCCAATGGAGTCCTCTAATATCTATCTTTCATCAGTTCTAAATAGACAAAACCCCAATTACTTTGTGAAAAATATGTATGAATCTATTGTCTGTCTGTCTGTCTGTCTGTCTGTCTGTCTGTCTGTCTGTCTGTCTGTCTATCTATCTATCTATCTATCTATCTATCTATCTATCTATCTATCTATCATCTATCTACTGTATATCTATCTCTATCTATCTTGGGAAAAACTGCCAAGAAAATTGCTGCAAATTTTATTTAATGTATCTGTCAAATATTTTTTTAAAAAATGGACTGGAATATTATTCTACCAATATGATCTATAAAGCAGATCACATTTATACTGAACTCAATACCCATAATTCTAATTAATGTAATTCACTTTAATAAGATATAAATAATATCTCCCTTTAAAGTGAGTGCATCTTACTTTGAAAAGAGGCAAATATTTCTATATTCTGTCCTTGGATATAACTTTAAGTCAGATTATTACACTCATTCTCATTTTCTGTCTTTCACACACATTTATATGAGCAGAATGCTCTTATTAAATTACCTTCTACTGCAGCTGATGTTCATTTAGCTTAAAGTTATATTTTATGCTACATGTTAACCTTTGCTCATCCCAAGTTAATATTTAATAACAACTGTATTGGAAAATAAAACAGAAAACATTAAAGCTGCATGAGCTTGGGCAAAAGATGTATAGTTTCTCTGCAAGGTCGGTGAACTCAGAAATCCTAGGACTTCGTGAGAAATTTAGTCTTGGAGTAGATGTATCCTTGACATATCCTGTCCCAGCCCATTTTTAAAAATGAATAAATAAATAAACAAACAAGCAAACCCCAAGTGGAATATAAATGTAAGAATCTCTTGGTGATGTTTATGGTACATCACATAGAATATCTACAGAGGAATCTTAGTTGAACCATAGGGAACGCGTCCATCATGATATGCCGTATGGGTGGGGAGTCCATACCGTGGGCATTACAAATCCCTGTTTTGTATAGCCTTCCTATTTTTTTCAGTTGTCATTAGGTATACAGAATAATGCTGGTTAGAGAGCACACCGTAGTATAGCAGAGTTTGGGCTACAGACGCCTCTCACATATAGTTTTGTAGGCGTCACAGAACAACAAGGATCCACTGTGAACTGGAGATACCAGGCCTTTTGGTCAGCAGACTACCATTTTCCTTGGCCTTCTCTGATTTTGCAGTCATTTCCCAAGCCATCCTCAATAAGCCAGCAGAAGGCAGATCAGGACTGAAGAAGTTGGCCCAATTGGTCAATGTGTTGGCCCCAAGGCCAGAGGTCCAGACGAGCTGCAGGGCCGAGAAAATGGCAAGAAGGACTCATGTTGCAATACTTAGTTTTAGGTATTGCTGTACTTAACCCTGGCTAACCAGATCATCATGGGGAAATGGAAGCAAGAAATAGTGCTGGAGTAGGATGAGACAGTACTTATATTATTGTATTTGGGGGCAGACATGATCCATATTGGTTTGCATCCATCCATATAATGCATCCATCCATATAATGTATCCATAAGGTGCATTAGCTTGTGAAAAGACCACTGCAGACCTTCTAACTAGATCTATAACCCCTTCTCCCTATCACAATTAATATTGTTGTGTATTTCAGCCTCACTGATGTTGAGTCTTGTTGGAACTCTAGTTCAAGGAGCTGAATATAGTGAGATTGTCCTGGTATGGTATTATACCAACACTATAGGTATCTATCTTCTCACATGACTAAGAATCAAACTTGAAGAACTAACTAGTGAGACTTTTAGTAGGTTAACAAATGGGCAGATGTTTACTTTAGGCTTAGTTCAGCAATGTCAAATCAGCTGGAAGCAAGGGGAAACATCTATTGTATGGGGAAGTAGACAGACATGAAACACCTGTGATTTGTGAGATCACTGATATCAAAATACCAGGCTGTATAATTGGTATCTCCATGCAATATCCTTCATCCATCCATCCATCCATCCATCCATCCATCCATCCATCCATCCATCCATCTTACTAATAGTTTGAAAATGGGTAGCATCCTGGGGCAATGTTATGTTCCAGTACTGTTAATATGGCTACTAAGACTTGGACCACCTCCACTGCTGTCCATTTAGGTAGGCCCTAAGTAGGCCTGAAGTGCTGCAGATATTAATTTTGGCTCCTGCTATTGTTGGATGGTCACTGTGATTCTCATAGCACGTGGACCACTATTATTGGTGATGTTCCCTGTGCTACTGCAACAGTTGAGGTCCTTTGCAACGGGAAGCAGCCTTGCTCTTCCAAAAGCTGGTCACAGGTTCACAGCACCATCTGTGGAGTGGGAGGCAAAATCAGAGAGTGCAAGGAATGGTGGAAGCACCAACCCATCTGAATGTGTGTACAACACACAGATGATTATACAAAAGAGAAGGGGCTTGCATTGCAATGCTCTCTCTGCCATCTTGCTGATATTGACCCCCTTGTGGATTCTGCTGCATTCTCCTTAAAGCTTATCATTATATTTGAGCCAGGCCTTAACTCACTTCCAATGAAATAAGAAGAGAGAGAGAGAGAGAGAGAGAGAGAGAGAGAGAGAGAGAGAGAGAGAGAGGGATGAAATATTCTGAAATGTGTACTTTGCATGCATATTACAGACAATGAGCCATAAAAGGCAGAATTTAGTGACTGCATTGCAATTGTGGCGATTGGTGGAAAACTCCTTTTTTTTTATTTTAAATAACACAGACAGCAATTCATTTTAAATTTGTTCCACTTCTCTGAAAGAAAAACATGTTTGTGAAAAAACAAGGCATTTCAGTACAACCCTAAATCAAGTACTGTTATATATATTTGCTGACACAATGCAACATTAGAGCTGTGCAGTGACTACCTGATCCTCTTCATAGCAAGATTTCAGGGTAGTCCATTTTGACTTGTTCCTGGATGAGAAGCATGAAAGACTGCAACCTCACCATTAGCATAAAGAAAAGAAAAATCTACCTCTTTCAGGAATGTGTTTATTTTTTCTGTTCTCTAACCAAGAAAGTGTTTAAGGATCAGCAAACCTTGATTTATCCTGTTCTTGCATTCTGTTCTTCCTTTTTCTCCAGACCACTGCCCAGCCTTTCTCTACAGGAACAATAGTTCCTATGAAGCTTCTTTACAAGCCTCCTCACTACATGATTTTGCAAGTCTGCTACTCCAAATCTATCAAGACAGGTGAAACAGTCTAGTTGTTTGTACAAAGAGGGATGGAAGCAGAGATTATTTTCCTAAGTCCCAGCCACAGCTTTTCAGGGAATCTATCAAATATGATTGCAACCCTTATCTCTGTACAGCAAGACACATAGTGGCATCTCATCTTGTGGGTTTTGGTTGGTTGGTCTTTGGATCTTAGCAACTCAGCCTTGCAAAACCTCTGGTAACAGTGAGGGAACATGGTTAGAAGAGACCTTCCTTCCTCCTGACCATCTTTCATCTCTCCAGCATGGTTGTAAGTGAAAGCAAATATACATCACCATCTCATGGCATTTTCTGCAATCTAGAATCTAGAAATTCCCTATCCCTCCCATTAGACCATTCCACCCTTATATTGTGCCTCTGTAGACCAACATAACACAGTCCAGAATAAACTCACCTCATGCCAGACAGATAAATTTGCCTGCAGATTACATGTCGATTCATAACATAAAAGGTACAAGGCTTTTAGAAAATATGCATTGTCGAAGGCTTTCACGGCTGGAATACGATGGCTGGTGTGGGTCTTCCGGGCTGTGTGGCCGTGTTCTGGAAGTTTTGTTTCCTAACGTTTCGCCAGCACCTGTGACCGGCATCTTCAGAGGGCAGGAGCACAGACAGGAGCAGTTCTCTCTGTGCCCAGGATGATGTGACCCTTTTGTGGGTATTTATAGAGATCTGAAGGGGGAGGATTGGGGGGGGGTGGTGGGGGGTGGGGGGTTTGGGTTAACGAGCGGCTGCTTGTCTTGGTGTCAGAATATGTGTGTATCTTCCTGGGAATTAGGCAGGGTTTTTTCTTCTTCTAAATACCCACAGAAGGGTCACATCACCCTGGGCACAGAGAGAACCACTCCTGTCTGTGCTCCTGCACTCTGAAGATGCCGGTCACAGATGCTGGCGAAACGTTAGGAAACAAAACTTCCAGAACATGGCCACACAGCCTGGAAGATCCACACCAGCCACCTTTTAGAAAATAGTTATCCAATTTGTAGGTGGGAAATAGTTAAGACTGAGTAGTGTTGTTGTCCATGCTGACCAGTGAGGTGCTAAATACAGTTAATTGAAAAATTTAACTAGCATGAGTGGACATAGTAGACATGACAGATAGATTGAGTATTGGATGGAACCAAAAATAGGAACATTGGGTATCAGGCAGAAAGGTTGTGCGTGAACATTGCAATTTTTGGCAAAGAGAGCTCTGTTAATCATATAGTAATGCAACTGGAGAAAAGGAAAAAAACTTAACCAACCAGCCATTCCAATGTAGGTATGCAGAACACAATCAGCTGTAGTAACTCCTTCCTCTGCTTTTGGATAATTACACAGTAATTACACAGCGGACATAGCAGTTTGGGCCAGAATAGACTTACCCACAGTGGGAGCAGTATGGGCATGAGAAAGACCTTGTTCCAAATCTAATCTTAATTATGATGTTAATTGGATGAACAAGTCTATTGCATTAATTTAAGCTATTCGAAAGTGGTTGTTTTTTTTAAATTCCAGGATAGATAACTAGAAATGACTTATAAATAACAGAGCACTGAATATTCTCAAGGTCACATCTTTGAGCCAAATAATATAATTTTAATGAATTGGGAATCAGTGAACCTAAAAGCCATGATGCTATATAGCCAGTAATGAGCATTTCCAATCAGCATCCTTTTTAATCTCCTTTTTTAGCCTATTTATCTTTATTGCTGTTTCTCCTCTTTATATACAGCTTGACTGAAATGGGAAGGCTGCACAGCTCTCATGGAGTTGTAAAAACCTCTCACCACCTTTTAACTGCTTAAAGGAGAAGGGGACTCTCAAACAGTCTTCAGAAGAATATTTATCAACTTCTTCTTTGTCTTTAAAAAAATGACCTTTCAGAGTACGGGCTTACTCAAGGAAACTCCTAAAGTTGGAGAAATTGGGCAAACACTAAGGTTGCCCATCATTTTTTAAGGTGTGCCAATGCTTCTGGCTCGTGAGAACCGGCTTCTTTAAAGGCCACAGTGAGCTTTTCCTTCTTGCCACTGTTGCTAGTAGAGCATTTATTAAATTGTCAGGGGGTTCAATGGTGTCCTCATTTAAATGCCAAGCTTCCTGTCACTTGTTAGAGCCTGCTGCTCTCACATTTTCTCTCCAGGAATCTTTGTCAGATCGTCATCATGTGGGACTTCAATGTTTTCTGACAGAGCCTTCCCTTCCCCTCCCTTTGCTAATGTTATGGCAAGCCAACAGCCCCATCTTAAATTGCCTTGTAATCATTCAGTGTCAGACTACTTAACATTTTTATTTTCACGGAGCAATAAGGGACGATATGGTGGCTTCATGGATGTGTGCTCTCTGCTGTGCTGTGCAGCCCTTGCCATAATTTCTGTGAAGGATAAAGACAGCAGAGGTTTGTGATGTGTTAAGCAGATTTTATCATTCATTCACCTGCTTGTCTCGCAACCCGTTGTGTCATCCTCCTAGGCAGTCATTCTTATGACTTGATTTTCTACTAGATGTGATCCTTTGATGTCAATAAGGGGGAAAAGATCCCTCTTTTTCAGTTAAATTAGGGAGGTCAAGAAATAGCAATGAATTGTCTGGGATAAATGGTTGCTAGGATTCAAACACTCTGCAGGCCTTTTATTCTGTCTTGAGGAGCAGGTGGCATAAAAAGTCACAGGGTGGAGAATATATATATAATTTTTATTGAAGAAAATATTTTTATACATAGTTAAAAGCTACAACCCCCCCCCAGAAAATAGTAAAAAGAAAAGAATGGAACAGGAAATATAGAAAAGATAGAAAAGTAGAAAGAAAGTGAACAAAGGAAAAGGAAGAAAAAAGGAAGAAAGAAATATTTCCTATTTTCTTTGCACAGTTACAAACATAGTTAACTCTATTTCCACCCTCCCAAATTATATAACATAATTCCCTTCTTCCCATATACATCCCTTTTTAATCAATAAATCCAGAAATCATCAGTGCAATTTTATCCATGCTCAGCAAAAAGTCCATAAAGGGTTTCCAGTCCTTTACAAAAGCAAATTATTGTTCCTTCAGTGTGGCATTTTTGAAAGTTGCAATAATGGGCCTCGGTATCTCCCTTAAGTTTGGAAGATGATGCTCTGACCATAGAAGCAGTTTTTTGCTGAAAGAAGCTGTAAGTACAATGCGAAAGATCTTTTATTTTTTTCACTTCATTATTTTTTGTGGGTAAATTCACGTTTCACTGTGCACATTGTTACTGAAGTGCAAAGAAGCCATAATAGCTAGTCCACTGAAGAAGCGAATGAAACACATTTAGCTTGACTGGAGTTCCTTTGTTTTCGGTAGCAATGATGGCATTCTGCTCTGTTTGGACTCATGTACAGTTCAGAACTGTAAAGAAATATGAGCTTTTGAGAAAGGCATGAGAGAAAGGCATCAGGCAAAGCCTTAAGAAAATTATTACTGTATCTGTATATTGTTCCTTATTAAGACTTAACTTTCACCACTTTGCAGAATTTTATAGGCAATGATTCATGCTAACACAGCTTTCTGTTATGGGCTGACTGCTTACTCTGATCCTTTCATTTGATGCTGGTTTAATGGATTAAGCATCTTTTTTTCCCCTCCATTTATTCACCAGATTATTATCTAGGAAGACTACTGATAGTACTCCAGTTTTGCTCCATGGTCTGCCATATTTACCAGATGAGGGGTTACAGTCTAAATCAGACTGTATATTTTGTAAGTTAAGTCAAAGCAAATGTATCTGTTATTTTTGATCACTGATGATAGTCCCTGAATGTACGTTTGTGTTTGTATATTCCTCTTCAGGCAGCAAAGAACTTGGACCCACTCTGCTGATTTCTTCCTCCTTTTCAAAATGAAGCTGGTTTCCCATTCATCTAGATTAAGAGTTCCCATACAAGTAACATTTGTTAAAACAGATAATTTCAGTAGCACATTTATTTGTAGCAGAGTATTTCTACTTTTAAATCTTTTCTTGTCAGCTTCTGTCAAGCATTTTTAGGACAGTATTTCCCCTGCCTTGGGCAAAATTTTAATAAGGTCTATGTTCTGAAAAGAAGTTGCATCTAACAATTTTCTAGTAGCTGTTGTCAGGATAAGGGGACAAAGCTTGAACCTGCTGACATTAAGTGGGAGAAACAAACTTGTCTTTTTCACCATGTGTAAACAGAGCTCCAAATGATGTTCATTCCCCGTAATGCACAAAATGACTCTAAGATATCAATAAATGTATTTTTAACTTGCACAGTTGTTTAACTGCCTTCTTCATATTAAGTTCATTCTTCCAGAATGACATGGTTAAGTTGATCTAGTTCTGGAAATATTAAGTGCTATTTAATATTTTCGGTGAGATTTCTGCTGCCATGCAGGTGAGGTAATTAAGCATGCTAAATGAGTGGTGACAAAGACAAAGCATGGACAAATTGAGCAATGGCTTATTGAGAGTTCAGCAGAATGGTGGAACTCCTTGTAAGGTCAACTTTTGCATACTGCAGACAGATGAGTTGCGTCAGGTGCTGCTGAGAAGGGTGATTTAGTTTTTAATGGAAGACTTGCAAAGCAATAAAGCACACAAATGTCGTAAGCTGTTGCCAGAAATTGTGGCCATGGCTCCATGAAGAGAGGACAGGAAATAGGCAACAAAAGGATGAATATGCCGTCTTATTACACACTATCTTTACATAGCAGTAGGAAGGAACTAAGCCTCCTACAAATTATGTTGGCATCTAGGAAATTGGACTTCATGAATCAAGTTTTGAAAATTAAACAGCACTGCAGATGCCTTGGGCTCTATGTCAGGACTTGTAGTCCAACACACATGTAGAACACAACATTGGAGAAGTTGTTCTAGTATTGCTATTTGTATACTTTTCTTAGTAGCTTGTTCAGCTATCCCAGATGGTAGCATCTACCTGAACTTGGTAGATCCCAAAAGAGCTATGAAGAGTCATACCCAGTTAGAACTTAGATGGGAAATGATCAAAATCACTTCCATCCAAATTCCAGTGTTGTAGGCTAGGCTAGGAAGCTGAAAGAAGAAAATGGCCAACCATCCCCATATTGCTGCTGAGAAAAATACATGGCTATGTCCACGATGTCATCAAGAATTAAACTCAGGGGAAGAAGTGGGACTCTTAATCTTACCTCTTTTCTGTATGTACTTACTATTCTTCCTCCTGAATATATATTTGATGGGGCTTATAATGCCCAGAGCTATGAATGTGAATCAGAGGCCACGTATATTCCTTTTTCCTCTCATCTTTCTAAGTTTGGTTCCAAAGTTCAAAAAATCAAGGAAAATGTTGAAGAAACAAAGGCAGAGAGAAAGAGAGAGAGAGGAAAGAAAGAAAAAATAAATTTCATTTAATTTTTCACTTATATGGAATTGAAATTAATTAATTATATTTAATAAGATTATTCTCTATCTGTTGAATGTTTCCTTCTTTCTTGTTTTTTAAAATATGGGAAGTCAGAAAACTAGTTAGCTTATTTTTAAAAAAAGCTTACCTTCTGATTTGAATTTTTGTCAGGCTCACAGTGTGTCCCATCTAGTGCTGACAGTAGACAAGACAGAATGAGTCTTCCAAAGTTCAAAATGCTTCTCCTGGAGAGAAGTGACTTCTACAGGTAGAAGTGAACTCTTTAAGCAGCAATGTGACATTGTGTCAGTTAGGGCTGGAAAATGCTGCTAGGAGTTCAACACACATTTCTTTTCTTGAAATGTTTCTGCCAATTCCCGCTGCTCTGTCCCCTCCCAGCTTCATTTCCTTTCTTTTTTCTTTAGTCTTCCACTGTAACTTACAGACCATGTAAGTTAAATCTTATTTTTGAACAAGATTTAAACTTCTTCCTTCCTTCCTTCCTTCCTTCCTTCCTTCCTTCCTTCCTTCCTTCCTTCCTTCCTTCCTTCCTTCCTTCCTTCCTTCCTTCCTTCCTTCCTTCTCTGCATTTCTAGGAATAGTAGTGCGCATATCAATTTAAATCTGATTTGCAAATTCTTATTCAACATCTATCATTTTTAAGGGAAAAGTTTATAATAAATTAGAATTATTATTCACCATCTTTCCTACATAAATATCATGAATTTGTATGCATCTTTCCCAAATACACCTTTCCAGGTGCAAATTGAAGTGCAGAATTAGGACATCAGCAAACGCTGCACATTTGGGCCATAACTGAAGTTGCTTTGGCGTTTCATGCAATTTCTTTCCCCTAAATTCTATGGTGGATTTATTCTACATTCCTACCTTAATAAGCTCTCTGAATTTGAACAGGGATGCTTAAGAAATTCAGTCTATGAATTTTGATGAAAACTGACCTGATGTCCCTGTTACTAATGTGTGAATCAGAATGTAGGCATCCTTTGGATGGCCCATTTTTCTAAATGTTGCGATGCAGTCAGTGTATTGAAAGATAAAACCAAAATAATTTGGATATATTTTGACAGGTTTTTTTTCATAATGCTGTAAACAAATACATTCGAGCCTATGATTAAAATAAGTGCTTAGTTACATGTTTCCATTTTACTTATCATTATTTAAATATTATTATACATTATCATTATTTTTAACTTTCACCTTAATGTAAACATATGCCTGAACAGGTTTAGGAATATACACAAGAAGAATTTATATTTATATTTATATAAATATATAAATTTATATTCTTCATTATTAATATTGACACCTTTTTTGCTTCCGATATGGCTCAAAAGCAGCTAATATGAAACAATAGCAAGGGTATGAAGTTTTTTTTTTAATTCCCAAGGGGTTGTACATCACCCTCAAACTTTTAAGAACTATTTTTCTGTAGAAAACCAGTTGTGGAGCTAACATTATGTGAAACAAAATTGTCCTGAATGATCTTGAAGCTCCTGTCAATTTTAAAAGCAGTTTGCCAAGCTCCATTGAGAACTCTTCAGTGTACTTTTCTTATTCTTCGCATCCCAGATACATAAATAAATTATATGCTATTATACATATAATTTATACATCAATTAATTAAAAAGAAAAAAAGTTATGGTGCTGCCTGTTTCAGAAGCCAGTCCACAGCATGTTATTACAGAATAAATTAATTCCACATAAACAGAGAGAGAAATATTTCCAGCAATGCATTGTTGTGACTGATTCTTCAGCCAGTGATCTCTGAGAATCCTTTCAGTCCTTAAGAATATCCACATTGGATTTGGGATTGACTATTTGATCAACCTTTTTTTAAAACTTGATTTAAACTTTGCTGCACCAAGCAACTTCAGCTTTCATGTAGGGCCAAAAGCTCTTTTCAGCTGGATACAAATGTTAAACAGCTGAATTAAAGAGATCAGTCTCTTTCAGTCTGCAAGCCCAACAGAGGAGGAAAGTGAGGAAATGCCCCAATAATAAATACATATTTTGATGATAAATTGATTCTCCACTGGATGCCACTGTTGGTCCATAAGAGTCTTTGGCAGTAGGAATGTTTTATTTTCCCCTAAAAAAATAGTTGATATTTTCTTGATTCAGAATTCCTGCAGGGAGATTGTCTGATTGTGATAGAAGGCACTTGAAAAGGTGAACGCTTATTCTTTTAACTAGCCTTGCATTATAATGACACCTTGCATACAGCTACATTTCTTTAGAGCTGTAGTTAGTGCTCATATTTTTAGGTGGTAAGAAACCCACCTTGTCTTATCAGTCTAATCATAATTATTACTTGGTTTCCTTACAGAGAAAAATAAAGTGAAAGGCTGGATCAAGCCCTTCATCTAACTTCGCTTCTCGGAAATAAGAATTTGCAAATTAATCCAGTTATGTTTTCCTTTCTATTCTGTTCTTTTAAACTTTCCTTGAATTGTGACTGACATAACACCCACAGTGTCGAACCCCTGTCCTTAACGTATTCAGTATCACTAATATATCCTGTGTGCTAAACCAATTGTACTTTGTCTCCCACTTTCCGTAACATACACTTAATTTCGGTGCAGCTTTTCCAAATAGATGTACTTCTGTTTAAAATGGGATCTAAGAAGGATAACCAGGGCATTCACGGCTGTGTAAACAAAGCCCCACCCTCTTTTTACCAGTGTTGTGTGTGTGATGCTTGTACAAATGGTCATCTCTTGGATCGCATGGTTGCGGCTGCCATCTTGACTTATATGACTCCTCACTGCAGATAGCCCGACATTACAACTGTAGGGCTGACAACAATGGAGTGCTCAGAAATTGCAAAGCTTCCATTGGCATATATATGCTAGTTGCATAGCCACCATTCTAGCTACTAGTCTTTTTACATCTCTTTTGGGAAATGGATGAACAACAGCTCTGATGTTTCACAATCCAGGAGATGAAGTTGTCCTATGTGCACTTTGCCATACTTCCAGCTCTCTGCATTTCCCCCCCAGTGTGCAAGTTATTATCATTTGATCAGCTTGGAAGGTGAACCACGAAAGACAACAGAGAAAAGTTATATGTTGATTCTCCCCATGCATTGTGTCTGATATGGATGATATGCCTATTCATTTTTTAAAAAATCAAATAAATCAAATAGATATCCAACTGCCCACTGAATAGTACTTCATGCGTGTTTTGATCCTTTATTGAGTAGTTACCACTTCAGCAGATCTCCCTTTATTTCTTTAGTTTCCTTCCTATTTCATTGGCTGGCTGTTCTGCATGAATCTTTCATAAGCCTCTCCTATCCCACCAGAAAACATAGCATTAGTTATAATCAGATTCATCCAGGAAGGTAGATTAACAGTGTTTTGAGCTTCAAACATACGCTGCTGCTTACTGGGTGAAAAAATTTCCAACTTCTCAACTGATCTATGGTCCAGCAGATTACTTGAAACGGTTCAAGGGCAAAACAGGGTAAATATGAGGAGCATCAAATTTTGTGCAACCATCCATTCCTGTAAACAGCAGAAGAATATATACATAGGTGATGAAGATGAATTATGAAAAAGTCCAGGCATCATATTAACATCTTGAAAGGTAAGGTCTTGAAAATATCCAAATATGTAAACATTAGATTTGACAACTGCTTCTAAAATAAGAAAACAGAACCTGAACAAGCAGATGAACATTCAGATGCACAGGTAAAGAAACAGGTGGAATTAGTTTGACGTTAACTCCAATGCTGAAATGCCCAGCACAGTGCTATGCTGAAAAATTCTTCCAAGTTTTTTCCCAATGATTTTCATTCAATTTGATAGAAAACAAATTGCTTTTAAAATGCAATGGTCTGCAGTCTGTATTCTCACATTTCCATTAAATCCCAAAGGAACGTATTTCAAGGGAAATTCTCTTATGGAATTCCTTCAGAATGGGAAATATAGATATCCTGGGAACTACAAAGTGACAGGGAAATGCAGAGTTCTGGGTGCTCTCTGAACTTGGTTGCTTGCTTACAGACGTTTCATTACCCAGCTAGGGAACGTCATCAGTGCTTCTGAGTGTGGGGTTTGCTTCTTGTTTATATACAGTAGCTTGCCCTGCCAAGTGTTGGTGGGGCTGTGGTTTTCTCCTTGGTAGTTCATTGATTAGAGTATTGTTTTCTGCTTGATTATTTGTCTGGTGTTAATCTCTGCTCATCTGAATGTTGGCTGCTGGAAAGGTCCTGTTCCAGTCTTTTTGTTCCATTCCTAGGCTTTTTATTGTCTCTTTTGAATGGTGAGTAGTTGGGTAATGAAATGTCTGCAGGCAATCAACCAAGCTCAAAGAGCACCAAGGACCCCACAGTCCAACTCCGAGCTACAGATATTCTCTTCTGTTGATAGGGAAATATCTAACAGGTGCAATAACAAAACCTCCTATCCATTTTCACTCAGTGAAATCAAAAAACACTATCAGATAAATTCTAAAGAAAATGTAAAGCATCCAGAGAAATTCTGGGCGAAAGGAGTCCTGATGATAGCTAGACACAACTGTGCCAAGGTTTTCTTCTTCTGATGACCTGTTAGAGACCTCTGATGTTTCCTTTGCTGCACAATGTGTTTTGTGCAGCCAAATACAGCTTGATTTTTACCTTGTCCTGCCTAAAGGGACAAGTTACCTGGGAAATTTTATGAATTACATTTGCCCAGTGAGTTCTATCAGTATCAGCAGAGAGCTAGTAAAATTTAGTCTTGACTCCGTCAATATTTATCCCCACTCCCTGTTAAGAATTTATTTACTTTCCCACTTATTGCTATAGGCAACAGTAATAAAGGCAGCCCTTTGCAATAAGGATCTCTGGAAGGGGGAGATAATGCATTTAATTAGGATAGATGTGTTGGGTCATCTTACTGAGATATTCAGTTGAAGAGTGATCAGGTATTTTCATCCCTTCCAAACAAAATAACTTCAGCCTGTTCCTTTAGGCTGATGCTTCAGAATTCCCTTTGCCTAAGGGATGAATGAACATAGCAATGAATATTCAATTGGCTCCCTCGCTAAATCAGTCCACAGTGCATCATTGTGGCTGTAATAAAATTGAGAAACCATTCCTGCATCTCTCCAGTGATTCTGCAGAAATCTCCCTGCATGTTGCAGCTTCCCAACTGAAACATTAACAAATGGTGAAAAACTGCTTTTAGCCCTCACCACCAGTACCATCAACTTCTGGAAGTGTGATATGAAGAAAGTAATAATCGAATGTAAAAGATGAGACGGTGTCAAGTTCCTACCAGCCTTTATAACCAAGAATGTTAAGATTTTCACAGTCTCACTGATCATATAGTATTTATTGAAAGGAAAAGGAGTTAGGTTATGGAATCTGATACGTTCTTATATTTTTGCATCTGTTTATCAGTAAGTGCATTAACTTTTTTTAAATCCTTCTTATCCTCTTTCTAGCTGTCTCTTGATGAAAGGGAGATTTTGCTATCCATTTTTTGATCAGAAGGGAATGCACAGATGTTCTGGCCATGCCATATTTTGCAAATAGTCACTCCTGTTCAGATTTAAAGGAATGCACTACGGATGAAGTGAGTTAACCACGAATGCATTTCCCTTATTCAGGGAACTGAGTAAGTTCCCTGTCTTATTGTAGAAGGAAGGATGTCATGAATGAAAAGTATAAATTTCTGTCTGGTTTTAAACCTGGGTGTCCCTATATGTAAAGCAAACATGATATCTACTATCCCACTGGAGCGCTACCATAGGAATAGCTGCAGCTGAAAATAGGGAGCCAAACCTGAGAAAATGCAGGAATGGAACTTTGATTTCAAATTGGATTGCTTGTATGCATTTTAATTTTATAAATGACATTTCCCCGCCCCCCCAAAGTATATATATTTGGTATGATCTGATGGTCAGAAAGGAAACAATTGCCTGATATGGGTGGGAGGTAAGGAACCAGGATAATTCACCAATACAGCATCATTTTAACCACAATTGAGATAGAACTGGTGGCCACCAAGCCACCAGTGGAGGAAGGGTTTGAAATCTGGCCAAGGATTTTTTTAAAAGCTGTGTTAATTTCCAGCTGGTTTATGCACAGAAGACAAACAGCCGAAGACTGTCATGCAGAAGAGCTTTTATGGACATTCTGAGTTGGCTTCTTCCATGGAGAAGGAGAACATGAAGGTCATAATGTTACTAAGACTCAACTTAATATTCAGAACCAGTCCCTGAAACATATTCAGAATCTGCAGCTCCAAGATCCGCTGCTGTGGAGCTACCATGGCAGAATTGGAGGCACTGAAGATGACAAAGTGAAGACCACCAAATGACAGAATCTGGCTCCCTGAGAGTAAAAGCCTCCGGGGGGGGGGGGTCTGAACTATAATGAATTCTACCATACAATCCCAAGGAGTTGATACCCAGAAGAAACTGCCTTGCAAACAAAACAAACCTCAGCTAAGCACTACAGAAACCCAAACTGGAGGTTTACCCTCATCTGCTCCCAAATCTCTGGAGCCTCTTTTGGCCCTGCGGGAACTTGACACACATGAGAAACAGCTCCTCTCACCTTTTCTTTCAGCGGGAACTTGATGGTACCCCATCTTCCCTCCTACAGAGGGGGACACAATTACAACCATTTCAACCATCAGCTAATGTGAAGCTACTGGCCCTACAAAAATCACCCATCCAGTTCCTGGCTTGCAGTGCCACAGCTTGACATCCAAGTGACCGGCATAAGGTCGCCTTTCTAACCTGGAATGTGGCTGGCTGGTTTGCATCCATCAGAGATCCTTGTTTCACTGACTTTCTCTCCTGCCAGGACATTGTATCGATTCAGGAAACATGGACTGATGATGAACTGCTCCTAAATTGATTTCATTCATTTTCAATTGGGGCAGAACCAGGGGTAAAGAACAAAAGAGCAAAAGGGGGCCTGGGGGTCCTAGTCTCCACTCCTCTACATGCTATATCAAGGCCTCTTCCCCCTTTCAAGTCATATGCCATCACAGTATTAATCCAATTCAACCACTGTGCCCTGTGATCATAAATGCTTATATACCCCCAATGAGGAAGAAACCCCAGATCAAAGCCTTGTAGGCTAAACTGGAAACTTATGCTACTGATCTTATACTGTTGAATTCAAATGCTTTTGTAGTCCTGGGAGGGGACCTCAGTGCTAGATTGGGCCCCAATAACCACACTCACTGTGCAAAGCACAAATGACCCCCTCCCAACCCTGAAACCAACAGATTCCTCCTCACCCTTCGCTCAAAAGATCAGAACTCAAACTTTGCAGGCCTCTGCTTGGCTCAAACAGCTTTCAGGCTAAACCTCCACATTTTAAATGGTGCCTTGGAAAATGACCATCCAGCTTAATTCACCTACCTATCTAGTTCCAGAATGAGTGTTATTGACTATATAATTGTCTCTGGGGACTTCTCCCTTATGCCAAGACCCTAGACGTTTTGCCCAAGTGTGACAGTAATCCTGCTCCAGCTACAAGTCGTCACTCAAGAGACATATGCTGAGGACTGCTACCCACCCTTTCTGATGTCGGCAGGAAGAACTTACTGCTGAGCTAAGTGGACCCCCCCATCTGAATCGAATGATCTGAGCTACTGGTCTGCAGAGGCTTCAGTCTGCCCTGACTCACCCTTATCCAAGAGCTCCACTCCACCAGCATCTAACCCATAATAATAGTGCACCCTTGAGGGAACAACAGCACCACTCCAAGCCATGGGGTGGCAAAGACTGTGTTAATGCCAGAAAAGTTCTTGTTGCCACTTGCCAGGCTTATGCATTCAGCACTACACCAACAACTGCCCTGGATCTCCTCCAGACACATTAAACATCTGCTAGTACACAAGAAAAAGGAAGGCATGAAAAACAACTGGACACGATTCATTCAGGCAGTCAGATCCAATGACTCAGCCTCATTCTGGCATATCACATCAAGCTATCAAAGCAACGGTCCATCCATGGTGGACTGTCACATCCCCCCAGGGACCTAGGAGGCATAGTTTCAGGAACTCTACACAGACACCTCTGTTGAAAGTGGGTGCCCTAGCCAAACCATAGAAAATCTGCCAATGTGGGCATCAGTGACAGTGACAGAGATCAAGAACCTTGTTGCTCAACTAAGACCAGGGAAGGCCCAAGAAGAAGACCTAATCCCTCCAGAGGCCATTAAAAACAACTTGGCCTCATTCTTTAAGCATTAAGCAAGGCTGCATATTAGCTCCACTCTTACTCAATTTCTATTTCAACTTCATGACAGGCCATCTCGTCAACATGAACTTTCACTCCCCAAAATTTGCTGGAAGACACATCTCTGTTCTACTCTATGCAGACGATGCAGCAATACTTTCAAAAACACCTATTGGCCTTAAAAGAGCACTGAGAGCACTAACACAGTACTGCAAGGAAGACCAGCTAGAACTCAATGACCAGAAAACTGAAATCATGGCATTTGCAAAAGGCCCAAGAGCCGCTCCTGGCGCATAGATGGCCACAAGATTGAGCAGGTCTCCTGTTTCAAATAGCTGGAGGTAGTTCTCCATTCTGCTGGCAGTAGGAAAGCCCACAGGGACTACATTGCTGAAAATGCACAGAGGAGCTCAGCTGCCATCCTTAAATTCCTTAAGACAAGAGGTGGCCATTACATACCTGCAGCACTCAAATTTTTCGAACCCAAGCCAATAGTACAACTTCTTTACGGTGCACAGCTGGGTCCCTTCTCCAGTTGCACAATTGCACCATTGCAAATTCTAAATTTCTAAGATCAGCCCTTTGAGTCCCCAAATGTGTCTCAAATGCCACCCTGTGACTAGAGACAGGCCTCATGAAAGTGGAGGCTAGAGTGTGGGTGACCATACCCAACTATTGGCTCAGGCTCTCCTTTTTTCATCTTGGCCTTGCCCCATTAACTGTGAGTGATGATTTTCAGCCTACGTGGAAACAGGCAGTGGCAGCTAAAATCTCATCCCTGGACTTCTCTCCAGGTCTTCTACTCAGTATGGGATACAGTCAGGCCAAAGCACTCATTAAACAGCATGTAGCAGACACTGAGCACCAGTTGGATCTAGCCAGGACTCCAAACTTTATTGCCAGTGAACCCAACAGGTAACCCCCTATGGCATACTTAACTAAACTGGAAATACCTAAATACCAGAGGGCCTTTACTCTGGCAAGATTTCCTGCCCTCCCCTCAGCTGTCCTTGAAGACGGTTACAGGAAGATTCCTTACCTGGAAAGACAATGCCCCTGTGACTCTGGACACATGGAAACACCACAGCATGTGCTTCTCCAGTGCCTGTACTACAGAGACATTCGTACTAGTCTCATCTCACTATTACTGCATAAATACCCAGGTGCACAGGACAATTATATACCTCACTGCTGCTTTCAGATACAAACCCTGCTACAACATACAAAGTTGCCAGGTTTTGCATAGCAGTGCTTAAAATTCGACAGGTGATGACCTGTGCCATAAACTAGAGTTAATGAGCATCATGTTTGCCATACTACAGTGCTCTGTAATTTGATAGGTATCGTCTTCCAGATACTAACCTCAATGCTCCCCTACACCTATCTAATGCTCCACGTACTTTCTCTTTTAATATATCTTATAGCTTTTCATTATTTTTTTTAGACTCTGAAGTATCTTCCATGCTTTTTAATTGATCTAATTCCAGATACAAGGGAAAGGGGCGCAGGTCTCAGGGATGAAAAAATGTTTAATCCAAATGCAAAAATGGAGGATGGGAAGATGTTCAGGGTTGCATTTTACACTCATACCGGGTTCTGGATTGTCATTTTAAGAATGTGCGATTTTGGGTCCCTAGGAGGAAGATTCCTGCTGCTACCAGTAAGGGTAGGAGAGAGGGGAATTTCAAACTGAATGCAACAAAAGAGAAAGGGAAAACATATGGGGTGGAATTTCATGCTTAGAACCAGTTCTGGATTGTCTTTTCAGGAATGGATGAATTTGGGTCCCTGGAAAAAAAAATCCCTGATGCCGGCAGTAGGGGTACGAGGTGGTGTGAAGGAATGGTTGGATGAAGGCCGTGCTCAAGGAGATAAGCATTCCCTTAGCCCTCAACAGGAGCGTGGGAAGGTTAAGAAGATGAGACTGGCACCACCCTAAGGAATTCACGGTGTTTTGGCTTGCTGACTTGGGAACTTGGGTTCAGTCTGGAGAGATTTCTGTCTTGAGGTGGAAGCTAATAAACGCAACAGAACTGTATCTGCACTGTCTCATGGAGTTCTTTGGGCTGAACCGACATAGTCTTACTCAGTGCTACATTTTATAAAGGAGTAGTCATGTTCATTTTTTGCAGCAATTTCAAGAGACTTCTGAGCAGTTAACAAATTTATTAGCCCATCAGCTTCTGTGGATCACAGTCCACCTTCATCAGATGGATTAAAGGGGATGCAATACATATACTGAGCGAGCTGTTGAGAAAGGAGGGGGAAAGGGAAGGATTGGTGAAAAGATACTAACTCAACCTTGATCCCACCTATGCTTGGCTTGAACCACAGAAATATCTATATAGTTACAGTATATTGGTCTCATTTTTTATTTTTTTTTGGCTTAAGCCCTGAGTCTTCCTCCTATGGTTTTACAAGCAACTGAATTTCCTTACATTCTTCACTTCCTACATTTCTCAGTACTTCCTTCTGCTGTTTTCCTGTTGTGTTCCCATGGTAAGAACTTACATATGAAGCTCTTTCTCCATATATATATTCTGTAAACCTCCATACATTGATGCTACATTATAAGATATCATAATTTTTGGAACAAGGGTATTATGTCTTGGGAGATTTAGATTCAGTCTGGAGAGATTTCTGTCTTGAGGTGGAAGCTAATAAATGCAACAGAACTGTATCTGCGCTGTCTCAGGGAGTTCTTTGGGCTGAACCTGACAGGCAGGGGGGAAATATTTCAAACTGAATGCAAAAATGGAGTGTAGGAATAGATTTGGGGTAGATTAGAACCACTTCTGGATTTTCTTTTCAGGAACTGTCAAGTTTGCGTCCATGGGAAAAAAAATTCCTCATGCTGGTTGGTGGTAGGGGCTGAAGTGGGGGGAGGAATATTTCATTCCAAAAGCAAAAACAGAGTGTGGGAGTAGATTCAGGGTGGAATTTCATGCTTAGAACCAATTCTGGTTTGTCTTTTCCAAAAGGACTGGTTTTGGGTCCGAGGGAAAAAAATCCTGATACCGGCGGTCTGCTCTTGGAGGGGGGGGGGCGAAAAATATTCCAACTGGATTGCAAAAACTGCAAGTGGGAGTAGAGTCAGGGTGGAATTTTGTGCTTTTTTGAAAGGGCCAATTTTGGGTCCCCATAAAAAATATTCCTGATGCCGGCAGTAGGGTCGCGAGGTGCGGGGGCGAAAAATATTTCAATCCAAATGAATCCAACCTAGATTCAGGTTGAAATTTTCTTAGAACCAGTTCTGGATTGCCTTTTCTGAAAGGGCCAATTTTGAGACCCTGGGGAAAAAAATCCTTTTTTTTTTAATGAGAACTTTATTATATTATATTTGCAATTAAAATGCAAAACAAAGAGTACAGCAAAGATAGAAAACAGAGCTAAAAGAGAAAAGACAAAAACTATAATAGTGAAAGTAGATAGAAAATTGAAACAGAAAGTGACTTCTGACTATCTCCAATGCAGATATAAATAGAAATTGAAAAAAAAAAATCTCTTACCGCTAATTAATCCAAGTTCACATTATTTCTATCAACACAATCCATCTAATCATTAAAACCCATAATCAAAACCTCATTTTTTTTCCTGCACAAGCATGTAATCTAAAAAAGGTTGCCATAAGGAGACAAATTTAGAAACAGTGTTATCTCTTATTAAAGCTGTTAACTTCCCCATTTGAGCCAAATCCATCAATTTAATAATCCATTCCTCCACTGTAGGTATTTGTGGATTTTTCCATCTTTGACCATATAATAATCTTGCAGCTGTGATCATATACAAGAGCAGAGTTCCATATTATTTCTCCAATTCTTTCTCCATCAACCCTAATAGGAACCGTTCTGGTTTTTTTGGATATTCACTTTAAGAATCTTCTGAATAATAATATATATCTGGTCCCAATTTTTTTTAATCTTTTCACAAGTTCACCAAAGAAGATAAAAGGTTCCTTCACCCCGCAAACATGTCCAGCAAACATTTGTTACATCAGTAAACATTTTTGACTTATCAGGAGTTAGATACCAACGATACATCATTTTATAAAAGTTTTCTTTTAAGGTTATAATTTAAAGTAAATTTCAAACCTTTAATCCACATATTTTTCCATTGCTCTAACATAATACTGTATCCAAAATTTTTAGCCCATTTAATCATACATTCCTTGACTTGTTCATCTTCCAGATACATCTGTAACAACATCTTATACAACTTAGCAATAACATGTTCATCATTGTACAAAAAGTTGATTCTCAAAGTAAGTTATTTCATTAACAAATCTAAAATTCTTTTTGTCCAACTTAAAACGTTCAAACAATTGCATATAAGTAAACCAATGACGTGTAAAGCCTTCTACCTCTAACTGTTCTCTTGTTTTGAAATTTGGTTCACCCTCCTCAAAATTTAACAAATCTTTGTATTTTAACCACTTCATTTCTCCCACACTTCCTCTTCTAGCAAATGCTTCCTGAGGTGATAACCACAAAGGCACATTAGGAGACAATCTTACCTTGTATTTATTCCAGATCCGGAATATAGCATTCCTGATATAATGATTTTCAAAATCCTTATTAACTTTAACTTTAGCATACCACAAATAGGCATGCCACCTGAATCTTAATTCATGACCTTCAAGTTGTAATAATTTTTTATTCTCCAAAGTTATCCAATCCTTCATCCAAAGCAGACAACAGGCATCAAAATACAGTTTTCAATTAGGCAAACCCAGACTTCCTTGGCATCTTGCAACAATTTATATTTAATTCTTGGTTTTTTACTGTGCCAAATAAACTTCAAAATGTCTCTCTGCCACTGTTTAAATGGTAAATCTGTAGACAAAATTAGTATAGTCTGAAAAAGAAACAACATTCTAGGCAAAACATTCATTTTAATCACAGAAATTCTCCCCATGAGAGACAATTGTAATTTTTCCCATCTTATCAAATCTTTTTTCACCTCATTCCAAATTTTTCCATGGTTATTCTGGAACAACATACTATTTTTAACTGACAAAATCACCCCCCCCCCGATATCTCACCTTTTTTTCAATCCTGAAGCCTGTCTTACCCATCAACAGATCTTTATTAGACAGGGTCATATTTTTAATTATATATTTGTTAAGACCTGCCAATGACCCAAATTCCTTCAATTTCTTCATCAGATGCTCAGCAGATTCCAAAGGATCCTGTATTATCAAAACTAAGTTGTCAGCAAAAGCCCTCAGTTTAAAAACCTCTTGTTTAATCTTTAAGCCCTTTATTTGTTCAACTCTTCTAATATCTCTATTAAAAACTTCCACTACCAAAATGAGGAGCAAAGGTGACAAAGGGCATCCTTGTCTTGTTCCTTTTTGTATATGACATGGTTCAGTTAATTCTTCATTCACAATAATACTGGCTTTCTGAGGCATATAAATTGACTTAATTCCCTGTATAAAATGTTCTCTGGAGTCCATACTTTCCAAAGCTTTGAACATAAACATCTAATTCAAATTATCAAAGGCTTTCTCTACATCCAAAAAAATAGGAGCCATTTGACACTCATGATATTGTAGGTATTCTATAATATCCAACATGATTCTTACATTGTCTTTTAATTGTCTTTTAGGCAAAAATCCACAAGGGTCATGATGAATAAATTCCTATAATGTTTTTTTCAATCTTTCTGCCAACACTGAAACAAATATTTTATAATCATTATTCAACAATGAAATTGGTCTATAGTTATTAATTAGAGAAAAATCTTGTCCTTCGTTAGGTAAGAGTGCAATGTTGGCTTCCTTCCATGAATCTGGCATTGCCAAACCCAAGAAAATAGAGTTCACCAGTCTTTTAAAAGGTAGAAGAATCTCATCTTCAAGACATTTATAATATATTGCAGATAATCCATCAGATCCTGGTGCTTTTCCCAATTTAGTTCTCTTTATGGCTTCAACTATTTCAAAAGTAGTTATAGGACTATTCAGTGTTAATTTTTGTGACTGTGAAAGTTTTGGTAAATTTTGCTTATTCAGATATTCATCAACCTTTTCCAAAGAGATTTCTTGCTTTTTATATAAATTAGAAAAAAAATTATGAAATGCTTTTTTAATCTTTTCATTTTCCAATAATTCCACATTTCCTTCTTGAATTTTAGAAATTATTTTCTTCTCTCTCTCTTTCCTTAATTTATATGCTAACCATCTTCCTGGTTTATTAGCAAATTCAAAATATCTCTGTTTAGCATATCTTAATTTCATTTCAATTTCTTTCACCATCAACACTGAAACTTGTCGGTATAGTAACTTAAGTTGGTAAACAATATTATTATCTGACAGTTTTTTCTGTGACTCCTTCTCCTTTAACTTAATCTGATCCAAAACCATTTGTAATTTTTGCTGAGATTTTTTTCTGAAGATTACAATTATGATAAATAAAGTATCCCCTCATGACTGCTTTACTAGTATCCCACACAGTTTTTATATCTATTTCTTTATCCAGGTTAATCTCAAAAAAGTCCTTTAGTTTCCTCTTACAGTCCTCCACAACCTTTTCTTTTTGCAAAATAGATTCATTCAATCTCCACCTAAAAGACCTAGACATTTTTTTGATTATCATACTTACAGGATTATGATTAGAGAAAGTCTTTGGTAAAATATCCACTTTGCAAATGTTGTTTACCAAATCAGTTGAAATCCATATCATATCAATTCTTGAAAAGGATTTATGTCTCTCTGAATAAAAAGTATAATCTTTTGCCAATCCATTTTTATGTCTACATGAATCCACCAATGCCAAATTGTCCATTAAATCAAAAAAAGACTTTGGAAATTTTCCTTGCTTAATTTTAATTTGCTTTGCAGATGTTCTATCAATCAGTGGTGAGGTAACTCCATTCCAATCTCCCATTAAACACCAATTTTGGTAGGAAAAAGCTGACAATTCATTCAAAAGATGTGTAAAACATTTACTCTTGTCATCATTCGAAGCACATACCCCCACAACAATAATTTTAAGTCCATATGTCTCCACTTCAACTACTACATCTCTACTATGGTCATCTGCTATCAACAAACACGGTTTCAAATAATTTTTAACATATAATACAAGTCCATTAATTCTCTTCAAATTAGCCAAAACAAATTCTTGTCCTAAATTCTTATTTATCAAATACTTTATATCTTCTTTATGTGTGTTTCTTGTAAGCAGATAACATCCTATTTCAATTTGTTTAGATAATGAAAACTTTTTTTTCCTTTTCTGTGGACCATTTGCCCCATTTATATTCCATGTAAGACATTTCCAAACCATCTTTATGAAAATGATTCACCACAGTCTTTAGAAGCAGCAGCTATCTCCTCCCGATATTTTGCAATCTCCATTTGTTTAACTCCAAATGTATCCTGTTCCAGATTAGTTCCAAATCTATCTTAAAAAGCCTTAGCTTTAGGGATCAAAGTTAATTTAAATCTTTGTTGGTGATAGGAGAAACTTATTCCTTCTAATTTTTCCCAATGAAAAAATTGTATTTTATTTTTTTTCAGAACGTCTGTCAAAAAGGCATAATCCTTTCTCTTCCTTAAAATCCTTACTGGTATTTCTTTAAGCACAGTTATATCCATGTTTTGAATATTAAGTTTAGAATCAAAGTGTGCTTGCAAGGCCAAATCCCTTGTTTTTCTCCTAGAAAACTGTACCAACGTATCTCTTGGCTTACCATGTACAATTACATAGAATTTATATGGAAATTTTTTTCTGTTTCATCCAACATTTTATCTTCTTCCCATTCAATTAATGACACCAAAGCTTGTGTAATCACACGTGTTAAGTTTTCTTCTTTAACCTCAGGAATTCCCCTGAGCCTTAAACAAAACTCTTTATCTCTCCGTTCCAATAATGCAATTTTATCCAGCTTTCTCCCTTTCACTTTCCAGCAAATCAACTGTATCATTGACTTTTTAAATTCCTCCTTTCAGTTTCTTTTTGATTTTGTCCAATTTTTCATCAAGCCTTTTGTCAATATCAGCAAATCTTAAATCAAGTGATTGGTTAACACTTTAGATAATCGTTTGTGTCCCCACCTCTTGCTTAAAAAAATTAAAAAGGAAAAAACTATTTCTTAAGTGGTTCAAATTTAATACTTTTACTCCCTCTTGTGGCCAAAAATAATATTCCCGAAAGGTAAATGTAACCAGATATCCACAACAAACAGCAAAATGAGTGGGTTGGGGTGGGGTGGGGGGAAGCAATTCAGCAACCAATCACAGCTTGAAAAAAATTGGCAGACCCAAGCTTTCCAACAGTATCTAAAAATAGATAGTCCTCAACTCCACAAAGAGTCACTTATATAAAAATCATTCTTTTAAAAGTGAAGGTGAAATGTAAATAAAAATAATCTTCCCCAAAATACCCCCCCCCAAAAAACCCTCCTGCAAAAATTCCAGATTGCATGCTCATATTATCAATCCTTCAAATCCAGAAAAACACACTTCAGATCTCTCAAAAATAATAAAAAGCCAACCAAGAGAAGAAATATTTCTGTAGCGGAGATTGCCTCTTTGGATTCTATAATTAAAGTACAATAAGAGTGATTTTAGAAGTGGGGTGGCTGGAAGTATTGTCCTTTAAAAGAGGCTTTAGACGCGGCTTCAACAAGATTTTCACTTGCTTCCCAGCTGATTGCTCACCATACAGTTGCCATCCATGATCCTTCAATGAGTTACAGCTGATCAGGAGACATGAGGTGCAATTCGATAGCTTCTCCTTGCCTGGAGAGTGCTTCATGTCTCAGAGTAAGTCCTGAGACACCCGATATTGACCACACTAAAGTTCTGGCTTCAGAGCTAAGCCAAAACTAACCTTCCGCTACTTCTCCTCCACCGGAAAAAAATTCCTGATGCCAATGGTAGGGTTGCGAAGTGGGGGGTGAAAAATATTTCAACTCGAATGCAAAAAGAGAGTGTGGGAGTAGATTCTAGGTGGAATTTTATTCTTAGAACTGGTTCTGGATTGTCTTTTCTGAAAGGGCCGATTTTGGTCCATGGGAAAAAAATTCCTAATGCCGGCGGTAGGGGTGCGTGGCAGGGTAGCGAAATATATTTCAACCCGAATGTAAAAACAGTGTGCGGTACTTGATTCTGGGTGGAAATTTGTGCTTAGAACCGGTTCTGGGTTGTCTTTTCCAAAAGGCCTGATCTGGAGTCCCTGGAAAAAAATTCCTGATGCCGACAGTACGGGTGCGATGCGGGGGGTAAAAAAATATTTCAACCCGAATGCTAAAGCAGAGTGTGGGACGAGATTCGTGGTGGAATTTCATGCTTAGAACTAGTTTTGGGACTGGCCAATGTTGGGTCCCTGGGAAAATATTCCTTGTTGTTGGCGGTAGGGGCGCAGTCTGGGGCAGACAAAATAATTTCAACACATGTGCAAAAACAGACAGGGGGGGCTAAATTCAGTGTGGAAGTTTATGTTTATAGCCTTTTCTGCGTTGCCTTTTCATAATTTCTGATTTTGTGTCCCTGGGAAGAAAATTACTGATACTAGCAGTATGGGTGGGGGGTGGGGTGGGGGGTGGGGAGAATGTAATTTAACCTGAATTCAAAACAGAAGGCGGGATGAGATTCTTGATGGAATTTTTTGCTTAGGACCAGTGTTCTCTTTCTGGAATGGCTCCCCAGGAAAAAAATTCCTCACTCCAGGTGTGTGACGTGGGGGGGGGGGGGGAGAAAAAAATTTCAAAGTGTATACAAAAACAGAAGGCAGGGTGAGATTTGTGGTGTTATTTTATGTATAAAGCATGTTCTGGATTATATTTTTGGGAATGGACAATGTTGGTTCCCTGGGAATAACATTCCTGATGCCAGCGTTTGGGGTACAGGGTGCAGAGGTGAAAAATATGTCAAACTGAATATAAAAATGGTGGGTAGTATGAGATTCAGGTTTGAATCTTATGCTTTGAAATGTTTCTGTATTGCCTTTTCTATAAACGGCCAATTTTCGATCCCGGGAAGAAAATTCCTGATGCAGGCGGTAAGGGCATGGGGGGAATTTCAACCCGAATGCACAAACGAAGTGTGGGATGAGATTCGGTATGGCACTTTATGCTTAGAACCAGTTCTGGCTGGTCGTTTCCGTAACGGTCTATTTTTGGTCCCCGTGGTGTAAATTTCTGATACTGGTGGTAGGGACACAATGTGGCGGGGGACAGGCAAAAAATGTTTGAACCCAAATGCAAAAACGGAGAGTGGGACAAGATTTGGGGTGGAATGTTATGCTTAGAACTGGTTGTGAACTCTATTTTTGGGAACAGCCAGATGCAAAAACCAAGAGTGCAATTGTATAAGTCCAAGGGTGTCCTTTCAATTCCAAGGGTGTCCTTTCATAAGTCTCCTTGCAATTGTATAAGTCCAAGGATGCTCCTTCCCTGTCTGTTAGGAACACACTTTACAAATATTCAGGATTATGAATTTGTTTCTTGTTCACCTCCTGGAACATTGTCTTGATTCTTAATGTATGATACCATTTAATTCATTCATTTTTAGAACAGCAACATTACTTTAATTGCTCACTTGCTGGAACAACCATAGCTCCTTCAGAGAAAGAATGGCTAGTTCTTTAACCATGTGGTTGGTTTAGTGGTACAGCTAGAATCTGGGCAGGTATAATTGTCATGAACATAATGCTTTAGATTTGTTTTAAAACTTCCTGGGAGTTTGCAATCAAGTGTAGCACATTATTAAAACCCTCACTTTCCATTAGGCAAGAATCAGTCCTTGAGAATTTATTCATGCATATAATTCCAGTGTCTGATATCCTACCTAGTATACAATGCCTGAAATCAAAATTTAATTGCCCTGTGTTCATGTCTTAATAGTTAACAGGCTAGATGATTGAATCGTGGATCTATCTTTCAGGGTTACAGATGGATGTTCAACTTGTTGGTTGAGGGCAAAGAAGATCCTTTTTAATCACTTGCTGCAGCATTGCTGGTCCTTCACTTTCAGTATTTAAGAATTATTGTTCTTTCAGAGTAATCTTTCCATAAACAGAAAAGTAAGATGGTTAAATATGAACATGAAAAATAGGTATTTCATATGTCTTATAACTTTTAAAATCTATTAATTAGACCTTGGGGGAACATGTTTGCAAACTGCTGATCCTCTCTCTCACACACACATATACACTCACAACTCTTTTTTAATCCCCACAGAATTTCAAAATTATGCGTATTATGAACATAGAAAATGTAGATGCTGAGAATTCTAGCTAGTTATAGTGGAAGTTAGTTTTAATCCCCTACTATGAAGTACACTTAGGTTTTTAATGCTTCTTTATAGAAATGAACAAAGAAAAGGAGGAAATAAGGGTTTGCTTCAAAGTCACAACCCCTCTTCTGAATTTAAATCTATATACTACTAAAATCTCATGTCTGTAACCTTCAGCTGGGTGAAACGGTGCAACATAGGGCAACAATTCTTGATTCAGGATACCTCAAATGGGCTAACTGACCAAATGCATTCAAAATCCGAGACCTATTGCTCCTGTGGGATTGAAATTTGGGAAATCTGTGGCTGCTTCACCAGGCTGTGCTGCTACACTGCTGTGGTCAGCCCAGGTCACATGATCATCATGGGCATATCCCTGACCTCATTTCTGCCTCCCTCTGCCCCCTGCACCCAATCAGTTGGTAATAAGGGCCAACAGATAAGTAGTGATTTGGCTGCTTTTGAAACGAGGCAGAAATTTGAAATCTCTTAATAGCTGTGGACATTGAGGGAAGGACGAGGGAATGACTTGGATGTCTGTTGGTGACGTAGAGCTGCCTGGGGGGCATCAGTGGTCAATGGGTGAGTCCTCTTCCTCCTGCGAGGGAGGGGGCTCTTGGGGAAATGCATGAATGGAGAGCAGAGGTACAGTTTTCCTCATGGTCCATGGTGTCAGATTCAGCCGGTGCCTAGGAACTTGCCCAGCCGTGCTGAGTCAGTTTCACCGCTGAGTCAGTTTTACCGCTTGAGCGCTAGCAAGGAAAGGGGAAGTGAGAAACCGCGAGCTGATTAATGGGCCAGCTGGCGCTGCTTAACTAAACCACAAGTGGATACTTTGTGTCAACGCCAAATTGCCGTGGGCGTTGCAGACAAAGGGGAGAGCAGCGGATTAGAGGTAAAGCAATCAGCTCCTGATTGGGGAACTCCCGGCTTTGGAGCAACAGAAAGATCCAACGACTACAACAACAATGAAACAATAGAAAGCAATCAAGGAAACAAAAGAGCTGGACTGAATCTGCCATTTGAGTAAAGGGGGGATTACTGCAGGTAATCTGTAACCAAGCAACAGGGGCTAAGCACGGGAACGGGGACTTATAAATTGTATTGTAAGATGTGCCAAACCAGTCCTGGCTTTGTCTATAATTACGTATGTTACGCTTGAGTAAACTTCTTTGCTGAACACACCTGTCAGGAGAGTTTCTCTGAGTCGAACGGGGTAAACCTTACACATGGCTCCCTTTGTTCCACCTCCCCCCAACAAAGTGGCAGGCAGCTTGTATGGGTCAGCCGAGGAGGAGGCGGCTTCATGGGGGCTCTCCTGAGGGACATGAGGGGAGGGCAAATAGCACAAGCCTATATTATATGTGGGAAGGAAGGAAAGAAGGAAGGAAAGGAGGGAGGGAGGGAGATTTCTGATGTTCTTTGCCAGCTTCCCATAAGCAAAGTCAATGAGGAAGCCAGCAGCCAGTCGCAAGTCGCTCGCACTCCCACTGCTTTCTTGCCCTTGGTCATTCTGTTTCTCTGTTTAGGTAAGGAAATATCTCTTTTCTCCAGAAGTATCAGGAATCCCTTATATAATGGGAGAGCTTGTTATTCCGTCCATGCCATCTGGGTCTGTCATGAAATAGAACATCTGGAATTCATACAATGGGGGACGACTCCGATTGTTTTTAAATTCCATATCCACTCTGCAGCAGCCTTTAGATGACGATGTGCCAGCTGAGGATGATGGCAGTTGTAGTTCAAGGTATCTCAAGGCTACTGGACTGCCCTATAGATTGTTATCTCCCTCTGGTTTTGAGGGCAACAGGTAAAACTTTTTTGGTTCTTCCACAGACTGGCACCCAATATTTAGATTATGCATCTAAAATGACAGGATTGCATATTTTCAGCAAGACTTTCAAGATATTTTTATTTTATCAGGCTCTTGATTATAGCCTTCTGTGATTCCTAAAAAATGGTGAAGGAGTTTGCTGATTATTTTTTATAATGGCCAAGCTTAATTTTTGAATTAATTACATGTCTCGTTTTATCCTGTGCCAATTTTGTTTGTCTGAATTTTCTGACTTGGTTCACCATTATAAGGAAAATTGTGTATTCATTTAGGAGTAAAGAAATTTAAAGTGTACTCTATTTTCTCCTTCTTCAGAAGATGGATAATTAGACATTAAGTCATTTTATGAACCCTTACACAGAAGTAGTCCTATTTAAAGAATAGCATGCATGTCTACTCAAAAGCAAGTACTATTGAGTTCAATGGGGTTTACTCTCAGGGAAGTATTTATAATATCGCAACTGAGTTTTATATTGCTTTGGACAGCACAATCTGTCAAGTATAGTAAGTCTATAGCATCCATTCATTTTAAAACTGCTCCCAAAACATAAGCAGCAATGTTGATGTATCATTTAGTGAATGGAATAAACCTTTGCTGTTAACATATTCTGAGCACTGTCCTAAATGTCATGCTCAAACCACAGGTCAACCTCAGATGATTTCTGACAAGTCTAGGAAAGCAGTAGAAGATATCAGAAGATAATATTTCCATGCAAAACCAAGAAACCTACCAAGGGGTGAGCTCCCACATGTTAACAAACAATTCTTTCCACTGGAAACTACAAGTGGAAGAACATCGGATTGTCTGCACTTCCATTACCTATGGATGGGAGCCCTTTTGACAGTCTCTACATTGGTTGAGTGAATATGAAAGACATGGTTGTGGTAAGACCATCTAAGCAGTGTTATTTCCTGCCCTGTCCTTCTTATCACACACATGCTTTTCTTAACAGTTTGAAGTGTATGCTTCCAAGGACCATTTTGATATGATGTCTCTGTGTTTTAAATCAATTCAGTTGAAAAAATATATGTTTGTAAGAATGAGAGAGAGACAAAGGGACTGCAGGGCTGAGCAAGGACAGGGGAGTAAGCTTAATTCTAAGGAAACATAGTTATGGACCCAGGGACATGCTCCACTGATTTTGGCTAGGGTACCTGGCTTCTAATCAAGGCAACTGTATAACCACATTAAAGCAGAAAACTTCTATGGTTTGATTTTCTCAGCTTGTTCACTGTGAAACTGGAGGTGCACTGCAAAGACCAATGATAAGAGGAGAACTCCTGATCTCCTGGCATTATTTATCTTCTCATGGAACAGTTTCTGATATACATAATTTTATATACTTATAACTAAATCCATATACATACTGTAATTCATACTGAATTATGAAAGAGGGCAGGGAAACAACCTCATCCTACCCACATATTCATTCATGCCGTTTTATACAACTAAATTATTAACATTTAAGTCAGCTCACACCACAGTAGAAATAAATGCAAATTATCTATGGAGACTTAGACATACAATTCAGATTTCTACAGAGTGCTCCAAACACTCTTGACAGTAAAATATTTGCTCTAATATCAAAAGAGAGGTGTGCTCTTCAGATCTTTGACTACTTGACCGAAAAGGGGTGTCCTTTCAGCTTTACGCTCTTTGCATCCATAAAAGCATACAAGATTTACTTTTATTGTCTTTTTGTTATTTATAATTCAAAAGAACATTAGTATATGTAGGAATCAATGAGTCCTTCAGAATGAAATTAATATGTGAAATAACTGCAGTCACACATTTTCCTCACCACTTCTCCCAAAAAACTATATAAAAGCTTGGACACTTCCTTAAATGCTGGCTTGTTTTACTTTGCTGAATTGTTTTGCTTTGCTAACTTATATTCAAACGGATTTGTGCAGTTATTGGCTCCTCCTATAAAGCTCTTCAGATCTTTGAAAACTTGACCGAAAAGGGGTGTCCTTTCAGCAGACTGGCCGACTGATGGATTTTCTATGTCAGAAATAAGATAGAAGTAGTGAAGAACAAGTGTACAAAAGGATAACAGCATCACCATTCTAAAAGTTGGAGTGGAAGCCCTTTGATATAAAGGAAGGAAGATGGAATGAATGACCCAAATGTCTATCTATGTCTCATAGGCACCCTGAATGCCACTAATTTTCAAAGCAAGCATTACATGTTAATTTCAAAATTGTGTATTACTGCTAAAATTGTTAGTGCTATTATTTTTACTAGGGCTGTGCAGATCTTCCACAGAAGATCTGGGCATGAATGTGCAGAAGTCCTTGTTATCAAAGTGTTTGAATCAAGTGTGCTCCACATTAATCCTTTGATATGAACTGTCAAGATAAAGTGACTCAGTGTTGCAACTGGATCACTTCAAAGACCTGAGCCAAGCTGACTTCTAAAACTGTATCGGTATCATTTCTCCAAAGCCTAATTTTTAAATTACAACAACAACAACCCAGTTATCTACCAAGTATTGTTGGTTATTGCCAACAACTTTCACATTTTGCCAACAACTTTCAAATTGCTAACTGGTGTGGTAGCTGATGCAGTCCAACAGCACCAAGTTGAAAACAAGCTTTTTCCATCTGAGCAGAAAGGAAACTGCTCAAACAGCAGAGGGACAAAAGATCAGCTCCTAATTGACAAGATGATTTTGGAAAACTGTAAGAGAAAGAAGAACAACCTGAATGTAGCTTGGATTGATTACAAGAAGGCATTTGACTCCCTGCCACGTGACTGGATAATCAAGTGCCTAGAAATAACAGGAGTCAGTAGAAACATCAGAAGCTTTGTGCAAAGGTCAATGGCACAATGGAAGACATAGTTGCTGGTCAATGGTGTTAGACTGGGAGAGGTTAACATCAAAAGAGATATTTCAAGGAGATTCACTATCACCACTACTATTTGTCATGGCATTGGTTCCTCTGTCAACAATACTGAACAAGTCAGGCCATGGCTATCAAACATCAAAAACATCTGCCAGGCTATCCCACCTCCTTGCCGCTCAACACTGTCCAAATATACAGCCAAGATATTGCAATAGAGTTTGGACTGGACAAATGTACCACCCTTATCATCAACAGGGTAAAAATAGTGAAAACTGAAGGAATCAAGAAGCCCTATGGAAATAACATCAAGAGTCTGGATGAAGATCACTACAAATACCTGGGCATCCTTCAAGTTGACAACATCAAGCACATTGAAGTCAAGAAGGATAGTAGTGAATACATCATGAGAGTGAAGAAGAACTTGAAGTCCAAACTCAGTGGACGAAATACCGCCAATGCAATTAACAACTGGGGCACTCCAGTTATTAGATACACAGCTGGAATAGTGGACTGGACTCAAGGAGAAGTAGAAGCTCTGGATAGAAAGACCAGAAAAATAATGAAAATGAATCATGCCCTTTATCCACACAGCAATGTTGACAGACTCTACTTACCAAGGAGCATGGGTGGGTGTGGAATTTTACAAGTACACCAGACAGCTGAAGAAGAAAAAAGGGCATCAGAAGAATATCTGAAGGACAGTGAGGAAGATGCACTGAAGGTAGTACACCATGAAGGCTTACTGAATACTGAAGAGATCAAACTGGCCTACAAGAAAGACCAAACAGCAAGGCAAAGTATTACATGGCCAGTACACAAAAAAAAACTAGCAGGCAAAGCAGATAACAAGAAGACCTGGCTAAGAGTGGGAAAGTTGAAGAAAGAGACAGAGGTGCTACTTCTGGCTGCACAAGACCAAGCCTTAAGAACAAATGCATATACAGCCAGAATTGAGAAGACAGCAACAGACAGCAAATGTCGTCTCTGCAAAGAAGCTGAAGAAACAGTGGACCATCTAGTCAGCTACTGCAAGAAGATCACACAGAGTGACTACAAACAATGGCATGACAAAGTAGCAACAATGGTGCATTGGAATATCTGCAAAAAATACCACTTGCCTGCAAGCAGGAGCTTGTGGGACCACAAAACAGACAAAGTAATAGAAAATGAAGAAGCTAAAATGTTCTGAGACTTTAGAATTCAAACAAACAAGCACCTACCACACAACACCGCAGACTTAACAATTGTTGATAAGAAAGACAAAAAAGAGTCTGGATAGTAGACATTGCAATATCTGGAGGCAGCAGAATAGAAGAGAAAGAACTGGAGAAAATCACAAAATATAAAGACCTGCAAATAGAAGTGGAACAACTGTGGCAAAAGAAAGCAAAGATAGTATCAATAGTTATAGGCCTCTTGGGTGCAATCCCATCTGAAGCACCACTTGAAGATCGTCGGCATTGACAAAATCACCACCAGTTGATTGCAAAAGGCGGCTTTACTTGGAGCAGCTCACATCCTGCAACAATACCTTTAACACCATCAAACAACAACATCTGCCTATCCCAGGTCCTTGGGAAGGACTCAATAGGTGGACAAAAATGCCAAATCCAGTCTAAACATCTGGCTGTCTGTGCAACCAACCATAAGTACAACAACAATACCCAGAATATCTATACTGGGTCCTGGAACTGCATTATCAAACAAAGATCCCTGCTTCAAAATGTGATCTTCTAAACATATGGAGAGGAGCTGGACTGTGTCAATTTACTCTATCATACCTGATGTTTGTAAAAAATTAAAAATAAAAATTAGATGAGTTCTCTTATAACTCTCCTCAGACTCATTTCTTTCACAAGACTTAAAACATGGTGCTTACAGAGCGGGGCTGACAACTTGTTGGGAAATAAATTGGTTTTGTAAATCTACTCCAGTCAACACAGTATGAGAGTCCTGAGAGCAAACAGAAAGCAAGGGTAACATATGCATTTATTGGTTGCCAAGTGGCTAAAAGATACAGTTGGTATATCTACTCAACCAGAGTTTCAAAAGCTCACGTATCTTCTCTGTAGTCCTACTTGAACATGGGGTTCAAAATGGTCCCCCATTTTGAACAGCAAAGCTCATCCCTGTTTATCTGATTCTTGAAAAACAATCTCTTGTTTCTCAGGTTAGTTATGCTACATTCTTCTCAAAGGTTGCCTAGAGTAGCCTTCTGTTTTAGGAGCAGAAATTTTGTTCCTGGGTGGGGCACTTGATATCTTCCTTGGTCAGTTTGTCAATGGAATAATTGGTATTATTCCCATTACGGCAAATGTTTATCCTCCATGCTCTGCAGCAATGGATTGTTTTCCCAGTATTATTATTTTCCCCTCAAGTTGGGCATAACAATGTCATGTGCCCTTTCCCGAACAAAGGGACAGCAGGGGACAGTAACATTTTTAAATATATCATCTCCTCTTGAGCTAATGCTGCAGACAATTGAAAATTTAATGACTGTTTTTTTAAGGTTAAGGTTTATATTTTTGCTACTGCGGCAAAGTATACATAATTTATATCTTGTTTAAGAACCTAACAAATGTGTTTTCCTGAGATAAGGGGCCTTACTTCTAATACCTGTTATTTTTCTCATAGCAGAAAGTATGAGTGCCTGTGCTTTAAAAATATGTTTATGAGCATTAATTGTTATGACTTATTTACTAATGTTTTAATGTTTTTTTCTTTGCCTTAAAGCCCAGGCTGACGTGTTGCATGCCAAATTGGAATGTTTATGCAGTTTATTTGATGAGCAATAAAGATCAGCATGGCTTCAGATAACCCACAGCCCTTGAAGCAGATGCAACATATTAGCATGAGTTGTAGATTTAAATTCTATTAAAGTGTGAAACTCCATTTACTGTGCATGCATGCTAGGTTCTGCAAGAAGCCAACCATGGAAACATCTTCATACAGGAAAACCTGCTTCCTTGCTTATTGCTGGCTTTATTCAGATGTTGGGGATATATGCTGAAATCTAATGCCGGGGAAGAACTAATCTGACGTATCTCTGAATCAGATCAGTGAAGTGCTCTGTTTTGAAAAATAGATAGAACGTTCATCTAGAACCATTCTGAATGTTGTCCAAAACCTGTCTGAATGTTCGCCCTTCCCATCCCTCCCAGTCTAATAACCACTGAGTATTCCTTTCCAATGAACACACTCCACTCCACTTCATGGAGAACATGGATTTCTCCATGAAGACTCTATCCCCATTTCAATGCCGTGCCAGACCTCATTGGGAGAGTTTGCGTGCTAAGCTGACTGATTCCCAGTAATAGATTTCTAAGGATGCTTGTGTTGTCTTTAAAATGCTTTGGAGTTCCAATGCTTTTAGATTCTGAATTTTGGGGCAAATTGGTTTCCTGTTTGTTTGGATGGTCATCTGTCATTCTACCTCGCAGTTCCTAATCCCAAAGCAACCATCCGTTCCATGCTATTGTGCTTTGTTTTAGAATGTACTGCATCTTAGCAGAACTTCTCTTTCGAGATAATCACAGAAAAACTACCCACATTGCAATCAGTTATTGACTAGGGGGCTGGTCCTCTCCAAACAAAAGGGGAGGTAGACCAAAGATATGTCACTTTCATTCCTCTTGGTTTGCCTCGACTGTTCCAATTGCCTGAATTTCTGCCAGTGTGAAAAAGTAATTGCTCTCTCTGAATAGGCGTTTCTTCTGCCTTTGAATGTAGTAACTGAAACCCAACACTCCTTGTAATTATTGATCCCTCAATAATATCCCTACAATATCACATTGTAGAAATTTGGACCATGGAAAATGGCTTCAGCATAGCAACATTTGAAGGTTTTCCAGCATGGATTGCTTGTTTCAGGTCCTCCCAAAACATTTCTATGGGATTTAAACCTGGACTTTGAACAGGCCTTTTTAAAATGCTGATTTTTTCCCTCCATTCTCTTGTAGACTTGTTTGAAAATGTGCTGCTGCGGGATGAACCACTTGCCCTTCGATTTCAAGTAGATGCTGAGATGACCTGATACTTTCCTGCAAAATTCTCTGCTACAAAACAGAGATTATGTTTCTTCAATAATGGCAAGTTCTCTGAGTCTTGAAGTAGCAAAGCATCCCCAGCCATGACAGACCATCTCTGTGTTTGGCAGCTGGTATGAGGTTCTTATTGCGGAAGGCACGAAATAAGAAATAAGAAACAGAAATATACCTAAATCTAGTTTATGCCATTCACTATAACACCCCATGTGTTTCTGTCCTAGCACACTATTCTTGTTTCTGTCACGTCCATACATCACTTCATACCTTGTCTTTCACTTTTTAAACTTCTTGCCTCTTTTTGCAGATTTTATGAACTCCATCCAACCATGACTTTCTCAGTCTTTCTCTTCACCCTTTATCCATTAATTTTCTTTTCTTTTTCTTTTTTTGCAATTTGATCCTCGTGCCTTTTTTCTGTATGACCAAACCACCTCAACACCTTTTTTTTGTACTAGTGACTCACTTTTGTATTTAATGCATATTCATTCAGAACTTATTAATTTTGACCATATCATTTTTTCTTAGCCACCATCCCTTTCCCTCTGCGTCCAGTTTACTTTTATAGTTTTCCTGACCTAACTATTCCACTTCCATATAACAAAGTGGACAGGAACATGCTCTTTTCACATCTTTTGACCAACATTCTGTTCTGGCAACAGGTCAAACACTACCAATTACCATTCTATCAAATGCACCTGTTTTTGAATTTCTGCTTCCATTTCTCCATTTTTAGTAAATGACCATGATACAAAAAATTATCTATTTACTCTAGTTTGTTACCATTTATGTATAACTCACAACCAACTTTCCTTCCTTCCTTCCTTCCTTCCTTCCTTCCTTCCTTCCTTCCTTCCTTCCTTCCTTCCTTCCTTCCTTCCTTCCTTCCTTCCTTCCTTCCTTCTTGCTTATACAAACACTGTGCCAGTTGTGCTGCTTTCAGTAATGTAAGAAAAATTACAGAACTTTGAAATGTGAACTGATGGTCTTTGATGCATTAATTTTCGGATCCATGCTCCCCATCATACAATATATCTAACATTTACCACAACCATTATGGGTTCTCAGCCAACAACACAGCATCATTTACAAACATATGCACATTCACCTCTTCAGCCAAGAAACCTCTAACATCTCCACAAGGATTCTTTATGCATTTATCCATAAATATAATTAAACAATTGGGGGACATCATACATCCTGTCTTACTTACTGTTCAGTATTGAACCATTTCATAAGCATAACATTTATTTTCATATGAGTTACTTCCATCAGATAATAATCTCACTGCATTCAGCAACAACCTTCAACTCCATATTCACAGAAAAATTCCACAATTCAAACTTTAGCAAACATTTACTTTATCATGCACTTTCCCCACATTGAGCAATGGACAATAAAGTTTCTTTCTCACATTCATACATTCCTCAATTATCTGCTGAACATAAAAAAATGTGGTCTACACACCTGGTGAAAAACTGTTCCTCATTCCCCCAGTTTTGCTCATGATCATCTAATGAGCAACATTTATCAAAATTGAAAATGTGCTGCTGCAGGATGAACCACTTGAACTATCAACATTTAAATCAAAATTCTGCAAAGCACTTTCCCTAGCATACTTAACAAACATATCCTCTATAGTTACTATATTCACCCTTGTTACTTTTCCCTTTGTGTAGTAGAACAGTAATAACTTTCTTCCAACCATCACACTTGAGGTAGTCTACATACTCACTTTAAACAAGTTGTACAACCACTCCATAAGCAAGCCATATCCATATTTTAACATATCTCCAGTTACACAGTCTGCACTTGCAACTTTAACATTTTCAAGATTCTCATTATATTTATGACTTTTTAAAATATTTTTCCCCTTGGCACTAGCACTTATATCATTGTTTCAATTCCACTCTTCAGCATATCACTATCATTCCCACACAAGTCTCTTCCAGACTTGCCTCCCTTCAGTTTTATCTAGAATCTTTTGCTGTGTCTATCTTCAATTCCATCCACTCTTCTGAAGGTTCCTTGTTTAGCCCTTTTCACCACATCTTCAGATTCGGTCTCCAAAAACTGCATTAACATGCACGGGAGCTCCTATTTGCAGTACCTTAAGACATCCATACCATTTCCTGAGACTTCATGGCTGCAGCTACCACACTATATAATCCTGAAGGAAAAACAAAGCTGCTTTAAAGTATTGCTAGTAGGAGCTGCATTCGTTCTTCTAAGCACCTTCTGGAGTCCAAATACAAAGCAACGCATTACCCTATTCCCGTCTTAATCATCCTTGTTGAATAGAAAAGTACAGTATAAATGAAATGATCAGTAATAAACAGCCACAGTTGCAGAAAGAGAGATTACAGTCCTTGTATCTGGCCATCCGTTGTGAGAGATGGAAGGCCAGATTAGATTTTTGTTTGTTTGTTTGGTTGGTTGGTTTTTACTCCAAACTACAGCACAAAAGCAACAGTTGGAAGCAACTTTGTGGGTTTTAGTTAATTCTCATAATACAAAGTTTTTCCAGTCTTAGGCACATCCAAGCACAGATGTCCCTATTTAGTAATATTTTCTAATATAAAACCATTTGATTGGTCACCTTCAATTGGCATGAGAAGTCTCTCATTGTAGGATTTCCTTCCATGCAGCAGAAACACTATCTTCAGCCTGAAGTACTTTTAGACACTTGCTTTTCATTTATTTTCTCAAATGTAAACCAACTTATTTCACTAATTCATTCTTCCCGATATGAACTTATGATTTTGTTTTCCTGAAGCAGCAAGTCCTCGCTAAATGTTCTCTGCTTCTCGTGGAAACTTCTGATCATTTGTCCTCTGATATTTAGCCTTTACTTTGTTTATGTAAATATCTGAGAAGTTCAGAAACCCAGGACCATAAGTTATACTTTAGATTTAATTTTTTTACTTTGTTTAGTTTTTAAACATTGTTTGCCGACCAAGTCTTCTTCAGGTTTTTCTTTTCTTTTCTTTTTCTTTTCTTTTCTTCTTATACAATCACTCTGCTGGTTGTGCAGCTTTCAGTAATGTAAGAAAAAATTACAGACCTCTGAAATGTGAATTTGATGGCATTATGGCATTTCTTGAACACCTAAAGTGCTTTAAGCAGGTCTAAAAATATGTAGCATTGTGAAGGACGCTATTTTTGTTAAATGTCAGAACTATAAAACAGGAAAATAAAAGCCTTTTAAGTCTGATCCCTTATAGAAAATCTAGAAATTTCAGAAATATTGCCAGTCAACTTAATGTTATTAATATGAAGTAGGAAATAAATGACTGGCTATAATTAATGTGATCAGCAAAGGGCCTAGAGAATAATATCTGTGGCTTCTTTGATAGGTTCCTATCCTATCCGCTTGATTTACCTTTGTCTCTACTATTTCTCTACAACTGAAGGTAGTGAATATTATATGTCTAGGCATGGAAAACACATTTGAATCAATTAAAACAAAGTATTTTGAACTCTTATGCTGGAGTCTGGAGCAAAACCAAACCAGAGAGAAAGAAAGAAAATTATGGATCTCTGCAGTCGGTATCCTTCATAGTTTCATGCTGATTTCTCTGTTTCCATGGCCTTACTACCAGGAAAATTCACGTAGCGTTGCAGTCTTATTCCCTTATGGATCCAAGTCCAAAAAGACCTGAGGTTATGTACTATTTTGGTTAAAAGAATTATTCCACAATTACTACATGGAATTTTACAATGCTTCAACATAACCTAAATTTGGAAAATGAGTTAGACGTAGCAATATCTTCTCTGTATCAAGGCTTAATAAAGAAGAGGTCTTGGTCTGGAGAAAACCCAATGTGGATTATCAAAACACAAAATAGGTTTTCTCAGCTCTATGTTAACTCCAAGCTTGTTACAGCTTCTTCTCAACCTGTAAAACTATGATCTGATGCCAATAATCTGAAAGCATGAGATGGAAGTCCAAGAGCCTTTGAAAAGTTGCCTCAGTTTGTCAGTATCAAGTGCCCCATTCTTGGAGAGTGATTTTGCTGTTTATATTTAAACAATTTAATTGTAATTAAAGTTCAGTATAAATCAAATTGAATGTAGTGTTTGTCTTGGCTTGACCTATTTCTTCCATCTGAATCAAAGAGAGCAGTGGGAAGACTTCGGTTCTAGCTCACCCTCACCATGAACACTCACTTTTAGTGGCTAAAAGCCCCCATTTCCCTTTTATTTTCTTCTGGAAAAAATAAATAGTATGTCTAAGGTAGCAGAAATATTCTTAAACAACAGCTTTTTCCTTGGGATTTCCTGAAGGCAGGAAATGTGAATGACAGTTCCCAGGACATGCTGGAGAAATAAATGCACATTAGTCTTTCTCAATGGTCAAATAAAGGAAAACAGAGTCTTTAAACCATCTCCTTCATCTTCTAGTGTAAATGAAACCACCCACTACAGACTTTTTTTTCTTTTTTTGGAAGGGAGAATGAATGCCAGTCAGACTTCATTTTAGCAAGCATCCATCTTTCCTAGATTCAAGTTCTAGGTAGACTTTATTGTAATCCCTTACTCAGAGTCTCCTGGATGAAAGAGTGGTCAACAGAGTTTCCTGCAATTTTAAGGCAGAGAACATGCAGATAGTATAATGAAAACCTTAAAACAGGCTTTCTGAAATGTTAACAGCCCACCTCCTCCCCAAAGTTAAGGGGAAGACATCTTCCATTACTCTCTTCTACAATCTGCAACAGACTAGAAGGGAGTGGTGTAGGACTCCAAAGAAGGGAAGGAAATGGCATACTTATGTCAAACTCATTTTCCTTCTTTAGCCTCCTTATTTTCATAGCTGCAGGAAAAGTTAAGATTTTGAAAGCACCAATATTCTTGGTAATACTTTACTTTTTTTTTTAATGAATCCTTGAATAAAATACTGAACAGGAAGCTGACATCTGCGAAGCAAAGCATTAGCCTTTTGGTCTTCGGTATATCAGTAAAGATGTCACAGGACCTGATGTATGCCTTCTTCAAGAATGACAAGGGAATTTTCTCTGCCCCCACTGAGATAATTCCATCTCCCCCCAAAAAGCTATATGTGGAGCATATTCAGAGGCCAGTATGGAGGTAGATCATTGGAAACTATCTCAAACATTTACCTTCTGGGAAATGATGCTCAGTGGTGAGCCATTATCACTTTATAAAGTCTTTCTTTGAGGGCATCTTCAACATACCTTCCAAAATCCAAATGTTTCATAAGCTTGCCTACAACTGATTGAACTCTTCCTGCCACATGGAATGGAAGGGAAACACAAGGCTGTCTGAGCATGTATTGTATTTCTTCCAGCCGTCTGTTTCCTAGTGTGCATAGATGGCTCTGAAGTTGAAGCATAGATCTGGGAATGGAGAGACTGGTTTTATCACGCAGGATTTACTGTAAGGAGCATGTCCACACTGGCATGTGCAGTCAAGCTATGAAGAGCACATCTGATTGTTTATGAACTACCACTTTGTATTCTGATCTCCCTATGGAGAAGCTGCAGGTCTATGTAGGGCTATCAGTTCTGGGCTGTACAAATGCACGTGGTTTCTGTGTCTCTCTGCTGCCACCCGGTGGCCATCCAGTTTCATGCAGCCCAGTCTGGTAGGCCTGGATTTGTGTCTATTATCATTACATCACTTCAAGGAGATGAATCATGTTATTTCATTCATTCCTTTCTTTGTTTTTTTGCCTCCTTTGGCCAGCCTGTAAAGATCAATAGGCTCATTGGACCCTGAGTGACTAAATCAATAGTGATACCTTCCCTGCAAATATCATCCTTAAATTGTACCCAAATACACATGTGGCCATTTCTATAATTTCCAGTGATTCCTAGTGATAGACTCATTTATTACTGGAAATAACATTTGATTGATTGGAAATGTACCTCCACTTAAAATTGTTCCTATATTTGTGTGAAATAATCTTTCTCCAGACTTTGTTTATCCCTGTAATAGCATTTTTTTTTCATCACGTTCAACCATGTTTAGCTTTATTCTGCCTTCATACCAAATACCCTTCTAGTTTCTAACAGTGCTCTCATACTTTTTAGGCAGAGATCAAACAAATAAATGAAAGAAAATATTAATCTAATCTTTTTGAAGCCCATCTAATGATAATAGGGTATTAATCTATTTATCTGGCATTTCTGACCATGAACAATAATAAGGCTAAAAGCATCTATAACATATATGAATTTTCCACATACGAATTTAACTTTTAAAGCAGCTGTATGCAATACTTAAAAAATACAATTTTAATCTATTTTAAAATTCCATATTTTCTGTCACCTATGGAAGCAAAGAAAATAGTCATCGCTTCAATAGTTGTACAAAAAACCTTTAAAAAAAGAATCAAACAATGATGATGATGACGACGATGACATTGATTCGAAACTGCTTCCCTTAGCAGTTTGGAGGAATGTTGTTAGTCACAAAGAAGCAGGTAAGTTTACTAGACTTTAGGAACACATAATTGAGAATGGTTTGAACAGCCTTCAACTCTGTCAGTGCAAAATGTTCTCTAAGCTTTTAAAATATTCCCAAAGCAGCTTTGTCATACGTTTTCAGTAGTACCATTAGATAGCTCAAAGTTAGGCTAAGATTTAATTCCCCACAAGTATTGGATTTTACTATTCCAATCTGTCATAATTTAAGAATGGAATAATATATTCTTGCTTATATTGATAACAGGACCTGATGATCCCACCATGGAGATGGTGGACTTAGCTGTCTTGGGCTGAAATCAAAATCCTTTCTTGTTGGTTCCAGAGGATGCTGGTATCTAGGGAATCTTTGAATGACCTGTGACAACCTGGTAAAGTAAATTCAGACCTCAGACTGACTGTAGAAAGTAAGGAAAATGACCTTGATTGAGATATGTAGAAGCTGTTGCCTAGACAAGAGGGGCTGAAGTATTCTTAAGTCCAGAATGTCCAGATAACCTTTGGAACAGATGCCTCCCTAATCCACTGAACTAGTTGCTTGAGCAACACATCTTCTTGAACTATAGTTTGTTTTTGCAAGCTTTGTTGTTCCTCATTTCTAATGTTCTTTTTTGGCTTATTATAGATTCCTGACAATTCTCAGACTTCAGTCTATGGCCCAGGCCATGCATTCGAGATATTAGTACTTGATTCTCTCTCTCTTTCTCTCTCTCTCTCTCTCTCTCTCACACACACACACAAACACACACACACAGAGAAAGAGAAATGGTGAGCAGAGCAAGAGGTTCAGAAGGGACCCTCCCTAGTTTCTTCAGCTGTAAAGGAGATGGTAGAAGATTCCTACTTTCGGACTTGCAAGATTCTGTTAATGTAGCTTTACAATAAAGTAGAATTAGCTTATCTGGTCATGTTTCCTGTCTGGTCTACCTGGCAAGGCTGACATCGATCTTGCAAGTCTGAAAGTACTAATCCCCCCCCCCCCCGTCTCCTTTACAGCCTGAGAAACTAGGGAGGGTCCCTTCTGAGTCTCTTGCTCCACTCATTATCCACCTGCAGGCTATGCCCTTTCTTACCTGACCATTCCCTAGGCAGCATCTCTTCATCCCATCTCCCAAGGTCTTTCCCACATACCATTATATCAGCATAATCACCAGGAATCTTTTAGCAGCTGCTTTTGAGGGCTTGCTGAGCAACAGGGGGCAATTATGGGCAGATGTTCTTCCAACTAGAATAGAGGAATATTATTTGGCAAACGTGTCTTGGGTAGCCCTCAAAATCTCTTGACTGCCTATTCCAGGTTCCTAGAAAGAAGTTCAAACAAGAAACCATGAGAAAAAGGAGTAACAGGGCTTGTGGAGACAGGAAACCAGACAACGGACACTAAATATAATATAAAACCGTAGTGAAGAAGAGTAAATAAGGAGCCTGGGATATGCTTTGGTGCTGAGGAAAGAAACTTTTGCAGAGGAAGAAAAGGGAAGAAGATATTTCAGAAGGGAGAAGTGAGCAATCAAAGAGGTGATTTAAAAAATGCAGTGTTTTGACTGGCGGTTCATTTCTGTCTAATGGTGCTAATAAACAATTAATAGGCTTGCCATCTATGTTGAGATAATGCCCTTTCCCAGACATTATTTTAAAATTAGCCAAATGGCCTTTAGATCATTTAAGATATAATTGACTGCAATAGACGCAGAAGTACTGAATTGGTGCTGATAAGAAAAGTAAAGATACAATTTGGATGCGGTTCTTGCCCATTATTGCTGCAGTTAATTTGACCTATTTGTTTTGGGGTGGGTTACCACTTTCCTTCCTCTTCTGCTTCTTGAGCTTCTCCTGAGATACCATTCCAACCTTGCAGGCATTCCTTTGCCCTTCATTTGATTGAGCCAAACAAGAGGCAGTTCCCTTCTGCAGTAATTTCCATTACTGGGATCCTTATGATTTACTCTTCAATCTTGTAATGTGTAGCATCTTAGTGTAATAAATGAGGCAATTTAGCAATCTGGAAGAATCCTGGAGTGAAAACTGATTGCCTTTCATTACCTGATTTTTATATCAATGTAGGTTTCCTGCCCCCCTCCCCCTTCACTTTTGTGAATTTGCCTTCAAGAGCATTTGGGCAGTTGCATCTAGATTAAATGCCATTTGGCCTATTTTGCAAGTCCAAATTATGTACGAGGATGCAAATGATCCATGATTAGGATTAGAAACTCAATCTGGGTATTTTGTTCTGCTAGTTATCAGGCACACAGAAGTTCTTGGAAGTTCAGGGAAATTAAAGTACTGTACCAATGGGCCTTCGCTTTGCAAACTATAAAACATGAAGTTATTAAGGGCTGAAATAAAGAAGACAAGTTCACATTTCAAAACTTTCATGTCTAGGTTGGTGTGTTTTCTTGACCTTATTGGAACGTCTGTGTGCATACATTTGGGGCCATAAAATCAAAGCTCCCCTCAGTTCTCACCAGCATAACATTTTCCTCTGAAGGAGTCTTGATGGTTTATAGGAGCCATAAGGAAATTTCCCCCAGTATAATAAAAAGATGTCTGCAGTGTTCTTCTTTACCCTCTGCCTGTGGGAAAGGAGAATTATAGAGGTCCTTGGGACAGCCTCTTGAGCACCATAGGATGCGTTTTATAAGTTGAGATGTAGGAAGTTCAGAAGTTCTATCCTGTTTACCGTATAGGGCTACTTCTGAATTCAGTAGGAACTACATTCTGGTAAATATGCATAGGGTTAACCTGTCACTCCTCCTGATTAAAAAAAAAAAAATAGTTGAGGCCTGCACTACTCTGATGATTAAGACCACCCTGAACTTTGGGCTGTACTGAGGGAAATTAGATAGCAAGAAGCAAACCCAGTGATTACCCTGATTATGTAGCTTGGTTTATTATTCCATATTTTGCTAAATCTATTTTGATCTGGATTGTTCATCAATTTCAGAAAAGCTACCAAACAAGAATGAATGAAATGCTTTCACTGGCTAAGGAAAGTATGTAAAAAGGTAACTTATTTAAGAACAACAATCTCATGGGGGAATTTGCTCTCTACCCTGAGCAACGCTAATGGCATGTAGGAAGAAATGCTCCATTGGTGAAAGGAAGCTATTATAGTGAACCTGTACTTGAAAAGATTCAGCCAGACAGCAGTCAAGCGTCAGTGCTTTTGATCCTGTGCTGTGGAAACCAGCAAAGCTGCTTACTTAGAGCTCTGAAATTCACCCGAGCAGTGAAGAGGAGAAAAGCACAAAAGCAGAAAGTACATCCCAGCTGAAGCTTCCAATAAAGTAAAATCATTTTTTGTGTACAGGAACCTAAGAGGGGATGAACCTTGTCAGTGGTAATGACACAGATCAGACATGAGCCTATCAATATCAGTTCTTTTAGTCCACACTCTGGAGGTGTCCTATTGATTTTGTAGGAAGAAGCTCTCAAAACTCCTTTGGAGCCAGTCAACTGTTTTCTACCTCTGCAGCGTATCTTTCTTCCAAATTATACCTGTTGAGTTCTACAAGGGAAATTTTAGAGAAAGACAGGTTTGTCCAGTGATATAGATGTGGACTCTCTTGAACAATATTGTGTTCTATTGCTCCATTTATTTCTATACAGATACCAAGAGTACAGAATCTTGAGCTTGGTGGTGCCTATTGTCATCCTTCTGGCCTGCCTTTTATTCCAGACATCTCCATTTTCAAGATTTAAAAAAAAAAAATGTTAAGAAAACTTAAAGTTTCAAAGTCTTAAAAAGAAAGAGCTGTGGAAAGGTATTGGTTAAATTGTACTCTAATCCTTGCTTTCTGCAATTATAGGCTAGAACTCCCAATGTGGTATCTTGGCTGATACGTTGGCCACTGTATATGTATACCAGGCCTGGTCAATCCAGAGGAGCCATACTGCACATCAATGCAGGGGGTGTGTAAGTTTGGGGCCCTCACAAACTGGAAGATGCCCAGGTCAGTGTCATGGATCTTTTCTTTAAAAAATATCTATCTATCTATCTATCTATCTATCTATCTATCTATCTATCTATCTATCTATCTACTGTTCTTACCTCCTGTTCCCCACCCTTTCCATGAGCACATCTGGGAAAAAGCCAAATGCAGCTGAAGCTTTGGTCTGCAATGGACGCAGACTCTTGTGAAAACAGATGTAATCAGGAAATAGATCTAGAAGCTGGCAGGAACTGCCAGGAGAAGCAAGGAAGTTAAGAGGTGCTAAGGATCTGATTGCACAGATCTGGGACTAGAAGCAATCATTAGCATAAGAAGTAGGATCCTTAGAGATGCTAAGAAAATAGAGATGGGGATTAGGGGAGGGATAGGAGGCTTTTAGTCAGACAGCACTGAGTCAGTTCAAAAAAAAAAAATCAGAATTGGAGACTTCTAGAAGGGAGAGGGTCTATTCCAAAGAGTACAAAAGCAAGGAAATGAAATTTAGATGAGTTAGGAAGGATATAAAAAGCTGAGGAGCTGTGAGTGCAAGTCTGGTGCACAGATGCACACAAGCATTGGGGAGAAATTAGAGGAGCAGAAGTAGTTTAGCCTAGAGGCATAGCTGGGGGAAAAAAGGGAAAGGAAAATAGTAGCCTAGTAAGAAGCAGCCTAAGGTGGTAAGGAGAATAAGAGGCAAAACTTTAAGTTAAGAGAGAGGGAAGACTACTCAAGAGTAAGTAAGACGTGAAGGAGAGAAAGCACAAATCTCCCTGCAGCTAATGGGGGAGAAGGACAGCTTGGGATATGTAAGGATTTAAGAGCACTGATTGGCAACTTAGCCAACATGGGTAGAGAAAACCTGGCAATTTCATCAGTAAGGAAATTGCCCAGTGAATCAGCAGGGGGAGATTTAAGTTCTGAAGGTCTGAGAGAAGACAGAGACTTGATTTCGATGGGCCAGATGGGAGGAGGTTCATCCTGGAAGGAGCAATTAACAGTCACAAAGAAAAGAGTGAGAATTGCAGTATGAAGCGTTGGCAGAGACAGCTGTTTGCCACGAGCATTTCGGCCAAGGGAGGGGAGAATAGTTTGGTTTAAATATGTATACTTTTGAAATTAATGTACCTTTAGGGAAACTCTCGATGTGTTGCGTATGACCTGCTGGCTCTGAGCAAGCTTCTCTGCAGGGCACAGGGACTGTCATTCCATTGAGTTCAGGAGCTTGTTGATGTCTAAAGTTATTTTCCTACTTGTGTGATACTGCTGGTGTATCTTTGTAATGTTTTTCCTAATGCAAATTGTAAAAAAAATCTGTTCTTGTCTTTTCATATGTGGAGGCTGGATATTTTTCTTACTGGATTCATGGAGAGAAGAAGAAAATTGCCCTTAAGAGTCCCATTGTTGGTTAGAAATTTGTCAGCAGAATTGTTTAAAGTGAATTTGTTAGGAGCCGGAGAGAGCCTACTCAGGAGATCACTTGGTGTGCCAGCTTATCAGTAGGCCCGGCTACTATGTTAGAACAGGAGCCACAAGAAGAAAGAAAAGGGGTCATAGCTGTGGTCTGATAAGTGAAAATATATGATCCATGGCATGTGTTTAGCACAGAAAGCATATCAAGAAATGTGTGGTCCACCCAGGAATAAGGGTGAAGCCTGGTCTAGATTAGCACAACACTGCCTATCTTGCAAAACAAATTCAGCCGTGAGGAAGGAGAAGATCTGGTTTAAGTCAAAACAGACTGGTGACTGTTTTGGGTTAAGCTGTTCTCCCTGGTCTTACATATTGTGGAAACACAGCAATCTGGAAAACTGAGCAGTTTCCAAACTTCACCTTGTCAGTCTTCCATGAAAAAGAATTGGAAATACAGAGGAATGAGTCACTCCATTGGGGAACTCATTGCTATGACCCAGTAGGGCAGAATACTGTCCAAATACTGATATGTTTCAGTGGCAATGTCTCAAATGTTCACTAGTGCCTACTAAACCAAGGAGGAAACATTGACATAATGAAGGCTCTATTATCATTATTGTGATTTTAAAAGCTTGTTTTATCCTAGTGGAAGAAGATGATGGAATTTTGTAGTCCCCCAAAGAGTGATGCTGGACTCAGCTGATAAGAAGTTATGACTGGGTTACTGGTTGATGGGATTAAGTATGCTATGTGAACAAGATCATCGTATCTATTATAATTCAATCTGTTACCGAAATACTAATAGAACCAAGCACAACCATGTCTAGTCTGCAAAAATCTGGATGGCCAGTAGATGACAGCTAAGAGAAAGAGAAAACCCTAAAGCAGCTGGAAAAATAGAAAACCCAACGGATTTCTTTGGATTTTTTCTCACATACTGCAACTTACACAGGCAGCCCCCAGAAGAAAACTGGAGTGCTAGAAAACAAGATCTGCAGGAAGTAAATGCATTTTTGCAAGATGTAAGGATGATACAAAGAACTAGTTACATACCAGGTGAGTAGTACTATGATAGATGAAAAATAAAACTTCAGGTTTCTGTCTCAATAAATCAAAACTTATCTGCTGGAACCCTCTACATTCTATTTTTGACCGTGAGAGACACACACAAAAGAAACATTAAAATGTCCAGTAAGTCAAGCCAGTCTCTATGTAGCTAAGGGAATAAAACTTTGCACGAGGAGGAGAAAAAAACAACAACAGCCCTCTGCTTCTTAGAATTTAAAATACAGTTGGGGACACTGTAGTAGAGAAGTAGGAGAGAGTTCATAATAATTTGGAGAACAAATTGCTTTGAGATTCTGAATCTCTCAGGGAAACCAGAAAGAATGCTTGTTCTTCCAAAATTGATGTGGTGAGTTAAACTCCAGAAAAATCACTGCCACTTAAAAATAGATCAAAGCAGAACTTAAAATTGAGCTAAACCAGAGGATAATGATTTTGAAATGGCTTTGGGGGGAAATGGAACCAATTGTAGCAGATCCGTTGTGTTGCTAGCAGGGGGGAAGAAAGGAAAGGAATTAAAAAAAAGAAAGCCATAAACAATGAAAATGCTTTCTCTGTGGACATGGATCTTTGCCATATATATGAAGAACTGATTTTTTAAAAGTCTGTTAAATATAGCACAAGAACTTTGGGAATCATTACAACAGACAGCAGTATAATAGATTTTGGCATGTTAGGGGGATTAAATAGTGATCTATTGAACTGCATATCCTACAGCTCTCCTTTCTATAAATGTAACTGCAAAAGTGAAGAAATTCTAGCTACAATTTCTTATAATGTGAGACATGTGTACTTTAAGAGCTATATTTCCAGTGGCTTGTCATAAGATGCTCTCTCATAAAGCAAAACTGAATTTATTCCATTGATTGGAGGGTTAAAAAAAAAAATGAAAGCATGTTGTAGCCGGATATTTCATTAAGGCTAGATCTTGCAAACAGCAGTTAGAGTGGTAAGCCCGTCTCTCAGCTGTACTGTTCGAAATTGAAATTCCTATATATAGCTGTCTTCAGGTGTTACCAAAACACCCACACGGACACACAAAACCCAGTAAAGTGCCTCCCATAAGCCACACCAATAGACTACAGGGCTGGATATCACACCTGTGAGGTTATATAAGACCAAGTATCCAGATGTGCATTGATGGTTTGTGAACTGAAGAGACTTTCTATGGGGAACATTTTTGACTTTCATGCAACCTTCGATTCTAAACAAGTCTGTGCAAGAGAAGCACATCGCCACTGCTTCCTCTGATACAATGTGACTTGGATGCAATGCCATCAATGGCATGGGGAGTTTATCTCCTATTTCTGATGTCTGAACATGGCTGACATATCATTATATATCCCATGTCTTATGCCTGTCTTAATGCAGTGCGTATCTTTTTTTAAATAATTTTTTGAATTGAAAGTTTTAAAAAGAACATAAAAACTAACACCAACTACAAGAATACAAAATAGAGAGAAGAAGAAAAAAACCGGAAGAAAAAAGAAAAAGAAGTGCAGTGAAAAAGAATAAAAAGAAATAGAAGAAGCTTCTGATTTTCTCTCTAGCAAATAGAAGTGTGATGGCTGGTGTGGGTCTTCTGGGCTGTGTGGCCGTGTTCTTGAAGTTTTGTTTCCTAACATTTCGCCAGCATCTGTGACCGGCATCTTCAGAGTGCAGGAACACAGACAGGAGCAGTTCTCTCTGTGCCCAGGGTGATGTGACCCTGTTGTGGGTATTTATAGAGATCAGCGAGGGTGCCTGAAGGGGGTGTGGGTGGGGGGTTGGGTTAACAATTGGCTGCTTGTTTTGGTGTCAGAATATGTGTGTATCTTCCTGGGGGTTAGGCAGGTTTTTTTTTTCTACTGAATTGTTAACGAGGGGCTGCTGAAGGTGATTAGCATGTTCATTGTGTGAATTGTTCATGCATCCTGGTGGTTGAGCTGAGTTCATTGACCTTTTGCAGGCTGTATTTTTCAGGATTGGTAGCCAGGTTTTGTTGATTTTTAGACTCTCCTCTTTTTTATTGAAACTGTGCTGGTGTTTGTGAATCTCAATGGCTTCCCGGTATAGCCTGGTATAGTGGCTGTTGGTGTTGTCCAGTATCTCTGTGTTTTCAAATAGGATTTTGTGTCCAGTGTGCTTGAGAGCATGTTCAGCTACTGCAGATTTTTCTGGTTGCTGTAGTCTGCAGTGTCTTTCGTGTTCTTTTATCCTGGTATGGATGCTGCGTTTTGTGGTCCCGATGTATACTTGTCCGCAGCTGCATGGTATGCGGTATACTCCTGCGGCGGTGAGGGGATCCCTTTTGTCTTTTTGTATCAGACCCACCAGAAAAATACAGCAAATGCTAAAATCAGCAAAACGTAAAAACAAACAGAAGTGCAAACAAAGTGCAAACAAAAAACAAAGAAACAAACAGAAGTGCAAACAATTTGCCATTCCTGGTTGTCAGTCATGCACTTGATTGTTGTGCCAAACTGAATTAAATGATCAATAGTATTATTGATGGCTAATTCGTTTATAGCAAAATTGGAATACAGCTATAATATTATACCCAGATATCGATGCATTTGGGAAAAACACATTCTGTTCTATGGGTGGTACATAGATGATATTTCTATGGTGTTTAAGAGTGTTGAGAGTGTTGAACACTTGAACAACAATTTTGTTGTAGAGTGTTTTCATGAAGTTGTTGAGAGAGTATTGCCTTCACTTGGAAAGTTGTGAGAAACAAATCCAGTTTAAAGGTCTCTTTTATTTGAAAGACGATGAAGTCCAATTTAAGGACAAAGAAGCTTAGGAAGGGAGATCAAGATTCTTGAACTTTCTCCTGTTTATTTTTTAATAGGCTGTGAGTGGATAAACTAAATAATGTAAACACAATAATGACTTACTTTGCAGAAAGAATGGACATGTGAATGTTCAAAGGATCAAGTAACTAAACAGACATAGGTTCAATTTGTTGGAGGATACAGATATTGGGCCTTTCCCTGCTGTTCAGTTTAATTGACTTTAGCCCATCCTTGAGTTAGCAAAAAACAACACTGGGGTTGGCTTTAGCCCATTGAAATCTAAATCAAAGGAAGTAACTCAGGAAATGGAGGTCCAAATAAAGGATGTGGAGATGAACTCTAACATTCCAGACCGGCTCAGGAGCAGAAAAACTGGCCTACCTCCAGGTGGTAGGAGAAAGCAGATGATGGAGGGTAGGATGGGGCAAGCTGCCCTGCTGATTCCAGAGGTATTCAGGAGGTGAATGGGAAGGTTGGCTGAAGAACAGATGTGGACCCTATGCAGGACCAGGTCCTAGTATTTCCTTCATCCATTTCCTACATATGACACTAAGGCTATTGACGTAAGACTTTCATTTCTCTAGACTACTCTCCTCTTCAGCTTGGTTAGCATGTAATGTTTTGCTTCCATCCTCCCACGCTGCTCTTGCTTCTTCTCAGCCCACTTCACTGCCTGTACAATGAAATAATTAATAAAACCCAATGAGCCACAACAGAAAAACATAAATATATGGTGGCATCAAGAGGCACCTGATGTGCTCATGGAAGCTTTGGGGTGATGGGCACCCATGCAGATATATTTCAATCAGACCTATGCTTGATGAAAGATGGGGTTTCTGTCATGAAAAATGTTATTCTTGTCATAATTCATGAAACCAACAATTTGGCAGTTCTTCTAATAATTCTCCTACATAGATTTTGTGTGAAACTCAAGGACTTTTTAAAAAGTTTCTTTTAAGTCCAGCTCAAGTGACTTCATTTTCTTTGCAAAAGTACAGTAGTGGTTTGTCATTGCCTCCTTCCAGGATGTTTTCTCAACTCCCCATCCAAGTACTAACCAGATCTGACCCTGCTTAGCTATCTCCCAGTTATAACTTTCCCTCAATATTAGGCCAAAAAATCCAGTATAAGGATTTGGGGGAGAAACAACGCATTAACATAAAAATAAAATCTCTGAATTTTTCTTAATTCTTGGCAACTGCCATGAACACATCTTTGCTCTTGACAACAACAGGGAAGCGTTTTGTCATTATTTTCTTTCAGGATTTTCCTTTAACTTTCCAGTCTAGCCTACATGCTTACATAAGCTCGTCATTGTCCCATGGGAATGAACAAAACATTCTCCCCATTAGGTCTTCTGTAATGTAAAAAGATGGGGCACTTGTCAGTGTTGGTGGAGAACAGATGGCTTCCTTGGTATTTCAAATGACAATGTTGATGTAATAAATATGAATTCAGATGCAAAGCAGCTATGAAAGAGAGACTTCTTTGGAAGAGATTGAAATGCCAAAGGACAGGGTTTTAAACAACACGCAGAGTAAATTCACCTTTACTGGAAGAGCTTGCATGCAGCAAAATACATCTGCCAAATGATTAATATTAATATTATTAAGATGTATTATAATACCTTCTGTTGGACTCATTCACAGAAGGAAAACAGAAGAGTGATCTTAAAAAACTACTTTGGCAAAGGCTCAGGACTCTGAAAGTTTTACTAGATATCTTGGTTGCCATGTACTTGCTACTTCTTAAACTCTATTTTAAGAGCTTATAAACCATTCTGATTTATGGAGCTGTAGCTGATATTTTCCCCTACCCCACCCTCCTGCCCACCTCCATGAATGTACCTGCTGTTAAATATTTTTCCTTGAACTCTATAAAATATTCCACCAGACTGCTAATCAGTGCTTGTGGAATCATAAATCAATAAATGCCAGCATTGCCAATTCTCCTTACCTAAAAACATAGGCTTTGAAGAGAAAGCAACTTTAGAAGTTCTTCTGCTTTCCTTTCTGATAGGTGGTTTCAGAAAATGATGCTCTGGGATTCCTGTTTAATCCTTTGACCTGTGGCTAATGATGTTTTGCTAACGCTGCTCTTGCACAAACTAAATTTCTGATGGAGATCAAGATCATACCAGTTACTCTCTTCATAATGACTTCCAGTTTGGTGTAGTGGTTAAGGCATCAGGCTAGAAACCCACAGACTGCGAGTTCCAGTCCTGCCTTAGGCACAAAGCCAGCTGGGTGCCCTTGGGCCAGTCCCTCTCTCTCAGTCCTAGGAAGAAGAAGGCAAAGGTCAACCACTTCTGAAATCTTGCCAGGAAGACTAGTCCAAACAAGTCCGAACAATTGCCAGGAGTCAACACTGACTTGAAGGCAAAGAAAAGAAAAGAAAAGGAGAAAGAAAGAAAGAAAGAAAGAAAGAAAGAAAGAAAGAAAGAAAGAAAGAAAGAAAGAAAGAAAGAAAGAAAGAAAGAAAGAAAGAAAGAAAGAAAGAAAGAAAGAAAGAAAGAAAGAAAGAAAGAAAGAAAGAAAGAAAGAAAGAAAGAAAGAAAGAAAGAAAGAAAGAAAGAAAGAAAGAAAGAAAGAAAGAAAGAAAGAAAGAAAGAAAATGACTTTCTCAGAAAGCTTGGTTTGGTCCATTCTTTGAGAATTTGACAGTACTCAGCTGATGGTTTGGAGAATGGCACTTCTCAAGAGCCACTGAGGTAGCATTGAAGGACTGAGTCTGGAGTAACATGGATGAGACTGAAAACTGGACTACTACTTTCTGGCCTTTTTCTTCAGGAAGCATGTACTCTCTGTACCCTCCTCTTGGAAATCATGTTTCCAGTAAAACTAGACTAGAAATATCAGTACTGTAGGTAAGGGAAGCTCTAAGAAGAAAACAAGAGATAATAAATATTTACATGAGCAGGAGGTCTTCAGATGATTGATGACAGTGTCTAGATTTGGAAAAGGAACAGTTATGAAGAATGATAATTTAGGAGATAAAGATAAAAGTACACAATAAATAAAACAAATGTGTCTAGAAATAAAATGATGGGTTGGGTGGAAGAGAATAGCAAACTAAAGCAATAATTTGAGGGGTAACTTGAATCAGAATATTCAAGAAGTTCTTCTCTGTCAGATCTCACTATACAGTAGATATCATTTATCTGGAAATTCAACCTTGCATTCAATACTATAAGAAGCTTTGCCAATTTGATACAGATGGAGAAACTGCTTTATTGCAGACCAGAAAAAAGTCATGCGTGGGAAGAAGCACTACCTACAGAAGAACATAGGAATCAAGACACATGCATTTATATGTACTGTATGTGTCAGCCCCTGTGTTTAAATCCTAGGCCTCTTTCTCCCACCCTTTCAATTCAACAAACCTTTGTTTCTTCTTTTCCCAACCTTGAGATTTGGAAATATTCATGTTTACATAACTGTTCTGCCCAGCTTGAGATAAATTCCTGCCTTCTAGTCCTGGTTGTTTTAAAAAGTATGTAAGTATAGCTAACATTCTCTTGTCCTTTCAATACATTCCAATCATCTGGTTGGCCAATCTCCCTTTTATTGGAATGGATTGTGCAAGATAATTCCTCAATGGATTATACCCATGGTGTTTTGCTGTACTTGAGTAACATTAGCTTAATTGCCACTGATTTGCATATGAAGAGGCATCCACTCTTCTTTATGCCTTTCATAATCAGAAACTACAAGCACATTTCCGATTCATCTAATGTATTTATTAATTCCCTTTGGAGGCAGTAATGCTCTTTCTGTCCCTCAAAATTATTTTTTTCATCTAATTGGATTGCTTGCCCAAATAAAATGAATTTTCCCTCCCAGTTTGAGCAATCTTCCCCAATTTAGCATGCTCCCAGAATCATCAGTCTAGTTAGTAGTTAGGAGTAATGAAAGTTGTAGCCAAAGTCATCTGGAAAACAATGGACAATCTGTGTTAGCATCATCTTTTTCTTCTTAGAACTGGGAATGCTATGCAGTCCTAGCATTTTCACATTAGATTTCCACAGTGTAAATGGAACAAAGTTGATGGATATTAATTTTTTAAAATTTTAATTAAAATTTTAATTACATTTTAAAAAATAATCTGTTTCAGAGAGCATAGAAAGTAAAAAAAAAAAATTAGATGACAGGCTAGAAGAGATGCTTAGCAAATCTGCAAATGACACAAATCTTGGAGGGTAGGGGGAATTGCTAACACCTTAGAAGAAAGGCTCAAGATTCAAAATGATCTTGATGGACTTGAACATTGAGCCTTATCCACCAGTATGCAATTCATGGTGAGAAAGGTAAGATTCTGCACTTAGGTAGGAAGAAATGCATGCACAGGTACCGCACAGGTGGTACCCAGCTTGGCAGTACTACTTGTAGAAAGATCTAGGTGTTCTTGTAGATAAGAGCCAGCAGTGTGGTGCATCAAAAAAGCCATTTCAATCTTGAGTTGGATCCACAGTAGTATAATGTTGTGATCACAGGAAGTGATCATTTCAGTCTATGCTGCACTGGTCAGACCACACCTAGAATACTGTGTCTGGTTTTGGTCACTATGATACTGTAGAAGAAGAGTGCTGAGGACCTGGAAAGGGTGCAGAAAAGAACAACAATGATCATGTGGGACTTAGAGGTTAAATCCTGTGAAGAACAGTTAAAAAAACTAGTAGGTATGTTTACCTTAAAGAAGAAAAAGCTAAGGGGAGACATGATAGCAGTCTTCCAGTACTTTGAAGGGCTGTCACAGGGAACAGTGTATGGATTCATTCTCTGTTGCACCTAAGGACAGGACAATAACCAACAGGTGGAAGCTTTACAGAGAGATATCCAACAAATAAGGAGGAATGTCTTAAATGTGAGAGCTATTAAACACTGGAATTGCCTGCCTCCTAAAGTTGTGGATCCTCCATCATTGGGGGTTTTCAAACAAAGGTTGGGCAACCATTTGTCTGGGATGGTCTGAGGATTCCTGACTTGGGCAGGGCATTGGACTAGAAGATTGTCTCTTCCACCTTGTGATTCTATGAAACCAAAAGAGAAATTATTTTCTAATAATCCATCACTTGACCTGGTTTCCATTGATCATTAATGACTGAACAGAATTATACATTCATAGGGTTGGAAAGGATCCTGATTAAGAACATCCCTACTTTTGGATTGTTTCAAATCAGGACAAAGGGAATTAGCTTTTTTTTTAAATCAAGTTTTAATCACGTTCATTGGAAGTTATGATGATGTGGTTGGTTATGGGATTATAGCCAAAATATGGTAAATGGGAATTGCATGTAATTTGTATTAAAGGCCCTCTTTAAGGGCTTTTCCTTACCAATGAGTTAAAGAGCTATCTGCCAATCCCTGAGCAAGCAGAAAACTATAATAGCATAAAATGTGTTGCCCCCTCCCCTCCCCTCCCCCCATCCCTATCCTGTCATAAGCAGATGCCAGTAAAAGTTGCTGAACTAACTTATGGTGTACATAAGTTGGACCTGGAGGACAGGAATGGCTCTACCAATCTAAAATGGGCAGCAGATGCTGGGCTGAGGTCTCTTGTCCATGCCCCAGAAGAGTGGTTAGTGAAATGTGTCAGCTTGTGTGCTTAACAAAACTTGTGCAGAGATGACAGGGAAAAGACTATGTTAACACTGGTACAGGTAAGGATGACTTAAGGAGGCCTTAGGTATGGGCTACGGATCCAATAAAGGCATCTTCATGAGGACCCACCAGTGAAAAAAGGTTGCCAGGACATGCTTGAGCTGGACTTCAGTGCCAGAGAGAAAAGACTTTAAGTCTTGTTGAACAGCTATGACTTCTTTGGCTACGTTTTAGTGTACATTCAGCTGCTCACTTATGATTTAGTTCCCTTAGTCAAATATGTATCTTCTTTTTGTAATCAGCCATGACTTTCATCTGTTACTGAAGAAAGAATGTCATGCGTTCCACCTGTTTATGTCTGCAGAAAGAACTTTGAAATGGAGGAGTGCCTTTCTGCTGAAGTTCTCCATTGGGGAGCTCTCTTACAACATTCATCTGTGGGGACCCTTCAAGAAACAAGAAACTCCTTATGTTTTCAAATCTTCTCTTCTTGGATTCCTTGCTCTTTGGGGTTCAGCATTTAAGCTCTGAATGCTGAAAGAACATGTTGTGAAGGCAAGGAAACAGATGGTGCATGGGGAAAAGGAAAGGAACATTTGGGGGGAGAGAGAGAGTTTAACAGGAGGCTTCATGACACACATCAACCACTCAGGCCACCAGGAAACTAAACAGGCCAGGAAATCTTCTGAGAACATCATACACTGTAACTATCTTTTTTAAATTAATGTTTGCATCGCCTGATTTAGTTACTGCAGACCATTTAAATGTAAGATTTAAGGTAAATCCTATGCTCTGGTATTAATCTGTGAACAAATTTAAAATGATTAGGGCTGTGCAGGGCTTGGAATTCAAAGCCAAGAAGATAACTGGACTATAGGAAGTTGTGAATGAAGCAGCTATCTGTGATTCCTTAAATCAGACACACCTTTTCCAAAGAATCTGGGTGGCCTTTCATAGCTGCCATTCAAATTGGCTTAAGGAGTTGCAGATCGGTGTTGTGCTCACCATAGGCGTGCCAAAGCACATTTTGCCTTGATCTCAATGCTGCATAATGTTGATGAGGAGGAGGTTAGTAGTTGTATTAAATAACTTCTGATAACACTGCATATTATCTCTGGAAGTGGAAATTGCATAATTGTGACCAGTAGAAAGGGAAATAAGTTCCTGCGTATTTTTTTCTAGTCCTTTTATGAAACTATCTAATCTGGTAACTAGCTCTCTCTCTTTCTGGCTCTAGATTAATATCCTCAGAAAAGCTTATATAATACTGCTTTCTTCCTCCTATGATCTAAAGAGAAATATGTCTCTTTTCGAAGTTCTGTACTCTGTCATATGGTGAAAAGCTTGGAAGGTGGGGAAACTGAAGGAAAAAAAAAATTCTCAGAAACTCCTCTATGCTGAATGGGACTTATGCCAGGTAAGTGAATATAGAATGTGACATTAACAGAGACATAATATAATTTTATAACCCTGCATTCCCTTGTGTATTTACTGAGAAGTAAACTACGTTATGTTAATTGGGTTTACTCCAGGGAATGAATCCACAATATAGCAGCCTAAAACTATAAATAATTCAGAGTCCAGAATCAGAATGTGTTTTTAATCTGTATTTCATCCTATGTGTGTATGGATGGATGTATTTAAGGAAATGTATTTTCTAAAAAGACTGAATAGCCTATTTTTCACTTTATCTAAATTCCTCCAGTGTAGAAAATATACCTATTTAAAATAAAAGATTGCATTTTAAGAAGTGTGTATGTGGGAGAGAGGCATTTTCTCTATTTGAAGAATTTAGATAAATGGAAACTCTAATAATTTTCATTCAACAGTAGAAAACCTTTGATCTCTAAATCATCTGCCATTCACAATGAAGTTCAAACAAGAAGGCCTTAATAACTTAAATTAATTCTAAAGCAGGGAAGAACCCCCCACCATTGAAAAAGCTCTACTAGTTGTGGAGAATAATTATTCTTTTGATAGGCTGAGGCCCAAGAGAATTTATCATGGGGTTGACTTCAGAAAAAAGTGGGAAGTTATACAAGTCAAAAAGCTTTTTCCAGTGACCAGAATTCAGAGTTTATAGGTTTAATAGAGTCTGAAATATCTGGAAATAAACTAGTAACCAGCATCAAACTTAAGTTATTAGGAAGAGGGAGTGATGAATTTGTTTTAGTAATTAAGTATTTATAGCTCACCCTCACTGTGGCAATTTACAGCCCATAACAAGCAAGTTAAAACAATAAAACTGAGCAAAATAATAATGCATTAATTTAAAACACACTCTAATAATCACCGTACTTACTGACAGAGTGTAATTTAAGAGACGAAGGGCATAGACTGGCTAGGGACACTAAGTGAACGTCCAATGTGAGAGTTAAAAGCTGGATTTTTATTTGATGCCAACAAGGAGATGAAAGAGAAGGCCTTGAACTGCAGAAAAGTAATATTATAATTTTTTTTTAAAAAAACCTCCTTTAGTTTTTTTCTGTTTAGCTGGCATTATTCCGTCTTTTTAGACATGCAGCTTTTTTGAGTCGTTTTGAATACAGTTAATAAGTGTCATTTTCTATTGTTATGATTTGTACTTGAATAACGTGCTGCTGCTGCTGCTGCTGCTGCTGGTGATTATGATGAAGATGGTGATGATATGGAAGGTCTGCTTTTGTATTCCACAAAAGATTAATCTCTCAGCTGTCAAACACTTGGAATCCTAAACAAGTAATGTCCTTAAGTGCAATTACTAAAACCTTAATGTTCCATTGGTAACTTATAGCTCGCTTGTTCAATTCTTTTTGGAGTTTTGCAGTTTTTGAAATAGATTTCAGATCAGTCTTGATCCTACATTGTACATTAGCTGCAACTTTCAAGTCATCTTCAAGTCCTGCATAGAACATCTACAGTAATCCAGAGAGGATGATACCAGAGCCCAGCCACTATAGGAATAATGCTACCCCTTCTTGTAGGAAACACTGTTAATGAGTATGGCTGACCTATTCTGGATCTGCTGAAGTTTCAGTGATAGTTCTTCAACTTGACTTCCTCAAAGCTGTGGGGAACAATGTTTCTCCTTAATCTCAATCAGTATGGACAATGAACAGAGATGGCAGGAGATATAATACATATGAATGGGCACACGAACATTGAAAACAAGAGAAGTAACTGCAGATTTCATATGCCAATATTTCAGTGTAAAGAAGCTTCTGAATTGGATACAATTTTTGTTACCATACAAAAAAAGGATGAGTGAAGAGTGGACTATAATAGTCCAAAAGAACAACTCAAACATAATTGTTCTTTAAATTATCCTCTGTAATTTTGTTTATTTGGTAAATACTAAAGTATTTGCCAAATACTAGGTATTATTATCATAACTAGATATCAGTCCCATTGAATTCTATGGGACTTCTCTTCAAGGAGATGTAGATAGCACTGTGTTATAAACTAATAACGGACAGATATGGTTTGGATGTCTGATAGATGAGATCTGACATATAGCAATATTCAATATTTAACTATATTTGATGGCTGACATAGTATCTGACAACAACTGGCACCTAATCTTTGGCAGGTGATATGTTTCCTATCTGATAATAACCAAAACAATGAAGATATGATCAAATCTACAGCCTTTCAGATTGAAATTTGACTTTCAACATGCAAACTCAAATGGGAAATATCACAGTCCACATTCTAGCCACAGACTAATGAATATCTACCTTAGTTCCTACAGCATATTTGATCAACTACGTCTGTGCAATGCAATTAATTAGGAGATAAGATAATCCAAAGTTGACAATCATGGTGTGGTTTTGAACATGAATTGTATAGCCTGTACTTAGAAGATGCAAATGCTTTCTTCACTGGATCTGAAATTGCATTAGGTGTGCTTAAGAAATAACAAAACAATAACATGGCCCACACAGAATACAGAAAGCAATTCTCAAGGATCCAGATAATAAGATCTTATTTCAGAACTGAATAGTATGAAGCCTAAAGTCAGGAGAAGTGTCTCTAGGGCTCCACTATGATGGTTAACAGGATTTGATGAGCTCCTAAATATGTTTTCACAGGAACATGAACATGAGAGGAACTTCAGGAGGACTGACTTGTACTAATTACAAGAAAGCTTCCAACAGTAATGGAGTTTTAAGTTTCCTTCCCAAATCATTTTCTACCAGTTGTACGTTCCAATTCCATCCTCTCTGTGGTATTGGTGAAGCTTTGCAGGGCTGTTAAACATATGCTTTATCTGCTTACTTTGGTTCTAGGAGGGAGACTTCTACCTCCTTCCCATTAGATTGGATGACATTCCTTGAGGTCTATTGAAAGTCCCCAAATGCTTCCTGGCTACAGGGATTATCTGTCTATATGCATGATAATTACCCAACTGGTTGTTTTAGTTTCAACTCTTTATCTATATCCTGCTCCCAAAGGGCCCATCTTTCCATAAAATTGCAATATTGGTTAGCTAGTATTCATTGATAATTGGGAACATTCTTTCTTTCAAACCATTGTTTGGGCGTTCCTTGGCTTTTCCAGAACCATTTTGCTTTCTGTTTGCTAGCCATGAACATAGCCTTGAGAGGGAGCAATGGGTATCCAAACTTCACTTATGTGTTTGCACTGTGCTTCTAGTAGTAAGAGGAAACTTCCTTTGAATCAAGTAAGTCCATATTGCTTTCTTGGCACCAGTATGGAACTGATGTGTCACTCAGGGATCTTTGCAACTTCCCTGGCTATTCTACTAGATGTGGATGTCCTAATGGTTTCCCATCCAAGTACCAACTAGGTTCAACCCCGCTTAGCATTTTTCAAGTTCAGCCAAAGTTGGTTAGGTTCTGCCACTTGGATGAGGGTAACAACTGTAAGTATCATTTTCAAGCGTTACTTTAAAATGGCCCGAGTCTACAATCGAGATGCAAAGAGGTTTCAAATACCCATTGCCAAAATGCATTCAAAAGTGATCAAGCCAAACCTGCATAAAATCTACTGAGTTGTGTCTGTTCCTGATTTTGCTTGGTCAGCTGTAGGTGATCCGAGGAGGAAAAACTAATGTGCACAGACCTGTTCCTATGGCCAAGTCACATCCCACTCTGTCAGGAATTAAGAGGTCAAGTCAGGGAGATGACATCTCTGTTAAGAAGGAGAACATGTCGGGCTTAAACAACACTCCCTGTCCTTGATATCTGTAAAAGAGCTGTTGATGCTTCAAATTCACTGTCAAAATCTATACTTTCTGAGATCCTTTCTAAGCAATTAAAATGGAAGAGGCCTCCATTATACAGCTGTGCAATAGAAAGGTGTAGGGAATATTTACTTGCCTGTTTTTATATTATATTGTATTATGTTCCATGAGGCTTCCTCCTTGAAAAAGGCTTAGGGTTAATGCACCAATGGGCTGCTGAAAAGGATGACTTGGCAGCAATTCATAAGGCTTACTCCTATTTTCTTGCCTGTTTTCTTTCCCATGTTTGAACACAGTCCCAACGAACCTTCTGTTTACACCGATATGAGATACAGTTTTTATGCACACCTGCATTTCCTGCTGTTCTTTGCAGTGTTGTCCTTCTTTCTGTCTATAGATGTAGAGAGAAACAATGACCTTTCATGTTTCTGGCAAGTTTTCAGCTTTATGAGTGGTATTGTACATGATCATGACATTAATAGTGTTGAAGAAAACAAGAAAAAAAAATCACAAGCAGGATTGAAGTGGGCTTGGGCCAATAAAGTTGTGGACAATGAGGACAAAGAAATTAATGATCCTGACTGGATTACAGTGAAGTTTAGATTGACAGCCACCATTCATAAGTGGTGGAACTCATAAGGAGTGGAGCCTTGACTTTGACCCAAGAGTTTTAAGAAATTTTAAGGAAGTTCTGCTTCAGATGACATCCCTGTTTAAGCCCTGTCTCAGTGTGTTGCCTAGTCTAGTATGATTTACTACAGAGTTGGAGGCCAATAAAAGAGGGATAACTAGAACGCAAGTAATACAAAGTGCACTGTGAATATGAACAAGCAGAAATATGAACTCCCTCCTGGGCCTACTTTTATAGTAGTAATGGCACCAAAGCAATGTGGAAGGCACTATTTTGACTCTCCCCAGAATCACAATACCTAATTTAGTGAAATGTTTTTTCAGGCAACCAAGGTTTTATTCTGAATAAGCATTCAAAGTCACAATTTCTCAAAGTCACAATTTCTCAATCTCCCCCTCTTTTACCTCTCAGTTTCACAAAGTTGTTTAACTTCTAGAGAACCAGGATTGTAAAGCATGGAAGGAAGAAGGGCAACAGGAGACCTGTCTTTAAATATCTGAAGGGCTATCATGCCAAATGTCCATTGCAAGGATACAGGTTCTGACTAAGCACTAGGAAAATTGTCTTAAGTTAGACAAATTGCCTCAAGAGGTGAACAGGACTTCTTCACTGGCAATATTAAGCAGATGTTAGATGATCATATGTCAGCAGTTTTGTAGTTGTGAGATCCCTGTGTTGAGCAGTGGACTGTTCTCGAGAGCCTCAGTGATCCCTTTTAACACTAAAGTTCAACAATTTTATGACCCCAATTTGAAGAGACGCAAGTGTAAGAACTTCCATTAAAACGATTTTGAAAAAAAAGATCCATCTGTGTCCTCTGGAGGCCAAACACAGAGACAATGACAGTGTTAGGAAAAGAGACAACAGTGGGGCCATTGGAGGATATGAGGAAGCAAAACTTCAGGAATCAGATAATGGAAGCTATGATACTCTGCATTAAATCCTTTTAAAATTAGATTCTATGGTCTATTACATTTTGTTTTCTGTCCCTATCTTTTCTTCTGCTCACTTGGGAATGCTAATGATGTAAATGGCAGGCAGAAAGGGGCATTGGGGTGAAGTGGTATGAGCTATCATACAGAAAAATCGCTAAAATAATTAGGAGGAGACTAAACAATCACTGAAAATTGTTACCACTTTTTCTGAAACATTTGGTAATGTTGCTTTCAATGCGTATGATCAGTTTCCTCTTTTCTGTTTACTTTTTCATATATTAATGAAACCCAGATGGAACGTATGAACAAAATAACCTTAAAATAGAAGCTAGGTTCAAACTAACAACAACAACAAAATATTTTTTTTAAAGGCTGTCGTACACATAGCTGTTGTATATCCTTTTGAGATATTTATTTATGAGATTTGAATTCTTCCCTTCACCAAAGATGATCCTAGAGCATTTTTAAAAGAGAAAAGCACCCTGTAATTTAAATAGTTGAGTAAAAACTAAAAGTGGGACTTGAACAGTCAAAATTGTTCAAGACTGCTCTTTATTTTTAATGCTTTAGGGAGATTTGTTAGCTGTTTGAAGATTATACCTTTTAGGCTTAAGAGGCTGGTACAGTGACTAGACAAATGGATCATGCTGTGAATGTTTTGTAAGAAAGACGAAAGGGCTGTGCACTTTCTTTTGAAAGAGAAAGCTACTTGGTCTGCTGAAATGGGTGATCTAGTTGGGTTAATGAAGGACATTTCTTAAAATTTATAAGATAATCGTACAACAGATCCAACTGCAGTTTTAAACGAGCTCCAAGAGACAGTCTGGGGAGAAGATCTCAGAAAGGAAAGCAGTATAGTTAAATCATTGTTCCAACAGAAAGGTTAGAAATTTGCCAGTATCAATCCTGAGAATTGGGGGAAAGAATACTGATATTGATTTAGAACAATGCCAGGAACCAATGTTGGCTCCACCCATTGAGGGGGCTGCAGAGGAAGGGCTGCCCAACCAGTCTTTGCATCTATGATACATGTTCAAATGTGAGTTTGCATACACTTGTGAGTGAAGGCGTAAGAAACAGTCCCAATAATATACAACTTGAATATTTATTTATTTCTTGGCTTGCATCCCATCTTACGCACAGGATGTACATAGTTTTCCAGCCTTTATTATTTATCCCCCCTCCTCTCACCTGCCAGGCAGGTCAGTCTAAGAGATAATGACTGGATTAAAGTCTCCCAGTGAGCCACCATGGTGGAGGTGGACTTGAATCTGGGTTTTGCCAATCATAGTCTAGTATCTTAACCGCTACAATACAAAGGCTCTTATAGCTTAATAATATCAAATTATCTTTGATGCAAGTGACTGTGGGGGGTGACATTTGATTATAAGCCCTTTCATTATTACAGTAGTTTTAAAAGAGGAGGAGGAGGAGGAGGAGGAGGAGGAGGAGGAGGAGGAGGAGGAGGAGGAGGAGACTTTTGGAAGTTAAAAAAAAGTTGTTTGAGGGAGTAGATAAATATTTAATAACACTATGCAGACGATGCAGCAATACTTTCAAAAACACCTATTGGCCTTAAAAGACCACTGAGAGCACTAACACAGTACTGCAAGGAAGACCAGCTAGAACTCAATGACCAGAAAACTGAAATCATGGCATTTGCCAAAAGGCCCAAGAACCACTCCTGGCGCATAGATGGCCACAAGATTGAGCAGGTCTCCTGTTTCAAATAGCTGGAGGTAGTTCTCCATTCTGCTGGCAGTAGGAAAGCCCACAGGGACTACATTGCTGAAAATGCACAGAGGAGCTCAGCTGCCATCCTTAAATTCCTTAAGACAAGAGGTGGCCATTACATACTTGCAGCACTCAAATTTTTCGAACCCAAGCCAATAGTACAACTTCTTTATGGTGCACAGCTGGGTCCCTTCTCCAATTGCACAATTGCACCATTGCAAATTCTAAATTTCTAAGATCATCCCTTTGAGTCCCCAAATGTGTCTCAAATGCCACCCTGCAACTAGAGACAGGCCTTATGAAAGTGGAGGCTAGAGTGTGGGTGACCATACCCAACTATTGGCTCAGGCTCTCCTTTTTTCATCTTGGCCTTGCCCCATTAACTGTGAGTGATGATTTTCAGCCTACGTGGAAACAGGCAGTGGCAGCTAAAATCTCATCCCTGGACTTCTCTCCAGGTCTTCTACTCAGTATGGGATACAGTCAGGCCAAAGCACTCATTAAACAGCGTGTAGCAGACACTGAGAGCCAGCTGGATCTAGCCAGGTCCCCAACCTTTATTGCCAGTGAACCCAATAGGTACTCTGCCTCCTCTACAGGATACTTAACTAAACTCGAAGTACCAAAACACCAGAGGGCTTTTACTCTGGCACGATGCCATGCCTTCCCCTCAGCTGTCCTTGAAGGCCGATACAGGAAGATCCCTTACCCAGAGAGACAATGCCCCTGTGGGTCTGGACACATGGAAACACCAAAGCATGTGCTTCTCCAGTGCCTGTACTACAGAGACATTCGTACTAGCCTCATCCCACCATTACTGCATAAATACCCCAGTGCACAGGACAGTTATACACCTCACTGCTGCTTTCAGATACAAACCCTGCTACAACATACAAAGTTGCCAGGTTTTGCACAGCCGTGCTTAAAATTCGACAGATGATGACCTGTGCCATAAACTAGAGTTAATGAGCATCAGGTTCACCATACTAGAGTGCTCTGTAATTTGATAGGTATCGTCTTCCAGATACTAACATTTATGCTTCTCTAAACCCATCTAATGCTCCTACCCCTCCTTTAGATTCTTTTAGACTCTTGTTTTTATGTGTACTTTCTGTTTTAATACATATTTTTATATCTTCTAGCTTTTTAATTTTTTTAAAAACTCTGACGTATCTTCTATGTTTCTTAATTGACTGTACCCCATCCTCCTTAACTGACTGTACTCCACCCTCCTTATGCTGGTCTATGACCATAATAAAGATTTGATTTGAATAACACATTTTTTTTAAAAAAAAATTTTTATTAAAAGATTTTACAAAGATTTAAAAAACTACAGAAACATAGAAGAAATAGAAAAAGATGATAAAAGGATAAAAGAAAAAAGTGAAGAATTACAAAAAAGCAAGAAAAGGAAATACATCTAAAGAAGTGACTTCTGATCTTTGCAGCAGTCACAAACAGAATAATCTCCACCCTGCCATACTGCATATCCTACTTCCCTTCCCATAAACAAACTTTTTAATCAATAAATCCTGAAATCAGCAGTTCATTTTTTTTCCATTTTCAACAAAAAATCTATAAAGGGTTTCCAATCTTGTATAAAAGTAATTGTAGTTCCCTCCTTGATCAAACAAGTCGATGTATCCATTTCTGCAAACTCAGCCATCTTCACAATCCATTGCTCCATTATTGGTGTTTCTGTAGTCCTCCATCTTTGTGCATATAATAACTGCACTGCAGTTACCCATCATCCATGAGCCTTTTCTAGTTGAGTGTCCATAACTCTTAATAACAAAAGTTCCAGTTTCATCTGAACGTTAATTTTTAAAATTCTTTGCATCACCCTATGTATTTGTATCTCGTACCTTTTCGCTTTTTCACAAATCCACCATGCATGATAAAATGTCCCTTCATGTTTTACACATTTCCAGCAGTGATTGGAAGTACCTTTATACATCTTAGACAATTTCTCCAGTGTCATATACCAACAGTATATCATTTTTAAAAAGTTTTCTTTTAAATTATAAGACAATGTGAATTTCAGACCTTTTCACTACATTTTCTCCCATTGATCCATTTGAATAGTATAACCAAAATTCTTGGCTCATTTTACCATACATTTTAATAACTAATCTTAAAGAAGACATATTCCATTATACAATACAAAAGGGAGCCATTGGAAACCTCAGTCAAGTTTCCTATGACCACTCTACAATTTTGCTACAGTTTTTATTATTTTTATTATTATTATTATTATTATTATTATTATTATTATTATTGCTGCTGCTGCTGCTGCTGCTGCTGCTGCTGCTGCTGCTGCTGCTACTACTGTTATTACAAATTCTAACCATAACACAAACAAAAAGATTACAAACTATATTTGAGAGAACACTGAAGGGGAGGCAAAAATTGGGGATCTGGCTCAGGGTTCAAAGTCACCCAATAAATATGAATGAAAAAAAGAACGTCAATTGTAGTGGGGAGAAAGCAGTAGAAAAGTTTAATTCATTTACCATTTCTATATATGCAGACATTTTGCTTTTTGCCTGAAATAATTTTATTCATTTATTTATCTACCTCTGCAGAGACACCCACAGAATCAGACCATTTTGTCAGAATGACAAAATGAGCATCACGACTCACATACAAAAGGGGCAAAGTTGCATTGCAATATCACAATACTGATTTAATTATTTCTTCCTTGTGCTCCTAAGAATACCAGTGAAGCCTTGTTATTTTCCACAACAAGCTCAGAAGCACTTAAAAACAATAAATGTCCAACATAATTAAAACATGTAAAATGTGTCAAAATACAGATTTTAAGTTTTGGGTTTTTTTACCTAAGGAAACTATAATTCCATAAATAGCAGCCTTCCAGAAGTTGTTTAACACTAAATGGTTCCAGAGGGCTGAGGCTCCAGATTTGCATTGTTACATGATTTCAATGACTTGAAATTAATCAATGAATTAATCAATTTTATTCCTTGATTCATTCATAGATATTTTACTGTGACTGTTTTAATTGTTGCATTTCAGAATTGTGGTTAACCACCAAGAGTGACATGATGTGTCAGCCTATAAATTTAATAAATAATATACTGTTGGAGTTGCAAATATATAATTTATTTCAAATTTAAAGCCATGTCAAATTTTGGAGCCATTCATAACTGATCTTGAAACACTTAAACATGTCAACATTTGTTGATAGTAGTAGATTTCAGGGCTATAGACTACACTGGGAAACAACATGTATATATGCATTTATTTATCTATCTGTCAATCAATCAATCAATCAATCAATCATCTCCTGATAGTGCAAACTATTTCCATACTCTTGCCAAGAACACTGCATGGATTTGTAGTCTTGCAAAGTCAAGCTTGATTGAAGGAAGACTACCATGTTTTAATTATGCTCCCAGCAGTGAACTTTTTATCTTTTTAAAAAATATATTAAAATGCACATGCGTGCATGCGTGCACACACACACACACACACACACACACACACTTTCAGCCTTGAAAGGCTCATTATTTTGGTTAACACATTAGAAACCCAGTTAGGAAGACTTATGGCTATTTTCTCTGAAGGGGTGACAAGGTTCTTCTAATTTCTTTGTGTTGTAGCACAAGAATGATTTCTGTCCGGGGTCTTGCCACACTGGCATGGGACCATTAGAAGCTGAATGATGAGTATGTGGGTGAACCTACCCAATATGATGATAGCCAGGTATGAAGGACTCAGATGTCTTTGTACATAAAACTCCAATTTCCCAGCACTGCTCCAGCAATATGGAGAGAAATGATGGAGGAACAAATCGTTGTGCTATTGGGCTACACCATGGAGTGTACCCCTACTTTGGCCATGATAGAATTATCGAGAAAACTCTGATTTTTAAAGACATGTATATTATACTGAATTATATGCCAGCTACTTGGAATTTAACAAAGGTGGGTTTTTTGTGCTCTAACAATAGCAAAAAGAATAATTCCCTAGGAGATGGGGAAATACTATTTATTTATTTTATTATTTATTTATTTATCGAATTGGTCATCGCCCATCTCGTTAAACGACTCTGGGCGATTTACAAAACAGTTATAATCAATTAAAATTACAATATTACAATAATAAATACAAAATAAAAAGATCCAGAATAATTGGTGATCACTCAGGGAATGTCATCGAGGCACTAGCCACCCGCAGGATTGGGTAGGGCTGTTATCCCCCCACGCAAGCTGACAGAGCCAGGTCTTCAATTTTTTCTGGAAGGCTGGTAGGGTAGTCTATAATGTCTATAACTGTCTATAATTCTAGTCTATATGTCTATAATTCTAGACATAAAGGACTGTGTGATTTAGCAGTTTCTGAGCAAATTGTTCTGAAAAAATATTTAGATAATTCTAGAGGACCATTTGGTATTTCCACTCCCAATATTGTGACTTAGGTTTGTTAGTTTTGGAAAAAAAATTAAACAGCCCTGGTCAACATTCAAAGTTTAATTTTTCTTTTTAGAGATTTACGAAATCAGGTGAACTTGGGATATATGTTACAGTTTTTTTGTTTGTTCTTTTTATTTATTTGCTTGTTTACAGTTTTTCTTTTCCTTTTGCTTTTGGGAATGGTAAAATGTTCTTTTTCTTTTTTATTATTTTATGTCTGTCTCTTTGAATATGGATCGATACAAATATTTGATTTTTAAAAAAAAATAAAACATGCTCAAATGGAAAAAAAAGGGGGGGATAGTACATCAACACTCAATCAAATTTGTTTTCTTACCATCTGGGATTTCAATCATAATTTAAGCTTAGTTTCCTTTTCTTCCTCCTATGAATTCAGGATTGTTGTACCAAAAGGCCATTCTGTAGTGTAGCATGATACATATGTGTATGTGTGCATGTGTGTGTGTGTGTGTGTGTGTATACACACACAAACATGTACACACCCACACACACATTTTCCCATGCTATCTATCCATCCCTATTCACACCCCCGATACACACAAACACACACACACACACACACACACACACATATATATATATATATATATATATATATATATATAATCACTGTTCTCAGTTAATCAGAAACAAATACAGGTGTTTATGAGGTCGAATTATGCATGCAGATTACCTTAGTGAGTTTGAACTATTTAAATGAAAATGTGGCATTTATCTGCAGTTTATAATTACAGTAATTACTGTTCTCCCTGCAGTTGAAAACTGATTTAGAAACTTGATAATCCTCTGATATTATGGCCTTACAAATACTCAGGCAAAATTAGCATCCCTCCTTTTAATGCTCCAATTGTAGGCAGAAGTATTTATAGCAAATACAATACAGGAAGTGCCTCTTCTGGCAGAGCTCCATTGGTGTTACGCTGTATCTCTCTTAACCATCTAAACATTTATATTCTATAGATCATTTTGTTATCTCAACCCTTTGGGGTTTTCTTTCATTTGCAGAATGTATGATGGTTTAGGAAGCAAGTTTTCCCAGGCTGCGTCCTTCTGGGATTTAGATAAGTCTCCAAGGCACAGTTTCTATTCCTGAATCAATAAGTTCCCTTTGTTAACTTACTGTATGCCTTACTGCATCCCTGCAAATATTCAATACATTAGATTTCCCACTCTCTATCCTTCATGTTCTCAATTATATAGTGAGTGATGGAGGAAAATTTTGCTACAGAGCCCCAAAAACAGGCTAGATTACTCTCATGTCCAAAGCATTTTTAAGTCTCTGAGAGGCCTAAGGTCAACATATTCATTCTCCTATTTCTCTCTGCATCCTGTATCAGTGTCTGTTTTCCTTCACAGTTCTTTTGTCCACTGCAATTAGTGCCACAGTAATGAGAATGGTGTAAGAAATTCAAGATTAACTCCTGAAAGTACACTTTAATTCATTCTTTGAAAAAAATCAGCCCTTATTATCTTAGCACATAATACTGGTTCATTCATTCATTCATTCATTCATTCATTCATTCATTCATTCATTCATTCAATCATCATATGGCTGCCCATCTCACGAAAAACAAGACTGGGTGGCATACAGTAAAAAAGTATAAAACAGTGATATAAAAACAATTAACGAATCCAGAGAATTATTTTTAAAAAATGTGATCAAAGGCAAAGAAAGGGCAGCCAATATTAACAGCAATGAAGCCACCTCAGCAATTCACTGCTCCCTTCGGGTCTTCAGGTCTGATGACATAATCAAGTTTTGAGGGACTTCTGGAAAATTAACAGGGATGGAGACAACCTCACTGTGACTTATACTTTGGATGAAGTCTTTCCTACATAAGTGTTAGGCCTTTGAGGTGGGCCAAGTCAAGAAACAGAAGCATCAGTGATTCCAGGAATGTTCTTTATTGTTGTAGGGTAGAATAACCAAATCTTGAAAGTCTGTCAGAGATTCTTTCTATCATGTCTTATCCCAAACAACATCAAAGCAAGGTAATTTTGAGTTTCTTTCTCACACTTTTCTCTTTCCCAGGACTGAATAATCTTTTCCTTTCTGTTAATGGGTCATTGCTCTTTCTTTCCCAAAGCCAGCTCCATTCTTTCACAATATGCGATCTGGAATTTTTGCCATTTCTGGAAAAACCCATTACTACATAGCCATGGAAATATCTTAATATAAGGCATCCTTCAATAAGCTCTTTATTGTTAGGAAACTATTCAATGTGTTGATAATGATTAGGTAACCCCCCACCCCCCGCAAAACAATCCCACATTTTCATTTTCTGTCATCACCTTGAAAAAAGGAGCTAGCTTTCTCCAACAATGTGTTGGTGTTTCTGGATGTGTTTGGTCATCACTGTTCCTGAATTCTCATAATCCTTAGGGCACTGTGGAAGCTGCAGAAAGGTGCTTTAGTTCTCTCTACCCTGATACTGTTTTTGCTTATTTGAATTTTCTAGCTTGTTAGCATTACTGGAAACTATTTAAAAATGAAGGAACAGGTGCAATAAATTTGATCACTAAATAGCCGTAAAGAGTTCGTGTTTTCTTTGTCTCTTTGCTTTGATCTAATGATCAACTGCAGTTATCTGCAGTTCACATAAGGGCTCTAGGAACAGGTGAGAACTTCAAACAGTGCAGTTTTATTTCCAGAGGAAAAGGATGCACTATAAATGCCCCCCCCCCTTTTTTTAAAGGAAACAGTTAAATATTTCATCTCAACACTAGTTTAACTTCAGGTCCAATAACATAAGATTAGCACTTCACCAATTCCCCAAACTAAAAACTTAAGGCACACTTCTTGTTACAGGTAATGAAGAAAATATTATTTTGGGCAGCTTTCCAAGATGCAGTCAGATAGAATTACCTTTATTCTTTTCTTTTTGGCATAATTGTATCTAGGTCACAGAGAATACCAAACACAGTAGAATTTCTAAGGGAAATACATAATGCATTTTACTGACTGCCCATTCAGCCAAAATCAAAGTTTTGAATAAGGAAGAAGATCCCCTTGTTGGACAGGTATAAATTGCAACATCTTTTACTTTTCTGCAGGATAGGGAGTTTGGACTATAAAGATTATTCTCAAACTTGCCTTTTTTTTTTTTTTAATTTCCCATACAGTGAAAATCAGGAGATTTCCCTAGATCAAATCCTTTCCCCTTGAAAGACAAAAGTTCAATCATTTACAAGTTAGCACTTCAATTCCCCTGCCTCCCTGGTTTTTCATTTCTGTGGAAACTTGTTTTATTCCATGGTGATAATCATGATTTTTTGTTTGTTTAAAACACCTCTTACCCATGGATTGAAAGAATGATACCAAGTCAGAGCACAACCGGCAATGCCAGCATTGCAGACAAAAATATTGCAAAAATGCAACTCATAGATTAAAACGTTGAAGGTAGTAGAAAGAGTGCTCTCGCACGCCGAGGACAAATGAAAAGGGAGGCTGCATTTAAAAGACAGCAGATTGGAAGCCAGGAACACCTCACCTCCAGAAAAATCCCTCTTCCCTATAAAAATAAGAGTTTTTTCCCCAAGGAAGTTATATTTGGAGAAGAGCATCAGTTGGTGATGTTAGCATGTGTCCCAACTGATGTAAGAGGAAACACTTCTTGAACTAGTTATATCCTGAGCCATTTGTGGCTTGGAAGGTAAACGATGAAGGAGAATGACGTAGAAAGGGTTGCAGTTAGTGCTTTTAAGTCTGATAAGCTACAAGTTAAGCATGCAGTGCCAGTCCAAACCCAGGCTGCTGGATTCTGCTTCTAACTTGCAATTACATTTGATGTGTGGATTGAGTCTGAATCCTTGCTTTGGATGGCCAAACCAATTCGGTTTGAAGATTCAGCATGATAAAACTTTTAGGCTCATGTGCTGATGTCCACTAAATCTCCAATCAGTTGAACCTGATTCCAAGATTTGATTCCAAGGGAGGATTCCCTCAAATTGCCTCCAGATTGAAGTTTGCAACATACAGTGTAACACATGGGAGACGTCTAGCAGAATGTTGGCAAAGTACATAGTACCCAATTTAAGAATCCCACAGTAGACAGGAGGAAGTTTTTTGCAATTGTGTTTGAGAGAAATAGATTTACTGGACTTCCAGGGAAGAAATGGTGGACTGAATACGGCTCTGCAGAAAATGAATTCGATGACCGCAGTGCACTGAAGAGCTGGCAAGTAGACTGGCTCTTTGAAAATTCCTCTCTGGACAAGGAGAGGACTTGAGATCACCCACAAGTGGTCCAGACAGTTGCTCCTTGGGAGGAGACTGCAAAGCAGAAATCTGTGGTGGGTTTTAATGTTCTGGGAGACGAGGGAATAGCCATCTTGCTCAACCTACAGTCAGCACCTTTAAGGGCACTGGGTTGGCATACTTCCTTTTCTAATTACTTTCATAAATTGCTTGTTAACCGCTTTTCAGCTATTAGGAACCTTTGAATTGACACATTTTACAGTACTGGGTGAGTTTCCTTCAATCCTTAATGAAAGAAGTTTTAAATACAAGTTTAAGGACTTAATTTTTTTTTTTTCTGGAATAAACCTCAAAAGCGTATTTAAAACTTTGATGGCGGGGAAGGGAGTGAAGGGAGGAAGGAATGAAGGAGGAAAGTCACTTTGGACTTGTTCAAACCTTTTATATTTTGGTCATCCAAATGCCCAAATGCTTTTTCAGTTTCATCCATGTCCACAAATAGTTATTTCTCACTCTTTTCCCATGGAATTCTATGGAGACTTCCATTTAAGCATTTCAATAAATATGGAGAAAGCTGGTTGGGTGGCTGTCTCTCCCTGGATCAGCAGTCAGCAAAAGCCTCTTAGTCTTTTTCGCCTAAGGAACGTGTCTCTCAAACAGATTGCCAGGAAAGATTAAGTACTGCAGGTAGCACAGTTGCTAGTTCAAACAATTTTGATCTTTTTATATCTTCTGCTCTTTCTGATTCTGCCTGGAATTGGTCTGCTTGTCATGGAGAGCAGCGGGCACAGCAGCTGCTGGTTCAAAGGCGTTTGTTCCCTTTATATCTGCTGTGTATTGTTTCTGCACAGAATTGGCCCTTCCACTGGTTATGGAAGGCCCCAAGGAATCCATCTATCTATTTTACAAAATAGTTACCTAACGGTTTCCAGAAATTAAATATAGACCTCTTTGCTTTGCTCCTTTTTTCTTCTTTTTTCTGTGCCATTTGGACAAAAGCTGTTCCCAGCAACTCTTTTGCAAAGGAAGGAACAGTTTAAGAAACAAGAAGTAGAAGATTTGTCAATACCTATTAAAAACACTTCACATCCTGAATATGGTGTGTGAATACCCTACATTTATTTATGATTTTGGAGAATGTGGTATTTATAGTTTGGTTTGCACACTGCAGCAAACGTTGAAAAATATACAGAGAATTTGCCGTTGTCCGTTATTTTAATTCAAAACAAATTAATTCGCACAGAGAGGTCAACTGTGAAATATAAATCGTGATGAGCTGAACTGCTGTTCAAAGATCCCACTGCCACTGTTGCAAACTCCAGAGATGATATTGGTGAAGAGACACAAACTATGGAAATTATAAGGACTGGAAACATGGACTTGCCCATTTTTCTGAATTCTGAGATAGCTGTGGTTGGGTTTAGTGGAGGGCTGAATTAAATTCTATCTTAATTTCCCAGCAGGTGATTATCACAGTTGGAATGATCACCATCACCAAAGCTTTTTGCTGAAGAGGACATGAATAAGATCCAAAATCATAACAAGGGTCCAAAGAAAATATTAGGCACCTTTTTAATACCCTTAATGTCATTGGGTGAGATAAGGGTGTTCTTGAGACTCTTCCACTGAAACAGAATAACATTTCTTCTCAGCAACATTAAGATATATCTTCTCCACAGTAACCAAGTTAGATGCTAGTGCCACTCATGGCTGGAGCTACACATAGTTTGGGATTTATGGTCAGGATCTGGTGACATTCATCTTTTAGACTTGTTAAAAAAAAAGAAAAAGAATCCTTGTGTGAAAGTTACACTTCCCTGTTTAAAAAAAAAGAGAGAGAAAGAAAAAATAGCCACCTCTGATCTTAACTGTTATATTTAGATAATTAAGAATGTTTCTAACATTAAAAGAAATGAACTGGAAATGTTGGAGTGTGGTGTGTTCGTTTTCTCCATTATTTCCATTCCACTCCCTCCCCCCAATATTTTGGTCAACACCTTTAAAAAATATTCAACATTGGGTATCCACTAAGCAAATATTTGATTACCAAAACGTTGATCAATCAAAACTAATCTGCCAAGGTAGAGAGTAGGCAGAGACAAAAACAGCCTGGGAAACCAAGCTCTGATGCTTCCTACTCTTTCAGGTGAGCTTTTAAAAGAAGATTTTGCCTTCCATCAGAGGGAGATATCCAGCCACAACAGAGGAGGAACACTTCTTAGTCCCACTAGATGACACTGCTTAACCAGTGGGACCCGAAACCTCCCCTTTGTATCTGTTCTAACTGGATGGATCGAGATAGGCGGTCCCTCAAGTAACCTGGCCCTAAGTCCTGAATGGCTTTATATGTAATAACCAGCACCTTGAATTGCATCCAGAAGCCAACTAGTAACCAGTGTAGTTCACAGAGCAGTGGGGTCACGTAGGCTTCATGAGCCATCTCCACCTGTCTGTACTGCTGCATTCTGGACCAGCTGCAGCTTCTATGTGGTTTTTAATGGTAGTCCCATGTAGAGCATGTTATAGTAGTCCATTTGTGAGATGGCTAAGGTATGAGTGTTTGAAGGGCCTCCCAATCCAGGAAAGTGCAACAGGTACAAAAGAAGGAATCGTGCAAAGGCCCTTTTGGCCACAGCGGCCCCCTGCAACTTAATCAGGAGCTGCGAGTCCAGGTTGACTCTCAGATTGCACACCACTCTTTCTTTGTACCCTACTTGATTTCCTGTTAGTCACAATGATATTTGTTCAGTTCAATGCAAAGACTCTTCTCATGTTCAATGCTGTTTTCTCACACAGCCATATATTAAGATTGGGGAAAAACTTGTTTAAATGGCAAATCAGCCTTTTCCCTGATGAAAATCCCTTTATTTCTGATATTGCATTAATCTTTAAAGGCAAACATCTTCTACCTGCCCCAATTTCTACCAAGGATGCAAAAACATTTCACCTAATAAATAGACCATTGATTGATTGATTATGTGCCATCAAGTTGTTGTTGACTCTTACTGAGACCACATAGATAGATTTTCTCCCTGACAATCTGTCTCTAACCTGATCTTTCAGGTCTTCTAACAGTAAATAGACCATTATCTTATTCCCAAATTGATTGTGTTGAAACAAACTGAGAACTACATCTATTAATGATGGCATTGCTAAATCCTGATTTTTCCTGATTAAACTAGTTACCAAATAGCTATGAGGAAAAAGAAATCAAACCAGTTGCCCCGAGATTCAATGCTACTTGATTTTTAATGCAGAAGATACAGCCATTTCATCATCATTCCAACTCAGAACTGACACTTCATAGCTCTTCCTAAATAAGAAAATTACTTGGTAGGGTTGTTATTGTTTTAAAAGTGTTATGTACAAGGCCCTTTCTGACCTCATTTTCAAGCCGAGAGGGAACAGGATAATGTCAATGCAATCTTTTAAGCAAAACTTCAGAATACAGTGAGTAATTCAGAAGGAAGTCCTTCTTATTCCTCCATAATAATGCCTCCCCCCCACACACACAAAGGAGGAGAAATCTGGTATATTTATGTAACCTGCTTTTGATGACTTGCCCTGTCACTTTAGCCTAGGAGAATCCTATTAAGAAAATGATATCATTACAGAAAGGGGATGCTGATTTCAACCTAATGTATGGATCTATAGTCTATTTCCAGCCCAAGAAAATGTTTTATGTAATGGATGGTTTGCATCTACTGTACATAACCCATTCTGAAAGCCAGAACAGCACTCATCAGCCAAACTAATCAACCACAAATTTCAATGTTCCTAAGTAACTGAGAAGATAGACGTAGATTTTTAATAAGAAAGGGACATGTTCTAGAAGTGGGCAAAACTTCAAAATCCCATTCAAGATAACCCTATCAGAATAACTATGTTTACAACATAGTTATCCAGCTTTTTTATAACCATGATTATTAATTTTAAGGTTGCATTATATTGTTATTACAATTATATCTTCATAATCACTTTCTTTTCAAAGTGCCTCGAGACTCCGATAAGTAAAATAGCAACAGAAGGACCCCCCAAACATAAAGGGGTACTGAAAATTCTGACCTGTGCTTTGGAGACAAAAAATATTATCCCTTAATCCCCTTCTCCAATTGCAAAAATATTGCTTGACTTAAGCGAAACATCAACATACTACAGGATGAAAGTGTCTTCATTTTACATTATGGATCGTAATCTTCCAAGCATGAATTGGTAGATAGATGTTTTTCAACTTCCCAGTCTAAGGCTAAAACAGAGTGACTGGCCTAAAGTGACCCAGAAGGGCTCCATGCCTGAAGGAGAACTAGAACCTTGGTCTCCTTGCTCTTAATCCAGCACCTAAACCAGTACACCGTACACATGAAAGCTTGTTTTTGTGCAATGGGTCATAGTTGGATCAGAGCCCCTGACTTCCATGTGTTTGTTTCAAAGTAAAACTGCATCCTGTTGTAATAGATTCTAAGAAATTCCATCCAGTCAAAATTAAACATTTTACATCTCACTGGTTTCAGTGAGCATTTACATATACTTCCATATTTCCATATAAATGAGACTTAACAGTGCAGGAGTTTATTCTGAGATGGAAAAAAGAGAAGTTCTCAAACTAAGCTCAACTTCTGCTGACTGCATAGAAAATAATCATAGTTTTCTTAGCAACAGTTTGGAAGTGATTATCCATTGCCACCTTTTCATATATTTTGGCGCTTTCCAGATCAGCCTAAAGCCCTGGCATTATCTGAAGGTCTCCCATCCTAGGCCTACCTATACCCAACCCTACTTAGCTTAAGATAAGTGGGAGCTTAAAAGATGGCAGCTTAAAAATACTTTAGGCATGTTTTCTTATTTTAGCTTCTGAATCCACTTATATTAAGGAATATGCACAGTATATATAAATTTATACTGAAGCCCAGTAGAAATACATTCATTTGATTATGTCTTGTATGATATAACTTTCTAGACAGCTACGTGTCACATAATCATGAAGGAAAGGAAAGGAAAGGAAAGGAAAGGAAAGGAAAGGAAAGGAAAGGAAAGGAAAGGAAAGGAAAGGAAAGGAAAGGAAAGGAAAGGAAGGGAAGGGAAGGGAAGAGAGGAGAGGGAAGGGAAGGGAAGGGAAGGGAAGGGAAGGGAAGGGAAGGGAAGGGAAGGGAAGGGAAGGGAAGGGAAGGAAGAGAGGAGAGGAGAGGGAAGGGAAGGGAAGGGAAGGGAAGGGAAGGGAAGGGAAGGGAAGGGAAGGGAAGGGAAGGGAAGGGAAGGGAAGGGAAGGGAAGGGAAGGGAAGGGAAGGGAGAAAATATTTTGATTGGATAAACATTTCAGTTAGTGATTTTCAAACTGGGGAAATGAAAATAATAGGCATTGTTTTTGTAATCCATTCAGTTCTATGAATGTGAAGGATTATGTTATGTCTTTTTATATGTCTTTTTAAAAGCTTCATATACCAAAGCTTTAAAAAACAAAACAAAAACCTAACCCAAATCCTTCCAATCAACCAGCCTAAAACTTATATTCACCGTTTAGTTTAACTATTGCTTTTCCAAAGAGATCAATTGCTTTTTGGAAAAAGACTTCACTCAACCAATTTTCACACAAGTTTTTGAAAATGCACTGCTGGCTTTAGTAAGTGTCAAGGTTGAGTTAAATCCTTGTCAAAACTGAACTTGTCTGAAAATAAATCTCAGTGACTCACCGAGAAGCCTGCTGAGTCTCTAATAGCCCAAATGGACTTGGCTGTTAGTTTGATAGTGAATCTTCTTTGACGCCCAGGTGGTTTTGATTGTAAGTAACATCAAAGCCATGTTAAAAATCTGTGGGTTCATCTCAAAATGAAAGAGGAAGAAAATCTATAGAGGAAAGGAAACACAGCAGCCAGGCAAAATACCAGAGGTGGCAACCTTGTGGTGATGGGGCAACACATAACTCTTTCTTTCTTTCTTTCTTTCTTTCTTTCTTTCTTTCTTTCTTTCTTTCTTTCTTTCTTTCTTTCTTTCTTTCTCTCTCTCTCTCTCTCTTTCTCTCTCTCTCCCTCCCTCCCTCCTTCTTTCTTTCTTTCTTTCTTTCTTTCTTTCTTTCTTTCTTTCTTTCTTTCTCTCTCTCTCTCTCTCTCTCTCTTTCTTTCTCTCTCTCTCCCTCCCTCTTTCTTTCTTTCTTTCTTTCTTTCTTTCTTTCTTTCTTTCTTTCTTTCTTTCTTTCTTTCTTTCTTTCTTTCTTTCTTTCTTCTGAAAGGCCCATTGGTCTGATGATTATACAAAAGATATTGATCTAATTTCCTTTGGTTTCAGAGGGGATACTTTTGAGGGGGAATCTTAGTTTTTAAACCTATTGTATGATATCCACTGCACTTTTAGTATGTTTCTTGCCTCAAAGTGGTGAGAAATTGTGCCACCAACCTTCAATAATTGGGATCAAAGGAGGTTCTGTGGACTGCAAAGAATGGTAGAAGGTATTGAAGTCTGCCCACACCTGCAATATACCATCCTAGGGAAAAGTCAATAAAATGTTTAAAAGAATAAACTGCAGTGCTATTAGAACTCAACGTATTCATGTTAGAGAAAATTAGACTGAATTCTATTCATTGGAGAAACTATATCGTCATGTTTTTTCTAGGAAAAGGGATGACTCAGACAGGAAGCATTAATGTATACTGGATTCAACAGCTATATTAGGCATTTGATGGCCTCTGAGTAGTTGGGAGAGAGAGATGATTCAGATACCCAGCCATGCTGTTTTATAGCACTGTCTCCATAAAGAGAGGTTTTGGATTTTTCCTTCCTTTTTCAATCTCATCTCTTCCATGGGAGATGGTTGTATGTCTACATTCTCTGCATTCCTGGTCTTCTCTGTAGATAGGTCCCACAAGTTAGGTGCAATCTTTCTACCACTAATGAAGCCCTGAGAAATATTACCAAAATTGATAGTTGGCCAATTGATAGGTCTAGCATGTTTTTAACTTCCTATTGGATCAAACTTAGAGTTCATTATATAATAAGATTATCCAAAAAAGGGCTAACTGATCCTCTGAGAAACCAATATTTACCCCTTCCTTCCTTCCTTCCTTCCTTCCTTCCTTCCTTCCTTCCTTCCTTCCTTCCTTCCTTCCTTCCTTCCTTCCTTCCTCTGGCATATCCATCCGTGAATAGGTCGAACGGTTTGCAGTCAAAGGATTGGTTCTGCACATGTTCAAATATTGCTTGTTATGATCCTTTAGTTACCAAAGGAAATGAAAAACTCCTACTTGCTAGGTACGGAATTATTTTACTTTACTTACTTTTTTACGGCGGAACCAATGAACTGTATGCATATGTGTGGGTCTGCGTGTATATGTATGTGTTTGTGTGTATGTGTGTGTGTTCATACATACTGCCATTTCCCTTAATTTTTTTCCCACTAGCTTTCTCTTCCTCTGTGTGCATACATAGAAGACCTTTCCCCCAGACCTTCTGATGAAGGAGCTCTCCTCAATACCATGAATGAATAGAGGCACAAAAGAAGGAAGGAAGGAAGTAGATTGTTCCAGTGATTTAAGATGTGTATGCACACATGCATACAGATATTTATCACCTGCCTCACTCTAAAGACTTAAAAAGGCAATTTAAAATTTAAATCAATGTAACCAATCAAGAATTCTTTAATTGCTTAGTAACCCAGTATGCCTACTATTGGAAAAGGATATATTCCCACCATTGTAGGCTTCTTTCAATGGGTCCTTTCCCCTTTGAACAAGACAGATATCTGGAAGCATGTGTTCTCTTAGACAAAATTGCTCCATAAAAGATGCCTTGAGTCCAGTTCACCTCCTAGTGACTGTACAGACACATCAAATATGTTTTCTTGGCAACAGTACAGAACTGGTTTGCATTTGGCTTCTTTTAAGATGTTTTTCTCATTCTAGCCTAAGCTCTGGGATTCCTTTGATGTCTCCCACTTATGCACCACCCAGGCCCTATCCTGCTGAGACCAAACAAGGCTGGCCAGATGCCCCCTGCAAGTCCATTTTGCACACATACACCAGACGCACATCATTTTCTGGAGCCAAAAACTCCCACCAGAAAATGATAAAAGAACAGAACAGACACCCCCCAAAGCCACAGTTATAAGCTAACCTTGTCCAACCTAGTTTCTTTTAGACCTGTTGGACTTCCACTCCCACAATTCCTCTATTCATCTAGAATGTGCCAGTTGGAAAAAGCTAGAGAATCCATTCCCAAGAGACTATAACTCAGTTTCATTACTTCCCTTTGCAATACATTTTTCCTCTGCCGCTTTCACTAGCTGAAGTGTCTGCTATACCGTTTCATGTTAGGGGATATTTCCATTGCCATTCATATCCATTAATCTCTTCACTTCCCACTTGCCAGGTTATGCAAAACCATAGAAACAGACCAATTAATAATCATCAAGGTAGCCAAACTTGTAATACCAACATTCTATGGTAATAGAACTGAATTGCCTCTGAGAATTCCAGCTCTGAACATTTAAATGAAGCGTTTAAATGTTGAACCTAAGACCCATCTGTGGTTATTAGCAGTGAAGATCTCAATAAATCATTAAAATACAGGCAGATTAAAAAGATGTTTGGGGTTTTGAAGTGAGAATATAAATAATTTTAAATGTCCTGAAAAAGAAAATGCAACTTGTGAAATGGGTTTTTCAGCCTTTCAACAGTGAATACTTATATTAGTTGGGATACACTGCATTTATTGAATATTTTAATTAAAATTGTTCCTAAAGAAGTGATAATACAGTAATTGTATTTAAATAGTAATCTAGACTTTCATGAATATGTTGTTGTCTTAAATGGGTAGGTTTTTTTTCTCCCTTTGCCTTTATAATTTCTTTACATCTTTATACTTTTTTGTCTTTAATGGAAGGACACGGAGAACTGGTTTCAGCTAAAATACAATATTTTTTGATAATGAAAATAAATGATATCCTTTAGAACTAATAAGATCAACCCTTCTTCTAAATAGGACATTGTTGGAGTTGAATTTTTTGCACCAGATAAGCTGAGTTACTTATATGGAGGTTGGGAATGACTTCTGCTTCTACAGTTCCTCCATTTCAGAGGACCAAACTCTGATCATGCTAATATCCTCAATCAGTCAGTACTCATTACTTGCAATAAGTAAAAGGCTGCAAGATAATTAATGGATAAAGACCTTGTCATTCAGTTCACATTTGCCTAAAGAAGTCCTTATTGGCATACTTGGTAGAAATATATCACACATCTAGAAAATACAAGACCTTCTCTTCAACTGCACTCAGACTTTGCACTGGGGGAGAAGCAAGTTGTGCCATCTCTGTATTGTTTTATTATTAACCAGGAAATGTGTTCACTGTTCAGATGTTTTGTTTGGGTGAGCAGGCAAGTTTGGCTGACAAAGTTCTAAACTGATTTTAGCTAGACTGGGCTTTGTTTGCTGGATTTATGGCTTCTAAATCAGGTCAGAAGCTAAATTAGGTTTAAGATGCATAAGAAGAAGGGTGGGGTAGGGAGAGCCATAGAAACATTATTTCCAGCGTTTATTTGCTTCTGTTCAAGCGTTTTACGCAGAGGTAGCAGAAGACTCTGTTCACACTTAGCCTTCTAAGAAAGAATGGTCTGCTTAGGAGAAATACCTGAGTGTGTATTCTCAGGGAGCTCAGTTCATTCAATAAGTTGTCCCCTGTTTAATGGTGCTACCATTATTATGGCTTCAGAAGCTGTAGTCTATCTTCAGAGCCAGCTATCTAAGCTACTGGTTCTGAAGAAATGGAGGAGGTCAGCTTTGACCTTGACTTCATGCTCAGAACTGATACTTTAGGTGGGCATCAAACCTAGCAATACATCTTATCACTCCAGAGAGTTCTGTTCAAACTTCTCTACACTTACTATCTTTACTTAGAGATCTCAGAAGGAGAGCGACTTTCCATTTCTCCTTTGGCTGAAGCTAGAGAGGCTCTCCTCTTTCAGTCCCTTCTATCTCCAACCCCTCCTGAGATCAGACTCTGGGAATGGGGGAGTTTCCACCTCATTCCAGAACTCACTCTCTCAGGTTTGGCTTCTCATTAGTCTCTCTCTTTCATTAGTCATACAACTGTCTCCCATTCCCCAAGCTGGTTTCTTTCTCCCTCAGTCAGTCAGAACTTCTAACTGGTGCTGAAGCCACAGGTGAGAGTTGGGCTTGGGCGGGTATTACAGGACTGATCTGTGCAAGAACAGGAAATAATTCAAGAACTTTTTAGATGGTTGTACAGAGGGGATAATTTTGGTAGAAAAACATTTCTCTTACCTCTAAGAGAAATAGATGGGGCTTCCTGGTGATGATGATCAGTGGGGTGATTGCATAAGGCTTTGTCCTAATTCAGTTAATTCCTGAGTGGCTTGCAGTTCCTGAAGAAAACAGGAAACCTCTGAAATGGTAACTATATGTGGCCTGAAACAGTAACATCTGAGTCGAAGCATGAAATCAATTATTACAAGTACACTTGGTAATAAGTAAAATACAAGGCCAATTGTCTTGCTGGTACTTTACATAGTAACAGAGGCACTGTTTAAAGTAGTATTTGTCCTCACTGTTTCTTTACCTGGGTAGGGGTGATAAGCAAAGGACAGGTTGAACAACAATAGTTGAAACAGAGCTTTCTGAAAACATGCCAATTTTATGTGGCTCTGTCAGAAGTGAGATGATTGAATAAACAGACATGCTGTCTCTGGATAGGAAATAAAGTGAGCTATCTTAGGGAAAAAAGTATATCACTACCAGGATGACATCCAGGCCTTTGACCCATGGTAAGCCAGGAATTAGTCCAAGGAAATTGTGTCCCAAGGCCCCCTGTGGGGAGGGAAAAAGATGCAGTGGTCCAGCTGGCTTGGTGATGAGAGGTTTGGCAAAAAGACAAGTGTGGCGAGAAAAAAACACAGGCTTTGATATCTGCTCTAATGTGGAGCTGCAAAAGGCCCAGGGAAGGAGATGGGTCACTTGAATAAGCAAAATGTCCAGCTGCCTGTCTGTCACAAGCTTCTTCCTTCAAGAAAGGAGGAATATATAGTCCATTGCTGTGACCCAGGTTTTCCCCCGTAGAAAAAGAGGAGGGAGTAGAAAGTTATCCATCCAAGCCCAAACATTTGGATTCTGGCCTTGCTGAATAAATAATCAGTTAGGGGAACAATCTCAGGATGGGCTCCATGTCAGAGGGAACAATATTTTTTAAGTATTAAGTATCAATAATGATACTGATGCTGATACTAACATTATTAATCCAATAATGATAAGGATTAAGTATCAAATGGAGGTAGGAAGGTGATAGGGTGAGAAAGATTCTGGGTTAGAGTGTTAAAGCATCACCATGTTCGTTTTGTAAGCTAGGAATGTAAGAGAGATGAAAGTTAAACCAAGAAATGACTTATGTCTACCTGACTTGGTGCTGTGTGAGTCTGTAAGAAGTTTGCATGTGTTCCAAAGTTTTGTGGTTGGTTTGGACCTTGATAAGTCTATGCTGAATACCAAAATGCAGTCCTTGATGATTTTAAAAAAAATCATAGTTCCTTTTATCTGGAAGAAAATTTTGGAAAATAATGCATGGTGAAAAGTCCCCCCACCCCCCAAACACTGGAGCAGACTGTAAGTATATAGCTTCTAAGGCAAAATTGGAGGCATCCATCTTGACAACAAAGAGATGAGGAGGATTTGGACAATGGATAATAGGATGATATGTGAATCTCTATCTGAGTAGAAGTAGGTGCCCAAGAAGAAGGCCTATGGACACCAGAATCTTACTTAAAGGGAACCCCATTGTTGATAAAATGAGTTAGTGGTGTGATTAGTACAGCAAAATGAGCACTAATAAAAATGGGCAAAGCCCCAAAAATGCTATACATCCCTAACAGTGCAGGGTTCTCCCCATGTGTGAAAATGGAGTGTGTTGTTGTTGGATCTATATGAATTTCTTTTGAGGAAATATGCTAGTCAAATAGTCCAATGCAGGTGTAGTAATGATATATTTCTCTAGCTTAAAGTAGAGGCTGTAGTCACAAAATCATGGAAGGATTGCCCCAACTTTTGTTAGTGTAGAGATAAGATCAGGATCTTCAGAGTAAATAAGCAAATCATCCAAATAAACAACCAAATAACTATCCAAAAGATCAAGAAAATATTATTCATAAGTCATATGAAGACTGAGAGGATTAAGCTGAATGGCATTACCATGTATTACAACTCCCTATAATAAATATCAAACTTCCCATAATAAATATCAAAGGCAGTCAAATATTCATGGCCCTCTTTCATGCAAATCAGATTGTAAGCTCCTCTGACATCCAATTTGGTAAGAATGCATACATTCTGCAGCCATCTCAAGGGGGAAGAAACAGGGGAGAAGGACAATGATCCACAGTGATTACAGACTCAGGAGCCAGTGATCATGGACTACACATAGGGAACTATCCTTACAACAAGAAAGTTAGAAGTACTAGCAGAGGAAGAAAAGGAAGGGATAAAGCCTATCTGACAGTTTTCACTGATGAACCCTTTTAGCCAGTCCAACTGTCCATGACATCAGGTAGTCTTGTTTTGTAGGAAACCAAGTTTCAAGAACAAGAATGATAGTACACCCACAGAATGAAAAAGGGGAACAGAGTTTGTGCTTCTCCCTTTCCAAACACATCAGCACAGTTTACCTCTTTGGTAGGCAAGGTAAGAAGGAGCCCCTGCTGTGGAGCAGGGAGCAGTGGGGCTTGCATTTTAGGCTATACATTTACATGGCAGGGAATCAAAGGTTATGGTATCCTGGTTCCATTGAATACAGATTGTACATTTCAAACAATCCGTGTCTAAGAGTATTAGAGAATGCAATGAAGAGGCCAGATAAATAGATTGGGATTTCTGGATAATTGCTGATGATGAACAGGCAAGAACCAGTGTACTCTGAACCCAGATGCATGGGTTTACCTTCTGAGGTTTCAGAGGAGCTGGTGGAAAGTTTGGGAAGAAAGCAAAAAAGAATGGTGGCTATCTTTTTCCATTTCTACTCTGCCACAGCAACTCAAGTCTCCCATTGACTCCCAAGCAAATACCAACAAAGTTTTTTGGATGGTGTAATGAATGAATTTATTCTGTATTTCATCAGAGAGTCTTTCTATAAGATGGTCAGTTAAGACTGTTTCATTCCAACCCACATGTTGAGCTAACAACTGAAAGACAACATCCCACGGTGAGTGCTTACCCTCAGAGGTGACAGATTTTGTTGTTGGTGGTCACTTGTTTGACTGGATCACTGTTTGACTGGATGACTGAAGTCTATCAAAGACCATCAGGAGTCTTATTAAACAGGTATAATTGTCCACCCTAACCCTAAGCATATATATGCCCTGGAATCAAGGTATCTATGAGTGTAGGCCAGCCAAGGATTTAAATTCCAGGTGTTTTCTTCCAGCCTCCTGAGTCAATAGATTTTTCTCTCTTCTTCTCCTAGCCTTGAGTTATGGATCTGTACCATATTTGCATAATAATTCTGTCTGGCCTAAGAAATGTTGGGTCCCATCTCACTGTCTTTAGCTGTTAGTGTGTAAGATGAGGACTCATGAGAGAGCCCACAGTCTTACTCCTAGTCTAAAAACAGGAGCAGAAGTTTGGTTCTACCTTGGTAAAAAATAATACTTTTCAGTAACATTAATTCACAGATTTAGCTGCTAATCATTAATTAGTTATTTATATATGAACCAACACAAATAACCACATTATTTTTCCTGCTCTTAGGAGAAACTATCAAAAGTAGTAAAGGCATAAGCCAATAAACTCAATGTAAATATCATACACTATTGTGCTATGTGTTTCTTTTCTTCCATCCAAAATCCCAAGAGCTAGCACTCTCATAAGGTTTTAGCTAAAATGGAAAGCTCAAGAACTTTTAGACTTTACCTTTGTTTAAAAGCACAATGTGAGATTCACAATCCAGCCCCCCCCTTTTTTTTAAATGTCTAAGCAGATTTTTCTTTCTGTAACTTCTGTTCTTTCAAAGTTGCTTACACAAAGAAAGTCAAGGTGCCATTCCCTTAACAGGAAAACATGTTTAAATTTAGCAGTCCTTAATATTTTAATCTGATATAATACAGTTAAACTTTGATGGTTTTGATTACTGCTAGAATCTAAATGATTAAATTTCCCTTGCTGCTTCTATCAATAAAGTAGCATAGCATTTTGTTTATTAATATTTTATTTATAAGGTGAGCTCTTTGTTATGCATAATTAATCTGATGAATACCTAAAAGGTAATAACAGCATTTGTAGTTTGACTGCTGAGCAGTTCTACTAATAACCACTTCACAGACCAGAAATCAACTTTGACTTTCAGATATCCAGGGAAACTATTACACTGGCTTCTGACAGTGAATTATTAAGGTTCTTTGGAATATTAGCTAATAAGTGGTGGAAATTCTGACTCTATTGATGACAATGAGACTAAAAGGAAGAGAAATAGAAGGTACCTCTTTTATGAAAATTGGTGCTTTGAAACATTTAGACACAAATCAATTTAGGTAGGTTAGTAAAGAAGCTAGGCCATTTTTATTGCACTAAGTCAAGAATAGTATATAAAAATACAAGAGAGTAAGAGCAACCATATGTTCATTATCTATTAAAGGATTTCTAGTTGCCTTTTGAATGAATGATCTTCAAGGCACTAACACAGAGACATACATGTACAAAGATATACAGTACATAAACATTCTACAAACCAGAATGCCCTTGACCAGTTGTCAGATTCAAAGCATCTCACTAAGCTATGCTACTAGTAACTGGGATAACAAGTAGACAATTAGTAAGCTGTTCAGAGAAGCTCCCACTTTGGTTGATGGAAGGCACAGTCTCCCTCCTTGTCATGAAATTCTTCTGAAAATACACAAGTGGGGAAATTGTTCTGCTGAAAAACCCCAAGCACTTTGCTAATTAATTGAGAGAAGAGGAAAAAGCAGTATAAAAATCTGTGTCTCCCAGTCCTGTCCACTTTCATCTAACCCAAAATTAAATTTATTCTCATCTTAAACTTGATTCCTTCTTGGAACATTAGGAACCCTTTCCCCTTGTTCTTACTATCTCCCATTCAATGCAGGATTTTAATGCCTGTAGCAAACTAAGTGAGAATTTTATCCACTAGGATCCCAATCTCTCAGAAGGCTTTAAAAATGGATAAGAATGGATTCAGAGGAAAGTTGCTTAATTAGTAAGGTTTGTTACTGAAAGTAATATTGATGAAATGAATGGAATTTATGATAGATGGTGACGCAATCTTTATGATGCAAGTTCAGTAATCTCCTCTCTGAGGGCCTTTGCCCGTTGTTGAGTTGAAGTGCTCTCCAGCTGTCCTTGAATCGATAGAAAACTAGAGTTGCATGAAATTGATTGTCCCCATTGCTTATCCCTATCCTATTCTATTGCCTTTTTTTTCAAATCACTTATGGGATGTTAGCATAGGTTAAGAGATTTGGATGGTGTTGGAAAAAGATGGACAATACTACTACTTGATGACTGGTACTGCTAAGGAAGACTTTAGCCAGGCTCATTCATGAGCTGGAAAAGAAGGAAGGCAACATCTTGGGGACATGGGAGGGAAAAAGATGTCACTGGAGTGTATTTGTGCTGTGATGGTTCAGTGAAAGTAGGAATGCAGCTGTAAGTATGTTTCACCTCCTGGTCTGCTCAGGATCTTCTGTGTCTAGTCTGCTCATGACATCCTCATTTATGCCGTGACAAACTATAGGCAATTAAACAGCACATCTCCCATGCTCCATCCTGGTGGGAAGGATGGCTTGAGAAGTTCCAGTCTGAAATTCAATCCATTCCTTGGCTATGGAAAAGTAACTAAGTGGACTTCCAGAGAAGCAATGACAGACTGAAACCGGCCAGGGTGGAAAGAGGATACAGTGAATGGATTGGCTCCTCAGAACCTCTCTTCAGATCAAGGAGAGGACTAGGATCACCTACAAGTTTGTTCCATACAGAGGCTTCCTGTGAAGAGACTGTAAAATAGCCATCTTCAGCAGGTTTGAGGGCTCTGGGAGCTGGGGGAGAATTGTCCTGCCTAAGCTGCAGTCCGGTGCCTTTATTTGGACACTGGGTTTGTGCACTTCCTTTCCTAACAACCTTAGGAATTTGCTTGTTATTGAATTTTTGGGTGTTAAGAACCTTCTGAAGGGCAATTTTCATCAGTTCAGGAGAGTTTCCTTCTATCCTGGATGAAGAAAGTTACATGTAAGTTTAAGGAATAAAAAGAGAAAAAAAAGTTTTTGGAAAACAGCAAAATAGTTTTTGGAAAACAGCAAAAGGGGGACTAGAATGTTGATTTTGGAAAGTTAAGGGGCCAGATGGACTTGAAAGAATATTTCCTGTGGGTTGTTTAAAATCTTATACAAGTATATATGAAGATTTTGAAATTAACTGTAAGAAATCCTCCCGTGGGAAAGTTTTACTAACATAAATATATGTTAAGAGAGGACTTTGAAAGTTGACTAGAAGGGACCAGAAAGAACTAAGGATTACAATTAAAGGAGAAGAGCTCTGTTAATAAAATGGAGCAATATTATCCGACTATAGAAGAAATTAAGGCTGTCTGGGAACAACGTACTCAGAAATTACTTTCAAGTTTGTCTGCCACTATAGAAATGGATCTAGCAGAAGAGGAACAGATTCCACTGGATAAAATAGAGATTGAGGCTGACTTGAATGTGGATTTGAAAATGGATTTTTAAAAAATGCCAGACTATAAGAGTGATATGTAAAAAGATGCCACAATGGATTCACAAATGAAACTGGCTGATGTCTTAATAACTACAAGGGATATGCAAATAATAAAACAGAACTTTCTTGGATAGCTTTCTTATCTTGGATTTACAAAAGGGACATGTTAAACTAGTGAAGCTATTCCTGAGAGGAGATGAAGAGAAAATGATAAGAAACCACCTTGTGGGACATTATTTGACGAGTTTAAAGATCAAGCTTTTTAAAGGACTATAAAGTGGACTTATTCAAGCAGGGATAAAATATATATGTTGTGATTTCTGGTAGCTATTAATGGATTTTTATTTTTTTTTTGACCAGGACTGAATGACGAGGCTTTAAAGATTTGTTTATAAATGAAGAGAGATTTCTTTTGCTTTATTTCTCAGAGAAAGTGATAAGTTGGAATACAAAATGGATTTATTTGATTAAGCTTAAAATATATATGTTATTATTTCTGGTAGCTCTTAATGGGCTTTTGCTGATTAGGACTGAATGATGACTTTTTACAATTTGTTTATTGATAAGAGATGAGATTTGGGAAGAAGAGATTTTTTTTATTATTATGGAAATACTAGAGAAGGGGTGACGTTACTGAAGTTGTTTATACTTGTCTGGAGGGAGGGGAGTCTTTTTCTATATATCTTTTTTCTTATTTTCTTTTTTCTCTCGTTGCACTTTTTTTCTTTTTTTTAAATTTTTTCTTAGTTTGTGTTAGTCTTTTATCTTTGTATTCGTAAAGTTTAATCAAATCATTACAAAGGAAAACTGAGCAGGTATTTTCTTCCGACACTGATCAGGGTGGAACTTGATTGGCAGTTTGTATAACTCTCCCCATCCATGCTGGGAAGTTGAGCACCATTTGATTTCCTCTGCATAAGCATGTCTAAGAGAATATCTAATTCCCCCTCCCAACTTAAAACAGCAGCAACAACAAAACTTTTACCTTGCAGTTTTATTGACAAATAGTAGTATCCACTGGGGTGCATGTTAAAAATATCAAGATGGCAGTTGCAACTGTACCCTGTCCCTTTTGCCATGAATTGGGACTGCCATCTTGATGTTTTTCAAACACACACACACACACACACAGAGAGAGAGAGAGAGAGAGAGACTGAATCATTGCAGAACATAGAAACAGCCTCTGCTTGAGGTACAGGTGGTCTCACAATTGCCTCAAGCTCTTCTACAAGGCCATGGTGATCCTTCCATTGCTTCACCACCCAACTGGTTGAACTTCAGATGGGTGACCAGTGGAAGGGTCATGGTGGTAACAGGAATAGCTCATATCAAGGCCACTCTGTCCTTTGTTTCAATGTTGTGATGAAGAAACTGCAGGAAAAAAACGGAAATGAACAGTTAAAATACGCATAAGACTACGCATTGTAGTCTTCCTTAGGAATTAAACTCAACTGGGTTTTATTTCAAAACAAAATGCATCAGATCAGGCTGCCTTTAAGGTACCATGTAGACTATTCCTTTGCTGCAACCAGCAAAACTATCACACCACACTTATTTTACTTACAAACAAGCACTTTAAAAAAAGCTGGTTTTAGAAAGGCTTACATGCAGTGCAATCCTAGTGATGTGTCCTCAGATACAAGCAAGCTGCTTTGAATGCAATTCGGGTAGAAGTATCTAGGACTGCAGTCCTACAGAGTGTAGCTTTGCGGACTTCACCCCATTGCTATTATTTGCCTCTAGGCCCTGTGAAGAGAATACTCTGAAGGTTGGTGTTCTTGGCTGTTCCAGGATTTCATTGGCTTAGCAACTGAAGGTGTGCTGTAAGTGAGCCTATCTGCTGGACATTTTTATTTGTGGGAGAAAGGTAGGAAGTTTTCCAGTTAGACAGAGTTGTGTATTGCACAGAATTAACAGAAGAAAAGTAGATTAGTACTGTAGTATAAAGTTTAAAATTAATTTCACTCTCCTTCACTCTTCCCTCCAAGTTAAAGTTTCTCTTTGGGGGAGAGTTCTGTAGAACTCTGAACTCTGTTGGCTTATCAAACAAATCACTCATGTAAATGAGACCATGCAGGCTGCAATTCATATGATGTAGTGGGGTGTAGTTCAGTGGATAACTGAAACCAGACTATCCCCGTCCAGGTAAGACCACTGCTAGTATATGGGCATGAGCTGATGAAAGTCATTCCCAGGCGCTAAGGTCACCTACTGTAAGTCACTAATAACAAAAACAGGTCCAAGAACATTATGCCATGGGACTTTGTTTCTAATCTTTAAGGTGGCCAAACACTGTTTTCACCCCACCTCCTGCCTTCTGGTCAATGTGGGCATCATTTGGTTCCAATTGTTTTCTCAAGTGCGATGGTGATCCTGGTTGAACTGCAGGTGGAGATGGTGAAATGATAGAAAGATCACTGTGGGAGTGAATGGCCTGGAATAACCACGGGGCTGGTTTCTAAAAGAGAAACCATTCCAGTGTTCAGATGGTAAAGCTTCAGGGAAATAAAAAGGGAAAATGACAGCTTAACTGGGAGGACCAACCAAGAAGAGACTGAAGGGGAGGAACTGTTCCTTGCACAGTAGAAGGTAGCCATTTGGATTGGAGGACACTGTTGTACAGTGAGCTGGAGTGTAGCCAGCCAACCCTCAAGATAGCTCAAGTCATAAAACATGGAGCAAGATTCTTCTCCTTGATGAACTGGGACTGGGTTGAGGATGATATCATGTCTCCTGCTGTCCAGAAATAGTCAGTGGCTTGTATTCATGCTGGGTCAAGCAGGAAGTATGGATATGGCCTATATTTCAGTGAGGACATTTATTAGAATCGTACTTGGTTGGAATCCTGCTTTCTAACCTTTGGGCAGACCTCAGTAAGTCAGACCCTGAGTATTAAATACACTCAACCATGCTAGAGAATAACACTGCAAAGATTTGATAAACTTTTAAAAGCAGCAACGGTTCAAGGACACTGAGCATTAAAGGAAGGAACCAAATATGACTTGAGATGAAAGGCTGTATTTTGAACTGTTAACAATGGAAGAGAAAATATAATATTGTAGCCTGTAAATGAAATCTTCCATTGTTAAAGAATTGAGGCTTACAGATCGTTTTCAGATTATTTTTTGTTTTTTGTTTTGTTTGCAAATTCATGGAAGTTCAGGATTTGAATATGACCTTCATATTCATATTTTCTTGGGAACAGCCAGAAAGATCAAGTAGGTAAGATTTTGATGTAAAAGCATCTTCCTGAAGAATCCTTAGAAAGCTTTTGAAACATTTTCATTGTTGCCTCTCTACAATTATGTTTTTACCTGCATTATGTTTTTATGAACCACCTCAGATAAACGCTCTGTTTATTTTTTTAAGTAAACAATTGTTTTTAAAAAGGAAATATACATAATGTTTTATTTAAAAATATACTGAAAATAATACTGGCGATGTTTTCTACCAAAGAAGAGAATAAAACAGTCATATACTCTTTATGGTATTTCTCCATGCTCCATAAGTACGAGAGAGAGAGAATAATAACTTGTGAAGAATTCAGATAATCTCTCTAAAATTTATTATGAGACATAATAAGCAATTCAGAAAAACAAACTGTTCTCCCTGAATGTAATTTAGGGGAAAAAACACAAATGCCAGTAATACCTTTGTTTTTCTGTGACACAGGATGACATTTCCAGTTGAACGATGAAAGGATGAAATGTGCCAGATCTCACAGCAATTTGTGAAGGGTTTTGGTGATATATCTTTAATGCATGTTTTTGATGTTTTAAGGTAGAACATTGTGATTTTTTTCAGCATAGTAGCTTCTATACAATGAACACCAGCACTAAATTTCAGAGAGTTACTTTGAAGTGAAAGAGTGTATTCAAGGAATACTGTACATTATCTGGAGTTTATTGAACTTTAAAAAATCTCCTAAACTAATATAGCAAGAAGGCAAAAATAGAAAGATCAACCGACAGAGAAGAAAAGTAGATTGATCTTTCATTTTTTTAGGCCATCTTGCTATACATTTCAGATCAAATATGCTCCATATATGGAAAAAGCCCAAAGCTTTAGGTGGCTTGGTTTAATCTGCAACAGACTGGAGAGGACATCATGGTCTTCTAAGGGCAATTCTTCTAAAGGCATTTTGAATACATAGCCAGAAAAATATGCATAGGTCCACCACAAAAATCATACAAATCATGCAATTCTATTCATCAAGAGAGAAGTCCTGTGCATAAGGAAAGATAAATGAATGACATTCCTGTCTTGAAGTTCTGTTTTGATCACCATTATTGCCTATCACTTCTCGTGTCTCTCAAGCCAGACATTTCAAACCAAATCATGGATCCATTGTGGTCCACGGGATCAAAATGCTGTGCCAAGTTCCAGACCTAGTCTGTTCCTCTGGTGTTTCAGTGTTCAACAAATGATGGCATCATGGCAGAATTGATGGGGTGGGGGTGAATATTCTCTGAAGGTAAGTAATGAGGATTGAATTTACAGGTATTGCCTCAAGTCAGAAAATCCCATACAAAAAGACCATCCTTTATGTCCCAGCCACAGGAAGATCATGGACATTGGAATTTTAGGCAATGCATAGGTGACCAGAGAGATCGAGAAAGGGCTGGGAAGGAATGGTTATCAGCGAAACTGCAAGTACAAGAGTTTGGGGAATGTTGTGGAAATAGTCTGAGCAATAGGTTGCTCAGGTCCAACATGAAAAATAGACTTAATAGTACAAGATGCCTGTGATGGGTTCCAGACTCAGACAAATGTCTGGCTTGAGAGACACCAGAAGTGATAGGCAATAATGAGGATCAAAACAGAACTTCAAGACAGGAATGTCATTCATTTTTCCTTCCTTATGCATAGGACTTCTCTCTTGATGAATAGAATTGCATGATTTGTATGATTTTTGTGGTGGACCTATGCATATTTTTCTGGCTATGTATTCAAAATGCCTTTAGAAGAATTGCCCTTAGAAGACCATGATGTCCTCTCCCCACCCCTGACCCCACTATTGGAACATACTACAAATCACTAAATACATGCCAACAGTTCCTCTTTTTTTTCTTCCCACAATACAGTTTGGACCTTTTTGCCCAGGAACCACGTGAAACATTGGAAAATTAGTAGAACATATGCCAATATTGCCACTCAGTACCCAACACGTATTTATCACCACAATTACCATTCAATATAAATGTGGGGTAAAAATTTTTTCCACCACAGATAGTAGAAGTTAGTGAGTTTGGACCAACAATTTCTCATCTGGAATGGAGATATTTCCCTGTAGTTGGTCAAGTACATTAATTCTTGGTCAGGGTTCTTCACAGTCCTCTGACATTTTACCACCCTTTTTACCACTTAAGCACAGTAATTACTGGTGGGAGATGATCAGCATATTGGGTCATGAGATGAGCCAGTTTGTAGCAGAAACAATCCTGCTTCTGAATCTGTTTTTTTTAAATCGTGATTTTATTAAAAATTACAATTACAACAATAAAACTAATACAAACTAAGAAGAAAAAGAAAAGAAAAAATAGAATGTGCAGAAAAGAAAAAAGAAATAGAAAGAAAAATAGAAAAGGATGAAAAAATAAGAATATTGTAAAGAAAATGAAAAGCAGTATATAAAGAAATGACTTCCTCCTTCATCACAAGTTTAAACAATTTTAGTGACTTATCACCTTCTCTTAAAACACAACAAATGATCTCTTCTTCCCATATCCTATCTCTTATTTATAAACAAATCCTTAAAGCCTTGTCATTTCACTCCTGATGTCAACAAAAGTCCATTAAGGGTTACCAGAGGTAATAAAATATCTATTTTAACCTTGATCAAATAAACCAACTTTATATACCTTCCTGTTACTTCTAACAACCTTGATCTTTAGTCCCTTCAAATAATGTCCTAGAATTTGATTTCTTTTCATTTTTTTTTCCTTGTCCCATCTTACAAAATTCTTCAAAGCTTTAACAAGCCTCTTTTGTCAATCCAGTATAGGAAAATTATCCAGGTCACTCTCTTGGTTTGTATATATCCCTTTTAATTTTTAAGACATCAGCCAGTTTCTTTTGTATGTCCAGTATAACATAATTTTCCATGTCATTCTTGTAGCCTGTTATTTTAAATTCACTTTCAAATCAGTCTCAATCTTGTCAGGTAAAACCTGTTCCTCCACAGTGAGATGAGTGGCAACAAATTTGAAATATAAATAAAAAAATAACATCTTTTAGATACAGTATCTATAGAGTCACTCTTAATATTAACTCCTTGGTCCCTTGTTCAAAAATATCTTTCAAATGTCCAATGTTGCAATATTTTGCTTCATTCTGTATTTGTACATTGAGTTTGAGTATTTGTCTCCTTTAATTATAATCTTAATTCCTTCTAGTTCCTTCTAGTTCCCTCTAGTGTCCAATTTTTAAAGTCTCATCTTTTTTTTTTTTTAAAGAATTCAAAACAAAAGCATTTTCCCATGGGAAGGTTTCTTTATAGTTAATTCCAAAATTTTATTTCAAATTTATCTGGAGCCTTAGTCCATTTGTTACTTTCTAAAATCAAAGTTTTAATCACCCTTTTGCTGTTTATTAAAAAAAAATTAAGTCCTTAACCTTGTATTTAAAACTTCTTTTGCTAAGGACTGAAGGAAACTCACCCAGTGCTATAAAACTTGTTGATCCAAAGGTTTCTAATAGCTGAAAACAGTTAACAAGCAATTTCCAAAAGTGACTAGAAAAGGAAATATGTGAACCCAGTCTCCTTTTGAAGGCACTGACCCTGGTTTGAGCAAGATGGCTATTCCCTCATCTCCCAGACCTCTAAACCTCTAAAGCTCTAAAGAGAGTGCTGTCTTGCTCCTCGTGAGCAGCAGCTGTCTGGAGCACTTGTGGGTGATCTCAGGTCCTCTCCTTGTCTGGAGAGTTTCAAAGAGTCGGTCTATTCTCTGTCTCTTCATTCTGCAGTGGTCATCAGCTCCACTTTCCATGGATCCATCTTTGGTCCACCATTTCTTTCCCAGAAGTCCCTGCTTCTGAATAATTATCTGGATTGCACTGTATTTGAAGTCATTTCTTATGAGGTTGTGAACTTCAGTCTTCTGCTACTAGGACTCCATCATCTGAAGTCTGTCCCCAGGCAAAATAATCTAGTACATGCTCCATTAACTTCAGGGGTGGAGGGTGGGATGGTGATTATGGTGTTATAATCTTTTAAGAGGCAGCAACGAGCATTTATAGGAAATATAGAAACATGTTGCTTGTTATAAAAACCTTGGCAATCTGTTTTAATGAGGTTGTATCTGCATGCATCAATATGCATGAATAAGAACAAGTTTAGTGCTCGGAAAAGTGATGACTATTTGCACAGTCATTAGGAAATGAGTTTTGGGTCCTTTGCTGAAACAATTACCATTTGACAAAAGTAGCTTTCTGATTTTTATTTTACTTTTATATTGGGGGAAACCCACATTTCATTCCCTATGGTCTTTTGACAAATAAAGCTGCAATGTTCACATTTGGTGGTCTTACACACTGTATTCATTTCATGCATTCACATTTCAGTCTGTTTTGCACTAGTCCAGCTGTTTAGGGTAGGAACAGGGGATAGATGTACTACATGAAATCCATTTTTGGTTCCTTAATGAGAAACTGATTAGCGAGTTTCAGGATATGTAACCAGGCCCAAAGAATTAGAACATTCCAGAAATCACACATTAAATCAGGAGTAGAAGAAAAATGCACTCTAAGGGTTGCCTCATTGGGGTCTCCCAAAGCCTCCTCAGAGTAAATGAGGGCAACACTTGGAAAACTTTATTTTGCATTTTGGAGTAGGTTAACTGGAAGGATTGCTCCCATAAGTCCATTTTACCTCTTCAAACTCCTGAATCTCCTCCCAAAACAAGCTTTAACCCCACCCACTTTTAGAGTATAGCCCTTGACATGTCATGTTGAGCCTGGCTAGATCTTTTAGCCAATGGGATGTGAAGATTCCTAAATTAAATTAAATTAAATTAAATTAAATTAAATTAAATTAAATTAAATTAATTAATACATGAAATATAATTCCTTCCTTCCTTCCTTCCTTCCTTCCTTCCTTCCTTCCTTCCTTCCTTCCTTCCTTCCTTCCTTCCTTCCTTCCTTCCTTCCTTCCTTTATTACTGTTGTTGTTGTTATTATTACTATTTCCTCTATACCTCTGCAAAGATTACTAAGAAAATAAAGTCATCTAATAGCAATGAAATGAAATTGTCATCTTTGTCTATGGGGAGGGGTACATAAAATCGATTTCTTTTAGTTCTGCCCATTGGATTAAATCAGAAGATGACCTGATTGAATGACCTGATTGAATGACCTGATTCACTTAACTACTCAAGCATCTTGAGAAACAGTTGGATGCAATGATGCAATGATAAATGATAAATTTGTATATCTCTTGATTCCTTCTCTCCAGTTTGGTTTTCTAACTTAGCTTACCATCTCATTCTTCTGAAAATTCTGGAGAACTGCAAAATGTGTACTTTTTAAAAAAAATGTTGAGTCACCCAAGTATGCTTTATAGAGTTCAAAAATAATTAGGAAACTGACGCGGCTCTCCTGGGAGGAAAAAACAAAAGTACAGCAACTTGGGGTCTTTAGCTTAGAACAGAGGAGGATAAGGGGCAACTTGATCAAAGTATGTAAAATCATGTAGGGGGAGAGATAATGTTTTTTCCTCTCTCGTAATGTTAGAACTCAAGGTCATCTACTGAAAATGAATGCAGGAAGCTTCAGGAGAACAGAACTCCCCCCCCCCCCGCCCCCGAATGCTTAGTTAAACTTAGAGTTTATGTTTCTGGTTGTGGAATGGTTTGAAAAGAGGACTGGATGGGTTCACAAAGGACTAAGGTCTGTGGCTATTAATACTGAAAACTGTTTACTAGCTCCTGAATGATTGGCAGCAGGCCTTAAATATTTTTGTTATTTATTTATTTATTTATTTATTTATTTATTTATTTATTAAACTTGTCCCCGCCCATCTCCCCCCAATGGGGGACTCTGGGCAGCTTACAACATATTAAAACAATAAATAAATACATAGTTAAAATTTATATATATATATAAAAAAACATTTACATAAGGTAGAAGGAAGAGAAAAAATCCAGGAGGCCGATGGAAGCAACACCAGGCCTCTAGGGTGCTAGCCAACCCCATATCTGATGACCTCCCTCCCCACCCCAGGCCAGATGGCAGAGCCAGGTCTTCAAGTCCCTCCGAAAGGCTGGGAGTGAGGGGGCCTGTCTCACCTCCGGGGGCAAGATGTTCCAAAGGGCGGGGGCTACAGCAGAGAAGGCCCGCCTTCTGGACCCCGCTAGTCGGAGTTCTTTTGCTGAGGGGGTCCAGAGCATGCCCTCTCTGTGTGATCGGGTGGTTGTTAAGATGCAAGAATGGACGGCTGCTGTTTAGCCCAGTGAATTTCCCAATGTTTCCATTTGGACATCAGGTGACACAGAGTGCTTGACTAGATGGGCCTGTGGCTGGATCCAGCAGGACTCAGCTTACATGATTAAGGAATAAAGATTTCAGAATTTCCTTTATCAAGACTTGCAAGGACAGCTGACCTCTATAAATGAAGTTAGATTTGCTACAGATATTTGCTTTCCACCTGCACAACTTGTATATTTTTTCACCGCACCTTTTGAATCTGTGTAAGTTCTCACCATATATTATGATATACTGTATGAATAAGACTTTCACTGTCAGTCTACTCTAACTGAACTACTAAGAAGCAAATGAATACAAGGAGGTTATACTGACCACCAGGAGGCATATGTGACTGGTTTCATCTTTATTAGGAATCATCAGTCGTACATAGCCAGATCTTTTTCTATGGAGTTCAAACTCTTTACTGGGAATTGAACTCACAGACCTTCACAGTTAAAATGACTATAGACAGTGCATTAGCTTTAGGACCTACTGTATCCTGCTGCTCAGCAGTGTTGCAGGTAAGGATATACAGAATTTTTGACTGGTTTCATCCTTATTAGAAATAATCAGATGTAAAATTAGGGGGGCAACTGTTATTAATTTAATTAGTGGGATTTTAGATCTGATGCAAGATAATGGTAATCAGGTCCATTCTGTTACATAACAATGTGACTTCACGTGAGAATGACAGTATGGCAATATTTATTTAAAAAAAAATCAGAATCAAAGAGCAATTTCAAATCACTGTGAAATGGTAGTGGCTGCCCTCACATATATTCATGACTTGAGTTGATCAAAGATGCATTCTAGAAGCTGGCAAACTGATACCGTTGCCAAGAGAAACATCTGTAAGAGTCATTTCCCAGATTGACAACGGTTCTGGAGACCAGGATTCCAACAACCAGTGGCAAGCTTCCCCATTATCCTTGAAGAGATTCACATCCTTGCCAGATCAGAGAAAAACTGTTGGAAAGGAAATCAGAACGTCTTCATCCAAATGTACAAGGCGATATATGGGTTCTAAATTGAAAATAGTTCCGCTGTTGCAATTCTTATCCTATCCCATTCATCTCAATCAATCTTGCTAAAGAGAACTTGGGTTCTCTTTAGCAAGAGAATCTTTGGGTTTTAGGCAACTGCCAAAGAACCTGACACCATTATGGATATGTCCATTTAGTTATCCATTTAGTCAGACTTGGAGGGGTTTTTTTTTGGTTTGTTTGTTTAACTATATACAAAGTATAGATGTCAGTCGTTTATATTGCAGTGAGAGTCACCTACTCCATCACAAGCATTTCTAAAGATTTATTGTAAAGGGCATTAGTTGTCAAATGAAATTGCAAAGAGACTTCCCAAAGGGTCAGTCAGAATAGAATCAATTGACAGGCATATTTTCTTCCCACCTGACCTGGCAGCAATATGGAATCTCAAGCCAGTCTTTACAGCTTGTTTTGCAAGGGTGCCTTGCATGCCAACAGGGTCAAGCAAATTGGGAAATGTAAAATTATAGGATGTGAAATTAAACTGTTCTCTACATATGGCCCACAGGGGTAGCATTTTGGACAGTTGCCTCCTGTTGAAAAGGCTGAGTAATTTATTCTACGAAGGCACCGACCTTGACAAAATGAGTAGAAACAACTTGCTTAAAAAGTTCTCCCTTTATTGCAGAATTTAACTCATGTGAATCCAAGCTTGCTTGTGTGAAAGGCCCCCCTGCTCTTTCTCCAAGGAAGGAAGGGAATCCTGTTCCCAATACTGAATTTGCCTGTAGCCAGCTCCATCTGCTTAGATGCTGCCTTGACTTACTTCCTTGTGCTTGCCTTGTTTGGCTGAAACCCCATGCAGAAGCCTTACAATTCGAATGAAGAAGAGTGGAGCAGCTCCATCTGCGTCCTCAGCAGAAGGATAGCAAAGACAATGAAAAGGGATGCTATGAAAAATGAGCTGAAAGAAGATTGCTTAGGCCAATTCAGGAGCAAGAAGAGTATTGGCAAGAGAGGCCTAACAATGAATCGAAGGGAAATATAATACAGTATAAATGTGCTCCTCTTTACTACCATCTAGATTCCTCACCCACTTCTGAATTAGTACCTTTGCTTCCATGTCTACAGCAGATGGCAGTTCTTAACTAACCTTGTCTTGGATGGAGATAATCAAATAATCCTAGGGCTTGGGAGATTGGGAAGTTGGAAGACATCTTGTAAAGTGGCAGTGGTGAACCATTTGCAAATTGTTGCCAGGAAAACTCCTTGGCCATGACTATGCCATCACGGCGCATTATTTAAATGATCTCGTGTTACCTTCCCAGCGAAGGGCCTTTTTCTTGGCTAGAGTGAATGCTTTTCCTTCTAAGGTGCTCCTTGGAAAGTATAAATGCATTTCCATCCATGACAGGCTCTGTCTTTGTGGCAGCCCAGATACAATCTATCATATCATTTTCGATTGTCATTTATTTGTGTCTCTTCGGCATGATTTGCTCTTAAGACCCTTGCAGGGTAAATACCCACTGAACGATGTGGATCCTGTGTCATCCTGCCGGTATTTGCTCTGTGATGCTCTACCTGAGATTACCCAAATTGTTGCTAAGTTCCTGGAGGAAGTGTTCAAAAGGAAATGTAGCCAAACTCTTCTTTGAGTATTGTTTCTTGCTGTTATCCTTATGATATGCTAATTCCTTGTATTTTAATGTTTGTAATGCCAATAAAGGTTTGAATTGCATTGAATTGAATTGACTATGCCATCACCAAGAGTCACACTTGACTCAAGAGAGACTTTACCTTTTCTACTATAGTAATGGGATTTACACCAAGTCCTAAAACGCCTAAGCCAGTGATGTAGCAATGAACCTTTATTAAGAACATCTGAATGTACTTTGCTGGATCATACCAAAATAAATGAATCATATTGGTTGTGTGTATGTATGTTTGCTTGTTGGTTGCTCATTTACAATCCCCAGTACTTCTGTCTTGTGTGAATTACGCTTTGTTTATTTTTCCTTTTCTAGTATCAAATTACTCTGGCTTAGAATTCTGACTTCATCCCAGGATCAGATAGTGGAGATGTGAGATTAATCTGGGTGATACCCGTATACTGAGAAAGACATAGATCCTGATGTTAAACAAAATATGGCAATGGAGCCCCAAGGAACCCCATGAGTGAAAGGCTACAAGGATGGAAAAGCAGTTCTCTAGCATCATCATCATCATCATCATCATCATCATCATCATCATCATTATTATTATTATTATTATTATTATTATTATTATTATTATTATTTTCCAGATCAAAATAGAGTGCAACTCCATTTCTTTCCAGTACTAACTTCCACAGCTGAACTTTGTCCTGCTAGTTAAACTGCAATCATTTGAAATATTTATCTGACACTGTTGCTGGTTTTGAAAAGTAGCTTTACTTTTGATATAAGTTGCCTACTACTGATAACCTATTAGGAGAAAATGAAGCTGTGGCAACCTGTAACATCAAACCTCATCATTGTATGAAATCATATTTGTAAGCACAGCATGTGTTTATTGTCTCTTAGTATTTTGATGGGCACATTTTGACATAGTTCAGAATTGCTAAAAAATATTTTTCTCCCCAGGGGTCATGGCCTTATTATTTTTGAAATGCAGCTAATAAAATTAACACTCTGCATTTCTGACAGAAGATAGACCAACTTCCAGTCACTCAGCACAGGACAAGTTAATTTTCTGTGTATGCAAAGTCTGGTCTGATTTTTGCTATTTTCATCTTTACCCTTCTGTCCCCCAGCCCAAGTACATTTTCCCCCCATTCTGAAGACTCTAAAAGTGACATGTATTTAATATTTGATGGATGCAAAGAGACAGAATAAAATAAGGCAAACCAATAACACTAAAGTTCATACAGAATTGAAGCAGACTGAGTCTGTGAAAAATGGAGAGGTGTACTTCAACTGTTAGGGCACTTCATGACTGTAAGAGTTGTCAGTTGATGTGCTGTCAGACTTCTGAAAGGTAAAAAAGAGATTTTAGAACAAACCTCTGGTGTTTTTGTTTTTTTTTCAGGGAAGAAAAAGAGACCATCTCTGTAGTGATGCACTATAAAGTGAAGAAGAGTAAAGATTGCATCAAAGGAAGTTGAAAAGTTGATCAAGCTGTTGGAAAAGACAGGACTTTTGGAGAGGCACAGATAAAGTTTCCTTTCATATGTATTAGATGTTCACCTCTATAGATAGTCCAATAATGGCAACTGCCAAAATTGGAGGGGGGAGGCACTGAGTCAAGTTTTGTCATATAATTCAATATATTCCTGTACGCCCTTGGCTCTATCAGACTCTCAATCAGTAAGGTCTGAAGGAAAGTTCAACATAGTTGGAGCCAAACATTCATAAGGATGTGGAGCCCACGTGCATTTACAGGACTGCATGGAGGAGCTTAACGTTATAAAGTGACGCATAAATCACGTGACAAGCATGTAGACCATATTGTAATATGTTATAGTATCTAACAAGAATTTTAAATAACAGTACTGGGCAACATGCCTTCTGCCATTTGTTTTTGGCCATTCTCCTTGAATTTGATGGAAGAAGAGGACCTTTCACTGAAAGGAGAATAAACTTTTAATGAAAGTCTAGAGGCTGTGTTGATTCCTGCCCTTATCCGTCTGTCCTGTCTTACACTGTACAATCCCCCTCCAGTAGTTTTTAATCTCCTTGCTTCATTCCCTGAAGAAAACGTCAGGAGAGAACACCCCGCATTGGAGCTCTTCTAGATCAGAAGTAGCCAGGGAGGCTGCAGAATGAGGGAGAGGTATGAGCTTGCCCCAGGTTCAATGGAATGATAATTTCTATCTCTTATCAGAGCTGGAATGGCCAATTTAAAAAGTGAGCATTGAATCTGAGACTTCAGATCCCACCCAGATTAGCCAACACTGATGAAATCCAAGGACTTGACAACTGAGTAAAGCCCACTCTATATGCCTAATAAGTTGACATTAAAATTGGGTAATTTTATCGAATGAGAAAATGGAAGTAAATTAAAGGAAGAGATTGGATACAGAAAAAAAAAATGTATAATTTTCCCTACATTACTTTGTGTAACCCCAGGATGAGAAAATGATTCTATTCCCTGAGTTGATTTCAATACAGATTGTGTTGCAAAACACTGCCTTCTCACTGCTCATATTATAATCACTCTCTACCTTCTTTTAAAACACAGAGTTGGGTAACTGAACAGGACTAGGCAACCCGGCCTTCTCCAGATGCTTTTAATTGCCATTCTTAGCAACCCAACCGTCATGGCAAATGGCAAAGTCTGGGTGAAGCTCAAAACTCTGGAGGATGCTTAGCTCTGTAACTGAAACAACACAGGAATAATAGCTCCCTACCCCCCCCCCCCCATCTCTCCTACCTATTCATACATGATACTTCCACATAGATCTGTATAAACTCCTATCTTCAAAGGTGCATGAGAACTGTGATTAATGCTGATACAAAAAGTGTTTCTCTTTTGCTTCAGGAGGCTCATGAAGTGTAAATGACCTGGGAGTGCAAATTCAGCTAATAAAGCTCCCTGGTTATCCTCCTGTGCAGAGCTTTTCAGTTATTCCCTTTGATTCTTAATCTAGTATTCTCTTTTCTCACTAAGAGAGGCCAAACAACTGATTTACTTGAATAATGGTGTAATTCCACCATCTTCAATTCATCCCAGCCTAGGCCATTGGAGTTTCGATCAATTTTTTTTTATACCCTGGGGTTTTTGATCAATTCAATTGATGTATTTGGGCTTGCCATTTCCAGCAGCCAGCAGCTTGCTCCTCTTTGATATTTTCTGAAACTTTAAGAGAAACACAGGAAAAGAAATGGAACTCTTAAAGCAAAGTGTACAATTTTTGTTCCCATGATGGAATGCAACATGAGGACATCTGTATTACTGTGTCTTTGATCATGTAGAACAGGAAATGCCAACTTATGTGGTATAGGATAATTCCTAGTAGGCTAGAAATATTAATTAAAAACTCCAGGAATCCAAAGTAAATTCCATTTCTGGCTGTGTATATGCATGATTTAGTACCTGGGCACTGACTTCATACCAGTTTCTGATGTCTCTCTCTGTGTGTGCATGATTGTGCTTGCACCCTCACTGAGAAATTTTCCTCTTAGCTACAGAAAATCTGAAAAGGATACAAGTACATGGAGTTGACCTCACACTACCAAACTAACTTTTGGATGCAGTGAGCCCATCTGGAATTTTGAAAGCACATGGCTTTAAATAGCCGCAGCCTGCTAATTTCGTTTGTCTGGAGCACCTTAATGAAATGGTTGCCCTTATGGGTGTGACCAGTACTACAATTCCATTTACTAAAAAGGCAAACTGCAGGAATGACTCAGTCCAACCTCATAGGATGCTCATTCCCACCTATAATAAAGTTTATTACAGTCATAGACCAATACAACTAAAAATGCACCTAACATGTCTACTTAAATATCTTAGATATAATAATATCAAGTAAAATCTATATCATAAGTATAATTTGGCCACCTAAATGTTATTTGTACATGAAGTCAAACGGCCTATCCTATAGTGTTATGTATTACACTACATAATTATTACTCCTTAAATTATAATATCCTACCATTATTAATCGTTAGCTAAAATAAGGTGATGATAAAATGATAATATCTAAAATTGAAATGTGTTGGTGATATTTCTGTCTGTTTTTTCATGATCACGTACTTAGTCCATCCGTACCAAATCAATTCCACTCAGCAAGGCCCCCTGACTCTCAAAGTAGTATTTTCAGGTCTCTTTGGGAACTGTTAATGCCAACTAAAATACTAGTTGGCTATAATCCATTATTGCAAAACCTTTCAGCAGCTTCCTATCCGATGTTGACGGATCTTTATTGCTGCCATGCAGAACCTGGCTACCTGCGCTGTAACGTAAGGCTGGTCATCCATGAGAAGCATTTGAAGATAATCTGATTCTTGACGGCCAGGCTGCTTGCTGATCAGGGGTGTGAGCAATTTACTCCGTGGGACTTGGTAAAAGATACAGCGGAGGAGAACATGGCCCATGTCTTCTACTTCCTTGGCATCACAAGGGCAAAGTCTTGCAGCTAATGGAATTTTTTTGTATTTGCCATCCAGCACCGCTGAAGGAAGAACATGGCAACGGGCTAGAGAGAATGCTTTCTGCTTTTCCCACCTAAACTACTCTTCTTTTTTTAATTTTTTTTTTTTTTTAATTCCAAGAATACCTACAGTAACTATAACCTCAAAGGTATTCTTGGGTAGAAAGACGAACAATGGAGGTTGGCATTTTGTTTTGCAATATTCCAACGTCCACTGAATTTAATTAATTAATTAAAACAATCTTTCCAAGAAAAGGTCAGTTTGGCACAGAGCCTGCTTTCAGAGATTTTCTCCCTCACATACTGAAAATGATAAAAAGCAAAACAAAGCCCCTCCATATATATTCCCATGGATTCTAGAGACGTGATTAAAAGTTTAAGCTTGACTTCAGCATAAGGTAGGTCTGTAAGTTCCAGTGAAAGAATGCCTTCAATTGTATTTTTTCTGTCACCTAGAGTACTTGAACTGTTAACTGATCTGCCCTTCTCTATGTACCAGTCTTTGTGATTTGATATTCCCTTCTCAGAGAATATTGTGTCTCCAAGCCCCATAATTTACAGTGCTATACTAAAAAAAATGTATACGTTCTGGATATTTTTTATCCATTTTCACTCAAATCAATAGAAAAGAAATTGTTTTCATTTTTTTCCCACCAAAGGAGAAGAAAGCTTTGTCATTTTCTGATGGCAAGAGAGTCAAATTCTCAACAAGTTCTCTTAGGCATAAGGTTTGGTGGTGAAGGCATAGCCTAAAACAGCTACACAGGATTCTGTTGTCACTTTGGACTGACAATGTAGGCTCAAAATGACCACTAACAGAAAGTCTGTATAAGTTCTCACTTTGAGAATCAGTAGAAAAACAGAAGGTCCTTTTACAGTGCTAATAATTTTATTTTTCAAAGCAACTGGAAAAGATCAACTTAGTAAGGACAAGAAGAAACTCTTTGGCACAACTGAAATACAGCTATTGATCATTCATTTAAATTCCAGACTTTCAATACTGACGCCAATTGCTGATTTAAACCCTAAAAGCTAAATTATGCTGGTTGCTAGGTGACCACAAACAGTGCAATTCAAAACATTTATAATAGCAATCAGAGTTTTACTGTCCAGAGTATAAATTATAATTACACATTATAGAGGGAACGATAATTCATTTGCAAACTAGAATTGTATGTTTTGCTTATTTTGTTCTTAAACAGTACTTTTCTGCTCAGGATTCATTTGATGAAAACATTTATATGATAACTAAACCCCAATTCATACAACTGATTTTTACCATGGAATCATGGAAAGCACCTTCTCTCTTGGGGTCATCTCTTTGGCCAAGTCTTTGAGCAAAGAAGGAACTCCTTTTGGTGACCATTTTAAGTGTTGTAGGACTTTTAGGTAGATATTTGTGTTGCTGTGCTTCCTAGAAAGCTTCTCCATCTTTATGATCATTACTGCTATCTATTCACTTTAGATTCAGTCTTCATTACCGCAAAGAAGGGCAAATGAGTGGGAATTATTGCTTGGGTTCTCCTGCTCCCTTTGTTCTTGTAGCATACAGAGAAGACAGATGACCACACAGCAAAAACAAGGAGTAAAAGAAGCAGGATGAGATAGCAGGCAGTGGTCCCCTACTTGGCATTGAAAGTATGCATTGATGTTGACTTTGTCAGGTTCGGTCAGCACGAGGTTTCAGGGAAGCACGGGGCTGCAGGGAAGCTCGCAACCAGACCACGCGGAATCCACCGGCGGTAGCTAGCGGGGAAAAGAGGAACCGAAAGCGCCGCTTATTAACGAGCCACCTGCGGCCAGCTAAACAGGAAAACCGCAGCGGAAGCTTTTAATTACGAACTGATAACGGCGTGAGCAAGCAAGGAACGGGGCCGCAGGGCAGCGAAACAAGATCGCAACGCAGCACAGAACCTGCGGTCTGCACGTAGCAGGGAGGGGCCAACCCAGCTGGAGGGGGACTGGCAATCAAGGACAATGGACTCTGACCGACCCTGCCATCATGAACGATCAGGGGGGACATTGGGGGGCCTAATAGCCCACAGCCGCAACGCGATCACGAGGCGGGAAAAAGCGCGGGAAGGGGGGAATATAACAAGTGATGCAATTGTACCAAGCCAGTCCTGGCTTTGCTTGTGACTACTACGTTACGCATGAGTAAACCTTCTTTGTGAACCACACGTGTCACGAGAGTTTCTCTGTCGAACGGGGCAAATCTCACATAAAGCCAGGACTCACCGTCAGCGCTACCCGGTACCACCGAGGAGCGTTTTCTTTCTCAATACAGGCATGACCAGCGACGAGGAATCCATGGGTCAGCTGGAGCGCGAGGGATCCAGGCTCGCGGAAGGGCGGTCGGAGCCGCCCGGGAGCGACGGGGCAGTGGCCAGGGCCGGGCGCACTCCATCCGAGCGGTGGTCGATGGGCGTGAATCAAGGACCAGGCGATTCGGGCGTTACGATGACCCGGGGTTCGGGGTTCCGGAACCGTGAGTGGAGCGAGAAATTCGCCCGACTAGAGGAGAGAGTCGAGCGACGCCTAGACGCCGTGGAGGCGATGCTCCAGACCCTACTACAGAGAGTGGGGCCACCGGCGGTGAACGAGGAGGCGAGCGACAGGGGGGGCGGTCCGACACCCCCGCCGGCACCACCCATGGCGCCCCGGTCGGAGGACCAACGGGCGGCAGACGCCCTGAGACTTCGAGGTATCACTGGGAAGTTCTCAGGGGACCCCGAACAGCTGCCGCACTTTCTGACGCACGTCAGGGGGTTCATGCAGAGGGGTGGTCACCTGTTCGCTAGAGACGAGGACAGGGTATCCTACGTGGCCGAGCTGCTAGATGGCCAAGCCGCCAGCTGGGTGATCGGGCTGTACGATGCCAACGCGGCGGAACTACGGAGTTTCCCGGACTTCATGCAGGCGCTCCGGGACAGATTCGAGGACACATTGAGCACCAAGCGGGCGGAGGACGACATCCTACAATTCAGGCAGCGGGGCAAATCGGTATCGGAATATGCCCTGGAGTTCCGGAGGTTGGCCGAGAAGCTCGCGGACTGGCCGGAGTCCCTGAAGGTGAAGTATTTTAAGAGGGGACTCAACCCAGAGATCCTGGAACGGGCACTGGGGCGGGACGACCCGGCCACAGTGAAGGATTGGATCTGGCTGGCCGGAACGGCGGAATCGGCGTGGCGGCAGATCCAACAGAGCACAAGACGACGGGACCAGACGAGGGACCGGCCGAGGGAGAGGACCCCCGAGGAGAGACGGAGCGGTCGACGGCAGTCCACCGGGAGGCGAGAGGCGACCAGAGCCCCGAATCTGTGCTTCCGATGCGGAGGCAGAGGCCACCGCGCGGCGCAGTGCCCGACGGAGCGGGAAGGCGCCCCACCACGGCCCGAAGTCAAAACCCCGCGTGCAAACGGGAAAAGGACCGGTGACCGACCACGGAAGGGGGCAGTGGCGGCGGTGACCGAGAAAGGACGCGGGGGGTGGTCGACCCCGGAGACAGCATCCTCCGGAGAGGACTCGGAGCCGGCGGGAAACGAGGCGCGCTCGCACTGAACGGCGTCCCAGTGCGAGCAGGGGAGTCGAGGCGCGCGGACCCAATTGGAGACGAGGACTGCCCACCGTTCCGGGTGAGGATACACGTCCGGGGGGTGAGATCCGGAGGGGAGGCGCAGCTACGGGCGCTACTGGACTCGGGCTGCACCCACTGCTTGATGCACCCAGCGGTGGTCTCGGGGCTCGGGCTACAGCTGAGGCGCCTCCGGGAGCCCATTTCATTCAGCCAGTTAGATGGCACGCTGGCAGGGGGGGGGCCAGCTCAGTATTACACCGAGCCGGTCCAGATGACGATCGGGAGTCACCGGGAAGAACTGAGGTTCGTGGTGGTCCCGGTGGCCGACTACGCGGTGGTACTCGGCTTGGCGTGGCTGCGGCGGCGGAACCCACGAGTCGACTGGACGGCGGAGGCAGTGCGGTTCGGGGTCGACAGACCGGCGAGGGGCGAGAGCAGAGGGGACCGAGCCGTGGAGACGGAGGCAGCCGCAACCACCGGCGGACAAGCGGAGGGTCCGGGACACCGGGAGACGGGGCGAGAGCAGATGGGGCCCGAGACCCGGGCGGCAACAGCAACAGCAGCAGCAGCAGCGCCGGGACCCCGGAGACCCGCCACGATCCCGAGGCGAGGGAGGCAGCGGCGACTGGCGAGGCAACCGCAAAGCGAGGGGCCGGACCCGGGGAACCCCCGACGGGCGGCGGAATCCCGAGGCAGTATCGAGACCTGGCGGCAGCGTTCGGGGAGAAGGAGTCTGACCAGCTCCCACCACACCGGCCCAGTGATTGCGCCATCGAGCTAGAGCCAGGAGCGACCCTGCCTAAGCCAAAAATGTACTCCCTGTCGAGGAGGGAGATGGGAGCCCTGCGCGAGTTCATAGACAAGAACCTAGCACGGGGATTCATCCAACCCGCGAAGTCACCATTAGCGGCCCCGGTGTTATTCCGGGAGAAGAAGGACGGCTCGCTCCGTATGTGCGTAGACTACCGGGGGCTGAACGCAATCAGCACGGAGTACAAATACCCCTCCCCCTGATGAAGGACTTGATGTCGCATCTGTCGAAGGGGAGGGTGTTCACAAAACTGGACTTGCGCGAAGCCTACTTCAGAGTTAGGATCCGCGCAAAAGATGAGTGGAAGACGGCGTTCAACACCCCGCTCGGAAGCTACCAGTTTTCCGTGATGCCGTTCGGATTAAAAGGGGCCCTGGGGGTATTTATGCAGCTAATTAATGAGGTGCTGCACGACCTACTCTACCAGGGCGTCCTGGTCTACCTGGACGACATCCTCATCTACACCGAGACCCTGGCGGAGCACGTGAGCCTGGTGCGCACGGTGCTCCAGAGACTGCTGAAGGCACAGCTGTACGCAAAGCTCTCGAAATGCGAGTTCCATCGAGAGCAACTAGACTACCTCGGCTACCGAATATCCAGCCGGGGAATTGAGATGGACCCGGCGAAAGTAAGGGATGTCCTGGGCTGGGAAGCGCCGCGAACCCGGAGGCAACTCCAAAGCTTCCTAGGGTTTGCGAACTTCTATCGTCAGTTCATCCCGAACTTCGCCCAAATCGCCCTTCCCCTAACCGACCTGCTAAAAACCAAGGGCACTGGGAAACCCCCCAAGCCCAGCATGGCACTCGCGTGGACTGCCGAATGCCAGGGGGCGTTTGAGGAACTAAAACAGCGGTTCACCGCGGAGCCGATCCTGCGCCATCCCGACCCAGACCGGCGGTTTATAATCCAAGTGGATGCATCAGACGTGGCAACGGGAGCAGTCCTGCTCCAACCCAGCCCGGAGGGGCCATCCACCCGTGCGCCTACGCCTCCCGCAAATTCACCGAGACGGAGAGGAGGTGGATGGTGTGGGAGAAAGAGGCGTACGCGGTCAAGTGGGCGCTGGCCACGTGGAGGCATCTACTGGAGGGGGCAACTGAACCGTTCGAGGTGTGGACGGACCATAAGAACCTCGAGGCCCTGAAGACCCCGCGTAAGCTATCCCCCAAACAGGCACGGTGGTCCCAATACTTCGGGAGGTTCAGGTTCACACTGAAACACATCCCCGGGAAGCGCAACTTCTTAGCGGATGGACTGTCTCGCATGCCCCAGCACGCCAGCCTACGGGAGGAGATCGTGGACTCCGTCATCCCCGCCAGCAGGCTGGCTGCAAAGGCGGTGACCCGAAGCCAGACCAAGGGGGAGCGACGGGACGCGGCGTCTGAAGTAAGGCAAGGGTTCGCGGAGGCAGCGGAGCGGGACGGTTGGCTCAAGCAGAACCGAGAGGCGCTAACCGGCCAAGAGGGGTTGTGGTGGCACGAAGGAAAGCTGTACGTGCCCGAGGGTTGCCGAAGGGAGGTCATGGAGAGAGCCCACGACAGCCGGAGCGCGGGGCATTACGGCTTCGTAAAGACACTCCACTTAATCCGGCGGCAGTTTTGGTGGCCCACGCTCCGGAAGGACGTGGAGGCATACTCGGGGGGTTGCCCGGTGTGCGCAACAGCGAAAGGAGCCAAAGGCAAACCTAGAGGCCTACTCCAGCCGGTAGCGGAACCCGACGGCCCTTGGCAAGAGGTCGCCATGGACTTCATAGTGGAGCTCCCGGAGAGTAAGGGGAAGACCGCCATTTGGGTGGTCACGGACTTATTCTCCAAACAAGCGCACTTTGTAGCGTGCCGGCGAGTCCCCACGGCCGAGGGGTTGGCGAAACTGTTCGTGCAACATGTCTACCGACTCCACGGCGCACCTCGACGTATCGTCAGCGATCGGGGCGGCAACTTCATCGCGCGGTTCTGGCGGGAGTTCCTGAAGCGGGTGGGGACGAAACAAGCCCTATCCTCCGCGGCGCACCCGCAGACGGACGGAGCCACGGAACGCCTGAACGGGGGGCTCGAACAGTACCTGCGCTGCTACGTGGGGCACCAACAGGACGATTGGGCGGAGCTACTACCATTCGCGGAGGTGGCATACAACAACGCCGTCCACAAGAGCACCGGGTTCTCTCCGTTCAAAGTAGCCACCGGGAGAGAATTCGTCCCCATGCTGGAGCTGCCTCAGCCGGAATCCCAGATCAACTCCCTCGACGCCTGGTTCGCCCAAATCGACGAGACCCGGCGAGCGGCGCACGCGGCATTGCAAAGAGCCAAAGCCGACTACAAGAAGCACGCGGACCGCAAGAGGCTCCCCGAGGAAAAGTGGAAAGTGGGGGACCAGGTGTATCTGTCAACCAAAAACCTAAAGACGCACCAGGCATCGAAAAAACTCAGCCCGAGGTTTGTGGGGCCGTTCCCCATTTCGGAGATCATCAATCCGGTGACCGTCAGGCTGACGCTCCCGAAAAGCCTCGGGAAGATCCACCCGGTGTTCCATTGCAGCCTGCTAAAGTTGCACCAGCCGGGGAATGCCTGGCACAAGGCGGAGGGAGTACCACCACCCATCATGGTCGGGGGGGAGCAGCATTTCGAAATCAACCGGATACTGGACGCCCGGAGGCACAAGGGGCAGACCCAGCTCCTAGTGCAATGGAAACATTTCCCCAAGTCCCACAGCGAATGGGTGAGTAAAACCCACATAAGGGCGCCGGACCTAGTGCGGGACTTTTACAGTAAATATCCCGGGAAGCCGAAATAGGACCGAGGGGGGGAGTTGTCGTCAGGGGGGCGGCATGTCAGGTTCGGTCAGCACGAGGTTTCAGGGAAGCACGGGGCTGCAGGGAAGCTCGCAACCAGACCACGCGGAATCCACCGGCGGTAGCTAGCGGGGAAAAGAGGAACCGAAAGCGCCGCTTATTAACGAGCCACCTGCGGCCAGCTAAACAGGAAAACCGCAGCGGAAGCTTTTAATTACGAACTGATAACGGCGCGAGCAAGCAAGGAACGGGGCCGCAGGGCAGCGAAACAAGATCGCAACGCAGCACAGAACCTGCGGTCTGCACGTAGCAGGGAGGGGCCAACCCAGCCGGAGGGGGACTGGCAATCAAGGACAATGGACTCTGACCGACCCTGCCATCATGAACGATCAGGGGGGACATTGGGGGGCCTAATAGCCCACAGCCGCAACGCGATCACGAGGCGGGAAAAAGCGCGGGAAGGGGGGAATATAACAAGTGATGCAATTGTACCAAGCCAGTCCTGGCTTTGCTTGTGACTACTACGTTACGCATGAGTAAACCTTCTTTGTGAACCACACGTGTCACGAGAGTTTCTCTGTCGAACGGGGCAAATCTCACAGACTTGTCATGTTAGGCCTGGCTACCACTATCTTCGCCCCCTTCTCCAATGGTTGCATTTTTGTTTGCTGGAATAAGGAAACATATATCCCCATTTTATTGTCTTCTATTCTCCAGCAAAACAGAACAAAATAAAACAAATTGAAGTGGTTTAAATTAAAGTAAACCAGTAGTACAGTGATGGTCCATCCTTTGAAGAAAGGATTAAGTGTCAGTAGTTGGATTCCTGTTGCTAATTGTTTTTATTATTTTTTTTCCATGATGCTTCGATGCAAAAGTATGAATTGGGGGTTGATAAATAACATCAAATCTCTAGGTTGGGTATTTTGGAGACATTATAGCTCAGTGTGAGAAAACAAGTTTCCAAAAGCAGACCCTGGATCTCGAATTAAGTAGTCTCAAAGAGCAGGATAAGGTAAAACCTTGGAATAGCTGCCTCTTGTCTAAGGAAATTAACTTTTCCCAGCTGTTGCCTTAATGTACATCTATATACTACTAAAACTCTCATGTCTGTTTGTCTGTCTGTAACCTTCAATTGGGCGAAACAGTGCATCTTATGGCAATAATTTTTGGACCAAGGTACCTCAAATGGGCTAAGTTATAGAATGCATCCAAAATTCAGGATACTCCTGTGGGATTGACATTTGGCAAAGTTGTGGCTGCTTCAGCACCGCTGGGCTTCTGCCACTTTAGCACTGCACCGCTGCTTCAGCACTGCACTGCTGCTGCAGTCAGCCACAGTATGTGATCATCCTTTCCCACAAGCAAAGTCAGTGGGGAATCCGGCAGGAAGTTACAAGTCCAAGGCCAGCAGGCAGGTAGGTGGCTGCTGTTGGGTGGGGGATGGAGCAAGAAGATGCATGAGACATGTGGCAAGGATGAGGGAGGGTGTGTGGGGGTGCACAAGAGGTACAGCATGGGTAAGGGAGGTTATGAGAGGGGGCAGTGCAGGCCAGGGAGTGTGCAGATCAGGGAGGGTATGCAGGGTATGCAAAGGAGGGAGGGAGGGAGGGAGGGAGGGAGGAAGGAAGGAAGGAAGGAAGGAAGGAAGGAAGGAAGGAAGGAAGGAAGGAAGGAAGGAAGGAAGGAAGGAAGGAAGGAAGGAAGATTTTTGATGGTCCTTGTCAGAAAGTCAATGGGGAACCCTGCAGGAAGTTGGAAGTTGCTTCCACTCCCACTGCATTATTGCCCACCCATGGTCATTCTGTTTCTCTGTTTAGGTAAGGAAATATCTCTGAAATGTGAACCCAACCCCCAGGTTGATTAGTTAAAACTATAGCTGAGGAATTCCAAGTAGCCCTCTAGAGAAGAAGTTGTTATCTATCAAGAGAATAGAGAAGACATTGCAACTGGAAAAACCTAATGAAGATACTTGCATTTTTTTAAAAAAAAGGGGGGGGGCTATGATACAGAACAAAAGAGCAATACATATTCATTCACTGAAGTTCCAATTATTTCAGAAGCCTAAGATATTCAGTGTATCCACTGCTTTTCACATTTTGTTGAGGAAAACATTAGCAAATTGGATTACAAAAGGAAAGCAGAGAAAAATCACAGATCTTCTGGGTGGGGACTGGTGCATATTTCATTTTGAACAAACACTTCATATGAAAGAAACTCAGGAAGTGTAGATCTTTTGATGATAGAGACAAAATAAATAAAGCACTTTAGTTTATCTTGAGAGCTGAACAGAAAAACAAGAAAGCTAAAGAAGGAGAACAGATTATGAGCTTAAAACATTTCTCCAGTTAAATGATGAAGAGAGGCAAAAGAAAGTTCCCTCAGAGCTGTTTATTGGTGTTTAATATTTGATGACCAAGACCTGACACACTACAAATAAAAATTTAAATTAAGTAAAGAGGATGGTAAGATCTGAAATAATTGGAACTGACTGAAATAGTTAAGGATGGTTCACTTGCAAATTTCAGTACTTGATCCTATAAATGCTGTACAGCCACACTCATATAACCACATCTCCATATTTAAAGATATTGCATCACCATGTCACAAGCATTGACAGGTCATTTGTATACAGCCATACATCACATACATAATGACTGCGATCCTAAAGTCCTTATCATTTGGGATCGCAGCCCATAGAAGAAGCTGTGTGAGAGGGAAGATTCAAGATATAGCTTCAAGAGTAAAGTATACAGCGAGGGGATGAAACTTTTAGCATCATATTAATTAGCTGAAAAAAATAATGGAAAGAGCCTTGCTTCTTTTACATTTTCATTACATTTTTACATTTTCAAAATAAGTTTACTTACCTTTTTTACTTCAACATTCTCTAGAATATGTGAATCACTCCTGATCTGATCATTTCTGATCTGATTTAAATCATCCATCAGTTTGACTTGGTATGGTATTCTGATTCAAAACATTGAAAAGGTTCAGTTGAAATATCAGTTCAAATCATCAGATTGAATGCATTTGGTTCTTGAAAAGGCACCTTTGCACATGCCAAAAGCCACCAAATTGTCAACAGATAATGATGATTCTAACCAAACTGATCAATTTGTTCAGAGATTCAGTTCAATTGCTTTCAGACTGACTCGCTCAATTGAATCATTGCACAGCCCCAACATTATTCCCATAGATTCCACACAGCCACACATTTTTTACCTATCATTCACCTTCCAATTAACAGATTCTGGCTGGAGATTGCACCCAGTTCATCTCTACCTTTCTGACACTGAATACTACCAACAAACATATGGGGGTCATTTTTCCAGGAATCTCATCCCTACGCAAGCTGTCAATTCCTGTGTACCCATAATGTTGGAAAAGGGCTTTGGTGAGATAAAAAACAGTGAATGCATCACAGGAATTCCAGCGGGGGCTGGGGTGAGCTTAAAACAATAGGCAAGGGTTTGGATCCTAAGATAACTTCCCCTTTTTCCTTTTTGCAATTACCTATATTCTTCTAAAAATCTCATCAGAAGACTTTGTCATGGACAATACAGGATGTAATTTACATTGGTTACATCCCAGTGAAAAGAAGACAATGGGAAATCAACATTTTAGGATCTAAACTCCTTTTTCTTTGAGTTTCCTGTAACGTACTCACTAGTTTCCCCCCTCACTCAGTCATATGTTTCTAATGGAACAGCTTCTTTCTCTTTCCCCCTTTGGCTGGATACTAGCTGTCTCTTCCTGATTTTTGTCCATACCTGCTTCCCACTGTACCTATTCCTTGTGCTACAATTCAGGCTTTTTCTAATGGTGGCTATGGTTTTGAGAAGAGTTACAGTGGAGTATAATTGCAAGACTGGGCAAGAAGGTCTGGTTCTCAACATTGGCTTTTGTTTATGCATCCAGCTGCAGCATAGTTTTCTAGTCCTATGTTATTCTAATGTCCAGCCATGAAGATGTGCCCCATTATTGAGGGGGGACAATTAAATTCAATCCATGCGCCCACACAGGGCCAGCTCTACCATTTGGTAAACTGAGGAAGCTGTGTCAGATGACAGGGATGGGGAAATTGCAGCAATCTCTGTCTGCATCTTTTTGGTTTGTGCAAAGCCTATTGTTCTGAAAATGGAAAGTTCCAGAAAACTTTATAGATTTGGTTTTTCAAGGATGATCTGATGGGTTTCAGGAAATGGATCCTTCAAACAGTCAATGGTTCATAAGTTCCAGATATGCTGTTTCACATGAAACAAGCCTGGAACGATAGGTTTTGAACATCTCTAGTGTCTCCACTTTCTTAGATTGTATCCTATGATTAGTGTTTAAACAAGATTCAGACCAGTGTTGAATTGAACAAATTGGCTTCCTCCTACACAGATGTCCTTTGCCTGAAAAAGTCTCTTGATTGTGTTGACCTTAAAACAAATAAATATAATTTCTTCATGCTGTTAGGATAAGATTCTAGAAACCAATAACTTCCTTCTTGTACCATTGTCTTGTCCATGTGTATATCTGGACAATTATGCCAACCTACAAATTGCATTTCCCCTGTGAGTTAATTGGTATAAAACTGTAATGAAATAAAATTCAGCCCACAGTGTAAAAGAACTGTAGTTGGGAAAAAGAAATAGTAAACATGCTGATTAGCATGTAAAATTTTAATGAGATTCTGTTTTGATAGCAAAAGCTTCAGAATGAGAGAGTTATGGTATAACTTCCAGCAAATATTTTGCTTAATTAATGAATTTCAATAATTGATAGTATTATCTAACACTTAAGCCCCATTACTGAAACCACTTCTAATTTCTTCCTTTTTAATGAGAGTGCTCTGAAGAAAGTGTGAACTTGTTCAAAGTAAGCACTGTTTTCACATAAACTTCTACAAAGCACTTGTTAAAATAAACCACAGTAGCAAATCCTGAGAAAGAATTTCCAAGAAAGTCCAATGTATATACAGTGGTACCTCGGTTCACGAACTTAATTTGTTCCACGACTCTGGTCGCGAACCGAATTGGTCGCGAACCGAATCAAATTTTCCCATAAGGTTCAATGTAAATACGGTTAATCCGTTCTGAACCATATGTATTTTTTTTTTAAACCACAAAAATATGACACAAAGTACAGTACAGTAAACTATGAAGAGAGAGAACGCTAACCTTGCTTGAGGCGACTTCTGGCGTGGAGGACAGGAAGGTGGGTGGGGAGGCGGTTATTGTTTGGAGGGAGAGTCCCCCTCACCTACAGGAAGCCACGACCACGTGTCAGAGCAGGGAAGATGGCCGCGGGTCATGTTCGTCACCCGATGTGGAGTTCACAAATAGAAGCAAAATTTTCCAAACGGTGCTGTTCGTGAACCGAATTGTTCGTGAACAGAAGCGTTCGTGAACCGAGGTATTACTGTACTTTGTGTATGTGTGGCAAGTGGGTGGCATGCTCCATGTCTTACAAGTTTTTATGTAACGTTTTCCTAATATCATGATTTCTGTGGGAGAGGCTTCTGTTGATGACATCCTGTAACTTTGCCCTTGTATGCAAAATCCCATACATTTCTCCAGCAGCGAACGTTAATTGTCTGAGATTTCATAAAGGTTCATATGTTTTAGCAGTAACATCTCTTCTTCGGGGACTTCTAGGAGTTGTTCTTCCATAATTCTTGGGTCTTCCAATATGTCCTTTAAGGAAGAGCTCTCACCAAGCTACCGTTCCCAGAATTCAGTCTCACATTGTGGAAGGAAGAGTTTATAACAGCTGTGAGGAACATCACTACTGATGTGCATGGAAATTCTATCTTCCACTGAAATACATTTCACTGATGTTAGCTATGTGTATACATGTGTAATGTAAGTGTTGGAAGAAGGCAATGGCAAACCACTTTGGGAATCTTGCCAAGAATACTGCAGGGACCTGTCCAGATGATTGCCAGGAATCAACACTGATTTGAAGACACAACACAAACAAATTTAAGTGTGAGATCCTGAATAGGAAGAGGTTGGAATATTATAAGCCATATTGCATTTGACACCACCAACATGGGTGTTGATTCATGATACTTGTTTGCTCGTGGATGATTTTCTTTGAATATAATAAGCCTTCCACAATAATGGTCTTAAACTTACAACCTTGATAGTTTTCTTTCTGGATGTGCAACATGCTAGTGAATTACAACTATCATTTAATGAAAGCAGCTTTCTGAGTTACTTTATTACACGCACGGGCAAGAGGCCATATGTGATTCTGAGACCCTTTAGTGTGGTCCCTGGAGCTTTCTAGATCATAGCACCAAAACTGCGTGGCAAACTGTTGAATAGCAGGGGTGTGATTTTCCCCAGATATTCATACATACATACATACATACATACATACATACATACATACATACATATATACATACCTATCTATCATACAGGGTAAGCCATGTTATACCTAGTGAAGAAAAGGAGGAAAAAAGGGATGTATTCTTGAGTTGGTAGGATATTTGTAAGCCTGTAGGCATTTACAACCTGTATGCTAAGATGTGCACTCTGCTGCAACACTGCAGAGACACCAAGAAAATACCCATTTTCCATTCGCACATGATCAGTTGATCTCACATTAAAAATTCTCTCCCTGCGCAGATTCTGCTTGTTTTGCCATGATCTAGCCTGTATCAATTTTTGTCTTCTTGTTCTACAAGACAGAATACATATACATATACATATTCCTCACTGTTGATGTTTTGGCTGTGCTCTTTGACATCAATGCATTCATTGGAACATTTCCAAACCTGTAATTTTATATTATTTGATTAAGTTCTGTGCAAAAATGAACTGTATTGGTGACCACTCTTATGTATTAATGGACATAATGATACATGACTTCAGGTGGACTTTGAAAAGCTGTGTTTAAGGTGACATCGCTTACTTTTAAAGCTGTAAAAATCAAAACATGTTCTTTGAAAGTTTAGAGTTTCAAAATTCAGTTTATAATACCATGTGAGGTTTTGTCATGATGATTTGCATACTAAAAGATGCTCTAGTTGAGTCAAACTTGATTTGCTAAAGGTTTTGATATGAACAACACAAGTTGATCAAATTTCATGGCATGATCTCAAAAGTTAGAATGCTATTAAGACAAAATTAGACATTTCTAAGTTCCACAGATTTCCATAGGGAAGATTAATTTCATACTTAACTTCTCTATTAGGCACAGAATATACTTAACTATGGCTGGCCTTGGTCCATATTTATTTTTTTTAACAAATGAGACCTTCTGGGAAAAATAATTAGTAGCAGAATGACTGCTAAGCAGAAAATGTAAGAAATAAAATTAATATGCTTACTAACAGTTTTTGGAATTTCTTTCTTTTTTAATTATACAAATCAGTGCATTTCTACTTTCCCTTCATCTCTTCTACACGATTACCTCTTTCTTCCCCACCCAACTGATTTTAGCAATGAAATAAAAATATAATAAAATGCCTTAAGAAGAAATGTTTAAAAAAGGTATAGAGTATCAGAGCCTACATTAAGTAAATTGCTCCTGAATTATAGAAAAAAATCAGAAAGTTCTTCTGTGGCATATTCTTATCATATTATCCACCCAAACCATTTCAATGTTTTTCCAGATTGCTTCATGATATGTCTGCCAACTGCTTTACTGTTGCACACAGAAACAGTCATTGCATTCATTTTTATGGATTTGCAGGAAGCTAAAATCCAAGCCCAAAGCAATGGTGCTTATTGTCAGGGGTTAAGGCAGAAATATAAAGATGAATTTGCTGATTGTTTCCATAAAGTAAACCAGTCAGTAGACCAAGTCAACTAGCTAATACTGCTCATAAGAGGTCATTGCACACCTACAAAGGACAGAAGATTTATAATGAAGTAAAACTAGTGATGAAATTAAGGCTCTCTTTCAACTCCAAAGATCTCTCAAACCCCAAGTACTGGGATTAGGGTGACCCTTAGTGATCCTATTATGAAAATCCCTCTCATTTGAAACTAGAGCTGTTGGTCATAGAAAACAGTATTTTAGGTCCTGTCCCTTGGCACATTACACAGCTTTTTGATGTTGTTGTCTTTTTAATGTATGTGATTGCCAAGATATTGCTCTTTAGAACATGCCAGAACTCTGGAGAGACATATTGGGGCCAGAGTGTTATGGAGTCCCAGGATTAGAATGAAGCAGGTTCAGAAGTATCTATTTTGCCTTGGGAAAATGGAAATCTGGTCTAAATTACTCTGGCCTAAATATGAGTTTTGAGCAAACTCACTGCATACACCCAATATGTTTACCAGCCACTCAGCTTAGAAATACAGATCTTGTAAATATTACTGTAGAACCATGTCCTCAGTGTTGTGAGTCCTGAAAAAGAATCTAACACAGCTGGTGATCTGCAACTCTCATAACATCTGACACATTAATTAGATAATATTTTTTCCAGTTTTAATTTCAGAGAGGCAATAGTTCAAAGGATTTAATTAAGAGAAAGATGATATGGCACTGTAAAAGTTTTACAAGTGAGGGTGGAAATTAGGTCATCAGTTTTGGCAAGCTGCAACATGGTCTGCTTTCTCAAATAAAGGAGAACAACCACTCCTTGCAAGTAGATGTGTGTGTATCTTCTGTGTGCAGAATCTCTAATATTGCATCTCTGCTGTCAGTAACTGAAGTCAACTCCAACATATATTTTGAAGTTAATATTGGCAGACAGAGAATTATCAATGTAGAGGGTCATTTCTACAAATGTAATGGAGTGGAACTTGCATGAGAGAAGAAGCAAGTTCTGCAACTTCATTGTCATTCCTTTCCATTATGGATAGGTGGGTGGGAGCCAGTGAGGTCTACCACATAAAAAGTATACTTTACCTCTGTGCAGGATATAATTCAGTCACTTGCATTGTGCCATTCAGGCATGTTGTAAGCAGAAAAAATAATTATAAAAAAAAAATCCAGCTTTCTGTAACCTTGGAACATCTGTTTTTGTCCTCCCTCCTGTATCTCTGCATCAAATAAATTTTCAATATACTGAGAATGGTTCGCAAACTGAACAGGAATTCAGTTATTCCTGAATTGGTATTGCAAGGGTCATTATATTGTTGAAGCATTGTTACAACTTTATAATAAGAATGATTTTAGTAAGCTACTTTTGCCATACAAAAACTCCTGTGCTTGTTTTAGCCACCTCTCCTTCTGTTACTAGGAAGCAAAGACTGTTTATACAAATTAGTAAAATAGTCTATTCCCAGACACAAATGAAGTCAGTAATAGGTAAGTGTGTCTGCTAACTTGTCAAGATCATAAACACCCAAAGAACGTCTGTGAAACTGGCCTTGAGTGATCTATGCATGTGTGAGAATGTTAAATTCTGCTTCCTCTAAAACAGTGTTTTTCAAACTTGGCAACTTTAACATGCATGTGATTTCTCCAGTTCAACATAATGAAAATCATCTTCTAAGTGCATTATACTAGGCTTCTGCATGTATGCTATGGACTATAAACAAAGAAGCCATTTCTCTATGCTCTTTGTCATAACCTTCCATATGATTGTGGGAGCCTGTTCTGACCCTTAATGCTTTAAGCTAAATATTTTGTGGTATTCTGACAACCATTCTGTCTGCTTATTTTATTGGGCTGGGGGATTAAGGAGGAAAAAAAAAATCCTTCAACAGTACCAACACTGATCCATAAAGAGATTCAGGTACAAAGTCAGATGAGTACACCTGTCTAGGGATTTGGGGGGGGGGAATACCTAATAAAGACAATGGCAAACCACTTTTCTACTGCTGCTAAAGAGAGTACAGGAATATCTCCATAAAGTTACTAAGACTGAAGCTTAACTCTAAAAATTAACCTTTTTGCCTGCAAGAAGAGTAGAATGCTGGGAGCAGAGGAAGGTCTTTCGATCTTGTTTTTCCACTCCTCAAAAACACAAATAGGGTTCAGACAGCTATATAATGCCAAGTTTCTATACATTCTGCATTCAACCAGCACAGGAATCTTTGTCCCTTTTGTTTTTGTATGGTAGAGTCCATACTATGTACAATCATACCTTAATGATGTGCCCCATGACTATCAAGCCAATCCTATACGTCCATTATATAATAGATACTTGGTATAATCACACATGAATGGTTTGCCCCATGACTATTAAGCCAGTATTTCCTATCCATTCTCTTCCATTAATCTACACCCTTGGCTTTCCAGGTTTTCAGAGGACCTTTAGAACCATTCGTGGTGGTTGCCTTTACTTATACCCATCCAGCACCATGAATCTGATGCTTAATCAGGCGTTGGAAATCTTCTCAGGCCTTGGGACCATTGCACGTGCTCATGCTGGTAGCCCAAGCTATCATCTCTCCCCATGGTCACTATAATCTCCTGAACTTGTGCAAGACCATTGAATTAGGATCACTTTCTGGCAGTGTTTAATGTTCTTTATTTTTATGGTCCTGCAATTGCCTTTCTGTGAGTCTTCTGCTTTGACTATTGCAAATCTTTTTTTTTTTCTGCCCTTCCTTTGTTTCTCCTTTATTCACCCAGCAGGCAAAATTACTCTCTTTTTTATAGTTTCATTTTCTTTCATTTTTAAAACGTGAATGTCTTGTATTGCTGTGTCTGCCATTGGCTTATACCGAAGAGATACAGATCTGTTTTATAGGAATCAAATGTGTCCGTATTCTTAGCTAGTGTCTTGGTTATATTTAGAGGGCACAAGGGTTCGTGGCATAATCAAAGACATTGGAATTCTATCCAGGGTCTCTTAATAGCAAGGTGATAGGTTTTGAATGTGCAATTACAGTTGATGGTTTATTTCCTCTAGTATTCAATTAAAGTGCTTTGAAGAAGATTCAGAAAAAAGAAAAGTTCCCTGATGAAATGCACACTTCCATTTCCATACCTCAACCAGTCTTCAGAGATTGCCAAGAAGGAGCTTATTATTGCCAAATGGATGGCTCCTTTTTGTAATGTTGACAGCTGTTAATCAATCACGGAGCTTAAATTGCCCGCTGCTCAGAGCTGCCTGGAGGATTGCTAACCTGGTTATGTTTTTCTCTACTCAAATTTTAGTATATTACAAAGTGAGTGCAAAAGACTTTCCATCTTCCAGCTCTGCAAGCAGATTCCCTATAGTAGCTTTAAACAAAAGTATCAACAGCTCTTTTAAACAAAAGCCTGAGAATAATTGTAAATCCCATTTCCCATTCCTTTGCAAGTCTCTTACATTAGATGTACTGAATAGTTTGAGAATGTTCCTAGAAAAAAATTCAGAGAACAGCCAAGGAGGCATTTATCTTAGGCATCTCGGAAAGTGTGTATGTGTGGTTCTGACCCTATATTGAGATGAATTTGCTAGTCCTTGGGAAAATTCATGGATGTTTCTCCTAAATTAATGCATTTTTAAATTTCATATTTCCCAATACGAACATGTGTGCAATTTCTCCTACCTTATATGTTATTTTGTAAGAATTTGTCTCTCTCTATGCATTTCTATATGCCCTCTTCCTTAATATTTTAATTCTATATGTGGACTCTCTCCAATATGAGTTTAATATATAAATTTGGGATTACACATATTGAAAAATTAGCATATAGCAGTATTTCAGTTTGGCACATAACTGCATAACTGCTCATTTTTGCCTTCACAACCAACTTCACAAGCAGAACAAAAAGATGTAACTCTAGTCATGATTTTTTTGGGGGGGGATTCTTTATGCATTTTCAAAACATGGAAAATGCTATGATGGAACTGGCATTCTGTTTGGGGTAGATTCCAAGAATATAGTGTTCAGGGAAAGAAAATAAAGGAAATGCACAATAGCTTTGTTCTCAAGTGAAACAAAGATCTGTTTCTTTGGTGTTATTGAAGCAGCTTTGGTGTCATGCCATCACAAGAGAGATGGGAAACATTGGACCTTTTTGGATATTGCTAGATCATAACTAACAGTATTCCTCACCATTATCCGTGCTAGCTGATCTGTTGAGATAGTCAGTGACAGCTAGAGGACCATGGTGCTTTCATTCCTCTTCCACAGCTTCTATATGTCGCTTCTAACAAATCAAGCTAAATTTAATCCGCCAGTTTGATGTGCCAGCCTATCAACTGCACCTAGGTAGTTGTCATAAAGAAATGATGAATTACTAAAGCAAGCTACAACCTGAGCAGATTTTGAACCAAATTTGTCTTAGAGGATAATATATTGCTTATGCAACCTGAGAAAAAATCTCAGATCCCTATTATTTATTTCATTTATATCCTTCTTTTCTCTACAAGTGTGCTAGTCGAGTAGATGATGTAAAACATAATATGTCACTGGAAGGGTGTAAAAAAAGAAAAAAGAAAAAAGAAAAAAAACCCACTCCAAAACTTTCATATGTCTTTTTTTCAGCAGAGTGCATCATATGCAACAACACTGGCCAAGTTAACAGGCCGCAATTCAACACAATATTCCACTGCTATCGTTTCAGGGTTTCCAGGATTGGTGGAAATAATATAGCGAGCATTAGTATGCGGACAAGTCAAAGAAAGTTAATGGACTTTAAAACTGACACATTGCTCTAGAAAGAGTCATTAGCACAGTCCTCGGCTTCATCGCTGAGGGAAAGAAAAAGAAAAATGTAAAGTGAGTTACACTGAATTAATTAATTTGAAGAAAGAACCCCAGTACAAAGGCATGCATTGGTATGACATTAGAAAACTAAAAATAATGACTAATTAAATAAAATTCAAAAGGTGACTGTGAGTCTCTGTATACATGAAACCTAAACAACCAAGGTCCCATTTCAGTGGTCATCAGAAGGAGCTGATCCCAGTTTGTAAAGACCAGGTGGTCCTTGGTTTCGAAGCCCATCCCAAATGCACAGAAAGAGTCCTTCAGACAGTTCAAGAAGGTGAGGGCAAGCCTCTTAATGCTCCTGTTTATATCTCAGAGCATCTTATTTGTTGCTAGCTATAGTTTGGGGTGACTGTGTTTTCTGAATTAGAAAGTGAGCGATGTTCATTTTGCACTTATAGTCAGCCAGCAAATGTGCACAAATAAAGTAATGACTCCTTTAAACATCTATTTTACCTATAGTTCTAACAGGCCCACTATATGAACAGTGGGTACCAAATGTGTGAGCAGATCACTCTCTTCGTTCTCCCTGCACCACCTCACTTTAAATAAATAAATAAGTAAGGATAACACACCATAAACTGAAGCATTATCTTCCAGGCATTATCTTTCTTTCAATGTTTTTTTTTTGACCCCTATAAGTGAAAATAAAAAGAATAAGTTGCTACAGCATACTCTTTGGGAGTGGGACCCTGATCTCATTTTCCCCAAGCGATGAATGTGAAGTAAAAAATGTGCTAGAAACCTGAAGAACATTCAAGAATTTGAGTGAAGTCCACTGGAACAACCATCACTGATGCTCTGTAATTCAAGGATAATTTTTCTCCCATTATTTTCTAAGTTATATCTCCCTGCATTTTGCAGTTTCTCAGCTGATCTAGACTTGCAGAGTACAACACTAAATAAAAATGGCTCACGTATATTTATAACACAGTCTGGCATATTGGTTGCCTAGCCCATGAAAACAGCTTATGCTTGTTTTTATCGTGATTATTTAAGGTATTTCATTATATGAATCAATTTAAGTTGTCCATAATTACTGGAGCCTAACATTTCCAGACATTAAACTGATTGTTCTTGTAAGTGCAATCAATTCCATTCCATGTCCTGACATGTCACGGCAAGCTTTATGAGCAGGTCAGTCATACATGAAACGTAGAGGCTTTTTCATGGTTGGCAGAAGACCAGAGGCTTAGAGAGCTAAATCAAGAAAGTCTCCTTCAAATTTCCTTCTCACAGCATTGCTTTTATTAACCTAGCAGAGATTCGAATTGGAAAATTTTCTAACCTGGCCCATTGACTCCCAACAATTCACTTCTTACAATGCAGAGCTGTTAACCTGAAGTAACATTTCCTGACTACAGATATGATAATGTAGTTTAAATGGTTAAGTCAATGGGATGGGTCAACCAAAAGCATATTTCACAGCATTCTTGAATGACCTTGTTCCGCCTTTATAAATAATAGTACTTTGCAGATACCCGGAAGGTCCCCTACCACAGAAATGCAAATTAAATGCTCTTTCTCAAATCTATTTTAATAATGTTAGTTTTTATTACTATTTTTTAAAATGAAAACATTGATATCTTGGAGTCCTCCTCTTTGCTTCATGAAGTCTGAAAAGCAAAACCCAAAAGCAAACTGAATTCTAAATTTGAAATGTCTATATTTTGATGAGTAAATGTATATCCCTCAAGGGGAGTTATTCTAGAGGATATTAAAAATAGCTTTAAGAATAAGATTCTTTTTTAAAAAAAGTACATATATTCAGCTCTGCCTTGAACTAATTTTACTTGGGAAGTGCAAGATTAAAACACACATACACTTAGCCCAATTCTCTCACTCTATGAATATTACTTACAGAGGATGGATTGTCTCTCTGAAAGGCATCACTTACCGAGAGTAATTTTATTTCTAGTTGAGAGTTAAACATTTTTTAAATTACTGATTTTGAAAGTATCATTAAGTTGTCAATCTATCTCTGCCCAAAGTTACATTTCAAATTTCATGCTGAACCTTTTCCTGTTCTGTACCACCCCAGATTCAATGATGGTAACTTTCGAAATTGAAATTGAAAGCTGTCCAGTGTACAAAAGTTCTTGTAGCCCCCCCCCCCCCCAAATCTGATTCTGGTATTCATGATGGATGTGAGAGCGATCTGGCTGTGACATCTGTCACCCCATTGACCACCAGGGTTCATTTGGCTGATCTGGCTGGCTAGGTGTGTGTCCCCTTCCTCCCTCAGTGCTCTGTATGCATTCCTCCCGAAGCTGCACACTTGGTGGAAGAGGATGACCATCTCAGAGAGAAGGAGTGTACCGATCTTCGGTCAAGGGTACACCATAGCTGTGTTCCCCTGTTAGAACCTCCAAACAAGCTGAAGGTATTCATGATGATCAGCTTCTGTGAAAGATTCTTTCTGGGCTCTCATAAATTTTGGGAAAGAAGTCCAACAATACGATAGGTAGGCCATATGAGGTAGGCCTCATATTTTGCATGCCAAAGGCCACCAAGTTCTCGTCATCACCACATCAGGCTGAAACCCCTGGAGAGCGAGCAATCTTTATCATTTAGCCATTTAAGTTATTTCTATGCTGCTTTTCAGTGCAACGGATTCCAAAACAGCATAGATATACCTCAAATAAACAAAAAAATCAGTGTCACCAGCCTTGACTGGCTGTAGAGGCAGAAGCACCAATAACTTAGATCTCTATAAAACAGCATCCTAAATGTTCAAGTGGACTTCTGCACTCTGAGAACCAGATGGATGCATGCTTTTGCTCCTCCATTTCTGACACTTTTGTAAAAAGGAAATAATAGACTTGCAGCTACAGATAATTTACGGCCAATAGCATTTCAGCTTAACAAAGACGCCATAAAGCACCTCAGCATTTTTATAGGACCTGAGGTGATGTTTGTTTTAATTACAGCTCACAGATGGAATTTTTAAGCAACCTTTTGCTGCCTTCTATGTGAAAGTAGAAAATAACAGGTAAGTTGCAGGGGATGCATGGCAAAGGATTTAATTAGTTTAACCTCATTAATAGGCAATTTGATCCGATATACTTGATTGAGCCAGACCACTAGTCGGGACCTGGTCTGAACAGACAATTATTCATGACTAATGAGACAATGGCTGCAAGATTTGTGTTTTGTTTTGCTTTTCATGATTCAGACCACATTTGCAAAAGATAAATTGAGCAATGCTTTTGATTAGGCCAGCTAAATAAAACTTCTGAGACTTTTGAGTTTGTTTATTTATTTAAATAATGGATATGGCCAACCACCTTACAACAGTGACTGTGGGTGGTGCGTAAAGATTAAAACCAACAGTTACAAACAATAACCAGGACACCCAAAGTAAATAATACCTGTGAAACTGCATCAATAACAGAGTTTGCCTAGCCTCCTGGCCCAAACACCTGGGGAAACAGACAGGTCTTCAGCACCTTATGAAGGCTAACAGAGTCAGGGCCATCCGGATCTCTGGGAGGATGCTGTTCCACAAGGCATGACTCTTGGGTCCAACAAGTTGACATTATTTGTTAGAGGGAACCTGCAGCATGTCCTCTCTACTAGATCTAGTGGGAGGGGAAGAAACAATGAGAGAAAGGCCATCCTGCAATGAGTTCAGACACATTATACCTTGGACTAACAGCAACAAGCAAGTAGGAGTGGTGACCATCTCAACTGGTTTATCTAAGATTATCCTTAGAAAGGAAAGGGTAGACAAGAATTGACTTGAGTGTGGCTGCAGGCCATCATTTTTATTTCCTCCCTCTTCCACTTTTACACTACATATGGGGCACTGGGAGAAATTAAAATGTCAAATTCACTCACTCAGATACCTGGTGTTGCTTAGAGCGTCAAGCTGGGGGGAAAAAATGAAAATGCTAGAGACCAAGCAATTGTCCAAGGATACCAGATGTTGATGATGTATCTTTCTAACATTCACAACAAAATAAATAAGAGATTGAGATGTTTGGTTTTCATCTAGCTGAAGTAGCCACAAGGGCAACTGGCTTATAATTTGTGCTTTCGGCTTGAATGTCTAGTACGTGCATAATATTGCTACTTCTTATTATATACAGTATTTGAATATTATTTTTAGTGTTAATCATAGGTAAGGTACTTGCTCTTAGTATGCATCTGGATAAGTAGCAAACATAACTATTTGTAACCTTTGTCTACCCCTACCCAAATTCTATATTCTGAAGGAATACACAGAAAGCGGTAGTACATGGGAACCATGTGTCAATTCAGAAACATCAAATGAAGGTTGGGAGAAGACCAACTCCTTCTCCAAAACTTTATTTCTAAAAGAATATGTCCAGACTCAGAGTCCATGTCTACAGTCTAAAACCAATAGAAAGCCAAAGTCCAAGTCTCAGAAGCAAATATCAGTAGGTTTATGTGTACAAATCCCAGTTTTAGTGGCAAATCATTGTGAAGTCCAATAAAAATTGTGGGTTTCCAAACAACCGAACAACATAATGTCATCACTGGTTTTTGTTTCAGCATTTCACTCTTCCAAGGCAGCACCCTAGATGAAGTAGATTACCTGGACAATTTTAGTTGGGTTTCAGGCCCAGAAATGGGGCAGAGGTGATGTTGAGATTTGGATCCCCTCTTCATCCTTTTGGATCTCTCTGCAGCCTTCAGTACCAGCAGCCATAGTATCTTACTGGGCTTCTTTAGAGATTGGGCTTGGAGGCACCATTTTGCAATTGTTCTGCTCCTTCGTTAGTGGGCAGTTTCAGTCATGGTGGTAGGGGAGGAGAGACTGTTTTTATTCCACTGATATATGGGGAGCTATAGGGATTGATCCTCTCTCCCCACTTTTTAACATCTATAAGAAGGCACTGGGTGAGGTCATCTAATAATTTGGGGTGTGCTATCATCAATATGCTGATAAGCACTCAATTTTACATTGCCTGTCTGAGCTGTAGGGAGAATGTTGTTGATGTTCTGTCCTGGTGCTTGGAGGCTGGAAGAGTCTGGATGGGAGAGTACAGACTGAGGCTGAACCCAGGTAAGATGGAGTTACTGCCTGTCCATGCCATTGTTGTCTCTGGAATGGCAGGCACTATCCTGAAACAGCAGACTCATGATATGGGGGTTCTTCTAGATTCACAGCTCCTGCTAGAACAATGGGTGGAGGCCATGGTTAGATGGGACTTTGCCCAACTGCAGTTGATGCTTCAAATGCAATTCTACTCAGTACAGGAGGACCTGGCTATATTGACTTATATCCTCAATCTCACCCTCCTGGACTATTGCAGTGTGCTTTACATGACGTTGCCCTCCAAGACTAGTCAGAAACCTCCATTGATCCAGAATGCATATGTACTCACAGGCTCTCAGCTTTGGCAGCATATAACACTAATCTTATAGGGCCTGCACTGATTGCCAATTAACATCTGGATACAATTTAAGGACCTATAAAGCCCTCCATGACTTAGCACCTAGGTATCTGCAGGATTGCCTTGTTCAGCCAGAAATGGCCTGAACTTTTAGATTCTGTAGATCACATACTTCTGGGAAGTGAAAGAGGTCAAGATAATGTAGCACTGTTCTCTGTATTGGCACCACTGCTCTGTAGTGGTCTTTTACTTGAGATCAGACTTGTCCTCTCCCTGCTGGCCTCTAGAAATTTCCTAAAAAAGGAACTATTCTGGAGGGCATTTTCTTGATTCAATGCATTACACTATTTTTATTATTTATTAACTTTTATTTTTATTGTCTTCGATGTTCTGTTTTATTGTGGATGTTTTTATTGTGTGTTGTATACCTTGTAAGCCAGCAGGAGTAACTTAATTGTGGCAGGGTATAATTTCATTCCATCCATCCATCCATCCATCCATCCATCCATCCATCCATCCATCCAGATATTAGCTGGTCTTATTTGGGCTGTGTTCTTTTCCTAAGGAGTCTGCTTATTTTATCATTTAGTTTGCACCTTTCTCTAAGGTATTCTTTTTTTTTTGGCTTCCCCTCCAAACATATACAATTTCAATCATATTTTCTTGAGTCATGAAGTGGGCCACTTTTTGAAATGTCAGTTTCAATAGGAACATGGGTTTGACTTCTTATGAACAGCTGAAAGTTTTAAAATGAATTTATTGGTGCAACTTTCATGAGGCAACGAATTCCACAAACGTGCCTATGTCAAAGGCATAGAAATCCTGTTCAGGGGGAGAGGGACACAACTAATGAATCCATCCAAGTATGGAGGGTTGTGTCATAAATAATGAATGAATAGTTGAATGAACCTGGAATGACAGAGACGTGCTTATGCACTGCTGAATGAGGCACATCGTTTCTTCATGCAAAAGACAGTTTGCAATGAAAGATTAAAACAGGTATAGGGGATATTCAAAAGCAAAAAAAGAATCACTCAGTCCTGAGATAATGACTAGTTTTGGAACTAATGTAGAATGGAAAAATCTGAGCTAATCAATGACCAATTTAGAAAGGTAAGGGAAAACATTCTTGCTGTGACCTTGAAAATCATTGCGAAATCAGGATTGAACATGAACTTCTAAACATTTTAAACCTAAACCTTGCATACTAGAGAAGGTTTTTAAAAAGATATACTGGGATACATTCTGCAAACTCTGAATAGAAATGGTATTTCTGAGATGGTGTTTCTGAGCTGTGAAATGGTGGTTGTTCCATCAGGATGTTTCACCTGAAGAGATGTGCATTTGAAGAAGCTGTGGTGAATTAATAAACCCTGCTTTTAATACCATCTCTTTATATATCTGGCACAGGGAAAAACCTCTTAAAGGGGCTTGTTGTATCAAGAAAATCTCAAGAAGCCAACACATTTACTATAACTCACCACTACCGCTTCTCTGCTATCAAAGTTGTCTCAACTGAAAGCAAGAAATATAGCAGTCTGATTTGAGTGTAACATGTAGTTTGAGCCTTATAAGAGGCTTATTGAAATGGAACGTACAGCAGCCTTTCTCCCCCTGGAAGATGTGGTGGGGCTACAAATCACAGAATTCTCCACCAGCATAGCCAAATAATATTAGTTGTAATCCCAATACACCTGTAGGACAACAGATTGGAGAAGGCTCACATATAAGGATAGAATAAATGGTAGGTGAAATCATAACATTTCCGTAGTTAAGTGAAATGATGAAAAGTTATATATACTCTTTGAACAGGAAGTGAGGCATAAAGGAGAGGTATTTCATTGGAGATGAGAAACCAGGAACCTGGAGTTAACAGTTGTATGTATATCTATACTAGTTTCTTAACTTGGCATTCTCCAGAAGTACTAAGTCCCAGAATTTTCTGGTTACTGGAGGACACCAGGTTGGATAAAGGTTGGTCTACACTGCTTTTAACAGCCATGCTAGGCTTCCTAAGTTCAACCTCTTTTTTGTTTTTTTGCCTTCGAGTCACTCTTGACTCCTGGTGACTGCCTGGACAACTCCCTGCAGTTTTCTTGGCAAGACTTTAGAAGTGGTTGACCTTGGCCTTCTTCTTTTAGGGCTGGGAGAGACTGGACTAAGGACACCAAGCTGGTTTTGTGCCTAAGGCAGGACTACAGCTCACAGTCTCCCAGTTTCTAGCCTGATGCCTTCACCACCACACCAAACTGACTTTGTAATGTTAATTGCACTTTTCTTAGTTACACATTAATAAATGAAATACCTTCTAAGGGGGAAAAAAAAACTTAGAGAAGCTTCACTTCTAATGAAATTGGCTTTATTACCATATGAACACTTTGGAGTTTCATCACTGTACTTAAGTTTTCAGACAGAGATTTATGAAAACAAGAAATGTGAGCAATGGATCATGGTTTATCATTCCTTTTCTTATCTTCAATTTTTTTCCACAGAAATCTGAGGACACACTAATTCAGCTGACCTCAAGAAAAGATTTTAAATAGTAAATATAAATCACAAATTGCTCCACTCTCTGGCTATGTTCTTAACACTTTTCTAGACTTTTATTTATAACCTTACATTCACAGCTGAATTTTAAAGGATCTTAAGCAATACTTAATCTGTATATGTTCATATTCTAATTGGATTAATTGGCAGGTCAGCTAAGTAAAACTTAAGTTAGTGTAATGGGCTATGTGCAACATTAGGGGCCAATTTAAATCCATGGTTCTGTACACCGAGGCTCTTCTGTTTCTAATACATCATTGCAACATGATGAAAAAGAGTAGCAGTTTTTACTTATTTCTCTATAGCTTATCTTATCTGTCCTTCAATATGTCAAAATGTATTGATGTCCTGGCAAGAAACACATTTCTTTATCTTTAATTGGCAAACAAATATATGACATAGTAGAAAGCTTCAAACAAAGACATTGCTAACATCACTTTCATTTTTCTTTTTGTTCAGCTTCAACCTGGCATGGCATTAATGGTAGCAGAATGTGCTAACTGCCAATTATGCAAACTGAATGCAGGGAGTTACTAAACTTTTCTGGGTTCAGAAGTAAAACAGATTCAACAGAGTCAAAGTAAAGAAACTCTGGCTAGGAGTTTAGCGTGTGATCAAGTTGCAAAACAAAACATGTGCATATCGTTTGCACCAGAATCCCACTTTGGTTCCAACCTTGTTGCTAAGCAACATGCAACATGCATATTGAGTTGCCAGATTAGGTCGTTGTTCAGAGTGACTTGCTACTCTATAGTCAAAACTTTAAGGAGAAAATAATTCTTTGTTTACAAAGGTGAATGTTGTTAAGGCTGTGGTTTTCCAAGTTGTAACCTACGGTTGTGAAATCTGGACCATCAGAAAAGCTGAAGAAAAAAATATTTCCTTTGAATTTTGCTGCGGGATAAAAATGTTGTGAACGTCTTGGATGGCAAGGAGAACAAACTGTTTGATAACCCAAGAAGTCAAGCCATAGGAAATACTAGTAATTAAGCTAAAGCTTAAAATATTTTGGACACAAAATATGAGGCCAAAAAATAATCAAATAAGGCTCTGATATTTGGAAAACCCGAATCCAAGCAAAAAGATAATGTCAGAAGACAGGGTGGCTAGATACCATTACTGATGACCCAAACAGGAGCTTACAAGTAGTCAACAAAGTGATGATGGCACATTTCCCTGGCAAAATGAGATCTGTCAAGGCATGAAGAGTTGGAAACAACTGAATGACTGAACAACAATAATCCTTTATTTATACTTGCTTAGATTGACCTCAGAGTATTGTCATTCCAACAGCTAGATGTGGGACTAATCCTTTGAAACTTACTCTTTCTGTATTAAATAGCATTGATCTGGCTGGGGAAGATGGTATGGTTTAGGTCACACTCTGTTTACACTATGGACTCCACACAGCTTCAGTTGTAAGTCACATAGTTAAGCTGTTACATCTAGTATATATAGGACACAGTTGGGGAACCTGAGACCCACCAGCAAATTTTACTAAGCCACAGTGATGTCACATGCATCATGGTGTCTTTACATCAAAGATACAGATGGTGCAAATTTGTGTCACTCCTACAGATGCCCATGTATGTATGTAGCCTGTCTTTATAAACTCTCTGTAAATATCATTTCAGACCTCTGGCAAGGCTATTTTTTCCTCTTTCCTGAATCTAGCTGTCAAGAGAGTAAGAAGAAAGTGTTATGAAAATAACAAAATAAAGTACCTTCCACACCTTTAGCTCTATCCCTATCCAATTTTTCCCTCAGACTCCTGAGATTATCAGGGATAATCTCAATATATTGCTCCTGAGGGAATGCAGTCCATGTCAAAACACAGATTAGCTTCTCTGATATGGTAGATTATAACTAGTTAGGCCCAGGCAAGAACTAAATTTAATGCCACTTTGGACTTCCATGAATGTAAAATCTTTACAGACTCAATGAATCAGTTGAAAGGCAGATAATTAACCAACAAAAAATTGTCTTATAAATGGCAAACTATTACTTGCTTATCAAATAACATAAATAGTGATATTTCATTTCACCCTAAGGAGAAGATCAAGGTGAATTTAAAAACAGAAGTATCAGTATAACTCATAAATATAAATATGATCAGTCCTCTCTCTGTGATCAGATAACAATTCACACAAGCAAATAGAATTAAAACTGAAAATCTCCCTTATCTTCCTTAGTCAAAAGCTTTGATATACATAAAGTAGTCCTGACTAAATGAATCCCTTCATTCCTTTTTAAAGAAGAAGAAGGTCCATGTCCATGTTCTGCAGATAGAGGTTTCCTCTCAACTGAGATAAATGAAGATACTCAAGGCTGTAGATCAAAAATGCGTATAATCCATGAGGAAAGTAGGCCAAGGATACTTTTTATTTGACACATTATTGTCATAAATTGCATTTTGTCATTAATTGCATAAATCAATAGCAGCTGAAAGAAATGTTGTGACTCTTCTGGTAAAAAGAGTTGCAAAATTAAAATTCTGGTCCAAAAGTTAAAAAAAAAAAAAAAAAGGCAAATGAGATCATCCACAGAAGAGGTGGAATTTCTGTTAGGAAGTGGACTTATGAGGATAGGTGCAAATTTTGTATTTTTAAAAATATTTTTATTAAAAGTTTTATTTACAATAGTAAAAGATAATACAAACTAAAAAGAAAAAGAAAAATAGAGAGAATAAAAGGTGCAAGGAAGAAAAAAAGAAAGAGAAAATAGAGAGAGAGGATGAAAAAAACCCTAAGAAAGTGACTTCCCACCCTCATCACAAGTATAAAGAGTTTCACTATCTCATCACCTCCATTTAAGTAACAGATATAAAATGCTTCATCCCATAACTCAACTCTTAACTATATGCATGTCCTTTAACGAATTTTAGGCAAGTCCAATAAGACTTCCTCAGGAGCATTGTGGACTGAAGACGGCTCTGTGAAATGCAGAGCCAACGATTGTGGCTAAGAACAAGGAGCCAATGAGTAGATTGGCTCCTTTGACCCTCTTTGGAGAAAACAGAGGATGTGAGATTGCCCACGTGGTGCTCCATACGGTTGTTCCTCATGAGGAGACTGCAAGGCAGCAGTCTCCAGAAGGTGGGAGAACTGGGAGATGAGGGAATTTGCCATTCTTACTCCAGCCACAGTTGGAGCCTTTAAAGGACAGTAAGTTTTAACTTCCTTTGCTAACTACTTTTGGAAATTGCCTGTTAACTACTTTAAAGAAGTTAAACACCTTCAAAATGACAAGGCTGGAAACACCAGATGACTGCCTTCAATCCTTAATATAAGAAAATGAAACTGTATCTTTATAAGCTTTAAGAATTTAAAATAGCAAAAAGCAAGACAAGGTTTTGGCTATAAAAAGTTTCAGATGGATTAAGGGCTCAAAAAACATTGGAATATTTGATTTTGAATGTTAAGACTTTGAAATTAATTCTAAAGAATAAATGCATTTTTGTGGGAAAGAAAAATTATTTTGGATATTGGAAACATAACAAGATAAGCAACTTTTAATGGCGTTCAGAGATATTTTTGAAGAATTGCACCAGGACCTTGAATCAACAATGTCACACAAGTATTGTGTGTTCTTATGAACTGTCTGTTCCAGAAGAAGCTGTTATAGAAAAAGATTTGGAACAAAACTTATCTGACATGTTTGTGGAGTACGTGAACAAAAATTTATCATTGGATATTTAAAAAAAAAAATCAGATGAAGTTTTAAAAATGCCAATCTCAAAGAATAATTGGAAGAATTTCTTCTTGCTAGACTTACAAAAGAGGCTTACTAAAGTTTTGAAGAAACTTGAAACAAGGGTCAATAATCATTTCAATGGCTTAAAGAGCAAGATTGTTTTATGCAAAAGGAAGAAACATAACGTTGGCTTATTTGATCAGGGTTAAAATGGGACATGTTATTTTTGGTGGTTCTTTCTGGACTTGCTGACATCTGGACTGGAAAAACATTGTGTATTGCATTTGTTTACAGTTAAGAGTTGAGATATAGAATGATAAGTTTTATATTTGTTAACTAATGTTATTGTTTTAGGGATCTGTTTGGACTTTTTGCTGACTCCTGGATTGGAGGATAGGTGCAGATTTTCTACAAGCAATGTTGAAGGAACATGTAGGCTTGAGTCTGAGGTTCCTTCAGGTCCTACGGGCAAGTGCTCAACGAAAGGAGTATTGTGACATATTCCTTTCAGTATGGTGGAGGGCCAGACATTAAACTGGGCCAAAGAAAAAGCACCACAGTGCATTGGACAGATAATATTGAATAGGCTATTTCTGCAAGTGAAAAAGTTCCTGGTTTATATTCTGCCAGTAATGGCTACTTAAACTGTCCAGATCTACCTGGAGAGGAATACACTACTCAATCGTGGCCACAGCTCTTGATAGCCCCAGGGCCAGAAGAAACTGCCCTGCCATAGATCATTCTGAATTCTAGTTTTCCAGAAAGTAGGGAAATTGTCTAGAAGGCTTATGGCAGCCAGGGAACTGCTTGAAAAGTGAAGCTTAATTCAGAAATAGAGCTAGGGTGCAAAGACAATTGCCTCCTGTGGAATCATCCCAGCTTCTGAGTGGACTGTTATATGGTTCTCAGAATGGTGCTCTTAGGAATCAAAACTGGATAGTATATAAGGGCTTTAAGTTATTATATGCACATACTTTAAAGCCATATTATATGGATGATGGTATGTCTCACTTAATAGTAGGCAAACTCAGTTGTTCTTACACAGCTAAGCAGGATCAGATTTGGTTAGGACCTGGATAGGAGGTCACAAAAGTATCTCAGGACTATAGACTAAATGGTGAAGTTGAAAAAACATCAGAGAAGAAGGCAATTTCCATATTTTTGCCAAGAAAACTCCTTGGCTGTGTCCAGGTAGTCATCAGGAGCCAATCAGTTCTAGGGAGATTTTTCCTATGGCTTTATAGTAGTAAATGTTTTAGCAAATAATCCAGTATCCTCTTCTCCCTTTATTTCTTTCATTTTGCAAGGCTATGAAAAGTAAGTACAAGTTTCCTAATTAATTTGAAGAAGCCTGAAATAGTTGATGTTTGGACCAATAAATGTATCAACATCACACAAGAGTTGATCTCATTTGAATTCTTTCCTCTCCCCCCTTTATCTTTTTTGTTTCAAATCCTTTGATCTTATTAGTCTCCATGGTAGTGCAGGAAAGACGTTACAGTTCTCTTACACTATAATTCCTATCATAAAAAACTATAATTATACACACATTGCTCAGTTGGGGGGAGATTTCTACACAATACCTGTCATGTCAGAATAAACCGCTACTTTTGGTGGGGCAGGAAAGCATAAAAATAAAAATAAAAAAGAGCGATCAGCAACTTGAAGGGCTGGTACAAATTGAAATAACGTATTGCCACCGCCTACAAGTAATAATCAGACACGCAGACACTGAGAACAGAATGTTCTCTAATTATTTTATGTACTCCATATGCAGTACATATGAGGCAGCCAAACTGCTATAGAAGAAAGCAACAGCTGCCGAACATCTCTGCATGTTCACCTTGTTTTGGTGCTGTTTAGTTTCATTGCGTTCTTCAAACTGGTTCAGTTCCCAGTTCAGTTCAGTTTTTTCTTTGCTTTCATACAATTTCATGATATTTACTCCCACTTTGGATTGGCCGTGGCAAGGCACGTGATTTTTGTTGACGACTTTCCATGAAGACCAACCAAGTTGAAATTTTGCAACACATAATTAATGTTAGGTAGGAGGGACACAGCTAAGGAACAGAATGACACAATACACTTCATGCAGTGCCCTGAGCATGACATGGATTAAGGCCAAAACTGGAATATGAATGAGGAAAACATGTATGGGAGTGAGGTCAAGGTGAGAATTTTAGAGCTTGATGTGTAAAGGGAGAGATTTAACATCTTAAAAGTCTTATAATGTGATCACATATCCACCTTTCACCATCCCCAAATATTGTTATTATATACTTATGCCCTTGATGGTGCTGATAGGAAGATTGAATGATACACCTATCAAGACCTGAACATTATGCATATGTTCAGACCCCAAATTTGAGACAGCTGTACGGGTACTCCTGAAATGCCCTCACTATCATTATTAGGGTGGAACTAATCTCTCCTCTAATTATCCAGACTGCTCCCAACAGGCAGTTATGAGCTTCTTATTAAGTGCCCAGGACTGTGAAGTCTCCAGAAAAGTGGACACATTTCATGCAGTAGCAATAGCAGTTAGACACCACTGGATCGAAACATAACCTAGGTATGCTTAGTTTCTGCTACAAATAGAACTTTTTGCAGGATATTTTATATCTGAACTCCATTTTTTCCCCCTCCTAAGATTGTAAATAAACTAATAACTACATTTTTAGAAAACATGTATGGGAAAACGTCTTGGGGTATAACGATGATTTAAGATCATCAACAAGACCCAACTTAATTATTGTCATGACTGGACTGAGTTAGAACTCCCTAACTCCCTTCTGTAGAAGGACCATTAGAGGTGATCAATGCCTCTTTCAGGGGTACTGATTTCTCTTTGGTAAAAATCACAGTAGTAAATACATGGAGTAAACAATTTAGTTTTCTGTAGCTGCCTTGAGGCTTATACGATTGTAGCAGTAGGTTAGCAAACAAGATTACTGGAAGAGGATGCACAATATTTAGTATTCTAGAACAATATTTGTCCAATGTTTTAGACTGTGCTATTATACTGTGGGATGTTCTGATTCTCAGTAGTGTTATTGAGTTTGAAATGAAAATAGCAGGTTAAGTATTATGACTGTTCCCCCCCCCCCCGCCCCCAGTAAGCATTTATCAAATAATTAAATGGGCCTGGAATTCTAGTGGGAATTCTAGTTGTTTTTCAGACTGGATGCCATTTTCATGTATGTGAGACGGGCAGCTATATAAATTGAATAAATAACTAAATAAATTTTCCATAAGTTTTTTCTGTCTTCTTACATCTCGTGTTCTGTTTTCTGTATAAATACAGAAAGAGGTAATTGGCCATGGCTTTAAGGGCCTGTAGACTGTTTTAAACAGCTCAAATAAATCTATTAAATCTTCATACCATCAAACGTTTCTCCACACATCTCTGAGTAGCTTGTACCATATGATTTCAAACTTCAAAAAGAAAGCATTGAAAATGAAAGGGGGATTTTCTGTCTCTATTACAAGGACATTTTCTACTGTAATTCTTAACTGATTCTTCAATTTTCTATTTATGAATTTTCTATTCATCAATATTTCATATTTAAGATTTGATTTTTGTTGTTATTTTTAAATTCTGGAATATTCCCCCATTTTTGTTTCTAAAGTTAGTTATTGTAATAACATGGAGGAAAATATTCCTCCCCTCTGCACTTAGAAAAACAAACCAACTCATAAATGGTGATAGTTTTCACTTATTTTACACCATGTGTTTGGTCAACTCCTTTCTGAAAATATCTTACTTCAATGTCCTTTCTTCCTTATTTTCTCTTGATTACTCACACAGGTGAACCTAGGCAATTAGAGATCCTAGAGTGAAGATGACATAGGCAATCAGTAATATGTTAGTAAGAGCTCTTGGTAGTAAGAACAATGCAATCTAGTTTACTCACAGAGATGATCACATGCAAGAAGTGATAATACATGAAAGACAGCAATATGTGGGAAAGTGTTTCCCTGGAGATTTGACTTGCTCCAACATGAATGGAGAAAGATTCCTCCTGTGTATATGTTTGTATGGTTTTTTTTTGGGGGGGGGGTTGGTTTCTTGGCTTTGGAATGCTTTCTAATATAATGTTTATTATTTATCTGGTTTATTTTTGTTGTGTTAATCTTGCTCACACACTGCAAGATTCTGAACCACTTAATGATTGGAGCAGCATATAAACTGTAGTAGAAGAAATATTCAATAAACAAACAAATCAATAAGCACAATATTGACATCTAATAAGGCTTGAGGTTAGCATGAAGCTACCAGAGATATGTGATGTCAACTAAGAGTGAGACTAAGACAAAACAATGAAAATTTTACTCTGCTCTCCTCTTCCCACCTGGAACAAAGTCTGTGAAAAAACTTTGGGTCACCCCTATTCAGAATAATTTGTACTCAGAAGAACTGTTCTAAAGATGAAGTTTATAATTATATAATATACACTGTGTATAATCTGGCACTTTCCAAATGTAATGTGGACTCTCAGCTTGCTCACACTTTTTTTTCCTGTGAACTAGTTTCCTTTATTCCAGCAGAAATGATTTGGAGCAAATGATTTCCCTTTATCAGGACATAACAAAATCACACTGAGGTAAGAAAAGATGTACATTTTCCAGAGATGGATAGCTTAATTGCCATCACTCTTAGATCTTTCAACTTTTCATGTGATGTTATATTGAAGTCAGAGCACCTTCAACCAAAGAACAGGGCAAATGAAATTTGATGTGATTGGGGTCGTTGAAGATACTGTCCAACTTCAGGGACTGAACATTTGATTTGGACCCTGAAGCTCTAAGTGGATCAAGTCCTTGAAGTTTAGAATGATGAATTTTGGAAAAACAGACAGGGGTCACTGAACTTTTCCAAACTGCCAGGTTATGAAGGTTGATTGAAGTAATGGAAATAGCACCAGAAACATTCATTTCCTTTACAAAGGCTTTTTCCTCCTCAGAATACAGATGAACAATCAAAGAGATGTATTAAAGTTCTTGGAATCTATTTGCCACACAGAAGAGCATAAATCTGATCTTCTCTACTGTTGCAGAGATCCTGATAGCTCTTGATAAAGAATGATCCTGGGGGCTATTGCTGCTGAATTAGATGAGTCTTTAACTTGGGGCCTAGTGAGAAAATTTTGAGAACTGTTTTCCAGGCATTTCTGAAAAATATGCATTACTGTATGGATATTATATTCATTTTTGCAGAGGGGGGAGGGATTGTCCTCTCATTCAATACTGATTTTAGCACAAACATAGAAGATTTTTTTTCAGATGAATGTGAGTGTGTGTGTGTGTGTGTTAATTTTTGTCTTCTGCCTTTTTTGACCAATCAACAGACTCAAAGGGAGATCCTTGCAAGCAAATGATAGGCCATTGATAGCAGAGATGTCCATAGGATCTGATGCATATGCTCCTTTCAGATATGCACACAATGCCATGACACATGTACAAAAGGGGCAAAGCTGGTGAGATGATTATGCAATGCTGCCTTCATCACTTGCCTCCCTTGTAGACATCTCTGACTGATAGTCCAGTTCGATGTACTCAAGGTGTTTTGAATGGCATTACCCACTGTAACTTTCCCTAGACTTTGCTGTGTGTGGCTGATGGAAAACAATACCTAAAACTTTGGTTGGGCACAAATTACCTAATTCTGGCATCAGTGGAGTAGACTGATTTCTCTGGGGCTTCCACGATGTAATACAGGATCATGTAAATGAAGTCAGGGGCATAGCTGAGAAGCACAATTTCTCCTTGTTTTACAGATAGGTGTTCTAGGATTTCCATAAGTCTACAGCCCTTTCTCAGTCTGTCACAGTTAGAGGAACTTCAATTTCTCAAAAGGTTTTTTTTTTCCCCCTCTAAGAAAGAGACTTCTGTTTTCCATTATCATTCTCAGTATGATTTTGAGTATCTTTTGGTATATTTTTTGAGCTGATTTCATGGATGCAAAGCGGGAAGCCTGCTGCTTATTCCATTGCTTCTTACTTACCCATTCCCTCATTGTTCTGCGGGCTTGTTTGCTGACTGACTTTTCTGGTTCTGAAACAAACCAACCAACTTTGGAAAGACTCCTTCATTATAGACCTCTCTTGCAATTTAAATGAGGTATGAAATCCAGGGAGGCTGCAGCTGGAGAGAGGATTATGGTGCGAAAGACTGGACAGTTACTGTATGTACCCCTCAATAATCACACAGTTTTTTTTTTTTTCATTCCAAAAATTAGCAGCAAAAGCACTGTTTTTCCAACAAATGGGATGAGAACAGGTGGTTGTTGTTGTTTTGGCACAGCATTAATCTTAAATGAAGATAAGGCAATAGAGGCAAGATATTTCATGTTCCAAGATATGGCTAACAAAGCTGATTATGCTCAGGTCTTGGTAGCTACTGCACTGGACTAACGCACCAAAGAGAGATTGATTTGCACGCTGACAGTGCCAGCACAAAGTTGAGCACTGGCATGCCAGACATAAACAGAACAAGTCCTTCTGCTGTGATTCAGTTCCTATTTATGACAGCTGAGCAGCACAGATCTACAAGCTCCTGGCACCATGATCCAATTAAAAATGAAGAGATGCTCTTGCTTTACAGAAAGAGATGAAGAAGAAAGACCTGAGTGGAAGCCACGGAGCAGAGAGGGAATGAAAATGTAAGGGAACCAGTAACAACTCTACAAGCAGCAAAAGAAAAATTTTTAATCATGTTTTTATTGTTTTAACTTGATGTAAACTGCCCAGAGTCCCCCGCTGCGGGGAGATGGGCGGGGATAAGTCTATGTATAAATAAATAAAAAAATAAAAAAACAATACAACATACAGGGCAATTTTTGAAAGTTCAAGTCTAGACTAAAAAAAAAAAAAATGAGTTTCATGACTAGTTTTTTTTTAAATTATTGTTATTATTTCCCCCCTCCCCCACCTCTTCTATATGGCTTCTTACTCTGCTCAAATACTCAAGGTGTATGGTCAGTGAATCTGACCTCAAGATGTATTAGATGCAGCAATGTTTTACTGCTAGCCCAGAAAGTCTGGTGTGGGAATTTTATAGCTTCTGAGCCTTCCATGGGAGCTAAAAGACAGTTGAAGGACTCTACATATGGGATGTACACATCTCCAAAATTCCTCTCTTTTGCTTTAAGAGCACCATTTTTCATTGTGCACTTTCATCTCTTGAGGATTTAGAAAATTCACCAGACCAGACGGGGCACTTGGTGATTGCATTTATTCGCCTTGTCATTCCAGCTGGTAGTTGCGCTTGGCCAAATTTGGGCGGATAACTTCAGCACCAATATCAGTATTTTATTGCATTATGTAGTCATTAATTCCACTATTGCCAGATATCTCTAGAGGGAGATGAGAGTGGAAGCACATCCATTCCATTAGCTTTGTGATCATTGTTATGGTTGGTCGAACAGTCAGCCAGATGTTTAGACTGGGTCTGACATTTTTATCCACCTATCGAGTCCTTCCCAAGGACCTGGGATAGACAGATGTTGTTGTATGATGGTGTTGTTATTATTATTATGCCTGACAAGCCCAAGGGAGGTCTCTGCATGCTTTTTGTTGCCATGTGTACAGTGGCACTGACCCTTCATTGATTTCCTCCTTCATTTCTAAAACAACATCTAAAAAATATCCTTCATACAGGTAGAAAAAAAATCTACAGAATATAAGTTGATTTCCCTCCTCTCCTTCCCCTCCCCCCAGATATTATTCTCTTTGGAAGAAACTTGAGACTGTCTGTTGAAACGGACGTAAAACACATAAAACAATTAAAGTAACTTAATCTCTGTGCTACGTGAGTGAAAATGATTGGTGTAGGGAGCATCTTCCCAGCTTAAGCATTTGAGTGGCATTAAGGAGGTTTATTACTGCCCCCAAATGCCAGACCCTTATAACAGCTTACTAAATGTTTCTGCTGGTAGAAAGGTCAAGGGACAAGATGTGACTAATATCACTGTCATTGAACTCATATATTTCAATGCCATTTTTATTGTGCCTTTTCTTTGGCATATATTGGCTAGAAGCCTCGTGAGTTTTCATGCAGTTCAGAAAAGAAGATAATGGATAGGCCTCATTTGAAACCACAATGCTTTCATTAAAAGCATCTCAGCACCAGATGGATCATATCTAGTGGCTTCCTTCCTGTTCTTTTGTGGTGAATTGCTTAGGGAAACCATCATAGTGACAGAGAGTAATTTCCAAACAAGGTAAATGCACAGAAGCTTAGGGGTACATCCAGTTTTATTTTCCTTCTTGTTCCTTCCTTTTTTCTTCATCCTCTTGTGAACTGAGTTTATATACTCTTTCTTAGGAACACTTATGCCTGGCAAAACCATCCAGGAAATATTCACTTGGCTGTACTGAGACGAGTTTCGGAATGGCTTTTTCAAGATGGAACTTTTAAAACTCAGTCTTCCCAAGATGTTCAGTCATAATGAATTGGCCACTGCAAAAATCTCCAAATAAAATACAGATGTTTAGTGCCCCTATAAATGCCATGAGGATTTCAAGGGATCTTTAAATTACAAGATTATGTCTCCATATTTGGCATTAGCTTGATGGACTCTTTGGCAAGATATCTTGCATGACAGATGTTAAAACTCAGTGATACTGAGATGAAAATATAAGAAACTTAGGTAGGCTTATTGTATAAATAAGTCTCACTGAGATAAAATTCAGTAGTTATTCTCCTATGTAAATATACTTTCTAGTCCTGTTTAGGCATGCATGCTAGCCCTTGCCTCTTCTAATTTCCCCTTTGAGTGTGGACACTGATCATCTGCAGTAGAAATTCTCCATGGATTGAATAACCTGACATTCCTAAAACATTTTTATTAGAGTGCCAAGTCAGTCAGCCTTTATTGCAGTCTCAGGCTAGGCCTTATTAAAGTGGACAGTCTCCAACACTAAAGGAAAAAACATTCTAGACCCTCACCTTCTACATCTAGAGGGTGACAAGAGGAGAGCAGAGCCAGTGTGCTTATGTCTAGTATTCTTGAAGTGGCTTCTTCCTCTCTCAAATCAAATCAAATCAAATCAAATCAAATCAAATCAAATCAAATCAAATCAAATCAAATCAAATCTTTATTATGGCCATAGACCAGCATACTTCCTCTCTCACTTTCATTGTGTGTATCTCCCATCTATTAATCTCTCTTGATGTTTTCCACTATTGCCATATTCTCAGTTGCTGTAAGATAACCTCCAAATATGTAAGTAATTATTTCTGCAAATTAAATCCCTTGTCTTCTTTTTGCCATTTCTGGGCTGCAAGAATCTAGCTGACCACAAATCCCTTGGGTGCATCTAATCATCTCCTAGATTATTTCAACCCAAGTACCACAGCCCTGTCCAAAACGAAGATGAGGGTAGGGAAATCCAGTGCTTAGGATATGTAGCAATTGCATCACACAAGATGATCCTCTGTATGGCTCACTCGCTAAAGGAGGTATGATGGACAGGAGGACAGACCTTGAAAAAAAGATGGCCACAGTAACAAAGGGTAAAGATTATCTTCCTCTGGAGAAGCTTCACAATTTGCCCAAGGCCACAGTGTAGGCCTCTTGATATAAAGGAGGAGGCAGAAGGAAGAAGATTCCTTATCACTGTAGGCAAGGAAAACAGCACACAGAGAGAAGAATAATTGGTCTACGATCAGAGCAAAAAGCCAGCTGGCTTGCTCACAAGAAGGATTGCAGCCATTACAGGAGCCTTTGTAAAGTTAAAAGTTCTGCTTGTTTTCTCTTTAGAATCTAGAGGAAGCGAACAATCTTTTATTTGCTAGCACGCTCTCTTTTCAGGCCAAGTGATGATCCTGACCCCCGGGTGAAAAGAAAATTGCTCAGTGCAAAGGGGCCAGCAGGGCCAAGTGCCAAGAGGCAACTGTTTGCCTCTTTCCCCCTCTCTTTCCTCCCCTGCTTCCTATCACAATGCCTGCAGCAATGCTCACAGCAGCACATGCTCCAGCTACAATAGGTGGAAAGTATCATATCATACATTATGGTGCTGACACTTAGCAGTGCCGTAGTTATCCATTATAATCCCCTTTAATTCTCACTGCAGTAGGATAATGTCCTATGCGGTAGGGTAGTGCAGCCAGAGCAAAGCTGTGATTGATGAGGATTCAGCCTTGTACTTATTTAAGTGAACTTATTCTATGCCTGCTCGGGATTCAGCTTTTACTCTCAGGAGGCACAAACACTGTGCTCTTTTAATTTCTTATATTACTTTTTGGATTTTCTTGTTAATAGTTTCTGGACGGCAGATGCCTGTTGCTTGGAGAGAGACAGAAGAGTTTGTTTTATATTTTGAAAGGGGGAGCACAGATTTTTTTCTAAGCACAAAAGGAATGAATAAGGTACCAGGGCAGTAAAACTGGTGGAAATTGATCTTTGAAATTCTCCATCCTGTTTGTGGGCTGAGAAATGGGTTAGATGAGTTCTCCAATGTCTTTTCTACAAGAAGGGAAAAAAATGTCCACCTTTCTCAAGGTCAGGACTTCCTGTTAGCAGTGACAGTAGGCATATCTGGGATGGGCAACCCCAGAGGGTCCCTAAATGCAGCAACGGGGAACAGGGGAAAAAAAAATCTAACTTTCTGCTGCCATTGAATGGGTGTCTGGATTTTTGCAGTCCAGATATCATATGCCTTGTCACACTGCTCATAAAGCCTCGGTGGGATGAATTTGCTCATGTGATCTTCTTCAGATGCTGTGGTGTGTGTCTATCTACAAAGATCAGAATTGTGCAGACAGTTATCTGTAGGCCTGCACAATGCCTTTTGTCTGGTAGGACTGGGAGTAGTCCATCTAGAAGCACTTGTAGTGACTTGTCCTTTTCCTTCTCTCAGACTTTTCAGAAGTCTCAACTAACCAAAGTTGAACAAGTGAAGACTCACTCAAGTTGTGCTTGGGTCCTGTTGACCAAGGGACTCATTCATACTATTTGCTTGGCAAAAATAAGTAGGTCACCCTTGCCTTATTCTAATATGTTTTCTTCAACTTCCCATTCTTTCGTATAATTTGGGGTTTCCTAGTAGCCTTTCACACAATACAGACTAGGTCCATCCCTGTCTTGTTTTAATTTTTATGACGGAAGGCCAGCTAGGTTCTTCCACCTGAATTATATTTCAGAATTTCAGAAGTTGGAGACAAAGCACTAGGAAATGAGCATCGCTTTGAGGTTGGCTTATTAGCTTTCAGGATAATCTGATGGGCCACTGTTTATGTTATTATCACTTTATTTAAAATATTTGTAGGGTAACTGTCAGGGTTATATCATACAAAATCAACCAAGGTTTAAAAAGCCATGGAAATGTACAAAAATGTAATTTTCTAAATGCAATCAGAACATTTGACTTCCTATATCTCTTGAGTTTCTAATCTGAAAGAAGCCTTGCATAAACAGCAAACTCTCTTCTTTTGTCATGGATTAGGTGAGGCCAACCATGTTCACTGGGGCTTAAGAGGGGGTGGAGTATAAGTAGGAAAAGCTTGTCCTTATCCAACAGCTAATAAAATGTTGTAGAAGGGAGGAGAGCTTATTTTCAGCATTCCAGGCAGCCATACTTTCTTCTAGATTTTATTCCATTTTTCCTGTCTCCTGATAAACCAACTTCCCAGTTGGGGAATCTTCCTGATATAATCTTCTCTGTGATCAGAAACAAGACTTTCAGGCATTCCATTTCATTCTTCACACCTCTCCATATCCCAGGTAAATGGAAATGGAAAGTAGAGTTTATTTTCTCTTCTTCTTCTTCTTCTTCATGGCTGACTTTTCTGCAGCAGTCAAAAGTGTTAAACTTCACACAGAATCTTATGATAACCCCCATTTAGCTTGGATAACTTTGTAGGGATCTGATTTTGATAGAATGAACCACAAAACTGATCCACACCAGGCTGGTTTAAATTGGAATGTTAAGCCTCTAAATCTACGTACCTCATGCCTTTATTTCATTTCATAAGGATCCAAACACAGAACTTACGTTCACTATCAGTACATAAAATGGCCCCATATAGCCCAAAGCAACTGAGTTGACAAGGTTTCAGCAAATAATCACGCTCCCTGGAAACCAGCAACTAATCTGTCTGTGGTTCGGATGCATCAGGATCACCACTGTACTGTGAAGTGTGAAATCAAACCTAGCTCATGTGAGGACAAGTGAAATAAAATCCCTGCGAGTTTCCCTTTTTGAAGTGTACAGTATCATCTCATGCTTTCCTGTAAACTCAGAATTCAAACATACAGTGAAAATAAAAACAGTAGGACAACATTCATTTTCTGTGTTCCCAAGATTATTCAGGGGTAACCTGGTGTGCATTCCATCTTGGAGACATAGATTCTCCAAGATGCAATTACCTGGTGGGGGGATAAAGTGTATTGTACTTTTAGGAAAGATGAGCAGTTAGAACAGAGTTTTGTTACAAACGGGTTTCTCATCCCAATCAAACACAAATACCTGGGAGGATGGAAATGCTGTCTGAATTGTGTTTCAAGTGGGAAAACACATTTGCAGAGAGTTGAACAAATCAGCTTTCTATTTGGGAAATTATGTCTACCCGTGGAAAATATATCCAGCTGTTTTGATTTCAGGTGTTATCTTTGGAGAACTAATTTCACTTTTAAATCTTCTGGCTTACTCGTCAGTTTGACATGAACTGAATTTTGCCCTTACATGCTGACATGAAGAATTCTCCTGTGGTCTAAAAATACACAGGATGGAAGATAACTTTATGATCAAGAGATGATGGGAGGTAATTCTGCTATAGACTTTCCCCTACCTTGCTTTATTCAAAGGGTTGATTCACACAAATATGTTGTTGGCAGAAGCAGGAAGTAATGAGTCATATCTGATGATTTTACTGTTTCATAGGAAATTTGCAAATACTAAGGGCAGGACCTTCCCAGGAGTAGGCACTATCTTATTGAATTATCTCCTAGGAGACAAGTACTTTATGTTTAGTCTTTGATAGCTACCTTACCTTTTCTCCCAATTTGACTGTTTTGAAAAAAGACAAGTAAAGTTGAACCTGGCTCTTATTTGATGAGAAACTACTAGACTTGGGGTAGAAATCCCAGAGAAGGTGGAATGAGGGGGGGGGGGAGTCTGTGGCAAGAACCACATCCATATTGTTGCCAAGAAAATAATGTAGATCTGTCCAAGATGTCCCTTGGAGTTTACTCAAGAGAGATTTTGCCTTCCTTTTTTCCTTCTTGGAACTCAGAGCGGCCTACCGTTACCCTGTGGGAGAAGCTGAATTAGAGAATGACTGCCCCAAAGTTACCCAGGGAATTTTCATGACTGAAAGTAAACTTATCCCTGGATTGCCACAATTCTTGTACAGGACTAACCACAACACCATACTGGCTTCCAGAGTTCTATTGTTTTAGACAGTGACTTCCAGACATAGGACAACTCCCCAGTTCAACAGAAATCTGAACAATACATAGTAGGTTTAAGCTTCTCTTTCTGATAACAACAGATCTGAAAGTCTGGGTCCTTCAGTTGTGCCTGATTCTGTGCTCTCAGCTTTCTCCAATTTCTCAAAAGTACTCTCGTCCCATGGAAGATATGATTTTTCCATGGGGGCAATTAACTTACATCTTCTATGGAGCCTATCAGAATGGTATATACAGTCCATCTTCCCTTAAACTGTCAAAGTAGAGAGATATGGATGCTACATTATGTCATGTCACCCATATGTGAAGTTTTACATGATTTCTACCTCGCTACTTTCCCTATTTTTACACAATGTGTATGCTGTTTGGTGTTTTCAGTTACATTGGCCGCCAGAAGGCAATACAGTTTTATTCTTATTGGGACTTGCCAGATGTACATAATCAAATCTTTTCTGTGAGGTTCAAATCCTCTGCCAGGAATTATTTTATTTTATTTTATTTATTATATTTATATATGATATAAATACAATAAATAAATAATTCCTGTCTTTGCTAACAGGAATTAAACTCATGGACCATTGTACTTTAGGAGCTATCCAGATAACCTCATATCTGGACCTGATGTACTATAAAACCCATATCCCTCTACTCTGAAAGTTTAAGTGAAGGTGGATTGTATATGTCATTCTGAGAGATTCCCATTTTGGATTATCTGGAAGTTTCCCAGGTGGTTTATGGCTTTTTCCCAGATAACTAGAAAAACAAGAAGTTTAAAGTATGGGGTTATAGAGAATAATCAACCTCTACTTTCTAACTCATTAATAGTCGTGATGGGTAAGGAATGCATTTCAGCAAGCATTTTAAAATGAGTGTCTCTCTTCTTTGAGCATTTGTTTCTCAGAAGCTCCCTTTTGTTCAGTTCAGAATCCCATTCTAGCACAGAGGAAAAAAATAAGCATAGCACTGGACAATTTTCTTTAGCAAAGAGCATTGCAATAAATCTAATTAGCATCCAAATTAAATTTTAGGACTCATGATTATTATACCATAATATACTGTACCATATTCAGAAATGATTTATTTTAGAAAGAGATCAGGAAATGAATCTCTGGTGTCCATTTATATATATTTGTCTAGGCTCTAATTGTGCATAGAGAAAATAACAAGTTTTAGTAAAAATAAGGCTGGAAACAGATATGTTAAGAAAAGGCATTTTTCATTAAGATAAAAAGGCTCTCAGCTGCTAAGGACTGTAGAAGCCAGAGCATTGTGGCCATTTATCTTTGGCTGAACGCGGCCGTTTATCAGCTTCTTTTTGCCCTCTCTCTCTCCCTCTTTTTCTCTCTCTTTTTCCCATCTCATTGGGCAAATCAACTTCCCTCAAATATTTGCTCAGCTACCAATAGCAAAACCAAAGTTATTTTATCTATCTTTAGGGGAACATTTCCCCCATATCCACTTGATACTGTTTCTCTTTCCCTATTTTAATCTCCTCCTCTTCCTCTTCCCACCGTGGACACTTCGGTTGTGATTAAAAGACCCAGCAACTTTCTGAACCTCAGTTCAGTTCAAGAGCAATTTTGTGACTGATTTTGCTTTCCAATATTTTATGATGGTGATAGGCAGAGAGCACACAGCATACTGACTTGGGGGAATGGGTGAATAATAATCAGGTAGGGGCTTGATACAAAGCTGACAATTGAATTGTTCTTGGATTATTTCGATGTAGTAGGGAGAAAAGTGTGATTTATTGTGAAATAATAAAGAAAAAAATAATTATTCATGTAATATTAATGAGAGGGAGGGAGGGAGGGAGGAAAGAGAAGAAAGAAGGCGGCAGCAGGAGGGGAGAGGGAAGGGAGGGAGGGAAGGAAGGAAGGAAGGAAGGAAGGAAGGAAGGAAGGAAGGAAGGAAGGAAGGAAGGAAGGAAGGAAGGAAGGAAGTTTTTTTCTGATGAAAACCTTGCTGAATCAGTGAGAAACTGTTCACCTAGAGCTTTCCATTTTGACCAAATGGTCCCCACTCTACTGTTGTTTAGAAGAGCCATGAAGGCCTTCACCCAGGCCTTCAGTGAGGGACAGTGAGAACTCGCATTTCATTACACTTGCCATATTTTATCTTTATCTTTTATCGTTTATTGCTTTTATTGTAATTTCCTTGTTTGATTGTTATGAACCTCCCAGAGTTATTGAGAGTCAGGTAGCTTACAAGTTTAATAAATTATTGTTATTATTTACACTTTATATGTATCTGGACTGTCAGGTTGCTCTGTCATGAGTTCTGGCCACCAACCATATAAGAAGTAGAAATGGACAAAGTCTTCTACATGTCTCCAGTCAGCCATGAATGCAACCCCCCATCTTTCTTTTCCTGATCTAAGTTGAAAGTAATATTTTCTGGCTTGTACCAGCTGAAGAGTTGCTCTCTGGTTTGCCTAGAGAAGCAGGAACATGCTGTCACCTGAATCACTCTGTACTTCTCTAATTTCTACTGTTAGCAATGGTACTCTAGTAGGGTAATAGTTATAACCCTTGCCTGATATGCAGAACATTGCCAGTTCAAAAACTGGCAAAATTAAAATATATATCTTTTTATTTCCCTGAGCTGCCTACTTTTCCACTGGGCTATTTTTTAAAAAAATAAGTCCATCAGTCCACCATTTCATTGTTGTTTAAGGAAGAAGGGTCTTGCCCCAGTTCCCAAATAGCCCAAATGAATTAGGACCCTGGATTGGTACCCTGGAATATACACTGGTGGGCTTATCAAAAAAGAAAAGGCAAGATTTAATACCTGCAAGACACTGCTAAAGTTCAGAGAAAGAAAACTAGGAAATAAATTTAATTATGCTGCGTTTTGGACGAGTAATGTTCTGAGTATCAGGCAAAGGTTATAATTACTGCACTACTGAGAGGTTCCTGTAAAAGAAGCTGCAGCTTCTGTTGGCTCAACTTTACTGAGCCCAGCATGGGAAGATGCAAGAAAAGAATGTTGTTGTAAAGCTGGTGGTTATGCCTGCATACATTTGCATTTTGATGCTTTAACTTTATATATATTTAACTTTATATACATACATATTTATATGTATATAATACATCTTTCTCTCCCTTTCTCTCCAGTAGACCCATCTAGAGAAAGGTAAGAGATTGACAGTTTCCTGACATGGAAAGTTGGTAAGGCACAGAAGCAGGGAAATATTCAGTGCAGACCTATGGGACCCACAGCCCAGACTGAACACCTGCCAAAGCATCCGATCCAGACAGAATTTTCTTAAACTAGCTTAGAATTTAGCTAGTATCAGCATGGGACAGACACAGCTTAGTGATGCAGGGCAGATGTGCAGTTAGTTGGTCCTGGCATCCCCCCAAATGGGAAGCATTTGATTCCAAGTCAATCATGAGTTCTTCCTTTCAAAGAAGATACTAAATTGAAGTCGATTAGTTTGCTGTTCCATCCAAGACCTTTGGAATCTACAGTATTCTTAGATAGTGAATGACAGACAGTGAACATTTCCCCCAAACAGCAGAAATTTAGAGACAAAAAATATACCAAAGACTGTCAAAGAAGGCTTTTACATCTCTCTGCCAACAGACCATGTCTTTGGCATACCTTGAAGGGAGTTTCTATAAACATCCAGTGGAAGAGCGCCTCTGCCCCATCTGTGAAATGGAGGAGATTCGTCATTACATCTTCTACTACCCCATCTACTGTGAATTGGGGGGAAAACAAATTTAACTAGTCAGACCCTGAAAGACTGAACTACATCACCACTGTTGCCATCCTTTATTTTAAACTTAGAAAGAAAATGTTAAGCTCTCCACCTTAACTTAATTATCATGTAGGTTTTTTCTCTTTTTCATGTGTTTTTCTTTTTCATTATTATGACCATAGTCTGTCATATAATAACAGAGTTGGAAAACTCTTTCTCTCTCCCCCCCACACCCCCCATATTAATAATTTAAACAGGAAAGGAACTTTTAAAATATTTAATTGGAGTTGGATAGTAGCATTTATCTTGAGTTTCTTTATGATCAGCTGGATGTAAATATGCAGGATTCCTTTTTTTTTTTTAAACATAGCTTCATTTTGACTTGGCCAATATCTCCTTTTTAATGCAGAACACAAAATACACTTTCACCATGTGGCAGATTCCTGCATGGTTAAAGTATGAGTGACTCCATTCATTACCATCACCATCCATTCCATTCCATACCATTCCAGCCTAGTGCACAGGGGTGTTTCAGCCAAAAAAGGAATCAGGGAGCCTAGCAATACAGAATACAGCAGCCTGTCCTAAGATCAGGAATAAAGAGTAGCAGATATTCACTGCATGCAAGCAGTCCAAAGAGTTAGATCCAAAGGGCTGAAAGGAATAAAGGCTGAACAAAGTGGAAACAGCCATAGAGCAGTTTTCTAAAGGCCAAATATGGTTTCAGCACAGGTTTATTACAGACAGAAGAGCTTCATTTTTCTGGCTCATTCAGACTTTAGCTGCAAATCCTTAATGACTAACCAACAAGGAAAGCTTGTCATAAAAAAAGACTTGTGAGTAAACTATTTCTGTGGAAGTGAGCAATCTAAGTTGGCCAGTTCACTGGGTCTAAGTCTTCAGAAATTTGTATTCTTGGAAACTTGGGAGGATCTAATTCAGGATCTAATATGAACTTCTTTGGAGCTGGCTTTGGGCTAGTGAAATTTTGGGCCCCTGATCTTTCTGGCTAAACTTCATCTGAAAATCAAAACCTCATTGAATCCTAGATTTTATCCAAGAAGGCCTTTGAGGCAAGAAGAATAGTCTTAAGGCAGGCTTCTAGTCTGATCCTAAGAAATATTTGGGGTGGTTCTAGTGTAATTTTTTTTCTCTTATGATTAGTGGGATTGAAAAGATGCTTGATTACATTTGTTTAGAAAAGTATGAACACTTTAACTAAATGGAGTTGATTTGTTTTAAGTTTCATTTCAAAATATATGCAGGAAGGTATGAATAGGGATTTTGTTAGGGTTGTCTATGCGTGTAGGGTGGTTTTATCTATTTCATGATGGCTGAGTTTTATCCCTGATGCCCTGGATGTTGCTTAAACATGGAAAAAAATGGTAACCCCACCCACAAATGCATCTGCATAGGTCATCGTGCACTGGATAGCATAACATATGAGGTATTTGGGGTGGGGGGATGTTAGAACCTGTGATCATCCAGTCTAGCTGAATAATGGAAGATACAACAGAGCAAATAAAGTATTCTTTTAATCTGGAGCAGAATTTAACTGTGGGGTTCATTGTGGCAGCATGTAAAGATGGGACTACTTTGAATTTTAAAAAGGGGCAAGACAAATTCAAGGAGGGCTAGGTTGATTACAGATGTGGCTGATAGCTATGTTACTACCATACCAGAATTAATATACTTTTCAATACAAAACTGCTGGGACGAGTTATTCTGATCATTTTCTACCAGCATCTGATGTACCAGGCTGCCATATCTGGACTGCAAAAAGTGGAAGAACCGCTAGACAACAGCAACGAGATATAAAAAATGTAATGCTATTATCTAGTGGACATTTAGAGCTTTGCGTCCCAGATATGGTAGCCCTACCTGATAAGCATTGGTTTAGACAATTATGGGAAACAGAATTTAGATAGCTCAGACTGTTCTAGTTCAATGCTTCTTATTAGAGTTGTTTGAGATAGATTTGAGTCATCGATGAGCAGCTCTGTGCTACACTAGCAACGCAATTCACATCATCCTGACAGTGAAGTGATTTGTCTCAATAAGGCAGTCCATGTTGCCTTACAACCTATATGTAGCCTCCTCCAGCACTTGGAAAAGCTGAAAGAGGCATCTGAACATGTAACCCACCAGCACAGAAGCCTCTTCCAGCTGGTGAAGAGAAACTACTTATTTTCCAAGTGGCAGTAAGTAAAGTAATTGAGTGGTGTTTTGTTTAAGCAAAGCACAACCTGAAGATCTTCATAGCCCTACTATACATCCATCCATCTTGTACTATATATCCATCCATCTTCTCTCCCTCCCTCCCTCCCTCCCTCCTACCTTCCTTCCTTCCTTCCTTGAAAACAACTAAGAGATAAATTCTTTCCTCCTACAAAGTGCATGAAAGATTAAAGACTATCAATGAAAGCAAAATGAGTATAATTAAATTAGAGTGTCATTAACAAATATGTAAGCATCTGAACATGATTTTGTTGCATGAGTTATGAAATACATGAAATTCATTAGGACAACAATATTAAAAGGAAGACATTCCACCATATTCCTGAGTTTGGGGGAATAATTTCCAGAACCAAATCTGAAAGATTTCACCAGCAGCTTTAATACTCAGTCCAAGTCAGCTAATTCCAATGTATGATTCATTCTAGTAGCTAATGGGCTTAAATCCCAGGACTTTGGCCAATTATCAAACAGTAGCAATTGTTTTGATACAGTAGATATTGATTCATGCCTTTGGTGAGTCAAGTTCAGTGCTTTCCAGACCACTTCTTCAGTCACTTAAGACAAACTGTCATTCCTTGGCATTGTACAGGACTTTAGGAGTCTCAGTCTAATACCACTGCATTCATTTATGCTATGTTGCACTTACTTGCTATCACTCACCCTGTTATTTAATACTGATGTAATGTATTCTACCACTCAGGAAAACTACTCACTCTCTTTTTATAACTCTTACGTATATGATAAATCAGTCTGCATGACAGTTTCTTCCACTTCAGACTAGTATTGTCTTCCATCTCTGTCTACTTTATTGATAACCATCTTTAGATGGTAAGATACTCATTGCCCAGCTGTGAATAATATAAAATAATCAAATGTCATTCTAAATGAACTGTTATTGAAAAAATATGAGTATCTCCACTTTGCCTTTCTCTTTGGAAGGCAGGTGGTCATTTGGTCTGCAATTTTTTCTTAAAATTACAGTTTAATTTTCATCTGGAAATATACTCAGGGTTGGGAGGGAGTACATATATCCATCCACTGGGTAGGAACTCATGCAAAGAAAGATATTTTATACAAAAGAAAAAATAAAGTCCTTAGTCTGAATTTACCCAGTATTTTAATAGAAGAAACAGGCACAATGGTGCATCTGAAGAACATTTTTTTCCAGTTATAAATATAATTTGATTTATTATTTCTTTAAAAGATTTGTATAGCATTTCCTATTGAACAAACTCAGATGTAAAAAATAAAGAAAATGCATTTTCTGAAATAGATCTTCTGCTACTTTAATCTGGCATGATCTATAAGAAACACATTCCATAAGTAAGTGGGATAAAAATTTATCATTAAAGTTGCTCCAGCTTTGGGTTATTTGGCAGGCTTCAAATCTGCAGATTCCATGAAGGAAATGGAAAGGGTTGTTTTTTTGGCCCAAGGTAATGCCAAATAGCACGTAGAATGGGTCTATTATGGGCAGTTTTTAATTTGGTAGGATAAATGTTTCCAAACTTTTTATTCTGCTTCAAAATCTTTGGCAATGTTCCACCTACCATAAGTAGTTTGTAAGATCTACCATGCAAAAGGTTTGTGTCTTTAAAAAAAAAAAAAAGAACAAAAACTTTTTGCTTTTTTTTTTGCAAAACATATTGCTGAAAGGAAGAAACTCTTGGATTTGGTGATCAGAATGTACAATCACAACTTTTGGATGGGTGCTGAAATCATGGGATGCAGACAGATAATACATTTCCCTTGGGCTTATCATCAAGTCCTGATTATTACTCAACTGATGTATTTTTAATATTCTTCTTCAACTTATCATTTAACCAATGCTCACTTAATCAGTTAAGTTTGTTTCCATTCTAACATTCCTGTCCTTTCCCTTCTTTAAATAAACAAAATAAAATTGTTTTAATTGTCCTTCTTCCCTTTTATTCCTAGTAGTTAATGAGGAAGGAAGGAAGGAAGGAAGGAAGGAAGGAAGGAAGGAAGGAAGGAAGGAAGGAAGGAAGGAAGGAAGGAAGGAAATAGCTATTTGAACTGTTTTAATATATCCAGTATTAATGACAGGAACTTATTTTTCATGTTCTTAAACCAAGAATTAGTCAGAACATATTTGCCCTTGGACTGACATGAGGTTAATCAGTTTTTTTCCAGAATATGAGGTTCACCTATAAAATGGATTGGGTGATCCCTTCTCAGCCTTAATTACATCTGTTAAGTGATAAATTTTGTAATGGAGCTGAAATTATTGGGGATCACCTATAACAGCTTGACCTTTACAGAAATATCAACAACAGCAGTAACAAAACCAAAAAATACTGTATATATAGTACTTAGTTATTATATCTATCTTAACACATTTTTCCCTTATCTATGGCACCCTACAAATGTATAAATGAGACATATTGCTGCCTGATCTGCAGCATCTGGCTGATCTTGCTTATAATAAGAAGCTAAACAGGATTTGTCCTGGTTAGTAGTTGACTGTGAGACCACCAGCAAATTCCAGGTCTGTAGGCTAGATTGGAAAAATATCCAAGAAGAAGGCAGTGGTAAACCACTTCCACACTGTTGCCAAGAAAATGGCTGAAGTAGTCACCAGGAACTGAGCTCCGTTCAAGGCCATGTTTACATTAACCATTTTAATCTACTTTCTGGTCTTCTTTCTGTGCATGAGGATTTTTTAAGGCAGTGACAGTACTCCATTTTACCTAGCAATGTCCTGAGGTAGAGCTATTGTATATCACTCAACACGGTAGAATTGGCCTTTATTTTAATAAAACAAATCTGAATGTGAATATCATATGCTGTGCATGAAATTGTCTTTTAAATAGACAAATGAAGTCATGGTCCAATATCACATCAAATTGAGCACAGGAAAGTTGCTAGGTTGGAAGTGACAATGTTAGAATTGTGTAATCACTTCCTAAAATGATGTCTTGCCTTTAAATTAATCAGAATCCACCCTCCACCTGAATGTACCTGAATGACATGTTTTCCTAATACAGGTAAGCTCAATGAATAGTAATTCCCAGTAACTCCTTCTGCCCCAAAATTAAGTATTTATACAATTTCAATCATTTCTAACATTGTTATTAAAATGCTAAAACATTTATTGGTTTAAATCTTCAGATTTTTAGGAATTGCCGATCCGTATTTTACAATCAACAATAATAGGTCTGAGAAGGAGCCATTTAAACGGAATTAATTTCTCCTCAGGGTTTCTGTGAAGCCATAAACCAAACAAGGCCTTTTCTCATGTTATATATCGTCAGATTCCAAAACTCTGGGTGAAATTATTTCCTTGTAAATCACTGCAGCTCATCCATTATGCTGAAGAAATATGATTTTTTCAAACGTGTGAAATATTAGCGATTGCAGAGTTTGCCCTCTCCACAAATATCTGCCAGAAGTTCCACCACGGCCTGAACGGTTCAGAGATTGCACAAAGCAGATTGTTGAAAGGCGGGGAACACAGTAGAAAACCTATACATGAAAAACATTGGCTGGCTGAATGATTTATTATTTATTTTATTTGTTTATTACTGTAGGCATACCCCTGCTTTCTCTTCACACCGGCTCTCACGGTGGCTTACAGCCATTAAAAAATGCAGCTCTGATCCTGTACTGGCCCCGTAACATCACCAAGGAAGACGTGTGTCATCCGGTAGGGTGGGAAAAGAATCTGTGCTTCATTAGCATGAACAATAAAGAAGTACAGCAAGAATCTTTATGGATGGCTTTGTTGTGCAAGAAATGGATAGGTGGCCAGTGAAGGACTGACCAACCTAAGAGTGGGGATGTAACTCTCTCTCTATAGAGTTATGCAACTTAGAATATGCATAGAATTGGCCGCAGCCACAACGTATTTGAATATAGCAACACAATATAAGTAAGTGAGCTAATGAGGGCAGTACTAGGAGGTAATGAGGATGGTGCTAAAAAGACACTGGTGTACTTGAGAGAACAAAAGACCAGTCCAATGCTTGATATCAGATTGACCTAATAGTATCTGGAAGTATATATACTATATAGAGAGAGGTATAATTTCCCAGCCGTTGAACTTGTGTCTGAGATCATCGTGGCCTTTATCTCCAACCAAAAAAGTTATAGGCATACAAAGGCTTAACATCTCCTGAATTATGTTATATCGGCTTCAAACCATTCCGAGTTTTATGTATCTTTTCTGCTTCACAAAGTAATATGTATTTTATTTATTATTTATTTATTAAATCAATTTATATAGCTGCCCGTCTCACCGCAGGCAACTCTGTGCGGCACACAACAAAGCTAAATACATTAAAAATATATAAAGCAAAATAAAACAGCATTCTGGTTAGGGCTAATCAGTTCGGCTCAACTAACACTTGATGCCGAACAAGTAGGGGCAGCTAGTAAGAACAAAATAGTAATCATAATAAAAATGTGTAATATTTTTTCTTGAAATGTGGAAGGAAAGAAAAGGAGAGGTCTATTAGCAGCAAGGTGGATGGACTCAATTATGTGGGTGGTGATGGGTATACTGTTGGAAGACTTGAAGGACCAGGCTGGGGCAGATCATCCTGGAGAAATTCTATTTATGTGGTTGCTAACAGTCGATACCAACTTAATGGCACATAATCAATCAATCAATCAATCAATCTTATTTTTAGGATCAACCTAAAAAAGGGCCAGAACTGTGGGCAAGCTTTCAACCACCCAGAGTCTCTCTGCAGTGAGATGGGCAGTGACAAATCCAACAAATAAATAAATAAATAAATAAATAAATAAATAAATAAATAAATAAATAAATAAATATCTTTAAATCCCTTAATCAAACAAGTTATTACAAAAAATAAGGTCGATAGTGAGAAACATAGTTATCTTCAAGACATGAGACGAAACTTATATTGAAGGAAATGAAGTCATACTGAAAATTACCTTGAAGGTGGTGAACAGAGTAGAAAACCTATACATGAATGTTACCTTGAAGTATGCTGCTGTAGGGCATATTTTCACCCATCCCTCCCTCCACATTTATCCTTTTCAGATAAATGTCTGGGGTTCCTTATTGGGATTGTAGTACAACTGTAACAAAGGAGAGCCAAGCTTGCTTACTACTTGGATGTGAGACGGCCACAATATCCTGGTGCTGCAGGCTAGATCTGGGATGCTGAAGAAGAAGACACTGATGAGCTTTATATGGTTGCCAAGAACTTTGTATGGTTGTATCCAAGTAATTACCAGGAACTGAGCTTGGCTCAAGGAAGATTTCCACTTTTATATTTAGGATGAGGCGATTTAAGCCTTTTTCCTAACTGCTTCACTTTGATTCCCATCCATTCCCATTTTTAGGCCAGTTTCTAATATGTTTGGATTCAGAATTTTGTAAAAGCTTCTACAATTACATATAACTAATGACTTTATTAAATGCATAGAAGTCTAGCCAATTCAGCCTTGAGGCGTCCACCCCAGAAAGCCAGTTAGACTGGAGGCAATTTATTTTGCTTTATGCAGTAACAGGAACATACCTACCTAGTGCCAAAGGAAGTAATAATCCTTCAAATCTCACTAAGAATTATTGAAAAGTAAAGGGTTCTGTTATCTTGTATCTGCTGTCTGATATTCTGGGTGCTTCTTTATTAAATTCATGAGAGATAATATTGTCTCCAAGATAACCTGCTTTGTTAGCATTTGCTCTGAACTTTAATTTCCTAAACTGTTTCTTTTCCCTGGAGATAGTGAACAAAGTTTTCTACAGCATGGCTTCACCTTCGCTTCATCAATGTCCATTTTCTCAAAACTGACTATAAAACTGGGTGGGACAGAGTTTGCTGGAAGATACCCTTTGTCTGCACTCCATCTAGAAATGCCACGTACATTTTATGTGTCAAAGATATCACTGTACTACAATGTTTCTCAACCTCAGCAAGTTTAAGTTGTGTGGACTTGAAGTCTTAAACATCTTAAAGTTGCTGTGGTTGAGAAACACTGTTCTAAAGCAACCTCATTTTAGTAGAACGATTTGCTGTCACCTTCAGGGTGGGCTACATTTTGCATGAATTCCCATTTCTCAATAAGGACTAGACTCCCTTTGTTAGGCATCTTCCTGCACAGTTGATTACAAAAGTTACAGGATGAGGCCTCTGTTCCATAGCAGTCTGGCTATGAGGTTTTATCCTCCATGCTGTTTAATATCTGCATGATATTTCTGGAGAATGTAGCTGGAGATGTTGACTAAAGTGCCAGCTTTTTCTCAATGAAGCAAGTGGGTATTCTCTTATGCTGGGTGGGCATCATTAGTTGGATGAGAATCAGTAAACAAAGAGTCAGTCCAGATAACAAAAATCTGTGGTGAGTAGGCTTCACGCTAAGAATCTGTCCAATTGAATAGTTTTTAAAATGATTTGGAGAGATTGTATTCATTCAAGTGCACTAGCTCTTGAATTTATTTTATTTTATTTATGTATTTGACAGACTTGTCCCCGCCCATCTCCCCCCAATGGGGGACTCTGGGCGGTTTACAACAAATTAAAACAAATAAATACATAATTAAAATTTATAAAAAGAGAAAAACACAGTTACCCGAAATGGAAAGAAGATAAAAAATCCAAGAGGCCAATGGAAGCAACACCAGGCCTCTAGGTGGGTAGCCAACCCCATTTCTGATTACCTCCCTCCCTGCCCCAGGCCAGATGGCCAGAATTTAGCTAGAATAGCTCCTATCTTCAGCTCCAGATTTTTTCATTTTCTTGGACTCTCCTTTCCCTTTTTTAGAAATGTTTTTAAATTGCTGTTTTATGTATTTATATATATTTATGTTTTTAATGTTCTGTGTGAGTCGCCCAGAATTCCCCCATTGGAGATGGGCGGGGGAGAAATTTGATAAATAAAATAAAAATAAAATAAATTTGGTGGCACTAGAATCTTCAGCTGAATTGTACTGGTGCGGCAGGTATATTAGGAACAGTTACCCTGGATTTCCATATGTGCTACATTTTTCAGTGTGTGTTTCAAAGTTGGAAATACTAACCTCTTTCTACTGGATGCATTTTTTAGTGGGTGGGTGGATAACAGATTTTATTTCAGCCAGCAACCTTCAACTTCTTTAAGACTAAGAAGCCCAATCTGTAATAAGGAACATGCTAAAACAAAAAAGTAACATAAGGACAACAGAAAATTGTGCAGTACAACTGGCAACAGAGATTTCATCAGTTGTTATTATGTGCTACATGCCACCTTGCAAGAGTTAGCTACACTATTGACTGTACCTGGTAGTCTGTCCAAATGTAAGATCGAACTCAAGGTGATGTGAGATCTTTGCTTTATAAAAGCATAAGCTGATTATGAAGATCTCAAGCAAATTCCCAAGCCTGTTTTGTCTATCCCTGAGCCACAAAGACAAGTTTGCTCCTTATAAAGGAATCCAACAAATTTACTATCCATCAGAACTGGGGGAAGGCTATGAAAACCACATCTGGGCATCATACTAACCTGCACACATGTAATCTCTTCTGCATGATTTCTATAGAAGTTCTGTTGGGACCAGCAGTAGATTAGTGCTCCAACATTCGACTTGAAATCTTAAACTTGTTCATTCTCTGTTCCAAATTAAATCACATCCTGCTTGACAGTGTTGGTCATGCAAAGTTTATTTCCTGGTTCTGACTGATTCTTGAATGTTGCTTTGGGGAAGCATTCTGAATCCTGGTGGCTGAAGTCTTACTGTGTTCTCAGCTCCAGAAATATGCAACTTACAGAGAAAGGCATTGCTGCTGTGACAGCAAAGGGCCAAAGAGATGCTTGGTATCTATTTGAAAGGAAGGAAAAGTGTAATTTGAAAGGAAGAATTGGAAGAAAAGAGGGGAAGCCAAGAAAAAGGAAGCAGTGGTTTCAATTAACTCATTATTACCTTTACATTGTCATCCGCCAAACAAATAATGATTAATTGATGGGAACTGGGGGGGGGCACTAGTAATCAATTTGAATGGAAATATGGGGCAAATCAAGAAATAGTCTTAATTGGAAGTTGTTCACCAACAATAATGGCACTGTGATAGATTGGAAGGAGAGAGCTGGAATGGTAAAAGGAGGTCAAGAAAATAGACACAAATATTTCTTTTGAAAGAGATAGGGTTAACTGGCATCATACTGAAGTTCTGTGAGACTTAACCAGTCCACTTTTGACTTGGTTTGGCCGCTTCCAGGAGAGTGGCTTTGACCCAGAAGGGGTTGCTTGGTGCTATCATAACAATTAAGTTTGTAAATTTGGGTGCCTTTTGATCTACTAGAGGTTAATGTAGTCTCAATCTGGCCCATCTTGGCTGACATACTAACTGTAATTCTGTATGGACAAGAGTAACTTTTAAATAATACTCCATGTTTTGAAAATTTCCTAATATTGCAGTGCATTATATGTGCAGATCTAGATCTAGACACACACACACACACACACACACACTTTCTGTCCTCTATATATAGGTAGCTAGATGGCTAGATGCTAGATAGAGATTTTTAGCCCCAAATAGAGAAGCATTCTGAGATTAGCTAATATAGTCATTTTGAGACAGTGTTTGATAATGTGTACTAACTGGTCAAGGAACTTAGTTGTAGCCCCCAATATAAGAAAAGTTGCCCATGATAACCACCTAACAATAGAGCTTTAAAAAAAACAACAGGCTTTTTAGACTTTAACAATGTGTGTAAAACTCTACATGATAGATGATAGACAGATAGATGATAGATAGATACAGAGGGAGGGAGAGATTAGATAAGTCTATCCTTTGCTATTTTTTTTAATTGTCACTGCATTCTTTGGTTCTTTGGTTATTTTAATATGCTTTCAATACTATATGATGCTGTATTTTTAAAACAGTGTTTTACTGGATTAACCTCTGTCTGGTGAATTCCCCAGTGTGCTTCAACTTGTGGGCAACTTAGAAAAGTAGGATGTTTCCAGATGCTTCCATTCATTGCATCAGGGCAGATAATGACACCTTCAACTTTTACCACTTCTTTGCTTTCCCATTACTTCTTCTGTCTCTTCCCTTACCAGATGAAATTGATTAAAGAATGAAAAATACACTACTTACATAATACGTTCTGATTAGTGTCATAAACAGTTTTCCCTTGTGATATACAACGAAACAAATGAAAACATCAGGGAAAAGCGGATTCAAGAGAAATGTTTGCTGTCCAAAATGGACCTAAGAAATTCAACCCTTGCTAATGTTACCATGTCAACGTAATGGGAACATGGACCTTAAGAAGCAATTTCCAAGAACCCCAGCTTATTTTATTGTATTTTTAGTAACCTGATTTGTAGAATGACTTTCATTTGGCTGCACTTAAAATAACCAAGGCAATTTGACAGACCTTAGGTCAATTAAATTGGACATGATTCAGATGCAATTAGACAGTCATTTCAGTAAAGGAGTTCAATCTTGCATGGAGGGTGAGCCTCTGAATGTTATGTACAATGAATCTATCTATCTATCTATCTATCTATCTATCTATCTATCTATCTATCTATCTATCTATCTATCTACCTACCTACCTACCTACCTACCTACCTACCTACCTGACTAAAATCTACTTAACACAATACTTTTCAATAAACATATAAGGTAAGTATCCAATTTGCATATGTGTATTCTTTTATTGCTTAAAGTGAATTTAGTTACATTAGCCTCAACTTTTCTAATACGTAAATGTTTCTCTTCAAGATAAAAGCTACTGAATGATTTAAATCCAGAGGGAGTTTAAAATACATATAATTGTCTTTTAATTCACTTATTGTGTTGTATTGCATTGCATTGCATTTATTGTGTTGTGTTGTATTGTACTGTATTGTATACCACCTCTCTTTACTTGGTTGCCTTTTATTCTTTCTCACTCTCAAACATTTAGGAGAGTTACCTCGTTCAAATCTTCAAAGGTTTAATGTTAAAAAATAACAATGGCAAACTGATGTCATCCAGATATATTCATTTAAGTTCTGCATTCATTTAAAGAATTGGCTCTTCCCTCACAGCACAAAATACAATTCTCCACAGAAATAAGGAAATGAAAGAAAATATAGATATCTTTATGCTAAAGAAAAAGGATTTTGAAGATTTCTTTTTGCCTCCTCAATGTATCTTGCTGAGAAAAAGCAGTATCAGGTAATTACTGAGCAACTGCTTCAGGATTAATTGAATTTCAACAAAGAGATAAATTTTATACAGACACACACAGATATACCGTAGATACATATTACTGGCTGTTCTGTTTCTCTAGCCTATGTGTAATCTGTGTATCTGCCATAAAATCAAGGAATGTTGTATTTGACTTGGAACTTGATATCATGAAGATTTCTTCTTACATTACTGTTGTTGTTTGGTCATTAATTTAAGGCAGGTTTCGCTAAGATGAGCTTTTAAGAGCAAAGGAAAGAAGTCCTTGATCTAAGAATTCAACCTTCTTCCTTCAGTTTATGGACATATGAAAGTATTATAAGGATGGACAGGAACAAAGACAGACAAGCAAATGTTTGGCCCTAACAGCACCCACTGACATCCATGTGCAAATGTTCCCTGTCACATACACACATGAACAGTTTTTTTCCCCTCATTTTCTTCGTGAGCTGAAAATGCTGATTTTCTGGTGTCGTTAAGTAGTGACGGGTCTCCCATCAGTCAGCCAATTGCTTTGTTTCTTGCTGTTAATTGTGACTGAAAACAACAATCCATTTTCTTCCAGTAGCTGATTAGCCAGGGACAGAAATGAACAGAGGTCCCCATAGCTCCAGCGATTGCATTTGTGTCTCTGTGTCTGTGTCTGTGTGTGTGTGTGTGCGCGCATGCAAGGAACCTAGGGTTGTATCCATACACAGACTATTCCAAGCAGGATGTAAAGATCTTCCATCTTCTGCAGCATGCTGAAGGCTGTACTCTAAAGTTAGGGAGGGCCGGATGAAAACTGTATCAGGAAAAGGGGATGATAGAAGAATAATTAACATCAAATAAATATTTCAACTGAAAGTATTAAATTACAGCAGAAACCCTTAATCACTATTACATTATTTGGATTCTTTACATTCATTAAATTGCACATTAATTACTTATTCCCATGTGGTCCACCAGATAGGTAGCCAGTTTTACCTAGGAGAGGAAATTCAGTGTTGGGTGGTTTTTGCTGGCATTGTTAAATAATCTTGTTGTAATTAATCAGCATCAGGGTTTGCATGAAGACATTTTGAATGCTCCAATTATATAGTTCCCTGAAGAACAGCTATCTGGTCTTTTACATTTGTATTTCTTAATCAAACTGAAATTCAGCAAACCGTAAATTTTCGACCTTACATTTTGTCTGATTTCTGCAGTGCCATTTTCTAAGGAGGGGGTGTTTTTTTGTCAGATATGAAAACATGCATATTATGGAAAGAGTCCCCCCAAAGGTAAGTTAAGCAAAATAATATAACGATTGCTTTGAATTATGCTAACTGGTTGAAAGGGAATTAAGAAAAATGGCAGATAGGCACAAAAACATATATATGAATTCTAACTCCCCCCCCCCCCAATTCTCAAACTGATGCCGAGACTTGATGGATCAAAATAAAGACTAAAAAAAAGAGAGAAGACAAATTTGTCCATTTGTACAAAAGACCTCTCACTCAGCAATTCCCTATCAAGGATGGACAGTTCAAACCTTCAAAGCTAAATTTAGCTCTCTTACAATGAATTCCATTTTACTGAAGCGCCTGATTAGAATAGATAATAATTAAGGAGAGGAACGCTTTTCAAGGTTTTACTGTACACCTTGTAAGCTGTTTCGGACACTTATTGTGTTTATACCGTTAAGATAAAGAAGAACAGTTAGAAATGTTAGATTTTTGGTTACCTACAGAAAAGTCACAATGAGATGTTGGGAAATGGATTGTATTCTTCTGTTATTTATGTTTCCATGATTACAGAAAAGAAAACGTGAAGGGGCCATTTAGTTAGATTTTAGGTCAATATCTGAATGGAAGACAACTCAATCAGGCATCTCTAGAGACTCCAAAAATCTCTTGCATGTGATTGGAACAAAAGGCCCACTATGGGTCTTTTAATATTAATATTAAGAGCTATTTTTTCTCTCTCTCTCTTTCAGAAAAACCCACTGTCAAGTCAGTGAAAGCATTGTTCCTGGTGACATGCAGTAACAAAATGGAGACTGATGGCTTTTGGCAATTACAGAACGTAGGCTGACTCCCACATTTATGGTGTACACTGATACATAAATAAAAATGGCCTAGCTGAGAATGTGATCAATCACTCAGGGAAACCACACCTTTTCTTCCCAAAACGCCATGGCAATTGTACTGCTAAAGCAATTGTGCATGTGTATCTGTGGGCTTCAATTTTTCAAATGTTAATATATTATATAATGAGGAGGAAAACCACTTCCAATAAGGTTTCAGCAAGCTTCATCCAGCTGCAGAAGGTGTGGTGGAAAGGAGGACTGATGACTTTTATCTCTCTGTACTTCAGGCTAGTTTTGTCGTGAAGCCAAATGAACTAGGATTCAGCAAATCTTACACAGACAAGAAATGCTTCTGTCCCAAATGAACTATAAACATATGGGGAAAGATTTGGGCTTAGGCGTCCAAATTGTGATTGTGCAAAATTCTGTCCAATCTTCATGAATATCTTGGAAATCCTTGCAATACCAATCTCTATATTGTTATCACCATATCCATAGAAATAGAGCTAAGAGATAGTAGACTGATCCATCACCCAAGTTACTTTGTGAACCAGAGTCTCTCTTCTCTTTCTCTCTCTGGAACCAGTATGATGTAGGATTAAGGTGCTGGGTTAGGAGCAGAGAGGTCCAGATTCTAGTCCTATCTTAGGCACAGAAGCTGGCTGAGTGGCTTTGGGCTAGTCACTGTTTCTCAGCCCTAGATTTGAAGTTAATCTATCTACCAGTTTACACTGGACACGCACAATAGATTACATTCTGTACCCTTCAATGAAGAGGCCTTCATCCCGCAGTGAAGTGATTTGGATATACATTCAGTATTGTATGATAATTATTTAACCCAACCCTTATGCACCAGGAGTCCTTAATTTTGATATCTTGATAGATTCCACGTGCTGGGCATGTAAGCCAAAAACAACATAAGCATGATTTATTTGCAAAGTTCTGCCTGAAGTCTTATTAACAATCCTGTGAATTTTAGCCCCAAGCATGGCAGTAGCCAGACAAGCCCAAACCATGAATTGACATTCCAATTCCTGAATTGTGTCTCTACTAATAAATCGATTGCAACTGGCCTGTAATATTGTTTGTCTGGGGTTAATCCCTGCTTATCTGGGTGTTGATTGCTGGTGATTCCTTAATCTCACAACTCATGGACAGACTCAGCTATAGTTTCAACTGGGAAACTGTCAGCATCTTTGACCAAGCTAAATCCAAAAACACAAGGGAATTCCTGGAAGCCTGGCATTCAGACACATTAGCCATCAATAGGCACATAGAGATAAACCACATTTACACACCATTCAAAAGAGACAACAAAAAGGAAACCAAAAGGCCAGAATACTAAGCAGGGATTAACACCAGACAAACAATCAAGCAGTAAACAATACCCTAATCAAAGAACTATCAACTCAGACAAGCAATCAAGCAGTAGACAACAGCCCAATCTAGGAACTACCAAAGAGAAAACAACACCCCACCAACACTGACAGGGCAGGTGTATATAAACAAAGTGCAAACCCCACTCCCTTCCAGCACTGACGATGTTACCTAGTTGGGTAATGAAATGTCTGCAAGAAAACAAACCAAGCTCAGAGAACCCCAAGGACTCCACAGTTCAACCTACATGTATTCTCTTCTATTTCTTTAAATCTCCATTTTTAGGTACTGGGATACAGGAAGAGATCTTTGTTGTTTTCACCTTTGCCTCCTTTAAGAACTCTATGAGGATTTCACCCACCTTGAGACTTTGATGATTGGTTTATAGTCCATTTGACTTCCTCCTCAAGCACCATTAGTTTATCCTCAAGTTCTCCTCTCTTGGTCTTGTACAGGTTTTCCACGTATTCCTTCAATTTTTTTTAACATTATGTTCTATCATTAAATCCTTTCCATGCTTTTTCACTGAACTCTATACTCTGAGTTCAGATATATTTCTTTATCTCTTCTTGCCCGCCTTTGGAAGTTTGCATTAAGTTCTTTAGTTTTTCCAAGATCTCCTGTGGTTTTTCCCAGTTTTCTCTCCTTAGCTGTTCCTTCTAGGCACTGAGCCTTTGTTTGGGTCACTGAAAATGTCTTAGCAATGAACAGACCATTTTCTATACCTAATTCTATAAGCCATTGTCCTGCATTGTTGCAGGCTCTTAGTCCGTATTTTCCAGCAATTTTCCAGCTTTGCATTAAAATCACCAGTAATAATTAGAACATCCCATTAAACACAATGCAAGTTAATGGTCTATCAAATTCAGGCATTCATGATTTGACGATAACAAACCTGCATAACTGCTGGACAGGAAGTATGTTTTTACGCACCTGATGCAGTTACCCATCTCCTGAAGATGTCATTTGAACACCAGAAGCTCACCTCACATCAAAACTGACAGGACATTTTTCTTTCGGTAACTTTCTGCCTTTGGTTAGTTTGATACTTTAGTGGGTTGGTTGGGATAATGGGTTGGACAGTTTGTAGTTCTGCATGTTGTACAAACCAGACCATTAGATTAAGCCATAATATGGTTGATTTGTTTGGTCATAACCTGTTACTGGAACTCCGCGTGGGTCTTTTGAAAACTCAGCTGTCGAGGTTTAGCATGTTATGTGAACTAAGCAAGTGAATTTAAAAAAATTCTCCTTGTAGTTGAGCTTGGTCCCTGGTGATCACATGGACACATCTATGCAGTTTTCTTAGGAACAACATAATATATAAACTCTTGCCACCTTATGGGTTCTTTTTTTCAATTTTTTAGCCTAACCAATAATTCTGTGAATTCCTGGTGGTCTCATCTGACTTGCTTAATGATTTTGAGAGCAGTAGCAACTTTTACAGAAGATGGGGAGTGGTTCAGCTCAGACTTTCAGGGACCAGATATAGCTGTGGAGCCCCAGCCCAGCCCAAAGTACAGGGAGGGTGAGCAAGGGGGGCAAATGATGGAAAGAGTGTCACAGCCATGTCAGGCAAGCTCCGCTTCTTTTCTACATGCGTCATGATGTTACATACAGGTACAAAAGGGGCACAGCTTGTTCGCCATGGCACAATGTTGCTTTCCTCACTTTGATGAAAGCGCTAGATCCTGCAGATAGCTCCGATTGTGCATATGTCAGGCCTTCCCATTTCCCTTACCCGGTATATCAGTAGTAGTCAGGCTCCAGAGATCCTAGTTTCCTTCTTATCCTCTCTGAGATCAGTAAATAAATAACCAAATATCCTACAGCAACACTTTCTCATTATGTGTCTTTGTCCCATTGTGGGGCTTCTGAATAAGATGTTTCTAGGCCATTCTAAGAAGCATGCCTATTCATGTAAGTGCATTTGGGCAGAAGAAGCTGATCTTATTTTAAATTCCATATAGGTTGAATAGAATTTTCAAGACAACAAAACATTGCATTAAGTCCATGCTGAACTGATTTTGTAAATAACTAGACAGAATATCTTAAGATGGAGAGGCATTAAGGGGTTTCTGTGGACAAATACGTCTGAGTCTAAAAATTATGGAGTAGCATTCAAAATAACGAGCATAATGTGTGGTCCCCCCCCCCCCACAGCTTCATAGAGAGTAATAGAAGTTAAAAAAAACCCTGCAGTCTCTGTTAACCTGTAATGATGTTAATACCCACAAAAGCCAATGATATTTTTTTTATCTACAATTTGCAAAAAGTGAAAGTTTCCCCTCTCCCTTAGTGTCCCCCCAAGCATTAATTTCATCTGCTCCTTTGACTGGTTTTCTAAAGCTCATAATAGGGCCATCCAGAGGAGCTAATCAGCTACCATGCAAATTCAGGCAAATGAAGATCAGGGAGGGAAGTTCATGGTTCAAAAGAACATCTTTAAAAGAAGGGGAAAACTCTCTTCTTAAAAACAACAACATACCAAAGCCGGCAATTCAAATGATCACAATCATTTAAGATATCGTTTTCAAACAGCTCAAGATTCTTTGCCTAAGAAGAGGGAATAAAAAATGAAATATCTCTGCAGAAGAGGAGAAAAGATTGTTTAATCCATGACCAATCTTTAGGAGGCACTGCAGTACTGTTGAGTAAGGGCTATTTATTTTTTATCTGCATGAGCACAGCTTCCTTCAACTGCAGAATTTGTTGTTAGTGCTCCACAGAATGTAAGTCCTTTGCATAATATACTTCTTTTGTAACAGGATAGAAGGTGAAGGCATCTTTATTTTTGTATGAATTGAACCAGAAATGTTTGAAGAAATTCAGGGCTGCTACTGCTTTGTGACTCTTCCTTAAAACTTCAAGAAGAGTACAATACATAACATAATATCTTTGCACTAGTCCGTGGCATCACCCCACTGACTGAGAGAAGCAGGAATCTGGAGGACTGGCTCAATGAGGGCACTTCCAAACAACCAGATTTTTGATCTTCTAACATTTCTGATTCTAGTTTAAAGGACATTTCTTTTCTTCTTCCCATGCCATCCTTCTCTTCATATGTTACAGTAGAATATGAAGGATGGTTCACTGCTGCAATCTTCCATTTGCCCTTGGTGCTTAATCCGTTTCATCCAATTGAATTATGTTGCAAAGTGATTCACTGTTCTAAATGTCCAGCTACATAGTGCCGAACTTTGGAACCCTATCCTGGTTGCCCACCCATTTCTGCATCATGAACAAGGTTCTCATCCTCTGCTGATGGAGATATAATTCAAGAGATGGAATATGACCTCCCATGGTCCCACGGTTACGGCCCCCTTTGGGACCAAACTTAAGAGGGTAACTTGACTGTAGATCAATTGTTGCATGTCAAGAATGAATATGTTTTCTTGATTGTATCCCCAATGTTTGGAATCTATCAAGTCACCAAGAATTATGGAATTGCTGAAAGAATTACTACATGATGCTGGAAGAATAAATCTACAGCAGAGTCACAGCAATGGACTGATATGTATTACTTGTCAAAATGTGCATGAGTCATGTTTTTTTTATAAAGGGCAAGAAGGAGAGCTTTCCAGCAATTTGATCAATTCTTTTGGAATTCTTTACCTGTAATACAATTTTTCAGGCCTCCCTCCTTTTCCTCTTTTTCTTTAATGTTAATGTGATATCCCATTATGTATATAAAGTTTCTGTTGTTATTGAAAGAAACTAGCTTCTCATCCTTATTTTCAAAACTTGCCATGCCTACTTTGCCTGTTGTCTCTAAGAGATGTTCTTATTGGCAGAAAGTGCCTTGATACAGATGCAAGCAGAACACAAACAGTCATAGTCACAAGCTCAAGGCATCTTAGTCATAGCCCAGCCACAGCCACCAATACTGTAGTTTAGAAACAAAGGAGAATACATATAGTACTACGTAAGTAGTAAATGAAGCCTTCTGAGGAAAGGGGAATTATGAGATGCTACAAACCATCATTACTCCTAGGCTTCAGGTAGGACAACACAGGTACAAGTTCTTCAGGTACAAAAGTGATTGTTGGTTTCTTGGGTGCCTGCAAACATTTCAAGGTACTGATTTCAATCTGTGGAAGTTTTGGAGGTCCCAAACTCAGGCATAGTTAAGGGCTAGCCCAAACTGCAGGCAAGTCAATGTCAGAACTAAAGATATACTCAGGTGGGCAGAATCTTGAAATAAGGGAGGAAAGAGGGAAAAGGTTTCTCCTACAATTTCTGCTCCCTCAGAACTCAGATACAGAAGACAGGTCATCCACAGGCACACAAACACACAAAATGCAGCAAAAGCAATAAGGCAGACATCAAGTGAGGGAGGGGGAGAGGCTAGTGTGACATTCTGAATCAGTAAAATAGTGTAAAACGTAGTTGGTGGTAGTAAAGGTGGTACAAGTCAGAAAATGTTAAAGTTGTTAAGCTATAATAGTTAAAATTGTAGGATGTAGAAATAAAGAGGTGGATTGCCCTTCCTCTCAGACCTTCTGGCATGCAGGTTACAGTTTAATCAACTTCTAAGTTAAGTTAGAGAGTAGGGAGTGGGACAAAATGGAGAAGTTTAATCAACTTCTAAGTTAAGTTAGAGAGTAGGGAGTGGGACAAAATGGAGAAAAAGTATTCTTGGAGTTGATTAGCCTTAACAAATCTAAAAATTGAAGAAATGAAATGAAATGAAATGAAATGAAATGAAATGAAATGAAATGAAGTGAAGTGAAGTGAAGTGAAGTGAGGTGAGGTGAGGTGAGGTGAGGTGAGGTGAGGTGAGGTGAGGTGAGGTGAGGTGAGAGGGAGGGAGGGATAGAGAAAGAAAGAAAGAAAGAAAGAAAGAAAGAAAGAAAGAAAGAAAGAAAGAAAGAAAGAAAGAAAGAAAGAAAGAAAGGAGTATATATAAGGCCTAGCTTTAGGTATGGCAAAATGGAAGACGGAGAGTGGGAAAGAAGAAAAGAAGGTGTTAGGGTATATGCAGTACATGGAGTCTTCCTTTGTGGTAGAAGACTACTTGTGAACAAGAGTTAAAAGTAAAGGAAGCATAAGACCCTATTCTTGCAGCTATTTGTCCAGCTGGCACTCCACTTCTTGCAGCTTACAGGAGGATTGGCATGGTTCAAGAGATCAGTTGGTGGCTTGGCCATTGCAGATAGGGGGCGGTTTCACCAGCAAAGAAATTATCCATCAAACTGGCTGGGAGAAGCAGATTGGTGGTCTAGCCTGGAAGAAGGGAGCCCAAAAGAGAGTGAGGGGAGAACTCCTGCAAGACTGCTTAGTCTACTGTGTGAGGGAGAAGAATTAATGGATGCCCTGGAAGAGACGAAAAGCACCATTTAGACTCTACACCACATCACTGTTGGAAGGTTTGGCAGCTCAAATTGAATGCTGTAGGAGCTGAAAAAGATTCTCTGAAAGAATCCTGAATGTAGAAATAGCATCTGTGTTACAGCAGGGGTTCCACCGAACAGGGATGGGCTGATTAATAGAAATGTGCAATACTGTTCATATTTGGAGATGTGGCACATTTTTAAATCCATAAAACATTCATAACCATTTATAGTTTTCGTTATCTCCTAACATATGGAAGTTTATATATGCATCATCTCCTAATTTATATGGTTGTTAACATACATTGCAAGATTTTTAAAAAAAAATAATGCATATTATCCTGATTTGATTCCTTGACACATACCTTTATGCATTGTAGTCTTTTTCAAATGTAATTAAAACAACAACAACACCGTTTATGTGCAACCTTCAGTAGTTTACCTTTCCGATGCAGAATTTGGGACAATGCTTTTGATGCAACATTGCTTCAGCTTTGCATTTAGAATTATGATACCGTCTTGCCCAAAATCATTTAAAAAGAATTCATGACTTAGTAGGGGTTCCAAGCAAATCCAGTAGACTGGAGTATAGGACTTCTTGATGGTTGGTTGGTTGGTTTGAATGATTTGCCCCATCCCATCATTCAAAATACAAATGTACTTACTGTGCAAATATTGTCGCTAAATCCTGTCTTCTGGTGACATCATTCAACTGTCATTCTTCTTGAGAGCATCCACACATAAAGCATTTGTATAAGTGACAGTTACATGCATTAGTTTCTGTGTGAGCTGAGGATTTAGATAGTGCAGGGCTCATGCACAAATCTATGAGCTTAGAGTCACAGAATTTAACCTGCAGAGATCCACATGTGGCCACATGGTCAATATCGCTTGATGGGCACTGGTGAGAGATGGTCTTATTGAGAGGGCTTAGAGGGTGAATTCTTTTTTCTGTGCTTGAATAGAGTCATTGGACATTAGGTTTGTGAGATGTCTTTGTGTAGATGCAGGGCGTAGAGTATATAATGTAATTTGCTTTATGTGTGATGTTATAAACATCAAGCTACTGTTCCTTCCAAGTCAATGAGCCAAATTATTGCCTGATTTGCCCAGTGTTGGGTTCTGTAATCAATCAATCATTTATCAGGCATCAATCGGATTGGATCACTAGTAATGAAAAGATGTGTTCGCAGTTGCAATTGCTGCTTTTATTGTTATTTTATTGTGGGAAACAGAAAGGATGGGCCAAAGAAAATGCTGGCAATGTACACATCAGACTGCTAATGAAAAGCATGTATTAAAATAAATGAAAACTGCACTACCAAAAAGATTTGCGGTACTGTTTTTCTTCATCAAGTAGAAATTAAGAAATGACTAGTTGCATATTGGGGATTATAGGATTTGGCTGATGTGAGTATAATTGCAATCAGCAATTGTATTACATTGTTATGCATGACAACCTGTTATGAACGTATGTTTTCACAATAGCCCTGAGTTGGATGGACCAGGGCATTTTTAGTCCACACTTCCACTCATAAAACTGATTTGCCCCATTTCCACATTAACCTGAAAAATAATTACAAAAAATGCAGATATGTTTTTGTGTATGTATATATTTACATGTGCGTATATATGTGTATGCCTATAGGGGAGAAAAATGGTTATCAAAACACTTGGCTAGTGACAAATAGTTCCAACTTACATGTTAATCCAGGAGATTCATCTTAGGTTGGTTCATGGTGGAATTCCTCAAATACCCTTATTGCTGTATCAAGCAAATGAATACAAAATAGGAAATGAGGTCGTAATTTAGGATCATTCACACAGATTATTCACTGCTACATATGACTAGTTATGTTACAAACATTTTTGTTGTTATTTAAGCCTTTGGAATAAGTACATTCATACCTACTTTTGAAAATCAGTTTCTTGACTAAGCAACATACTCTCTTTGTGATTGTTGCCACACCTTATCCAACCTTTAATAATGTTTTCCTTGAGTACATTACTGGAGGAGGAGAAGATGTCTGAGAATGACAACAAGAGCTGATTTGCCTCTTTGATCCAAGACCCAGACTGGAGACTGGCAGTTGGATCAGAATATTCCCTGTGACATCTTTGGACTCTGCAGATCCCGTCTCTACCTCTGAGCTGTAAGCAGATCCACCATGAAATGGAAAAGTTGAGGGGGAGAGAAGCATCAAAGGACAGGGTCCACTTTCTTTGGATATTTACAGTAGATTCTGTGGGCATCAGAATCATGATGGACACTAGCAAAACCTGGCAGAGGCTGGTTTCGGGGAATGCTGTATAGTGATATCAGAAGCTCAGATGGTTGTTGGAAACAGTGTTACCTTCAGCCTTCCTTGGATCCTCATAATTGGACTTGGGAATATTACAAAGGTTGGAATATCACCTTGGAAGGTGAATATGGACTTTCAAGTGGATCTGAGCCTGGGCCTTCTTTATCTGGAACAGCATGGTTTGGCTTTGGACCTATAGGTTGGTTTGAATTACTCATTGTCTCTAGCATCTCTTTAGAACTGATTTAATGGCTCTTAACCATGGCTAGCTGATTCTTTCTCTCTTTCTCTATGCATCTCTATAAGATGAGCACCCAATGTCATCAACAGATTGGCTGGTTGCTGTTTTAACTCTCCCCCCCACCTTTTTTTTTTTAATCAAGAAAAGCAAAGAAAATGAGTAAAGATTGGGAGTGAGAAAGGGGTCATATGCTGGTTGGTTGGTTGGTTGGTTGGTTTGCACTCCCATTAGCCAGTGGAAGGAACATCAACAGGAATATGGTAGGATGAGACAAGGGACATAGTAGTGTGGACTCTCTTGAAGCAGTATAAAACCAGTGAAGTCAGTCAGGGATAGTGTTGGTATGACAAAAAAGGACTAATAGCAGCATAAGAACTATCAGGGAACTGAGACACAATAACTCCATACATTTCTTAGCAAGAAATTTGTAGCAGCTATTTGAAATAATTTGTATTTTGATGGAAATGAGTTTAGCCCTTTAGGTCCCACTTTGGATAAGAACTAGCTTAATATTTTTATTCAATGGTTTGCTTGAAAATACTTTGTTTTAGGCAGGAATCTGGTTAGATCAACAAAACATTCAGCAGATGGAGATCTGAAAGGATGGGACAAGTTAGAGGCAGATTTGGAATTCATAGGGGTTCATTGACCAAGGTCTGTCCAATCATATGCAATACCCTGAATTAAGTTAGCCTGAAACAAGTGTCATCTGGAGGGCTTTAAAGAGGGTCTTTATAACACCTCCAGTGCTACTGATGTTCTTATTTATCCACAGACTCAGGACACTATAAATGAATTTAGTTTACAACTGTCATTATTTACATTCACTCAACTGTACACACACCTATGCATAGTAACCCAACCCAAAATCTAGCTGACCACACTAGACTTGAAATCCAGAAGATTCAGATAAGATGTCCACTGTTCATGGTACCTCAATCTCTGTGAAAAATTAAGTACTACAATTCCTACTTATGTTTATAACCTCCAGCAAGTCTTCAGCAGTTCCAGCTTGGTTTGTTAGTCCAAGTTTGATATTCTTATGTCTTCTGGTACTTTTCTACTTGAATGTAATTGCTTCAAACAATTGACATGGGAACCATCTGTTGCTTTGAGAACCAGGTCTTGCTGGGTTTTGTAGAAATCTTCATTCTAATACTATGCCATATTACCAAAAAGCTGGCATCTACAAGAGCAATCCTTCAGCTTATGTGGTCTTCTTTGAATGGGTCTCCTATACTTCACCTTTTATTCATGTCCATTTCTACCTTCTTAAAAATACATTACACATGAAACTACATAGCACACACAATATAAAACTACATGATAATATTGATAATAATACAGTATGTTGATTTCTCTACGTTGACACCCGTGATGGTGATAGTGGAGGGAGAGAGATTTAAATCCATTATTAATTTTTCTCCTAGTTATTCTTCAAGGGCTTAACTGTGGCTGAGTTTGGCCATTCTTTTTGATTTACAAACCAAGTATTGATACTAGTTGGTTGGTTCGTGCATGAACCACAGATTAATTCAGAAGCAGGCGCAAAAGAGACCATGGTTTTCATGTTCCCCATGAAATAATTCTCTCAGGAATTGTCGCTATGGATGTCAGCAATTCTCATTCACTTGAGGCTTGGAAGAAGAATACAGCAATATTTTCATCCTCTGCTCTGGATTCCAGACTTTTTTCCTTAGCTATTCTTTAATCTGCAGTAGCTGTTGAAAAGTATTGCTGTATTACCACATCAGGCTTTTCCAAAAATGGCTGCTTCACAGTCCAGAGACTGATAATAGAGACCTAGTGAGACAGCTAAAGAAGACTAAATTGCAGAATGTCAGTTTTAATCTGTCTCTTTCTGGAGAAAAAGAGAGAGGGAGAAAATGACAATTTTCTATTTTTCAGATTTATACTTACGGCACAATGGTAGCAGAATGAGATTAGCTTGGCAGGTTCTGGAAAATTTGTGCTGCATCAGAAAGGATGCAGAACATTTTGAGCAAAATAGCCATGTAAAATAGTAGGTTACAAATTTGCATATTAAAAGCAAACCGTATTGCTATGAATTCCCTGTAGCTGAACTATTTGCGGTATGGTATGCTTATGACCACTGGTTGCAAGCTCAGGAGATAAGATTTATTTTTATTCTTTAACATTTTATTTATTTATTTATTTTGCATTATAGTAGTGTCTTCTTCAATCAGCTTTCATCCTTTTTTAATCTTCTAGTTGTTCATTGCCAGTTTGTGGTATATAATTAATAGGCATGGAGATTCTAAGTGTATTAGCTCAAAGCTTTCTTTATGCAACCTCTCTAGTATCTTTTTAGTACTAAAACTTTTTTTTTCTGATAAGAGCTACTTAAGTAGCTTAACTGCAATCTAAACTCACTTACTTGGGCATTAGGTGTTCTGAATTCAGTGGGATTTAGTTCTGAACAACTGCGTACAAGACTGCACCATACAACTTCATTAGAACTTGGAATTACCAGAAAATATATCTGCTGTTTTGTGCAAAATCAAGAAACAATTTTTCAGGGATTGTTGGTTTAATAATTACCAAAGTGTTTGTATTCTTGGACTGCAAAAACACGTGCAGCCAAAAAGAGATGCATTGATCCAAGATTAATGTCAGCCTTTTATGTCACCATGATGCTGTGGCATCAGTTGGCTCAGTTCCTGCACAGCATTTCCTCTGGAGTGTGAGATACGACAACTTCCCACCTCATCCCACTTTTGGGAAGTTCCTCCTTCCTTCAGCTAGTAGCTTGGCTTCTTCCCCTCATCCTTCCCTGAAGAATGAAAGTCTGATGTTGTCCGTCTCCTAACAGTGGCAAATGGGATTCTTCCCTATTTCCTATGCTTCAGAAAGTGGCAAAATGAAGAAGAGACTCAAGAACATAATGTTGCTTGTTTTGTGTTCCTGTCTCTACTCTGTTGTTTGGAGGGTGGGCAGTACTGGCACAGTACTAAGATAGGTCCTGAGGACCACTCCTATGTAGTGCCATGAAAATTATGCTTATGGTACAAGGGAAAATTGTGGAATGGACCAGAGTATCCTCAGGATTGCTCTTGGACTGTGAGAAGTTGGATGTCCTTTGCAGTTTGTGGTATGTTTTGAGTCCTCCTCCCCATCCCCACAACTTCCACTTTCTTTAAGGTCATTGTGAACAGTATGAGAAGGCCAAATTCTAGATTGGGCTGCTACAGAATGAGTTCCTATACACAGGTGATTATTTCTCTTTTAGAAAACCAAGTTTTGTTCCAGTATTAAGTCCTTGAGTCCCCCCCCCCAAATAGAATAGTAAAACCATCTTGATTTATGAGGGACTAGAATAGAAAGTGAGTCTCTTCCACATGTCAGGCAAGCAACTCACCTTATGAGGTAGAAATAGTTTGTACATACTAGCGAAGAAACTTTCAAAACAGATTTGAAACTTCAAGTGACTAGGATAACCTGAGTTGTTTCAGTACACAGCACGTACCTCCTAGCTGGTGGGTTACAGGCAACAGTTTGTTGATTTGCAAGGCACTCTCTATATTAGAGGTCCTATCTTGCCTAGAATAATGTGAATATGCTTGGGATAAAACTGAGTTTCAGTTGTATTTGTAAAATATTGACCAAAATGTGCCCAAACTCACCTGTATCACTGCATGTTGCAAGGGTTTGACTAAGGCTGGATTCTTAATCTATTCTTTCCTTCTCTAAAACACACAAAAGAAAGTTAATGTGAAAACTTTGATTGACCAAAGTCAGGACTGGTAGTCTGGATCAGTATCTATGGGGTCACCTGATCACATGGAAAATTCTAATTTAGAATATAAGATGAGTAAATAGTAAAGAACACGAATTAATATAGGAAGTGAATGAAATGGGAAGAAAAAAAATAGATACTGTATCTTTCCTGTGGAATCAAGAAAAAGAGAAAGCTATGTTGAGGGAAAGTGATCTGATCTTTCATGCGTATGTTGGAAGAACCATGAATGAGTTTGGGGAAAAATTATACAATGTTCTGAATGAGTGTTATCCAGGGGAGAAAGGCATTCTCTAAGGCAGGGTTCCTCAACCTTGGCGACTTGAAGATGTGTGGATTTCAACTCCGAGAATTCCCCAGCCAGCTATGCTACTCAAAATCTTCATACATTTAAAACAAGATATTAATTAAGAGCCCTTTCTTGGATTGGAATCTAAGATCTCATGCTTAGAGATAGTGTCTGCTTACAGAACACTTTCAGAACTTTGGGCAGATCTGTGACACGTTTTTGAAAATGCTAGTAATGGCTTTTGCATGCCGTTCGTCCTCTCCAATCCTTTTGCCTTGTACATGCCCAGGCACAGGCCTTCTTATGGTTTAAACTGGATCCATTCTCTCCTTGTAATTCTTAAAACCACCCTTTCAGATAGATTCTGGCCTTATACAAATGAAGGCTGAGAAAGAATGCTTTGTCTAAGGCCATTTGATGAACTTTTTTCAGATAAGAATTCTTTAATCGGTAGCAGCATTTTTTTTCCTCCTAGACTTTAACAACTCAAGATGGCACTTGATTTTCTGCTTGTCATGCCTTGTACAAGCACTGTGACACTGGTATGTTTCTGTAGCCATCAGAGCCTTTGGCTACAGAACAATATAGATTTTCTTCTCACTGGAAGCACAAATGACCAGGCTCAAATGATCCTATTTTGGACACATTATACAAAGACCTAGCTCTCTGGAAAAGGCTCTAATGCTGGGAAAGGTGGGAGGAAAGAGAGAAAGAGGCTGTTCAGCAGCAAGGTGGATGGATCAATGGATGGATTATAATGGCAATGGGTACATCACTGGAAGACCTGAAAGACCAGGTTAGGGATAAATCATTATGGAGAAAATCTATTTATGTGGTTGCTAAGAGTTGACAATGACCTGATGGCACATAATCAATCAATAATGAAGCTATTCCATTTACTGGCACAACAGCCTTCCCACTGTGATGCCCTGAAGATCAGGTGGACTTCATACCCTATATTCTACCTTAGCTGTGTTCAAAAGAACTCTGAAAACCTGGGTCGTTCCCCATGTCTTGGGTTAGAGTAGGTCCTGAATGTTCGATTGTCTCTTAATTATTGCGTTTCTTCTGGGGTTTAGTATTTTTAAAAATTGTATTGAATGATTGCTTTTACTGTAAACTGCCCTGAGTTGTTGTAGAGTTGAGAGGCCTGAGAGAAAGAAAGAGAGGAGAGAGAGAGAGAGAGAGAGATGGTTAAGTTACACCATGGTCACCTTATGTATCCCTAACTTCTGAACCTTTTCTATTCCTATTATCTGTTATAGCTCTTCAAGTGATGTATTCAGGAAATGCACCCTTTATTTTTCACTGACTTACATCTTTACTTTGGCCCATTGCATTAGTACTAAGCCACTATGAGAAGAGGAACAGTAATTGACATAACTAACATCAAACATAGCTTGACAATCTTTTCTCTTTCCTCTTCTTTTAACTGTTTGGTTTCATTTGGTTGTTTCTATTGCTGATCTCTGATCATAAATAAAGAATTTGATGTGATTTGACATAATGGTTTCCATCTGAAATGCTGAAATGTGAATCTAATCAGTCCCCATTACTATTTTTCTACACTTATAAAAACTGTGTGCCAATGAAATACCAGGAAACGACATGCTTACCATAAGTTCTTGCACGTAAGAAAGAAATTCCAAATAAGTGTACAAAATAAGCTTTATGGGAGATTTGCACTTATGTCTTTTGCAATGGCCAGCTTAAGCAAAAAAATAAAAATTATCCCCCCCAAAAAAGGACACCAAGCTCTCCCCTCCCACTTCTTAAGTATGATTATTTACTCTTCATATCAGATCCAAAGACTAAATATAATAAATTAGTCTTTTTTCCCCTACATTTATTCCCAAATAGCCTTGCCTTTGTTAGCCTTCAACTGCTTTGTTCCTGAACCACAGATCAGTCTACCTATTTCCTCTCTCTCAGCCTCACATACACTCATTTATACTAGGCCTGTGCATATTTCAAAAATAATTCAGAAGAAGTGCTTCAGACTTTGTACCAGCAAAAGCCCAACATGTCATGTCTCTTCTGTTCATTAAAGCAGCCTGTCATTTTTCAGGCATCTACACAGGCCTTAAAAAACCCCATCTCTTTTAAAAGTTGTTATTAACTTAAATGTTGCATCATATACCATTCACAAGCCCACATGGTTCATCTGCATTTGCACCAGATCCAAACCATTTTTTCTGATTTGTATTCAAAGCATGAACCCATACATGCAAAATTAACCTGAGAATGTGTGAGCAGACAGTATGTAGTTCCTAGCTGATAAAATACCTGGAAAAATATGTTGGCTGTAGACACCCTACCCTGTACAGTATAATGTCAGCATGTTTGGAACCACCTTTGGCAGTTTGTAGCATGTTGGCCAAACAGGCTCCAAATGACTTGAGCCTTGATTACAATGAGCAAGGAATGCTGCATCTGACATGGGTAGGATGAAGGTTGTAAACTGTACCCACATCTTTTCCATCTTTAGTCAATGCCTTGATTGACTAAAGCCATGGTGAGAAGCAGAGGTCCATACCTGTGGGATTTAGTGGGCTTTTATCTCATGCTTTAATTTCTTTAGATTATTACTTTGTATTCCTTTTCTGTGCTTTGCAGAGCATAACTCACCCTGAAAAGGAATAATGTGATGATAGCTATGACCTCATAGGTGTAGATGTGCCATGCAAAATTAAGATAAAGATTACAAGACAATATGCATGGGGGACACGCTTAATTTTTATTAATCAAACTGTTTATATACTGCATCTCAGCAGAATAAGTCTCAGTCTTTTGGAAGTATTACATAAGAATCTTGTTGTTGTAGTGTATTTTAATTCATTTTTATTGTATTTTAATAAATATTTATTCTTTTTTTACTGTAAACCACCAGAGTCTCTCCACAGTGAGATGGACAGTGACAAATTTGAAATATAAATAAATAAATAAATAAGTGCCCAAATACTACAATAACAGAATTAGAGGTGTGCATTCTCCCATTCTGACTTAACCAGGAGGACTTCAAATTTGAAACAAGATCAGAATGTTTCTGGTAACACTGGACATACCTTCCCAGTGTTGGCACAATGCCAGTCGGGTTGGAATGGGATATTTCAAGGTCAAATCATTCTGAACTCTGAATTGTTGGGAATAGTAAGGCATACAAATGTAACAAATACATAAATAGATAAATAGTTTAAAAGAATGCAATAATGAAGCAATTTAATAGCAGAAGGTCTAGAATAATGAGGTAATCCAATAACAGGAGCAAGGATATTAGTGTGAGTTAATGGCTGGGGAATGCACGTAAAAAATACAACTAGTCAGATCTGGATTCCAGCAGAAAAGTACTCTGCCAGGACCGTGGAGAGCTCAGCACAGAACATTACAAAGTGGATTAACTCTCAGTATGAAAGCCGTTGTTACATCATTTGTCTAGGAAGGATAAAAAACTGAGTGGCTCCTTAACTTCATTCCTGCTTGTTACTCATTCTGGAATTAAAGAAACCATGATCCTTTTAGAAGCATAAGACACAAATAGCTGGAAAATTGTAGAAACTATGAATCTGAATCTGAACTTTGGAAAGAGGAGGGCTACTACTCCAGGCTAAAAGGATAAATGTGCTGAGGATTTCCTTTGAATTCGGGTAACCTGAGGGGTCTTCATCTGAGCCCTTTTCAGATTTCCGCTGGGCTTCTGACCCCAGGTGCATGGGATCAGTATATAGGTCTATGAATACATATAGGTTCATAAAGGTCTATATATATATATCAGTACACAGGTCTATGAATACATATAGGTTGAATACATATGGATGACTGCTAAATGGCAGCAAAGTGGTAAGAGTTTTTCTGTAAATTCTTGTCACCATTTTGTTATCAACCATCTAGCGGTCACCTAGATTTCTGAAATTCCTGGATGAACAACTGCTGGTTTAAACTTTTTGCTCAGAATGGAATGTGTGAAAAGTACTTTTCATATGTAATATTCAAAAGCAACATATAACATCTAAGTATTTTAATCCTTTATATAATGTCTGTGGTTTTAAAGTATAAGACTTTTTTTTCTCTCATGTAGAGCTCATGTACCTGTCAGTTGACAGACTGATTGATTATTGCTGCTGTTTTTGCTGCTTGGAGATACTGAGAAGGAACTATAGATCTACCTAGACTGCTTATATTGGGAGTTTCATTATCTAATGTTATTTTATGCTGGTCAGTGACTGAAGTACAGATTACCATAACTAGATATATTCACACAAGCACTTACATCACTTAATGATTCCCTTCACTTTTTAAAATCAAGCCACTCAATTTTTGAAATATTAAATTTGCTTGCAAGATGTTCCATCTCTCAGATGTCTCTTAACTTATTTTTATTTTATTCTATCTCAGTCAGATTCTATCTCAAATACTATATCCAGTACGTAGTGATAGTACTTGTAAAAAAGAATCTGGAACAGTAGTTATTGAAAACTTAATATGTGTCAGTTGAATGATGCAACTGTTAAAGAGGCAAATGGTGTTTTAGGCTGCATCAAGAGAAATGTAGTTTCCAAGTGATGGGAAGTAGTTTATGCAAGATAATTTAAGAACAATTCAGAGAAATTGGAACAGGTTCAGAGAACAGCACTGGACAGGATTGGAAACTAAGTCCTATTAAGAGGAATAAAAAGAATTAGAAATGTTTCAGCTTTGAGAAGACTGTGTATGGGGGTCTCTGTGTGTGAATGTGATACATCTATTCAATTCCCTCAAAGGATATGATGCAGAAGATATTCAAGACCTGTTTTCTATCTTTTGAGAAAGTGGGATACAGAACAACAGAAGTTAGAGAAAGGTGGCCTCCCCAACAGTAAGAGCATTTTAACAATGTACCCAATTACCCTGAGATATGGTGGGCTCCCTACACAGGATGCAGTTAAGTGGAAGAAGCCATTTGTCTGAAATGCTTTGACTTAGATTCCTGCATTGAACAGAAGGTTGGATTCAGTAGCCTAAAGGGCCTCTTCCATCTCTAGGTTTCTGATTCTGTTTTTTTTCTTTTTAACATCCTCACTAGAATCCAGATAGCTAAAACAGCAACTCTTCAAGTAGTTACACAATGGCTACTTAAAAGGCACACACAGAGACACCAATCAAATACATTTCCTAACTGGCTTACCCATTATCAGCAACATGCAATTTCTGTATTGCCCCTAGTAATACTATGGTTGTCACTGTTTATTCGCTCTGCATTTTATTTTCTGCTGCTTTCACAATTTAGATTCCTGCCTTTCTTATTTTTCTTCTTTTTGATTCTGCGTGTATTAACTTAGGATAACCCTTCAAGTAGCTGATGAAATGGGTTGAATGAACCTATTTTTCATTAAGATGCCACAAAGCTCTCTGGGATTCAAATGCAGATGTTACACGCCTGTCCTAATTATTAGTTTTTTTGGTTTTACTCATGGGGCAAGTAGTCCCAGAAGAATGTGGGGAAAATGTAAAAGGTGCTTACCCCTGAGCACCCATATTTCAAAATACAAGATTGGATTTTCTTCCTTTCTTGGATGTTCTAATGAAGCTAGGCAAGCTGCATCTGTTGTAATTCAGATATTTGAGACATGGATGCCCTGCTTCAAATGAAGTTGCCTTCCTTTAAAAGTTTTATTTCCATAATAATAGCGGCATAATCTTCCGGCTAAAAGAAATGCATTGCCGATAGAAGGTATACATACTTGAAGAGGCAGGACAAGAGGCTTTGAATGCACATTTCATTGATGGTCATGGTTCTTGATCTAGCAAATGAGATCTACTCAGAATGCCTAAATCTGATTTTATGCATATAACTATATCACAGAATAAAAAAATATATATCCATAACTCTAGTGAATGTTACTAAGTAAGGCTCCAAACTACCAAGTTTAAATTTTTCATAGTGCTTACTTGACAGCTGAAGAAAAAGTTGGAGATACTTGAAAGAGAGCAGCATTAATCTCCAGGAGCCACTGATTATGCATCCCTGGTTCCCAGCTTATGAATACTGAATTAGTAAGCTGTCTAGAGATATATATGGTGCAGTGGTTAAGGTGCTAGAATATGAATGGGGCATCCAGTTTCAAATCCACTTCTTCCATGGAAGGTGACTAAGAGGCAGGTTATTATTTGCAACTTAACTCACTGATTTTTTGTTTTACTGTAAACTTGTCAAACATGATGTGTCAAATGGCATAGAAATGTAATTAATACATAAACAGCTAAAAAAGCAAACATTTTTAAGGCAGGCAAAAATTTCTAAGGAACTTGACAGGAGATCTGTATGGTGTACACACTCATTTCTTTAATCTTATTGCTGTTCGTGATCATGCATTTCAAAATCAACTTTAAAAAGCCTTTTTACCCAAGTCAGGTGTGCATATGCCCTAGAAACAGTTTTCAAGCATTTTTCACTCCCTGAGGGAGTGGAACCTTAATTTGTCCACATCTAATTTTCCATCCAACCATCATCTAAGGCTGACTTTCCATTTTGCTTTCCTGGCCATGGTTTCTGTTGAATTCCTTCTACCTTCACTTAGACAGCAAGCCAGCCTGCAAGTTGGCCTGCAACAGCTTTGACTTTATCTCACAAGTTGCCTCAACCAAAAGAAAATGTTTCTGGGGACTCAGCATTTGTCTGTGTACTCTACCAAGTCCAACAAATGACTTCCTGAAATAAGTGTACTTAGATAAATGTCAGCCCAACAGAAGTCTTGAGGAATGAAATTTAAAAAAATACAAATAAAAAATGGCATTTTGACATCTGCACATCTATTTGGTTTTTGTTATGGATCTTTTTTCTACCTCTTCGAAAGTCACTTATGAAGTGTCTGAGATGGGAGGTGATGTAGATATATTCATAAAAAATATTTCAACTCTGCTAATTTTTAAGAGGTTGCTTGAAATTCTTTACAATATGAAATAAACCCAGGAGTAGATTTCTCAACCAATGGATTTGTTCCTGCTCCAGGGGTCAAAGAACTATAAGTGAATGCACAATGTTTGATTTGAACATTTCCATTCTGGTTGGCATCAAAAGAAAAGCTGAAAGTTTCTTCTTCTAAAAACAATTGCTGGAAATAAAAACAATGTCCAAGAAAAAGAAAAAAAAAGGAAAACCAGTGTCCCAGAGAAACCACCTATCTCTTATATAATCTTCAAGAACCAGAACAAAAAGTTAAAGTCCATATACTTTTCTTGATCCTGACCTTGTTTGCCATTTCCTTCACAGGATCGGTTTTCAACTTTCCAATGTGGTGTACAATTATGGTATTCTCTGGTGGTTCCCCATCCATATACTAATGGGCCCAATCCCATTTAACCTCTGACTCTAGATATCAGCTGCCATCTGTTGTGAAAAAAAAAAAATCTGTAATGTTCAAGTTTGGGATCTGGACTAACAAAAAAGGCTATTACATGAAATGCTACCATAAATATTGGACTCCTTGTGACTACATAGACACATCTGTACAGTTTTATTGGCAGTAATATAGAAGTGGTTTGACATTGCTTTATTCTAGGAGGCTTTTCTGACCTCCCGATCTAGCCTAAAGTTCTTGTATACTGTAGTGGCCCCCCATGCAAATATTAACCATGCCTGATTTTGCTTACCTTCTGAACTGCAACAAGGTGAGCCAGGTGCTGCTATCTGCCAGGATGACCTGCAGGAATAGAGAGGAACCACCTCTGAGTATTGGGCAATAGAAGTAAAGCATCACACCTTCCCCAACATGCAGGAGAAGAAGAGGACCCAAAGATCAAATAAAGAGGTCCTACTTGCAGCAAATGTTATATACATCTTCATCTACCTTGTGCACTGCAAAGGCAGATCACATTGTTTGATGACTTGCAAGATCGATGTCAATCCTCCAAGGTAGACCAAACTTGGAAACCAAAGACACACAAGCTAATACTACTTTTATTATAAGGTTATAATAACAAAATCTTGCATGTCTAAATGTGCTTCCCCCCTCCTTCCCTTTATCCTTGTGAGAACTAAGGGTCAGATCTGAGAAACTTTCTCAAATTACATTTCTGCCCCGGATTCAGAGTTCTTTCATATGACATTGTGTGACATGGTCTTGGTTGTGGCTCTTCCTTCCTGTTCCTCAAGATTATTCCTTCTGCCCATTACATTATGTCTTTTCCTGTCCACACCATGTTGATTTGCTTATTCACAGTTGCGTATACTTTAATTAATTAAGTTCGGCGCAGTCTTGTTTGATTTGCCATTCTTCCCATGAACAAAAGGACCCATAGAAATTTGCGTAAATAACAGAGCAAAGTCATATTTATACGATATCATTTGGATCAGGTTGGTTGCTGGTGATTAGATATTGTTAAGAGGTGAGCTTTATAAATCTATGTTTTAAGCTATGCAACCATCTTTCCTATTTCTTAAATCAAACATATTCTTTTTTTCTCCCTTAAATTCAATAGTTAAGTTAATTGATGAATATAGTTTCTTATGCACTGCAAAATATCTCCCCTCCAGGCTGGTTAATGTTTGCTCTTGGTGGTTAAAATGCTGCCAATGTTAATTCATTTAAGTATTTTTGTGTATAATGGAATTTCAGCAGAAGATTTTATTGATTAATACTTCTTGCACGTTTGTAATTTTGAAAGGGTTATACAGGACAGGGTAATAAAATCCAAAAACATTTAATATAATAGCACCTATTAAGTAATATGAAAATGGTGAAGTTAAGTGCATGCCAATTTTTTTCCTATCAAATCAACATTGCATCCAATGTAATTTTGTAGTTTTTAGTAATTGAACATACAATTACAATCCATTCATAATCAACACCAATTCTTATAGTTATTCCTGTGTCATTTCAATTGAAATTTAGATCTGTGAATTTGGCTTTTTTGGTGCTGTACCGTGAAGCATATTGTGAAGACACACACTTTGCATGTAAGTTTGCACCCTTTCCAGATGCATATTTGGGTGTTTTATCCTGTACTTTAAAAGTAGGTCTTGAGCAGATGGCAAAAGCCTGGATGAAATTAATATGTGCAGTAGACTGAAATGAGATATACTGCCAATAATTCTCCCTGTGTTTGCATTTCTATAGCAATCTGTGTCAATCTGACTTAATTGACTATAAATGTGAACAATATCAAGAAACAGAAGGGGGAAAAGTCTCTGAAAGAGAATTTTTAAAAAAACATTATAATGCAGAGCATAGGTTTTAGCACTATGGGAAGCTTCAAAGGACTGATTTTAAGGCATCATTTTTCAAAGGCAATTCTATCGAACCAGCCTTTCCACTCAAATCTTTGAATTGAATCTCTGTAGCCATTCAAAGTGTTGAACCAAATCAGGTGCCTTTGAATAACTTTGGAGAGATTCAAAGACAATGTATAGATTTAATGGCCCTTTCTGGCTTTTGCAGCTTTCTTCCTATAGAGGGACAAATCAATATTTACTCTTCCTTTATGACAATATTATATACGTAGCAGCAAACTTACTCATTCTGTACAGACATATCACAACTTGTTTTTTAAAAAGAATATTGCACAAATAACACCGAAGTTGTTAGTGGGGGGTGGGTGCAAGCAGAATGAAAGGTGTGGACAGTCATGGATGAAGGTGTGGTAAAGTTGGGTTCCCCATTCCACTGAAGAATTCTGCAGTTCTCTGTTTCCTTTTGGTGAGGCTGATGAGATTTAGATGAGGCAAGATACTTCCACCCAGGCAAATATCAGTAGGTGTAACTCATGAATGGATATTAGTTGGTCATTCTACATCTTTTGTAAATGTAATGTTAGAATAAGCTTTTAAATTCAGCCACAGAAAATGAATTCTGAATCAACTTAGTGAAAAATTAATAACTCTGGAAATTAGTAATTGCAAGTGGTTATCAGTATGTTTTGGTGGTTTTCATAACTTCCAATTTTGAAGAAAATCACTTAGCATGAACTTGTCTTCTGGTCTGCAGAACTCTTGCATGTCTACTCAAGTCCCACAGGTTTCTCAGAGGACATTGAGCAAACATTGTTATATCATTTGAAAATGCAAAATTTATTGTCAGGAATCCAATATTTCCTTTAAGCTGCATCTAACAGATGATGAAGGTTGAGAAATCATAGACAAACTGTCCTTCAGTCAGGAAAATGTGTCCACCAACTTGTATTATCTTATTACAGAACCTCTAGTAAGGTGGTGAAAAATCTCAGGTTTGTCAGAAGAGCATGGCTGAAAAATCACCAGTGTGGAAATCCAAGGGAAAAACAGACCAGAACAGATGTTTGAAAAGATTTGTTGAAACCTAAGGAAGTTGAATGGTTCAGCTTATTAGATAAAGAACTAAGAATTAGGTGGGAGAAATGAAATTAAGTGGGAAAAATGAAAAGTATATAGCATTATACTATTTAAATATTAATGTTATTTAAGGTAGGTCTGTAGCTCAGTGGTAGAACATGTACTTAGAAGATTCCAACTTCATCTGCTTGCATTTCAAGTAGGGTTCCTTTCTGCAAATCTGGAGAATTGTTGACAGTCAATGTCAATAAGATTTAGCTTGGTAGACCAATTTCTTCCTGATTTCATACAAAACGAGACCAAACCAAAAACAAGAAACAGCCCAACTGAAAAAAGAGTTTGAGAGAGTTTTGAGTGGTGGGATGATGTAAGAATTTAACCTTTGAAGATATCCTAAAATATATGGTCTGCAACTTTCCTTCTTTCAGGTGGAGGCAGATGAGGTGCTATTGGTAATGCTCAGCAAGTATTTTAACAACCATCTCCCTCTTCTATTGTAAGACCATAATATAAACAGAGATCAACAAGGGATAGAGGCATTGTCCTTTATTGGATCCAACAATGATTTTAGATTCCTTCAGATATCCATCTGAATGTGTGGAGGACTTAAAACTAAGTAGAAAATGGAGCTCCATGTGGAGTTCTTCTCCCTGCTGTCTTCAACGATAATGCCTTCAGCTGGAAGTTCAGGAGAGAAACTGTTTTTATATTTACTGAAAGTGAGTGGAGCTCTCCATTGATCAGGGATCCTGCTTCATTCATAACCTGGATTGTGCAAAATTCTGGCCCACATTGCAGTGAATGCAACTCCATCCCACCTTCAGGTCTCCTGGTTGAACACATGAAATACTTCCCAGTGCAATTATGGTGTGCTTTGATTTGTGTATGCTCAGGTGAGATGAAAACATGTCTGGATTCATTTTATCAAGCAAATAAAACTTTGCATAAGATGCAAATGCAGGCTAAACTAAGTGGGTCTCACTGAATTTGGCTGAGCTATATACTTGAACAGTACAGGATTAAGTGGAATATTAAAGCTGATGGTGGTGTAACCAATCTTTGGTTAGCCTACAGATATAACACTTTATTTTACATTCAAGGTATGCTGACACATCTTATTATATTCTCTTTCAGACATCTAATTTGGAATGCTCTGCAATTTGAGCTGTATGATTGGTGTTGTCCCCCATATGGCACCTCCACAATGTAGACAAGACGGATGGAACTAAATGGACTGTCAAACTATATAATAAGAAGCATTGCAATTTCTGCCTTCTGAAATACATATGCATTCACAGTTCTTACTCCTTCCCAGTCTGCTGCACAATTATGCCTAGAAATGTGTAGGGGAATCAACTAGGGGTGAGAATGGCATCACACCATAGAGACAATGCAATTCATATCATCATGACATTGGTTCATTGAGGCTTTTTGTATTATATTGAGGCCACAACTGCTGCTTCCAAGAACTAACTGGAAGAATTAGAAGAGTGTTGTACCTGCCCAGAAACCTCATCTGGTTATTGGAACTGCTGGTCAAGGTCTCCAAGTGAAGCTTTGAAATGGGAGGACTTCATGATGCCCTTCAAAAGAGTAGTTCACGCCAACCTTTCTTGAAACCAGATATCCCTTGGTTCCTTGAAGAGTGAGGTGGGTTTGTGTTCACTGCAACATGGGCACCGATACTGTCATTCTATTATGCTTCATTTTCCATTTGACAATTTCCCTTTGCAAAAGTGGCCCACAGAAGTGCCCAATGTGAGCAAAGGTGTGTGTGTGTGATAGCCTGTATTTGACCATGTAGATTATTTCATAATTACATCAAATTTAGCTAAAAACATAATTAGTGCAACATTGATTTAAAACAGCAAATAGTTGAGTGAGGGGAGGGGTGAATCAATCAGCAGACTCCGTGACTCACTTATTTTCTTCATGCAAAATGGCAAAATGGCTTTATGTATATATATAAAAAAAAGTTCTCTAATTTTACTGCTGCGTCGCTGACAAGAATTTCATATACCCTACCACTTTCAGTTTCAAACCAGACAGATGGCAAAAGAATGAAAGTTAACTAATTAAAGGGTGTGCTTGGTTATTTTCATCAATGTAATGATTCCTTGCAAAGGTTTGCAGGAGAAAAGATACAGCCAGGCCAAATCAACTGTGTTTATTCATCTTGAAGGAAATACTAACTTGTGCAAAGTTAAATCATTAGAGTAAGCCAGTTAGAAAGTCAAAGGAAGATGGCAAAATGATCAGTTATTTACAATCTTCTTGTCTACCCTACCTGTGTGTGTGTGTGTATAGGTCAGAGTCAGCCTTGATTCCTGGCAACAGCCTGGATAGCCCCTGCAGGTTTCTTGGTAACATTTTTTTTTCAAAGTGGCTTGCCATGGTCTTCTTCCTAGGGCTGTGAGAGAGTGACTGGCCCAAGGTCACCAGCTGGCTTTGTGACTAAAGTGGGACTAGAACTTATGGTCTCCTGGTTTCTAGCCTGGTGCCTTGACCACCACACCAGACTGGCTCTTTCTAGCCTACTTGAGCTAGTGAAAGAGCTAAAAGGGAGTAATGCCCATTACGTGTGCTTCTCGGGAGAATGGTTTATGCATGGGATAAATAAATATGCTCTGAATGTGTGTCAATCCCTTGCACATATCTCCTAGTTGGTGGGATGTGGCAACAGAATGCTGGCTTGCAAACTAAATGCTCGATTAGATCCTAGCTTGTGTACAATAGCTTAGTACGCTTGGGATAAAACTGGGGTTTGGTTATATGAGCATCCCAACAGAGTCAATGCAAAACGGATGTCAAGAAAATGAGAGTGGAAGCTTGGGACAGAGTGAAAACAATGATGCCATGGAGTGCCACAGTAGCACATGAAGTCACATGAGGAGGAAATACAGACATGGCATGATGGGGAACTGTCGATGAAGGAAAAAAATGTGTAATGTAATACTATACTGTACGTGACGGAAGGAAAGCGTTCATGAAAATAAATGCTTAGGAAAGAGTACAACGTTGAGCAGAGGTGTGCAACGCCTCTGTTCAATGTGTTTATGATTAAGTATATAAGGAATGCAAGCATCACAGAAGCATAAAGAAGGCTTGTGGTGCTATTAGAACTGCATTGTGACTAGGTATGTATTTTTATATTCATCTTGTTGCTTGGAATGAGAGTGGGGAATGGGTATGTGTGTATAATTACATATTTCTATTGTCAGGGTGATTTGTGTGTGAGAGAGAATAGCTGGCATATGTGGATAGATAATCCACATTATGGGGAGTATGGGGGGGAATTCAGGAATCCCATTTATCATCCGACTCTCCTGCAGATCACGTCTGAATGATTCAGTTTATTAAGTTTTTTAAAATTAAGTTCTTTTGCTTCAGACTGGCAGTGCAGTTCCTCACGCTGTCATTAATTCCCGAATTATATAGATAATGATATCAGTTTAATGGGAAGTTGCCACCACAGCTTTTCAAATCACAGGACTAGAAGCTCTGCCACTGATGAATCTCAACTGACAATTTTAATTTGATGTATCTGACAGGCGGGGGACCTCTTGAGATAGTCTAATCAGATGAGGACTCTGCTATCACATAATGAGAACATTTGGCATTTGCAAGAAATTAGATGTGATTTTGCACAAATAGCCAGTCAAGAGACTGTCTTTGATTGTTATTATTATAAAATGAATTTAACAAATAGGAAATCTAGTTGTTCATTTATTTATTTATTTAAAACATTTATATAGCCACCCATCTTATATCAAACTCTGGGTGGCTCCCAACCAACAGTTAAAACAACATCAATGTATCATGAATACTTACATATATCTATTAAAAGCATAAATGTTAAAACCTGGCACCAGAGTTAAACTTTCACATGGAACCCATCACTAAGTCCTTTCGTCAATCTCATCCTATCCAGCGCTTGGGGAAAAAGCCAGGTCTTAGGGGCTTTTTGGAAGGCTAGGAGGGTCGGGGCCTGCCGAACCTCAGGGGGAAAGGGTGTTCCATGGGGTAGGGGCTGCCACGGAAAAGGCACGCTTCCTAGAACCCATAAATGGCAATGCTAAGAGAAGGGACTAGGGGTGGGCCCACCCTAAGTGTTCTGATAGGTTGGGTAGATGTTCTTAGGGAGAGGTGGTCCTGCAGATAACCTGGCCCTGTGCCATGTAGGGCTTTAAAGGTGATAACCAGCACCTTGAATTGCACCTGGAAAAAAATGGAAGCCATGCAGCTGGAACAACAGAGGTGTTACATGGGTAAACCTAGGGGTACCCATCACTGTGCACATCATTGCATTCTGGGCCAGTTGCAGCTTCTGGGTGGTCTTCAAGGGAAGCCCTATGTAAAGCGCATTGTAGTAATCCAAATGAGAAATGACCAAGGCATGAGTGATTGTGAGTAAGGCCTCCTGGTCCAGGAAGGGGCACAATTGGGGTACCAGATTAATCTGTGCAAAGGCCTCCCTAGACACGTCTGCCACCTGCTCCTCAAGCAAGAGCCGTGAGTCTAGGAGGACCCCCAAATTGTGCACCAACTCAGTCTGGGGGAGCGCCACCCCATGCAGAGTCAGAGAGGAAATATCATCTGGACCTGGGGGGCTAAAAACCCAGAGCCACTCCATCTTGCCAGGGTTTTGTTGAAGCCGATTCCTCTCCATCCAGACCCTTACAGCCTCCAGGCATTCGGCCAGCACCGCCACAGCATCACCTCTCTGGCTCAGGATGGAGATGTATAACTGGGTATCATCAGCATACTGATGATACCGCACCCCATACTGGTGGATGTCCTCCCCTAGTGGTTTCAGGTAGATGTTAAAAAGGAGAGACAAAAGGCTCATGTCCTGAGGCTCCCCCCATTGCAGGGTCCTAGGACTTAACCTCTCCAACCCTCCAACGCTGACTGGAACTGGCCATAGAGGAAGGAGAACTACCATAACACAGTGTCTGCCACTCCCAACCCCCGAAGCCAGTCCAGAAGGATATCAGGGTCAATGGTATTGAAAACTGCTGAGAGGTCCAGGAAGGCCAGAATGGTTGCACTACCTGTGTCCTGAGCCCTTCAAAGGTCATAAACAAATGCAACCAATGCCATTTCAGTGCTGTCCCCTGGCCTGAACCCAGACTGAAAACGATCCAGATAATCTGCTTCATCCAGGGCCTTCTGTAGCTGTGGGTCAACCACCCTCTCAACAATCTTCCCTAAAAGGACAAAAATTATCCAACACTGTTGGGTAAGCCTCTTGAGAAGGGGGCACACCATAGCCTCCTTCAAGGCAGACAGCACCTCCCTCAAAGAGGCATTATCCACTGCTTGGACCCAACCATGTGCCACCTCCTGGGAGGCCTTAATCAACCAGAAGGGGCATAGGTGCAGAACACAGGTGGTTTAGGCTCACAGGCACAAGGACCCTGCCCACTTCCTCAAGCACAACTGGCTCAAACTCCTCCCAGATAACAGGGCTCAGATGCGTCTCTGTCACCTCCAAAGGATCTGGCCAGCCGGAGTCCAACTCCAAGCAAATTTGAGTGATTTTATCTGACAGATGCCAAGAATATTCCTCACAGTGACCCTGCAAGGGCTCCCCCAACTCCTTCTCACCCGAAACAGGGCTGCTGGCCAGCTACCTGCAGATGCAATGAGAGCGGAGAAGTAATTATGCTTTGCCGCCCTTATCACCACAAGGTACTTACACAAGGTTGTGCTTGGTCAGCCTCACTCTTTGTCTTCTTCCAGTGTGCTGTGGGCATCTCTTATGTAGCTTCATCTGTCTGAGTTGCTTGTTAAACCATGGTGCTCTATAAGATCCATGTATATGGAGAGTCTGCACAGGTGTGATTCAGTCCATGGCCCCCATCATCTGCTCATTCCAAGCTGTGACAAAGGCCTCTGCCAAACCATGTACCAGAGTTCTGGGGAAAAACCCAAGCTCCCTCTGAAACCACACTGGGTCCATCAGGTGCCTGGGGTGGGCCAATTGAATAGGCTCAACCTCCCTGTGGTGGTGGGCGGCTGTGGAGAACTTTAGGGCCAAGAGAGAGGGTCCGTCCATGGCAGTGGACTGATATTAATGTTCCCCAGATCCAGATGATGACACCACTGCCCTGAGGAAACCACCAGATTTCCTGTGTGACCCCCTGTGGGAGTAGGACCATGGATAAGTTGGACCAGGTCCATGACTGACATGGTGGCTGTGAACCTCTGTGCTACCTCAGACCCTGGGCCCAGAGAAGGCAGATCCTTCTGTATCATGCCATGTTTTTCACGTAGCTGCTGTGATGTCAACTATCAACATACACATGCGCACACAATATCAGTGTTCAGTCATAGCCATTGTGGAGGACTCATCCTCTGAAGAGGAGAAACCAGGGGAGTTCTTAGAAATCAGTTAACTCATGGAACCATGACTGAACATAGTAAGCAGGGAAGAATTGGTCCTCTAAGCATGGGATTGCAGCCAGATTCTTCAAGGCTACAGAATCAATGGCGTCATTGGTTAGACAATAGAGTTGCCACATGTGGGTCATGTGACCACTAGATGGTAGCAAACAGATACAGATAACTCTAACTCTTTCCCAATATTTAGTTGTTACTGTCATGTTTGTAGTCCAGATATGACAATCTTAGAGAGTCAAAGGCTTGAGAAGCAATGAAGCCAAGATGGTTCCCTGGGAACAGTGCTCTAACTTGTTGGTCCTAAGTAGGCCTTAATTTTGATTGAGTTATAGACATGCCAGGACCCAGTTGGTGTAATGATTAAAGGCCCCAGGCTAGAAACTGGGAGACCATGAGTTCCAGTCCTACCTTAGGCATGAAGCCAGCTGGGTGACTTTGGGCCAGTCACTCTTTCTCAGCCCTAGGAAGGAGGCAGTGACAAAACACTTGCCAAAAAAAAAAAAAAACCTTGCCAGGATTCAAGAGTGACTTGAAGGCATCCCCCCCCCCCACCAAAAAAAAAAGACAACCCAACAACCAGCTGTGTTGGAGATGGTGCTGTGAAGTCTTTGTATAAAACTTTCCATTCAGGATCTATCCAACAATGAAAATAACTTCAGTATCTTGTTGCCACTTGTACTGAACCCTTGGAACTTCTTGGACTTTGGACTTTTCATGTGGCTTCCCAGAACTGGCCAACTCTTAGACTGTCTGTCCTTTGGGCACAGTTAATTGTTTGAGATGCGTCTTAGACCTTCCAACTACCTTTGCTTTACCTCTACTAGATCCCTTTCTGAGATAGGACAAGACCTAGTTTTTTATTTGTGATAGACCCTGACATTTTATAAAGCAATCATATTATAGTCTCATTTTCTTTTTTTTTCTGAAATTACTTTTTTGGTATCAAGTCCTTGAATGCTTCTATTAGGAGCACTTCTATTAGGGAAACTGTAACTCCAAAAGGGTTTATTGAAGAAATACAAGCAGTACTTTCCTGCAGCAATGCTAGTTCATTGATTTTCTTCCTATGCCATCTTTCTTTTTGTTACAGATTCATTTTCAAGAGCATCTTCACTGTACAAATATCCACTGGATGATAAATCACATCTTAAAATCTATTAGTTTTTTTCCAGCTTTTCATGATGACACAAAAGCAGGAATTGAAGTTCTTTGAGAATTTGTTGTTCCTCCCTATTTCAGTTTAGGATTGGGATGAAATACTAGATCTTTCCCATGGTCACTTTTTAATCATTGCTTGTTTTAATAGCTTTGAATATTATGATGTTAACACATGAATCTTACTACCGTAATTGATGCAGTTGGGTGCTGTGAGATTTGGTGTTGGCTAACCAATGGCTGTAAATTATCACTTGGGGAATTGAGCATGTGAAAATAAGATGAAAGCGTGATTGGCACCACCATTGGTATTCCATAAGGAGTTGCACTATTAATTTAGCTTTAAATAATTTGACTACTTCTGGAACATAACCTTCTCTTGAACACTTTTTGGGGGTGTAGGGGGACAGTGTTCAGAGCACAGAAGTGCCATGAGTCTTTTTGCCACTAGAAGTGAGGCAGACAACTGCCAAATATTTATAGCTTAAGGCTTGCTCAATTTTGTGCCTATGAATGAGTTTTTGCTGGTTTGCAATGACTGTGGTCTTCTCAAGACACCTTAATCTTATTGTAATTGATCTTCAGATATCTTCCTTACAATGGCATACAAGAGTATGCAAGGATAGGCTAGAGATGAGTTAAAATAGTAGTCCTTTCCGGTGCTCTTTTTTTTATAATTCCTTGTTTTTATAGCATGGAGTAGCGTGATGGTGATGCATGAGGCTTTTAGCTATAATTGATGAAGTTGGGTGATAATTGGTGTTGCTCTGAACAATGGCTATAATCTCCCACAATTTCTGTGGGAAACTAGAAGAGTGAAAGTAGGAATAAAACAGCAACTGGTGCCACCATTCAGTGTGCGTGAATATGGGTGCTATGTCTGACAGAGAGGAGCATGGAAGTATGGAAGATATGGTAGACATTTATGAACCAGCCATCCTTCCATTCTCTCTCCCAGACAAGAGTTTCTTTATCAGGGGTGGCTATGATATTGCTGAATGTCAGGTTAATAAATGTAAAACTGCACCTGGCATTCTGGCTTGATCTTGGATGAGTATCTTGAAAAGTATCTCTAAGACCTGGTTGATAGTGAGTTTTCCCCATGTATACCTTCCTGCAATGCGGAAGGAGTATATTTTCTAGACAGCCTGTTCTGTAAACTTCCAGATTCTTATTTGTCCACATGTTGTTGAGTTGCTAAAAGGGAATTTATAGCCAATTGTCTGCTTGCTTGAGCAGACTCCTTGTTGTTCTAGATGTTTATGCTAAGACCTCTGGACTGCTTCCAATGAGAGAATCAAGTGCTTTTCAACTAACTGGAATCAGTGACCATCATGCTACATATAGGGATGACAAAAAGAGAAGTCACAAGGGTCAGGTTGCTCAGATTGCTTGTGTTATTTGGTATATAGTGGCATGTATACTGGGGGGGAAAAAATCCACCAGATCTGATAAGATGTCTGGTATGTTTAGGAGCAGAGTTAAGAAAGGTATTAAAGATGAGAAGGGTTTCTTGAAGAAACACTAAATGTTTTTCAAAGTTGCAGAACATAAAAGAGGTTTGCACAATTGCATTATGGACAGGTTTGCTCAACTGCATTATATTAGGCAGAGAAAACTTGGAAGAGGATATTACACAAGGACCAGAAATGCACAGAAACAGGAAAAAAATAAGGGTAGTGTTTTGCTACTGGAATGCTAAGAAACAGAAGTAAAATAGGCAGAGAGGCAGAATAGATTCTTCACACATATTTTTTGTTTCAGAAAATATATTTGTATATACAGTATGTTTTTTAAGGGAAGGAGACTGGAGAGCTAAGAGAAATAGAGGAGAGAAAATGCCATCTCACTGAAAAATGGGAAATTATACTTCACCAGATCTGAATGATATTTATTTGAGAATGTTTAAAGAAATCAGATGCAAAATTGCTGATCTTTTAACAAAGACACATAACTGATCTCAAACATTTCATGCAAGAGGCCTGGAAAATGTCCAATGTGAAAATTAAAAAGGACTAAGGTTAAGTATAGTTCTGGATAAACATAAAATATTACGAAAAATATTTTTCAAGCATATTGAAGGATATGATTTGTAAAAGAAAAATCAAAGTCCAGCAGGCATGTGGAGAAGAGTGATTCAATCAACCTTCTACACACAGTCTTCCTGGCAAAACTCCTAAGCAAAATAGTAACTGGATGAAACATAACAGAAAATAAAACCATAACAGAAAAAGAATAGGTAGTTCTCACACTGAATAGATAATCAATGGAATTCCACAAAGATCTGTATTGGGGTCAGTGTTACTGTGTTCTTAATTGATCTTGGCTTAGGGGTCAAGCAATAAGTTATCCAAATTTGTTGACAGTAACAAATTATTCAAGGTGATTGAAAACAGAAAGAAGATCCCATTCCTGGCTTCCACGTGAAACTGCCAGTTTTTTTTTTTTTTTTTTTTAAAAGAATCAGGTTTTCATTTGCCCTCAAGCTGATAACCTATTAGACCACTTAGAAACTTTTAAGTCAATTGGATCATTAGAGACAATCCCAAAGCTGGTCATTTACAATGAAGTGGGCCATTAGATGGGGTCATACAGACACTCCAGGTAAATATGGTTAAATGATACAAAAGATAGATAATACTATAGACAATGAAGCATAAAGCTAGTATCTTCATTAAATCTGAAAGTATTACCCACCAGAATTAATAGATGGAAGGAAGGCATCTCTGCCTCTTCATATTTTTAAACTTTCAGAATGTTACACATACACAGAATAATACTGCTGAAATGAAGGAATGTCTATTGATCCAAATGAAAGCATTCATTCATCTGAGATTCTGGATTTAAGAAGCCTACTTAACCAGTTCCATATAACATAAGCTGGGAGGGAATGTCTGTGCCCAAGTAATATTGACCACCAGGAGACACCACATGACTGGTTTCACCCTCATGAGATGTGGTTAACCAGATCTTATTCTATGGAGTTCAAACCCTCTACTGGGAATTGAACTCACAGACCTTTACGCTTAAGATGACCATATACACTGGGTTAGCTTTAGGAGTTATCCATGTCCTGAGGCTCAGTGGTTGCAGGAAGGAATATATAGAATGAATTAGAATAGTATATCAAGTCCACCATCTCTTAAGCTCAAGTGATTTATAGAATATTAAAGCCATAATATTAATATACTAGGACTGTTGGCTAGGCTGGGAGGTAGAGAACATATCCTGGAAGAAAGCAAAGGCAAATCTCTTCCACAATGCTGTCATACCAAGAAAATGCCTTGGTTCAACTCAATGCCTGCCTGCCTGCCTGCCTGCCTGCCTGCTTGCCTGCCTACCTGCCTACCTGCCTACCTGCCTACCTGCCTACCTGCCTACCTTCCTTCCTTCCTTCCTTCCTTCCTTCCTTCCTTCCTTCCTTCCTTCCTTCCTTCCTTCCTTCCTTCCTTCCTTCCTTCCTTCCTTCCCTCCCTCCCTTCTTTTTTTTTTTTAACCTTTCTTCCTTTCTATGGACAATAGCTCCCTTTCCCAAAGAAAAAAAAATGATCAGATACCTCCTCACCCCTTCCTATTAGCCCTTCAGGACCTTTTTTACCACTGAGGCTTGCAACTAACAATATTCTTTGTTGTGGTCACTTACTGCTTTCTATTTTCTAAGAAAATAAAGAGCTAAATGTGAGGCCCAGGGGGGATTTTGGGAAATTAAAAAAAAATGATAATGCCAACCGTCGCTATCATTATAAATCAGACTTTTAAGCATGCATATTTTCCTTCTCTTTATTTCCATTAACCAATTATATATTTAGTACAATAAACTTTAAAAAAAGAAAAGAAAAAGAAAAGTACAGCAGGAAGTCTGATGTGTGCTGTTGTGATGTCACCTGATGTCCATGAGATTGGCAGCTGTTTCCCAAAGCAGAGAATAGGAATCCCTCTGTCTCATGCAGGATCCTTCTAAGGAGAGATGTAGCACAGAGCCAAAGGAAAGAAAGCTCACATGGCCTCCTTCTCTGATGGAAAAGTTCTTTGAAAACTGGACTCAGTTCTCTGGCAAGAGGAAGATCAGCAAAAACCTGAAGTAGGGGAGCAGGGAGCAAAGGGGAGCTCTGATTCTTCTCTGATTAAATTTAGAATTGAAATTTTATTAGAGCTGGAATTTGCAGGAAGAAGATTTCTGAGGTAGCAAATTGGCAAGAAGTATAATCTAGTCTAAGGACCATCAATTATCTAGAGGAAATAGGGAAAAGTTAGTTAAGAACTGTACTAGAAGTTTAATTTCTTTTTCTGTGTGCTTAAATCCAACTTATTGTCTCTGGTGATTATTATCTCTACATAAGGTCAGTGTGTTTTATACCAGTTGGTACCTCTACATCAGAGTTGCTTCTAAATAAGACTAGATGAGAGCTTTGTAATTTCCTGTATGTGTGTGTGTGTATTCTAAGATGTGATTTGAGTAGCCCTATATCTTTATTTCTTCCACACTTGTTTTGTGTATAGTTAATTAACAATTGTAACTACTTAAAGATTAAATGGTGCTTATGTTCTCCCATTACTTCCATTTTTAATGAAGTTTGATTCTATTTATCCTTGTGAGATTGCCTTGGCTCACACAAAGGAGGAATGGGAGGAGGGGCCAAGTTCCCTAGCCATACATCTTGATAATACAGGACAAGAAGTGATGTTTACTCATTTTTCCTTTTATTCACCATAAGGCACACAGGCTATGGGAGCTCTATCTTTCTCACATACAGGGGTTAGGCGAGAAGACATTGTAAAGACATGGTAAAGGCATTCCAACTGAAGATAGACTGTGGCAATGAAAACAAGCATGTGATTATGCCAAGGCTGGAAGCAAAGTAGGTTGTTTCTTGGAGAGGAGGATTGAGACCTCCAATCTTTCACTCCATGGACTCAACCCTACTTCTCCGGGTGCACAAAATATTATGGTGCCTAGCTTTGACTTAGGAAATAGGACTTGAGGTGAAAATTATCAGTATCAGTTTTACTTTCTTTTGTGATGGTGTCAATTTCTGCTACACATCACTCAAAGATTTTCTGGGTCACAAACCACCAACAGACAGAGATATGTTTTGCAAGCCCAATTCAGAATTGGAAACACACAATTTAACTCTGGGCTTTTAAGAGTTAGTCCATGCCATTCTTAGACAGTATCAAACCCGCTCCCCCGTTCAACACAACGGAAAGTTTTAAATCTTAATTTAAAAGTTAACTTCCATTAACTTTTCCAAAATCTTAGAACTTTTTTCATTTTTTTCTTTTGTTTTTTAAATCTTCCTACTTCCACCCTCTAATTCAAGCAAGGGGTTTAAAAAGGGAAAAGAGCCAGTATTGTATATATAAGTTGATCTTTCTGAGTTCACTCTTTGTAGTCTTGAGGATTCAAACTTGGCAGACCAACTTCTTTACAACACAGGCAACTGTCTTTTTGGAAGGCTGTGTAAAGCATATTCTATATCAAGGATGATTTGGTATTGTCAACCGCACAGGGTAAACCAGATAGGAATCACAACCAGAAGAGCTAATTTTACTTTATTGTAAAGCTGCATTGACAGAATCTTGCAAGTCTGAAAGTACATTTCTTCCCTTATCTCCTTTATAGGCCAAGAAACTAAGAAGGGTCTCTTCTGAGCCTCTTGTCCTGCCCACTATCCAGCTGTGGGCTATGCTGTCTCTTATCTGATTGTTCCCTTGTTAGAGTCTCTTTGCCTGTCTCCCAAAGTCTTTCCCACATTCCATTACAGGTATCCTAAAAGCTATGCCTAGATCTGAGAGCCTCCTCTTTCATCAACCTTGAAGCACTACCCATGCAAGTGGGGGAAAGAAATTTGCCCATAGTTATATTCGTAAGGAGAAAGAAAAATCAAAATTTAAACATTTAGAAAGTAATTCACCATAGATTCAACAGCTATAGCAATGGAAACATTTAATGTTCTATTTTTAAATGAAACATATGAGAGTTTCCTCATATTCATGTAGCACTGGGCCTGAGGTCCTATGCTCCTGAAGTGTGCTTACTGCTAGGTAGCACAGTCATGTGAAGGATATGGACTTTTCATTGGTTTGCCCTTCAAAATGTACTCTTCATTTCCAACTGCATTTTGAAGAACAGAGTGCCTCCAATAGTATGAAAATTGCAAATACCAGCTAATCATCTCATAAACAAATGTTGGGTGCCTGATAAAAGAAGTAGAAAGAGATGAGAAACTAGAAAGGAAAAGCTGAAGGATGGGCAAGGATGATAACTCCATGAACGTCATTTAAATTCAGCTTATATCACAAGGACTTTGAGCCACTAACATTTTAATCACATTTTAACTGTGAATTGACTGATCAAATGAAGTTGATCGCACCAAAAGGATTGGCCAGTGGTACGCTCATTGTGAGCACAAATTGCTTGCATTTTCAACAGCGTTAAAAAAGCTAAACTCTGCTTGTTGCAGTATGTTCAAAGTTTCTTGAAGGAATTGAGATGAGAGGTTCCCCCTCCCTCCCTCGCTGTATGATACAGGAGCAAAATTGTGTAGTTTCGGAGAGCTATGCAGCAGGAATTGATTAATAGTCTGTGAGTAGCTGAATGTGTCTTACAGCAAGTGCCATATGGTACATTATCACTTTCATTATCAACTGAATCTTAGTGACAAGTACAGTTCCTGACAAGCAGGGAATCATTTAATAGGAAAAAGGGAGGCCATAATTTGCAGGAATAGGATTTGCTTGATGTCCTAGGGCATGATGGCTGACTTTGGGGCAAAGTGCGTAGTTTTACTCATAACACTAACATATGCCACAGCAGAAAAATGTTGCTGTTATTCAGAGCTGTCCTTTGAGGGGGCTGGTAGTCTGTAGATGGATAATATTTAATGTGGCTGAAAGGAAAGGAAAGGCTGAAAGAAGTATATTGGCTTCATCACCATGTTAGGAAAAATGCCTCGGAGAGTACAACTTAACATATGAGGAAGGGAAACAGGGATCCATTAAAAGAAGAAATAGCAGCATTTTTAGGATCTGCTAAAATGGCCCAAGGAAATGAGCAAACGTTTGATTTCCCCTAGTTTTTTCTCTTGTTCCAGAAAACCACAGGAAGGAGTGAGCATAAAAAAAATCCAAACGATCAGGAAAGCTTCCCATAATTTCCCCTCCACTTCTTTGGAAGAAGGGCATGATGAGCCAATCTACAGACAGATAATGTATCCTCTCAGATGTGTTGCTCACTTTCAAGAAATCACATCCATACATTTTAAAGAATGCATGGATGTGATTTCTCAGGAAGGGTTGCTTTGGGACATTTTGATTTGGAAAACACTTTTCCTGCTTAGAAACTGATTTGGACTCTGCTTCTTCAGATCACTATTACTGAATGCAACTCCTAAAGGAGCTGCAACTCCCTGCTCTGCACCCAGGCTTGGAGAGAAAACGTGTGCAAGAAAATTCATCTTAGAAAATCTGCAATTCTATCGTCACTGCGGTCTCTCTATGTAGCGGCATCTAGCTCGCTATCTTTAGTTGATAACCAAAAACTAAGCAGGAGTGGACTTGTTAGGACCTGAATGGGAGATCACCAGAAAACCCTCAGCTCTGGATTGAAAAATGGGAATGGGCTGTTGAAAAAACATCCCAGAATAAGACTATAACAAACCATTTCCATGTTGTTGGAGGGGGAAAAAAACCCACTAACAAACATATAAATGTGTTCATGGATCCCCTGGAGTCAAGGTTGACCTGAGAAAGTTTATAACCCTACCCTCATTTTATTTACATGAAAGTATCTGAACAGCTAGGCCACACTGACATATGTGGTGCCCACCCAATGGCTTGTTTGAAAGTCTGCCCTGCCCCAGCCCCTAGAGAAAAAGATTAGCCAGGATGGTAGGGGATATTTGGGAATGGGGTTAGGATGGGGAATGGGGTTATACCAGGGATCGACCTTTTTCCATTTACCTTCTGAAATATGAGTATTTTGTGACTGGACCAACTACTGAATCCTGCCGTTCATTGGACAAGTAGGAAAATGCATAATATTTTGAATATGATATGTTTCAAGTCCAAAGGGCTTGTTTTCAATTTGAAACAATTGCTTCCAATTTGTAATGAGTACTTCCAGGTTTCTGAGTGTGAAGTGACTTAACTTCAAGCTCAAACCATGTTTAAGACACAAAGCAAACCTATTTCAAGCTTGATATACTTCCAGAATAATCAGAACAGTCTGTTCGAAACTCAAAACAAGAGTTTGAGTGGTGAAATGGAGCATCTCACATGTGAAACATTTTGTACACCCCTACTGGCAATATGTCTTTATGCATATCACCACCTGAAATCCTTTAAAATGCAAGTGCAAAAGGGTGACTAGCAAGTGGACTATGTGAAATAGCCTGCCACTAAATAGCTAAATCCATCTACTTGATTATCTGTTTCACTTCTTTTGATTTAGTTACTTACATTTCTCTCTCTCTCTCTCTCTGTGTCTGTGTGTGTGTGTGTGTGCACCCTCAAGTCAGTTTTGACTCCTGGTGACTGTCTGGACTAGTTCCTGCAGTTTTGGCAAAGTTTTCAGAAAGAGTTTGCCATTGCCTCCTTCCTAGGGGCAAGGGAGAAAACTGGCCCAAAGTCATCCAGCTGACTTTGTGCCTATGGCAGGACTAGAACTCATGGTTTACCAATTTGTAGCCTTAATCATCACACCAAACTTTTATTTATATTTAGGCCATTATAACCTGAACTATGGGGCCCCAATTAATCTTTTTCCATTCTCCAAATTTAGACTGACCACATCTGGATATGTGGGTTGAAGTAGCAGGGGGTAGTACTTAATTATCTTGGAAGCTAAGCGGCGTGAGACCTGGATACTAATTGAATGGGATACCACTTGGGAATTCCAAGGCTGGTAGTAAGATTGGGAAATAATAATAATAATAATAATAATAATAATAATAATAATAATAATAATAATAATAATAATAATAAAAAAACATATTGGAAGAAGGCAATGACAAACTACTTCCATAAAATTTACATGGATTTAACTCAAAAGCATTTTTACCATTACAAAGCAATCCCAAATATTCTTGGCAACATGGAACAGTTGTTGCTGTTGCTGTTATAATTATTATGTACCTTGAGGGATGAAGACAACAATACTATTTCCCATTATTGTTTCCAGCATTTAAAATTGTTTGGTTTTTCAGTGGTGCTAGAAAGCATGAATTCACCAGCAAGGATCTCTTCAAAACAACTCTCAGAATCCTTAACTTGTCCACTTGTGTTTAGAAACACTGATTCTTTTTCTTTAAATTCATCACTGAATTCCAAATTCAGTTATTTTTCAGCTGAGGGCAGCATTGGTTAGGAAACTGTAGTTTTATATATTACAGGAGAGAGGCAATGTTATTTTCAAATACGTCTGTGTGCATGTGTGTTGTGATACATTGGAACAAAGGAGAAAAAGAAAGGTTCCTCAGGCTCTGCCTCAGCTTTTATAAAAGAAGAAATATAGCAGTACAAGCTTTTGGGAAATGCACAGCATTTATAGAGCAGTAGCAAGATTCCATAAACATGAGTTAATAATCCTTCAACAATCAGAATAAAATATGGTAGCATTATCTTACCAGCATTTTTTTCTTAGTAGAACACTGCACTATGAAACAGTAGAATGACTCTTTGCAATACATTTATTCTGTTTTCCTGAGAAATGTAAGTCGTCTTCTGGTGTTTATTTGAAGACGCGAGGATAGTAAATAAAGTAGAGCTGTGGTGCTCAGCCTTGGCAATTTCTAGATGGAGAGATTTCAACTCCCAGGATTCCCCAACTATGACTGAAAATGTTGGGCATTAAAGGTCACATAAGTCTCCTAAATTTTGTTATACTGCCTGTAAAATTAGGCAGACTTTGACTATCCACTGATGAACCCACCACCAATTGTAATATTTTATCTTGCTTTGTTTTTACTTTATTTTTAATGTGTTTTTTGTTTGCAATTCTGGTCAGTGACCATAATTTAAAAAATCAAAATATAAATAATATTAAGGTCACATAGGAAGATGGGACTGGACATCATCAACACACAGTATTTCCAATGTCTGGCCATTCCTTGGAGTTTACCCTCTTTTTGGGCCCTGGTCTTTTCACACTAAGTGAAGAGGTCTGAAGGGAAACCATGGGGCCATTACTTGGAAGTTCACTGATACTAGGCAAGGGGTACATTGTAGCCCCATAATCTGACCCTGTGGTGAACTGGAGGTCCCCACTTGCATGCTGTCCTCAAGAAACTATAACTACAATCCCCAGAAACCTACAGAGGCAGTTGCCAAAGAGTTAGTATAATGGAAGGAAAACATTATTGAATACATGACTGGACAATAATGATAGTAATTCCATGTCATTTTAATTACATTGCACTGTAATTTTGTTTTTGTTCTATTCTCCACCCACTGCTTTGGGGAGTATGGTCAGTGAACAGCATGCCCTTCAATGATCAAGTGTGGATTTTTGCCAAGAAAAAGTTGTCCACCTTGTGGAAGGGTAGAGGAAAGTGGCTGGGTCTGTGTCAAGGTCATGGATTTTTTTTTTTTAGGGAAGACAGAGGACTCAGCACAAGACCAATGGCACATCGACAGAAAAAGGAGAAAATGCTAGAATGTCCCTGTGAAATGGCATGTACATGCCTTACATGTAGAATATAAAAAGAGTAAGGAAAAGCAGAGAAAGTGTGTGGGGGGTTATATTCAGAAGCTGCTGGAGAGGATATCACTTCATTAACCTGGAATGTAGTGGAGAAATGATCCAGTACACCAAGTCCAGAGATTCCAGCCCTGGTATGTGGAGGAAGACCAGGAGGATGGACTATGTTGTATGTTAGAAGATTTAGATCCTGGACAGTGAAGTTAAAAACATTGTTTATCAGCAAGTCAGGTGGGAGGAAAGTCAGAGATATTCCAATAACAGTAATTGAGATAAGGGGGTGGGGGAGAAGAAGCCATAATAAAGTATAAGTGGAAAGTGAGGGAAAGAGACTTGAGAAAGAGGAAAATTAAGGAGGTTAAGACTTTATTTCTTTTATTACATTCCTTATACTATTCTGTACATACATAAAAATATGTATCGATTTTGTAACCAGTATTTTCACTTGCATATAATATAGAAGTATATTATAATAACTACTTTATTAGCATAGGTATCTTAGTGTCCAGAATAAAATCCCTCATTTGTTTAATTACTGGCTCTCTCTATGTGTGTGTGTGTGTGTGTGTATCAGCTTCTGTCCTGACCCGCCCTCTGTCACACCCTTGTTATCCATGATTTCAAGCTCTCACACATTTAGGCTAAGACCTGAGTAGAGCTGCATTTTCAAATAAATATGTTTTACTCATGGTTTAGTTGAATGTTCTGTAAGTCTTGCTAAATTCAACGCACATGTCTAAATCTCCCCCCGGTGAAATCAATAGTATAATTAAAGTGAGTCAATATAAGAGTATCTCGCCTGCAGGCTCACCTTAATCAATAAATCTATCATGTACAATACTGATAGTTATTAAAATAATGTGATCTTTGTTTAGTGCTACTAATCTAAAACATTGTAAGCAGTTTTAAGATGATGGACCCAAATCCAAGAGAAACTCAAAGGATTATATGGAATATTTGCAGTAGACCTCACTCTGCATGTCTCATTCAGCAACAGAATATTGTTGCAGCTGAATGTAATAGGAGAAATGATATGATGGCCACCAGGATTTTTTGCAGATAGCATCCAAAACCATGTGATCAAAGCCCCACCACTTCATATGCATCTCGACACATGTTAAAATGGAACAGGGCTTCAATTGCATGGTTGTGGACATCATCTTGACTTTCTGACCGCCCCCCCCCCCCACACCCCCCAGTGCTCCTGGTGACATCAAAAGTCAGCAATTCCTTCTGGGTCCTGCTTTCCATTTGTAGAGGGTCTGACTTGTGATCTGTGTAATAAAGGACTCTAATATGTTGAGTAAAAGAAATGAAGGCACAAAGCATATCAAATCAAGGAATCTTAATGCAATTAATGCACCAGATAATAAGCAAGGCCTATTTTTCATGCAGTGAATAAAAGGCTGAAAATTCATATTCAAAAGATACTTTTGTTTACTAATATTTTGATGTTCAGATTGTGCTCATAAAAATAGAGCAAACACTAATAAATCCATTCTTTCCCCCATGGCGCTACAGAGCTTTGGGGCAGATAAATTGGCAACAATTAATACTCACACACTCTGCAATAACATGTTCATGTAGTTTAGAGTCATTGCTTCCCTTATCAGCTAATTAAAAACAACTTGAGGCTAAGCTATCCAATAAATAGTCTGAAGAAAACAAACAGAATAAATGTAAATATATTCTCTTCTGTTGGGCTTCCAGAATTAGTGGCGCAGCGTACATTAATTTGTATTGAATGAAACAACACCCAAGACCTGAGCAATGGCTAGATTTATTTTTTTAAAAAAGAAAAGAAAAATTACACGCACACATATATCACCATCCTCACTATGATTATTGCAAAATATCTGTTGATTTAACTCAGACTTGGGAATACTTTTGTAAAACAAACAGGGCAGGAGTGGAATAAAAAAATTCAAATATAGCTTTGGAATTATGATCACTAGGAGTTTTGAAAGTTAATCTATATCACCATCCCTAAAACTTCTCTAGTGGAACTTCTGTCATGGCATCATACTATACAATGCATACAGAAATAGTATGCATTCCAGTCTGATTTCATTTGAATATATACACATAAATTTACATACACAAGCACACACACACAATTTTTATAGCTCACGTTCTCACTGACAGTAACTCTAGGTGCTGAATGAAGGGGTTAAAACCCAACAAAAACACAATATAAAATAAACAACCAGTATAACTTATGTGTGATGACTGAAACCACCCCACTTCCAGGTCAAAGACTGGAACTGAACTAATTATCCAATCAACCTATTAAGGCTCATTTAATGGCTTGGGCCAAAAGCCTGGGGGAACATCAAGGTCTTTAATGTCTTTGTCTTAGGAAACACCAACAGGGTTAAAACCATCGGGATCTTCATGGGGATGCTGCTGTACAGGGGAGGTGCTGTGATAAAGAAGGTACAATTCCTAAATCCCACAAGGTGACATTGTCAAATGGACAATGAGGATTTGGAGCATGCCTGCTGGTTCTGGTGGGGAGTGTAGAGACAACATACTGGTTGAACTTTCTTTCAGAAATGAACAAAATCCATAAGCCCCATTCCCATATACACTTAGCAAGGAAGTTACTCTGTTGTAAGAACACCAAAAAACCTGTGCAAGTCCAATTAATTAATCTCCAGAGGATTAAAGTTATTCCAAAATATATCCAGTTATAATCAGGGTTAAACCTGATCATCTAATTACCCCATTCCTCAGTCCTCCAAGAAAGGGTGGTTGAAACCCTAAGCTTCTCTATTACAGAATCCGTTGCCAAAACTTCATGACCCACAATGTACTTTCCAAACCCTAATCAGTTGTAAAGAGCAAGCTATTTCCATTTCTGCCTGCCTGGCCAATGGAGAAGGGCCTAGGTTTGTCCTGAAGTCTTGCCAGAGATTTCTTAGAGAAAGTGGGAAGAAAATTTGAACTCCCAAGTGATGACTTTAGGTGCAGCTGCTGTGATTTTGTGCTGCTAGGCACAATGGTAAGGAGTTTTGAGTAGATTAGTGGTTGAGAGACACCAGGTTAATTGGGTTGAATTCTAGAGAATATGGTGCATCCTGAATTTTAATTCCTATGATTAATGGCTGAATCCACACTTGGATTTCAGAGCACATAGTTGTTTCTTCTTCATAATTCTTTTTTTTTAAAGGGAAGGCCATATTTTATTCCCTCAGACCTGTAAACTATGATTCCAAACTTTCATGAACTGGCACAATGTTGAAATAAGAAAGGGACTGCATCTCTTCCCTTACTTGCCAATACGTGTTGACAACATCAGAGGTAGGGAAAGTCCTCTACATATGCAGATGTTTTCCTGCATCCTCAAAACCTGGCACCACTGCTAGGAAGTTTCTTCAGGTCTATAAGTAAAGTATCTTCCTGTTTGATGTGCCATCTAACAAATGAATGGTGAAGTAAGATAGGTTAAGAGACATCCAGACACTTTAGATGTTCAATTTGACCCATTTAGCCCTTTATGCTTGTGAATGGGAGGTAGGCTGAACCCTGCAAATACTTTGAAAACTTTCATGTATTGAAACAAAGTTATGACATCAGAACCAAATGCAGCACCAAGGGTGTGGGGAGGAGAAACAATAAACCTAAGTTTAAAAAAAAGTCGGGGGGGGCAGAGCTTCATAGCTGGGTTCATGAGAAGATACTTCCCCATTTTATTAGTTACAGATAGAAGGGTTTTGGTGTAGCAGAGGGTCTGGATCCACAAACCACACCTCAGTCTATCCTTGAATTTTTGGGTTTTAAAAGGCCTTTCACATTCATGGTGTTTCTACCTGAACTTTCCAGGATTATCAGCTGAGAATACTAAACATATGTTCTTTGGCAATTATCTTTTTTGATAAGACACTGGTAATAAATTAGGTGTGGGAGTTATTTCGTTCCCTTGGTGGATATTTAGCTCCAATGTCAAAGGAGGATATATTTCATTCTCTTCAGCATTTATGCAGTCTGGGTGGTATCACTACAGTATTTCAGATGCTCTCACTGTGCAGAAGGAATCTTAGCAATCAGCATATTTATGGCATAGATATAAATGGAACAGTCTTAATTGGATCTTCATAAGGCAGATACTGCCTGTTTCACCTTTTTAGGAGGTATATTCTATTGCATCTTCTACTGAAAACTAGTGAGGTGACAGATGGCATGCAACTGCCTCCCCTTGTCAATGTCACTTTCTCAACTTATGGAGAACTAATAGATCTGAACATTGGTCGATTTGCAGGCCTGCCTTTATAGTGGCTTTCTGGCACTCATCTTGGCAAAAGCAACAATATCTGCAATACAGGATTGTCTCAGCCTGTTCTAGATGCTGCTAAGATTTACCAATTATAAGACCATTTGATGTTGGCTCACATAAGCCTCTACACATTTACATAAAGCGCAACTATTACGCATCTGAAAGCAAAGGAAGGCTGCCCGAAGTACCTTATTTACATACCTTAAATGACACATTCCCTCAAATGTCATTTTACAAAGAATAATGGTGACATGGTCCAGTAAGCACTCTTGAATGGGCATCAAGCAGTAGTTGTGCTTCATCACTTCATTCCTTATCTTGTGCCCAGGTTTAGATCAAGAGATAAATTGATAACTTGAAAACGTAAGAACAATCCTGGATCTCCTTAAAGAAAGCCTAGTACAGTGGAACCTCGGTTTACGAACTTAATTCGTTCCGTGACTCTGGTCGCACCCCGAATTGGTCACAACCCGAAGGAAATTTCCCCATAAGGCTCAATGTAATTACCGTTAATCTGTTCTGGCGTGGAGGACAGGGAGGTGGCTATTGCTTGGAGGGAGAGTCCCCCTCCCTACGACCACGGTGTCGGGGGCGGAAAATGGCCACGGACCACGTGTCGGGGGCGGAAAAATGGCTGCAGACCACGTGTCAGGGGCGGAAAATGGCCGCGGACCATGTCACGGGAGGGAAAATGGCCGCAGATCCAGTTCGTAACCTGAGGCGGAGTTCGCAAACCGAGATAAATTTTTGTGGCCGGAGCTGGTTGTAACCTGAAAAGTTCGTTAACAGAGGTGTTCGTAACCTGAGGTACCACTGTAATTTGTTTTGAACCTGAAGCAAATGAGTGACATGGTGGGAGAAAAGGAGAGAAAATCTATTAAAAATTATTATGAGTAATACATTATCTATGTATCTATCTTATTTATAAACCACTGTTGAGGCAAAAGCCTTCCCAAGAGAAATTTAATAATAGTATGAAAATACATATCCAAAAAGAAGCACCATTAACATTTTATAATGGTATGCAGTCATAGAAATGAACCAAAGGGGTATAAATTCTAGGGATAAAATCAGTTCAAATCACCAACTTTCATAAAATCATAAGCATATAGAATATAAAATCAGGAAGATCAAAGACGGATATAGAAAGTGGAAGTGTTGGCCTCATTCAGCCCCAAATTGCCTCTAAATGCTAATTGGAGACTTAATAAATGGACAGAAGAGTTTGAGGTGCAGGTCATTAACATATTAATGGTAATACAAGCCATAGTTCTCTGAAGTTTTCCCAATGATTCCATGAAATTGTTGAAAATTGTTGGAACAAGGTCAAATATTAAGAATCATGACAGAGGAGGAAACATCAACAAAATGGTAGATCATTCATGTTACACAAGTGTAAAGAGGGTTGGAGTTTCCATCGCTCCAGTTGTACCCACCATTTTGGCACTGTTGACTCTTCCTGTGCAGAGGCCCCTGCATGATGGTGTAATGGGAATTTTTTTTTTTTTTAAAAAGAACCTCTTCTGATGGGATATTTTCTTATAGTTGATTATTTGGATTCCTGACCTTCATTTACATCTTTGACAAAACTGTGATCTTACCTGTCTGTTTAAGTTTAAGTTATCTGTAATGAAATTAATGCTGATTCAGGAAATAGCAACACATTAACATATTTCAGTTAATTAATTCACGTTAATGACAGTGACTATAATGTTATTGTAGTTTCAGAAGCAAGTGAACCATGTCACAGAATATTATTTTTTGTATCTGCTTGCTTGCTATAGTAGCCTGATTTTTATAATAATTCATGAGAAATTAATAAGCATTCATAATGAATAAACTTGGGGACAATTTAATGACTATTCAACAGCAGTTCATGCACAACAAATCCAAATGTTTATCAAAGATGTTCATAAACTTGTTATATGAGCATTTTTAATGAACTACAGAAATCTTAATCAGCATTCATTTTGTTATGAATTTCCTGTTCTACTACAGCAGCATTCTCAGAGGATGTGTTATAGGCCAACGGAAACAGGACCAAGCTACTCTAAAACGGGACCAAAAAAAAAAAAAAAGGAAATATCATACTGGAATATGATCCAAAGCCAGTTTTATTTTGAAGTTTGCAATAGATCATGTCTATTCCAGGTGAATAATGTGCGAACACAGCTTCAGTGTTCGGATCCTGTACCTGCATTTCAGAATGTTGAATGTATACCATGGTTAAATCAGTGAGTGTTTCTATCACAAGTGTTACATAACAATCATGGTTTCCACCTATTGGATTTAACATTAACAGTTATTCATTCCCCAATCAGACTTTGCATATCTGCAAGTTTCAATCTTTATATAAAAAATGCAATAGCTGAAATATAACTGATTTTGGTTGGGGTGGTTGGTATAGCTCTCTTTGTCGCTGATTTGCCGCTGGCAGGGTGATTCTAATGAAAGCTGGACCAATTTGAGATACAGAACTAGCAAATCTTCAGAGCTGATTGTGGTCTTGGGAAGGAAAACCAACTAAAAATAAGTTGGTTTCTGAAATACAGTATTCTTGTGTATTCAATCCCTAGAAATCAGATTTCCTGACAATCTTTCAGTCACCAGTGTAATCCTGTAAACACAGAATTGGAAATTTGCTTTCCAAGGTGATGTCAACTTGGAAATGAAGTGATGAAATGATTTCAGCTTCCTTTTTTTTTAATTATCCAAAATATTTTAACTGTTCCCACCAAAGATGTTCATGTAGTCCTCCTAGCTTTTTGCACTAATGCTACTAATTCAGAACAACAGAACAGCAACATCAACAACAGAAAAAAAAATAAACTCAAAATATATTGAGTAGCCAGGAGAAATGCTGATGCTCAAACAACCACAGGAAGAAAAGATACAACAGTGGAAAGTCACTTTATTAAGATCATGGGTCTCTCACTGATTATTCCATCTCCCCCAAACCTAACCTATTTAATTTCCTGACTGGTTAGTAACTGTTGATGACATGGGAAATGGAATATACAATCATATTTATATCAGTAGCACAGTAAACTGAACTTGAGATTATGGAAAGAGAAGGGAATAACACACATAACCATTTTGGAACATTTTATCCCCCACCCCTTTTTTTTCCCCAGTGTATTGGAACTATTGGATATATATTCCATATTCTGCCTATTACAGACCTGGCATATTTTAAAGTGAATTATTCCTCTCATAAGCAAAATAAATGCAGACAATAAAGAAATCCATTAATCAGGAGAACGTCAAAAGAGTGGTACAGAATCCAAAGTTTCATGACACCAGCTCATTAGTCTTTCTGTTCAATTTATGATTCTGGTTATGCATCTAGCTTAAATTAAAAAGATAAAAAGTTCTTATAGTTACAAATTGCATCTCGTTCAAAGTGATTATCATTTCAATGCCAAGAAGCTGTCCTCGGTTAGTCAAATTTTATTCAAATGACATTCATGACCTGCACAAGAAGCTGTGTATTAACCATTTATTATTTAAGATGAGGTCATCTGCACAGCACTGCAGTAAAAGTTGCAGTAATCTTCATTCAGATTCATAGAGTCCATATACGGTATGTGGAAGAACCCCTTTACATTTCTTTGGTGCAAAACTAAATTCTACTTCTTTTTTCCCTGAAGCCCTGGAAAACTCTCATTAAATCAATCTGCTAATTTAGGTACATGCTGGTCATTTATCTTCACATGCCAAATGGATGAATATAACATAAAAATTAAAGTTATCAGATGCCATTGTTTTCCAGGCAAAAGGTTAAAAACTCTACATGGTTCCATTATCTTGGGTATATTTCATGAGTAAAGGTAACTTGGATAGGCTTCATCATCGTTCTGTGATCTAATGCCATTCAGCTGAATTGGACTTAAATTCTAATGATCCTGTTTCCTAGGCATTATGAGAATTAAAGTCCCATATGGAAGCATGTAGGAGGACATGGAGATCACTGTGAAGTCAGTATGGAATAAATGTACCAAGAGGAAATTATAAAAATATTGCAATATCCTGCCAAGTAGAAGCACAATAATTCAATTTTTGTAGGTTATAGATATGTCATGAAATTAACTTCAGTTCTTCTCAGGAGGAACCCAGACAGCTGATACAGGAATAGCTGGGTGATCCTTTACATCAGTGTTCAACGGGTAAGATGTATTGTAGTGAAGGATAGTTGCAAATGTGTTAATGTATATGCTAATAAAGCTCTCTTTATCAGTTCTGTTTATATGCTGGTATATTAAGTGATAATCATAATTTGGAAATACCTAGTTTTATAGCAAAATCTCTCTCTTTCTCTCTCTTGCACACACACACTTGAAGACCCAAAGTTAGGAGGAATCTTTTCCAAGTCACCAAATTTTATTAAAAGGCTACCCACTGTATGCATCTGATGAAGTGAGCTTCAGCTCATGAAAGCTTGTGCCTTTTAATAACTTTTGTTGATCAGAAAAGGCGTGATTTTTTACTACCACAGACTAACATGGCCTCTCTAATAATGTCTACACACTTGAAGGGATACTTCACAATGTGATAAGTGATGAGAAATATCTATGCAAAGTATCTGAAAAAGTCCACTGTAAATCACATTGACTTTATCCTCTTTAACTCACTGAGGCAGCCATAGTCTTTGGAAGGCCCAGCACATCTGCTTTAAGGACTTTTCAAAGTCATCTCATGCAGCTGCTTCACCGGTGATTCTAGTACAAATGTTATTTGTGCGTGAACCATTTATAGATGACCTAAGAAAGTCTTCAGAGTAGCTGTGCCAATGACGCTAAAGGGTTGGAAGCTTTGAGGACTAATTTCATGGTGATCATGGAAGGGGAGGAGGAATAACTTTTTCTTCCTCCTTCAGAGGCTCATTTGGATTATGCTTTCTGTAGTTGCTGTATAAAAATGTGCTCAAAGAATAAAATAGTATATTCCAAATATTATTAGTTTGGCCTTGCATAAAAACCCTTTCTCAAGATTCCTTCTTGGACCTTGCATGAAGACTCAGCTGCTGCTGATTAACCAAATGCCTTTCTTTCTTGGCAACATTATGGAAGTGGTTTGCCTTTGTTACCTTCTAGAACTTGTTTGTTTACATCCCAGTTTAGCCCTAAGATTTTTGGTGCTTTCCTATCCAATTACTAACCGGATTCAACCTTGAATAGCTTTTGAGTTTGTCCAAAGTCAGCAAGGTGTTGCCAGATTCTGAGGAGGTCACCAAATTCAGCTCAGAGATTTGCTCTGAATAAAAGTTGGTGGCAAGAAATCAAATATATCTTATAAGTTCTAATGTATTTTTGCTGTCAAAATGTTTTGTCAGACTAAGGAAAAATAGATTAGCAGATCTGCTTTTTTTTTTTTTTTTTTTAATAGGGTCAAACATTCAATGCTGAGCTCTCAACAAGTTCAGTTGGCATTGAACCAGAAATCTATGTTTATCATTAAAGACTTGAAATTGCTACGAGAAAATTTCTATACTTCATAAATCTTGCCAAAAGCAAAATATGAAGCAAATATATCCTTCCCTCAGACAAAACACAAGGGGAATCAAAAAACATCAATAAAACTTGTATTAGATATTGTGTGTAACTCTATCTGTAACAATATAAACCTAATAACTGTACTCATTATAATATCCAGTTTCCAGACTTTGAGAACCCAAGCTGGCAATTCATCATAATGCTATTTTTTGTATGGTGCAAGTTGTCTTCGACTTACGACCACAATAAGGACTGGAAATTTCATTCTTAAGTGGTGCAGTCATTAAGTGAGGCATCTTGTGACCACACCCAAATTTATGACCTTTTTGCCGTGGTAGGTAAGTGAATCACCATGGGTCATTAAGCAAGAAACCATGTGACCACAACTTGTGACCTTCCCTGCCAGCTTCCTCATTGACTTTGGTTGTTGGAAGCTGGTTGGGAAGGTTGCAAGTGGCAATCATATGACAGCAGGATGCTGCAACCATCGTAAATGTGTGATGGTTGACAAGCACCTGAATCACAATCACATGACTGCAGGGATGCTGCGATGATTGTAAGTGTGAGGACCTGTTGTAAGTCACTGTCTTCAGTGCCGTTGTAACTTTGAATGGTCGCTAAACGAATGGTCGTAAATTGAGGACTACCTGTAGTTCCAAATATTGCTGGTGTCTCAACTTCGTCTAGGCAAATTTCATCACTGTTTGTTTTATGCACAGTGAAGTGTTTGCATCTCTGTCTTTGTTTTTACAAATAGTGTGATGCCTGAAACACGATGTGTTAGAAATTGTTCTTCATTGTGGAATGAAGCAAAAAACAAGATTAATATGTTGTTCATTGCAGTTTGAAGGATGTGCAAGACAGAAGGACAATAAGACAGGATGGCAAAAATGATCAAGCATAGAAGGTTGCAGCCCCAAAGCTATATTTTCCTCTTCAGTATGAACAATACAAGCATAAATATCAAAGTGTTAATGTATGTTTAACTGATGCTACTAATTTTAACAACTTTTGAGCTTAGTCTTTTAGTAGAGCTTCCAAGATTATAAAAATTGAAATTTTCAGAAGACCATAGCATGGTCAAATATCAACTACAAATGGGCAGAGCTGTCTACTGTGTCATTCATTCATTTCTAAAATAGCCATGTGGAAAATTATAATATATTTAGTGTGAATCTATATTAAGCCCTCAGGTCTGGCACATGATAATGATGAAGAAAATATTGTCTGAATGCAGATCCGTTTCTAGAATCCTGAAATGTTGATAATCTCAGTCAAGGATGCAGAGAAGTAATTTTTTGAAGACTGATGAAGTTTCATTATTCAAATAGGGCCCTCTGTCTCCCAAGACTCCAAAAACAGAAGCACAGTATAATTAAAACACCTTGATACATTTCTTAGAATGAAAGTAAATGTATTAATTACATTAATTAATAGGATGAAATAGTACATCTAAAGCAGCCTTTTTCAGGGCTAATAGAAACAAATCAAAAAGGTAAAGATTCATCTTTCTCTAGAGGCTGAAGAAATTACATGTAGTTAAAGACCCCAGGGCTGAATAAAAGAAATTAAAGTAAGCCATTCTCAGCTTCAGATATGATTAGCAATCCTCATCTGCAGGAAAGGAAGTTTTATTAAAATACTTAAGGAAAAAAAAACCCATAAATCTACATACAAATGTTGAACCACATTCTCAACCATTTCACTAAATGTAAGCATTAGATCCATTTGTGGTAAATATATTTAACTTTGTTTTTCCATGTATCTGGAACATCTACCTACAGGAGACACTTCTACTGTTTTATGAATCTCTCATTAATCCCTGCCAAACACTCTAATTATCTTTATACATATTTTTCTACCACGGCTCAACTGTGTCATACTGACTTCATACTTACATACTTCATACTTGCTGTCCTAGACTAACTTCACCAACCACCCAGCCTAGCCAGTGGATATTCCTGTATTGAAGGCAATGCTAGAGATCTTCAACTGGGCAATAAGATCTTCCCAAGTCCCAATGCATCATTTGTTATTAACTGAACCTCATTTGTTCCATTGCTCCTACCTCTAAACTCCTGGACTACTAACTCTAAGAATTGTTTTTCCTCACATTTTAACCAGGGAAGAGTTATTGCTGTAAGTCTGGTGTGTGTGTGTTTCTATATAAATTATGCATTGGAATAATTCTAATCACCCCTGAAGGGAAAGATTACAAAAAAGAGAATTTGATTAGAAAGAGGAAAGGCCATCTCAATAACATTTGAATGATGAACCAATCACCATGGACACTGTACTTTCTGCCAGGGCTGTGCATTGTTTTTCAGGTTGAGAATTGCACTTGATCTTTGAGGGGCAGGTTAAAATTCAATTAAAATTAAGACAGTCAGTACATGTAGCAAGATTACTACCCATCTATTTAATATTCTTTTCTTTCACTACTTTAAAATTCAGATCAGCATTTGGGAGACTATAAGGGGCTTACCCAAGCCTTCATAGGGGGTTGATTTATGTAGCTCAAAATGCGTATCCTTGCCTTAGGCTCACTGGAGATGAATTTTTTCTTTCTTTCTTTTTTGGAAGCACCTTTTCCAGTGATCATTCCTAGATTACCTAACCCTAGTCCTAACCCTAACCCTAACCCTGAATACTCTACTTTGCCACTGTTGAAAAGCTGACAATACATTTCAACCTTTTTTGTTTTTTTGTTTTTTTAAGTCTCTGGTGATTTCATGGACAGTATAGTTCTCATGACAAAAACATGCAATGGTTTGGTTTTAACTTGGGGGAGTTTTTCATTGACTTCCCAGTCTAATTTATATTCCTGGGAATTTCTGGTGGTCTCCCATTTACAGTAAATACTAAACAGTTCCAACCTCTGTTTAGCTTTTTGAGATCAGCCCTAGTTACCTAAAGATTGCTAGGAACCTTATAAAACCTGTTTCAAATGACAAAATTTAAAACCTACAGATTCTTCTCTGATTTGGATTACAAGGTCTTTTAACCAGAGCTTCTCCGTAGACTACCGACCCATCTTATCTTGCAAACTGCTGAAGTGGCCTAAATGGTTGCTATGTGCATTGTAAACCAATTGAAGTGAGTGGTCAATGAGTGACTGAGATACCTTTTGATATGCTGGGGGTTGTCAACAATAGGAATGGTGGTGGCATTTTTCAAGGCCTCAGATTATTGCAATTGCTCAACTTTTTGAGATTCAGGTCAATGATGAATTTATATTTTCCTTTATTTTAAACTGGAGTAGCAGTCTGTGCAAGATTTGGCTCTGCTCTGAAGACTTCACAGCCTAAATCCTAAGATGGCTATGACATCACCAGGGTTGGGACTTGGCAACCACCTTGGAATCAGCAAACTTGCCAAGCAGTGAGTTCAAGGGGTTCATTCTCCTCCTCCTGCTTCTACAACCAGCCTGAGGAATCCCCATTCATTGTCTAGCTATCTCTGTAAATTGTTCATCATAAAGTCTATCTGATCTAAGCCCATACAGATGTTAGCTGACAGCCATGACATCCTGTTCTCATACACTCTTATAAGCCCTGCAGAAGTTCTATCAAATCTACTTATTTAATGAGAGACCTTCTACTGGCCAATTACATATTGTGGAAGTGGATGATTGCTTGAAATATACTTATTTCCACCTCAAGATGGCTTACATTGGGGTTTCCCCTCATTTTCTCCCCATAACAGCAAAACAGTCAGCTAAACTGGGTTGAGAGAGAGTGACTGGCCCAGTGTCCCTCTGTGAGTCTCCATGACTGAAAATAGTTTTGAACCTCTGTTCTTCTGGTCCTAGTCCAATACTTAACCACAAAATGAACCACACCACGTTCCAGTCCTTGGGAAACAATTCTGATTGTTTGCAGCTACTGACTATTTGAATTGTTGCCATCTACACTGCATCATGTCATGTTGACTGCCAGCTACAGTGTTAGAGACATTGCATGAATCTACATATGGGTAACAGAATAGCCAATTCCTCCCATAGTAGATTAGAAAAAAAGTCTCCTCTCCCCCCACCCGGGATGTGTGTGTGATGTCATGAGACACCTAGAAAATGGTGGACTTGCATCCTGACACAGAGGTGCTGCTTGAATCAGCTGCCCCCCAGATGCAGTAGAAGCAGAACTTTTCTTTGTGATATAAACCCATCTGCACAAGGAAAGCTATTCTGGACTGGATAAAGAACTGGAGGCAGGGAGAATTCAGGATCCATTCTTAACAAAGAAGCAAGTATTGATAAAGTGTTCAATGGCAAGCAAGTAACTGGAATGTGATCATTATATGTCAGATATATGTATGTGCTTTAATCAGAGTGTTCCTATTGACATTTTATTGTTTTGATGTAGCTTTAATAGGATTTTCATTACTAGATGTATTTGGAGTTTTTGTATATTGGTGTATTTTTTTATAAAGAGGGAAATTAATATTGATCTGGTTTGGCTAATGCATTGTGCTACAAGCTGTAGCTATGAGTTATTTTCATACAAATTGAGATATATGTGCACTGTAGAAAGCATAGTAACATGAATACTAACTTAAATTGAGTGTTGTAGTCTTAGTTTTTAGTTTTAGTTTTCATTAAAAGCCTTGGGTTCACCAAAATAGAAACAGGTTCAAAATAATGAGTGATGATCCATCCTCTGCGCTTCTCAAGAGCAGACGAGGAAAATGTTTGTGCATTTTTCTCACCAAAATCTATCATCGTTCCCCTACTAGTAAAATAAGGTGATTTCAGCTACCTAATTTATGAGGAAAATAAAATTAAATGCCATTGGACTCGTTAAACAACTGAGGTGATAGTTATATATGCACTTCCCTAGAATAAATCCCATTAAAATTCAACATAAATCAGATTGCACTGTGAGAACAGGAAATCTAAATTGGTGTCTCCAGATGAACTTGATTACACCCCGTGCCAGTACATCTGGAGAACACTAGTTTGGGGCAGAGGTACTTGGAAATCCTGAGTTCGCTTCTGATCTAAACATGTCCATTAGAATAACAAGCGAAGGTGGCACTCGTGAAGAGACAGACATACTACTTCTCTATTTAGAACTGTGGTGAACCAGCTATACTCACAAAATAAGTGATGTTATTAAAGGACTTCAGTGACTTTTATACTGGTTATGGAGTAAAGGAAAACATTATTTTAAAATGCTTTAATCTCTCGAAGTCCCACTGCTATAGCTTTTATCTTACAAGGTCATTGATTTTTGCCAATCGCCTTTAATGAGGATCTAAACATTAAAAGCACTTCAGTTCCAAAAGAAAATGTCTTTCTAACACCTGAAAATTTGAATTTGTGCTCTTTTTTAATGTGCAATGTATTTCTCTTTTTCTTCTTGAAAAAAAAGTTTATTTTTCCATGTTTAGCTTTTATTATAAGCAATATGATCTTAGTTTAAATAATTTTAATGAGGTCTATTGGAAGTTCTTGACATCTAGTTTAGAAACTTTACCTGGACAAGAGGTGTTCTGTGAATATGTAAAACAAAGAAGTTTTGTATGAAGGGGGAGGGGACCATTTTGTTCTGAACACGTCTCCTCATGTAAAAAGTTTGGCTGGAATATCCTGATCACTCTGTTTTCCAGATGGAGAAAAATCAAGACATCATTGCTATTCTGTGTTCAGATGGAAGAAAACACCAAATGTTCCAAATATTCCAGAATAGGAAACAATGGGAATTCAATACAGACCCTATATTTCTTTTTCTTCAATTTAGGAACACCAAAGTAGGTATGTTGGTAGCCTTTTCTGAGTTCTATTGACTATCCAGTCTATAGAAAAATAAGCCAAGGAGATGATTTTTAAAAAATGTTATTATTATTTTGAAAATTGCTATGATAAAAAAAATGGAAACAACAGTTAAGCAGCATTTTACAGAGGCTTCAGTGGTGAACTAGATGTCCCTGAAAAATATTAGGGTATCACTATGACAAATATAAATTGTATGTTATTTCACAATAATGATGTTAAGATATAGAATGAAATTTAAAAGGGCATGTTCGAATTGTCATTGTTGGGGAGAATTTCTGTGATAAAGATGAATGTTCTGCCTAGAATAATGTTCTTGTTTCAGACAATACCTGCTTTGGCAACTGATGTACTATTTTTTTTTTTTTATTTTAATCTGCGCTCAGTCGTTACCGACTCTGCAGTGACTGCTTGGACGAGTCCTTGCAGTTTTCAAAGCAAGTGTTTCGGAAGTGGTTTGCCGGAGCCTCCTTCCTAGAGCAGAGCCCAGCTGGCGAGCGCAGGAGGCGGGGTTTCCGTTGCTTCGCGCCCTTTTCGGGCGCGCACGGTTTTTCGCGCTTACCGGCAACTGCTCCCGACTCCTTTTTTGCAAGGCGCTGCCAGCATTTTTCCTCCCACCGGAGTGAGAGTACCCATTTATCTACTCACGTGAGTTTTCGAACTGTTGGGTTGACAGGAACTGGGGAGGAAACAGGAGCTCACCGTGCTAACGCGAAGGCTGGACTCGAACCGCTGAAGCGTCGACCATTTCGGGCCGGCAACTTGCAGCGTCATTAAGCTGCTGCGCCACCGCGCCCCCCGATGTACCATTTAAACAATGGCAAAAAGATTTGTATGGCAAGGGAAAAAACTGAGTTAAATATAAGGTGTTACAAGATGCAAAAGAAAGAGGAGGATTGGGTTTACCTGATCTGAAATTGTATTTTGTTGTTTAGTTTGGATGAAAGAATGGGTGCTGCTGAGAAATAAAAGTCTTTTAGAATTAGAAGAACAAGACCTGAGATTTGGGTGGCATGGATACTTGTAGTATGATAAAGTCAAGGTTAATATAGGTTTTAAAATCATTGTATTAGATGTGCCATATTGGGAATATGGAATAGATTCAAACCCAGGTTGTGCCCGAAAGCATCTTTATGGCTGTTAGCAGAAGAAGCATTTTACAGATGAGAAATAATAGGCAAAGATAAATGGTTAATGTATTGTGAGATACTAAAATTTTATAAAGCAAATATAAAATAAAATCAAGAGAACAACTGGTAATGGTTGTCAATGGTTTTATTACAGTTATCAGAAGAATTTAAAGAAGACAAAATAATTCATGGTATTGAACAATGTAAGACAGAATTTGAAACAGAATTGTGTACAAGTGATGAACGTGTAATTGCTAAAATGTATAAACTTCTATTGAAATTTGAAACAGAAGAACAGGTCAAAGTGGGCTAAAAACTTTGGTTATAATATACAAATGGAACAATGGGAAAATAGGAGGTTGAAAGGATTGAAATTTACATTATGTTATAATCCTAGGGAGAATTTTTATAAAATAATGGTAATCATACCAGAAAAAAATATCTAGAATATATAAAGCTATTTCAAATTTATGTTGGAAATGTGAACAACAAGAAAGGTCATTTTATCATGCCTGGTGGATATGTAAAAAAGCTAGAAAATTTTGGGCTCAAATACATACACTGATTCAGAGGATTTTAAAGATTAACATTCAGTTGAAACCAGAACTTTTTCTCCTGGGGCTGATGGATAAACAGTTATAAATGAGCCTTGGAACACTGTTTTTATATATGATAACTGCAGCAAGATTATTGTACACACAAAGATGGAAAGATTTGACAATATCTACAATGGAGGAATGGTTGGTAAAGGTGGTAGAAGTTGCTGAAATGGCTAAACTGACTTGTTTGATGAGAGAAAAGACAATACTTACATTTATTGGTGACTGGAAGCCCCTTATGGACATTTTGTGTAAAAAAGAAAAAAAAATGAACTTATGATTTATGGTTTTGATGATTAGATAGGATAGATTATAGAAAGAGAGTCATGATGCAACTTTAGAGAGGTTAAAATATAATTGTATTCATAACTGCTGTAAAGAATATAATTTATATGTTTCTTTATATATTTCTCTTTTTTTTACTTTCTTCTATTTTTCTTTTCTTATTGCACTTTTAGCTTTTTCTGTTCTTTTTCTTTTTCACTTCTTCTGTTCGAAGTTAGTCTGTATCAGTTCTTATTATTGCTGTTAAAACTTTCAATAAAAATAATATTTTAAAAAAAAGCACATTTACAGCCATTGCCAGGTCAAATATCTTCAGAACACAGACCAGCAAAGAAGTAACAGCAACAAATTTATTTCACCGTAGACCATGAAATACACTTCTCTGCAAAGCTGTAAAACAAAGTTAATACAGAAGGCAAAAGAGATGTGATTTTGCTGTGTTCCTAGATACTGGGAGAATAAATACATCTCCTTAGTGAGCACATTCTATAGCCTGGGAGGCTCCTAGAAGTTCCTATTTACTGTGGGTTCCTGCAGAAGGGGTTCTCCTGATAATTTTAGTCATCTGGCCAGGTTCAGAGTAGAAGAGACAGTTCTGCAGATAATCAAATCTTAACCATTTCAGTACAGGTATATATGATCCCTATGTGTTTCATGAGTCAGATGCCTTGCTGTCAACAATTTGGACTGACTTCAATTTCTAGACACTTTTCAAGTAATTGAGATGGTCTGTAACTGTGTCTGATTCATTCAAGAAGGGTCACAATTGACCCACCAGCTGTAATTGTGAAAATGCACTTCTCACTGCAGCTGACATCAGCAAATCCAGCGACAGTGGCAGTGTGTGTGTGTGTGTGTGTGTGTGTTTGTGTCAATAAAAACTCTCAGATTGTAAACCTGATTTCTGGGAGATTACAAAAGGAACCGTAATATGCTTCTTCTCAATCACAGAGTCCAGTTTTCTCCTCACTAACAGCAACTCTGTCTTGCTGGATTTAATTTCAGCCTCTTCTCCTTTTCCAGCTCATTACAGAGATCAGGGAATATTCAAAAGTGATTCCTTTTATGGAACTAGAAAGTAGGGAGCAGTAGACTAGGTTTCATCAACATATTGATGTCATCTCTTTGAAAGCTCTGGTGATTTCATATAAATATTAAACAGAACAGGAACCAGGACATATCAATTACCTAGTTGTTGATTAGTAGTCCCCCAGGTATCTTCTAGGCACATTCTGACATGAATTACTTGAACCAGTGCAAAACAGTATCTCTAAGACCCATTCTCATCAAGCAGCCTAGAAGGATATCATGAGTGATGGTACTGAAGCCCCCAAGACAATGTTAGGCTGATGGCCAGGTTTATGTGTATGTATGTGCATTTATAAAAGGAAACATTTATTCCTTTCTACTGATTTATTTACACCATGTATCTACTGTCATACCGCTGAAATGACTCCAGTGGTTTAACACATGAAAACCAAGTAATTGGTGAAAACATTTTAAAATAACAAATTAAACAGCAACAACCACTGAAGCCTGATCCCAGCAGTGACAATGGTCACATTTCAAAAGATCAACGTATCAGAACCATTTTACAGTCTTCTTAAATGACATCAAAATAAGGGTTAACCACACTTCTGGGAGGATGCTGTTCCCAAGGGAAGGGGCTAACATGAAGAAACACTGCCTCCCTCCCTCCAGCTCTCAAAGCATTCCTTCTTAAGATGAGCAAATGGAATGGGTCAACTCTACTTGAAATAAACTGTTCTGAAGATACCTGCAAATCAAGCCACCAAGACTGAAACCAGCACTTCCCATTGTGCCTGGAAACCTTCTGAAAGTTAATGCAGCGCCTACAGGGCTAGTATTTTATGCCTATAATGGGTTTCATCCACCAGCAAGTGGGACACCATGATTGACACCCATTGCTGCTTTCAAGTAGTCTTCGAGGACAGCCTAACTTAAAAATTCATTGCAGTAGCCTAGCTTGGAGATGAAAAGTGTATGAATTATTGTCAATCAGGTGATAGGTTGGTTATCTTTTTTTTTTCCCCCAGTTCACACAGAACTAAAATTCAGTAGCA